>NW_027328734.1:918621-2118621 GCF_048564905.1 Vicugna pacos
CACAAAAAAATTCTCTTGGAGCGAATTCTACCCAATAGACATGTTATTTACATGCTTTCCATCACCATAACATTCCGTGTTCCGAACATGCTTCATGCATGATGAATTTAACAAACGTTCATTTCTGGAACGTGGATTATCTAACTTTCACCCACCATATTAGGCATATTTAAATCGTATATCATTTACTTTTCATTTCAGGGAATTTCCCCTAACGCCAGTTTCGAAAATCGGGAAATTTTTCAAAGAAAAATTCTCTTGGAGTGATTTCTAAGTGAAACACATGTAATTTACAGTTTCTCTCTTCATGAACTTCTGAGTTCCAAACATGCTATATGCAACATGGTCGGTAAACATTCATTACTGAGTTGAGAGCATGTGGATTACCAAACTTGCATCCTCAATCGAAGGGATATTAACATCTAAATTTTAGTCTGATTTCGAAGGTTTTTCCTAACACCAGTTTCATAAACCGGGCATTTTTCACACAAAAATTCTCCTTGAGCGAATCCTACCCAATAGAAGTTTTTATTTACGTAGGTTCCCTTCACCATGTGATTCCATCTTCCTAACATGCTACATGCTTGACGTATTTAACAAAAGTTATTTTTGAGTTGTTAGAATGTGGATTACCAAAATTTCACCCACCAACTTAGGCATAATTAATTCTAATAAAATTTACTTTTATTTCAGAGGTTTTCCATAGAGCAAGTTTTGAAAATCGGGGATTTTTTCAAAGAAAAATACTCTTGAATCGATTTGTAACCAATACATATGTAATTTTACAGTTTTCCTCATCATGAAATTCCGAGTTCCGAACACGCTACAAGCAACACGGTTTCGGCAAACTTTCATTAGTGAGTACGGAGCATGTGGATTACTGAAAATTTCATCCTCAATACAAAGGAATATTAACATCTAGAAAATTTTACAGTGATTTCGCCGGTATTTCCTAACACCAGCTCCAAAAATTGGGCATTTATCACAAAAAAATTCTCTTGGAGTGAATTCTACCAAATAGACATGTTATATACATACTTTCCTTCAACATGACATTCCGTGTTCAGAACATGCTACATGCATGATATATTGAACACACATTATTTTCTGAGTTGTTAGAATGTGGATTACCAAAATTCCACCCTCCATATTAGGCATATATATTTTTAATATCATTTACTTTAATTCAGTGGTGTGCCCTTATGCCAGTAATGAAAATTGGTAATTTTTCAAAGAAAAATTCTCTTTCAGCAATTTCCACCTAATACACATGTAATTTACACTTTCCCTCTTCATGAAATTCTGAGTTCCGAACACGCTACATGCAACATGGTTTAGGGAAACATTCATTTCTTAGATGAGGGCATGTAGATTACTGAATTTCCATCCTCAATACAATGGATATTTATATCTAGAAAGCGATTCTATGATTTTGCTTGGGTTCCTCACACCAGTTTTTAAAACCACACACTTTCCACACAAAAATTCTCTTGGAGCAAATTCTACCAATAGAAATTTTATTTACATACTTTACATCATCATGTCATTCCGTGTTGCGAGCATGCTTCATGCATGACTGATTTAAAAAACGTTCATTTCTGAGTTGTGAGAAATTGGATTACCAAACTTTCAACCACCATATTAGGCATATTTGAATCTAATAAAATTTACATTATTTTAGAGGTGTTCCCTAAAGCCAGTTTCAAAATCGGGAATTTTTCAAAGAAAATTTCCCTTAGAGCGATTTCGAACTAATACCTATGCATTTTACATGTTCCCTCATCATGAAATTCCGAGTTCCAAACATGGTACATGCAACACAGGTTTGGAAAACTTTCATTAGTCAGTAGAGCATGTGGATTACTGAACTTTCATCCTAAATACAGGGGAAATTTACATCTAGAGATCTTTACTCTGATTTTGCAGTTTTTTCCAAACACCAGTTTCAAAAATCGTGCATTTTCCACACTAAAATTCCGTTGGAGCAAATTCTACCCAATAGATATGTTATTTATATAGTTTGCATCATCATGACATTCGGTGTTGCGAACATGCTTCATGTAAGAAGGATTTAGCAAACGTTCATTTCTGAGTTGTGATTAGGTGGATTACTAAATTTTCAACCACCATATTAGGCATATTTAAATCTTATATCATTTACTTTTATTTCAGAGGTGTTCCCTTACGCTAGTTTTGAAAATTGGGAATTTTTCAAAGAAAAATTTTTTTGAGAAAATTCCAACTAATACAGATGTAATTTACATGTTCCCTCATCATGAAATTCCGAGTTCCTAACACGTTTCATGCAACATGTATTCAGCAAACAATCATTAGTGAGATGAGAGCATGTAGATTACCAAACTTTCATCCTCAATACAATGGACATTTACATCTGGAAACCTATACTCAGATTTTACATCGTTTTTCTAACACCAGTTTCAAAATCGGGGCACTTTTCACACAGATATACTCTTGGTGCGAGTTCTACCCTATAGATATGTTGTTTGCATAGTTTCCATCATCATGACATTCGGTGTTCCGAACAAGCTTCATGCATGACTGATTTAAACAACGTTATTTTCTGAGTTTTGAGAATGTGGATTACCAAACTTGAACCACGATATTAGGCATATTTAAATCTAATATTATTTCCTTTTCTTTCAGAAGTGTTCCCTAATGCCTGTTTGAAAAATTGGGAATTTTACAAAGAAAAATTCTCTGGGAGCGATTTCTAACAAATACATATGTAATTAATAGTTTCCCTCATCATTGAATTCCGAGTTCCGTTCACGCTACATGCATGACCGATAAAAAAAACGTTCATTTCTGAGTTGTGAGAATGTGGATTACCAAACTTTCACCCACCATATTAGGCATATGTAAATCTAATAACATTTACTTTTATTTCAGGGGTTTTCCCTAACGACAGTTTTGAAAATCGGGAATTTTTCAAAGAAAAATTCTCTTGAAGCGATTTCTAACTAAAACACATGTAATTTACAGTTTCTCTCTATGAAATTCTGAGTTCCGAACACGCTACATGCAACACGGATTCGGCAAACATTCATTATTGAGTTAAGAGCACGTAGATTACCAAACTTTCATCCTCAATCCAAAGGATATTACCATCTAAAATTTTACTCTGATTTCAAAGGTTTTTCCTAACACCAGTTTCAAAAACCGGGCATTTTTCACACAAAAATTCTCTTGGAGTGAATCCTACCCAAGGGAATTTTTCTTTACATAGATTCCATCACCATGTCATTCCATATTACAAACATGCTACTTGTATGATGGATATAACAATTGTTTTTTTGAGTTGTTAGAATGTGGATTACCATATTTTCACCCACTTATAAGGCATATTTAATTCTAATATCATTTACTTTTATTTCAGAGGTGTTCCCTACAGCAAGGTTTGAAAATCAGGAATTTTCCAAAGAAAAATACTCTTGAATCGATTTCTTACAAATACATATGTAATTTACAGTTTTCCTCATCATGAAATTCCGAGTTCCGAATACGCTATATGTAACACAGATTCGGCAAAATTTCATTACTGAGCTCAGGACACGTGGATTAACGAACTTCATCCTCAATACAAGGGATATTGACATCAAGAGACCTTTACTCTGATTTCGCAGGTTTTTCCTAACACCACTTTCAAAAATCGGGCATTTACCACACAAAAATTTGCCTGGAATGTATTCTACCCAATAAAAATGTTAATTACATAGTTCCCATCACCATGACATTTCATGTTCCCTTCATGCTGCATGCATGACACATTTAACAAATGTTCATTTCTGAGTTGTGAGAATGTGGATTACTAAAATTTCAACCACAATAATAGGCATATTTAAATCTAATATCATTTACTTTTATTTCAGAGGTGTTCCCTAACCCCAGTTTTGAAAATAGGGAATTTTTCAAAAAAAATTCTCTTGGAGCAATTTCTAACAAATATATTTGTAATTTACAGTCCCCATAATCATGAAATTCCGTGTACTAAACACACTACATTCAACACGGATTTGCCAAACATTCATTACTGAGTAGAGAGCATGTGGATTACCGAACACTCATTCTCAATACAAGGGAAATTAACATCTAGAAATCTTTACTCTGATTTCGCCGGTATTTCCAAACACCAGTTTCAAATATCGGGCATTTTCCACACAAAAATTCTCTTGGAGCGATTTCTACCCAATAGACATGTTATTTACATTCTTTCCATCACCATGACATTCCATGTTCTGAACATGCTACATGCATGACTGATTTAAAAAACGTTCAATTCTCAGTTTTGAGAATGTAGATTACCATATTTTGAACCACCATATTAGGCATATTTAAATTTAATAATATTTACATTTATTTCCAAATTGTTCCCTAAAACCAGTTTCGAAAATTGGGAATTTTTCAAAGGAAAATTCACTTGTTGCGTATTCTAACTAATATATATGTAATTCACTGTTTCCCTCATCATGAAATTCCGAGTTCCGAACATGATACATGCCACACAGATTCGGCAACCATTAATTTCTGAGTAAAGAGCATGCGTATTAACGAACTTTGATCCTCAATACCAGGGAAATTACATATAGAAAACTTTATTCTGATTTTGCAGGTATTTCCAATCACTGGTTTGAATAATCGGGCATTTTCCACACAAATTTCTCTTTGAGCGATTCCTACATAATAGAATTTTTTTTTATGTAGATTCCATCACCATGTCATTCCATGTTCCAAACATGCTACATGCATGACAGATTTAACTAATGTACTTTTTGAGTTGACAGAATGTGGATTACCAAATTTACACCTATCTAATTAGGCATATTGTTTCTAATATAATTTTCTTTTATTTCAGAAGTGTTCCCTAGAGCAAGGTTTGAAAATCGGAAATTTTTCAAAGAAATACACTTGAATTGATTTGTACCAAATACATATGTAATTTAGAGATTTCCTCATCATGAAATTCTGACTTCCGAGCATGCTACATGTAACACAGATTCGGCAAACTTTCATTACTGAGTATATAGCATACGGATTACCGAAATTTCATCCTCAATACAAAGGAAATTTACATCTAGAAAGCTTTACTGTGATTTCACAGGTATTTCCTAACACCAGTTTAAATAATCGGGTATTTTTCACAAAAAAATTCTCTTGGAGCGAATTCTACCCAATAGACATGTTATTTACATGCTTTCCATCACCATAACATTCCGTGTTCCGAACATGCTTCATGCATGATGAATTTAACAAACGTTCATTTCTGACTTGTGAGAACGTGGATTATCTAACTTTCACCCACCATATTAGGCATATTTAAATCGTATATCATTTACTTTCATTTCAGGGAATTTCCCTAACGCCAGTTTCGAAAATCGGGAATTTTTCAAAGAAAAATTCTCTTGGAGTGATTTCTAAGTGAAACACATGTAATTTACAGTTTCTCTCTTCATGAACTTCTGAGTTCCAAACATGCTATATGCAACATGGTCGGTAAACATTCATTACTGAGTTGAGAGCATGTGGATTACCAAACTTGCATCCTCAATCGAAGGGATATTAACATCTAAATTTTAGTCTGATTTCGAAGGTTTTTCCTAACACCAGTTTCATAAACCGGGCATTTTTCACACAAAAATTCTCCTTGAGCGAATCCTACCCAATAGAAGTTTTATTTACGTAGGTTCCTTCACCATGTGATTCCATCTTCCTAACATGCTACATGCTTGACGTATTTAACAAAAGTTATTTTTGAGTTGTTAGAATGTGGATTACCAAAATTTCACCCACCAACTTAGGCATAATTAATTCTAATAAAATTTACTTTTATTTCAGAGGTTTTCCATAGAGCAAGTTTTGAAAATCGGGGATTTTTCAAAGAAAAATACTCTTGAATCGATTTGTAACCAATACATATGTAATTTACAGTTTTCCTCATCATGAAATTCCGAGTTCCGAACACGCTACAAGCAACATGGTTTCGGCAAACTTTCATTAGTGAGTACGGAGCATGTGGATTACTGAAATTTCATCCTCAATACAAAGGATATTAACATCTAGAAAATTTTACAGTGATTTCGCCGGTATTTCCTAACACCAGCTCCAAAAATTGGGCATTTATCACAAAAAAATTCTCTTGGAGTGAATTCTACCAAATAGACATGTTATATACATACTTTCCTTCAACATGACATTCCGTGTTCAGAACATGCTACATGCATGATATATTGAACACACATTATTTTCTGAGTTGTTAGAATGTGGATTACCAAAATTCCACCCTCCATATTAGGCATATATATTTTTAATATCATTTACTTTAATTCAGTGGTGTGCCCTTATGCCAGTAATGAAAATTGGTAATTTTTCAAAGAAAAATTCTCTTTCAGCAATTTCCACCTAATACACATGTAATTTACACTTTCCCTCTTCATGAAATTCTGAGTTCCGAACACGCTACATGCAACATGGTTTAGGGAAACATTCATTTCTTAGATGAGGGCATGTAGATTACTGAATTTCCATCCTCAATACAATGGATATTTATATCTAGAAAGCGATTCTATGATTTTGCTTGGGTTCCTCACACCAGTTTTTAAAACCACACACTTTCCACACAAAAATTCTCTTGGAGCAAATTCTACCAATAGAAATTTTATTTACATACTTTACATCATCATGTCATTCCGTGTTGCGAGCATGCTTCATGCATGACTGATTTAAAAAACGTTCATTTCTGAGTTGTGAGAAATTGGATTACCAAACTTTCAACCACCATATTAGGCATATTTGAATCTAATAAAATTTACATTATTTTAGAGGTGTTCCCTAAAGCCAGTTTCAAAATCGGGAATTTTTCAAAGAAAATTTCCCTTAGAGCGATTTCGAACTAATACCTATGCATTTTACATGTTCCCTCATCATGAAATTCCGAGTTCCAAACATGGTACATGCAACACAGGTTTGGAAAACTTTCATTAGTCAGTAGAGCATGTGGATTACTGAACTTTCATCCTAAATACAGGGGAAATTTACATCTAGAGATCTTTACTCTGATTTTGCAGTTTTTTCCAAACACCAGTTTCAAAAATCGTGCATTTTCCACACTAAAATTCCGTTGGAGCAAATTCTACCCAATAGATATGTTATTTATATAGTTTGCATCATCATGACATTCGGTGTTGCGAACATGCTTCATGTAAGAAGGATTTAGCAAACGTTCATTTCTGAGTTGTGATTAGGTGGATTACTAAATTTTCAACCACCATATTAGGCATATTTAAATCTTATATCATTTACTTTTATTTCAGAGGTGTTCCCTTACGCTAGTTTTGAAAATTGGGAATTTTTCAAAGAAAAATTTTTTTGAGAAAATTCCAACTAATACAGATGTAATTTACATGTTCCCTCATCATGAAATTCCGAGTTCCTAACACGTTTCATGCAACATGTATTCAGCAAACAATCATTAGTGAGATGAGAGCATGTAGATTACCAAACTTTCATCCTCAATACAATGGACATTTACATCTGGAAACCTATACTCAGATTTTACATCGTTTTTCTAACACCAGTTTCAAAATCGGGGCACTTTTCACACAGATATACTCTTGGTGCGAGTTCTACCCTATAGATATGTTGTTTGCATAGTTTCCATCATCATGACATTCGGTGTTCCGAACAAGCTTCATGCATGACTGATTTAAACAACGTTATTTTCTGAGTTTTGAGAATGTGGATTACCAAACTTGAACCACGATATTAGGCATATTTAAATCTAATATTATTTCCTTTTCTTTCAGAAGTGTTCCCTAATGCCTGTTTGAAAAATTGGGAATTTTACAAAGAAAAATTCTCTGGGAGCGATTTCTAACAAATACATATGTAATTAATAGTTTCCCTCATCATTGAATTCCGAGTTCCGTTCACGCTACATGCATGACCGATAAAAAAAACGTTCATTTCTGAGTTGTGAGAATGTGGATTACCAAACTTTCACCCACCATATTAGGCATATGTAAATCTAATAACATTTACTTTTATTTCAGGGGTTTTCCCTAACGACAGTTTTGAAAATCGGGAATTTTTCAAAGAAAAATTCTCTTGAAGCGATTTCTAACTAAAACACATGTAATTTACAGTTTCTCTCTATGAAATTCTGAGTTCCGAACACGCTACATGCAACACGGATTCGGCAAACATTCATTATTGAGTTAAGAGCACGTAGATTACCAAACTTTCATCCTCAATCCAAAGGATATTACCATCTAAAATTTTACTCTGATTTCAAAGGTTTTTCCTAACACCAGTTTCAAAAACCGGACATTTTTCACACAAAAATTCTCTTGGAGTGAATCCTACCCAAGGGAATTTTTCTTTACATAGATTCCATCACCATGTCATTCCATATTACAAACATGCTACTTGTATGATGGATATAACAATTGTTTTTTTGAGTTGTTAGAATGTGGATTACCATATTTTCACCCACTTATAAGGCATATTTAATTCTAATATCATTTACTTTTATTTCAGAGGTGTTCCCTACAGCAAGGTTTGAAAATCAGGAATTTTCCAAAGAAAAATACTCTTGAATCGATTTCTTACAAATACATATGTAATTTACAGTTTTCCTCATCATGAAATTCCGAGTTCCGAATACGCTATATGTAACACAGATTCGGCAAAATTTCATTACTGAGCTCAGGACACGTGGATTAACGAACTTCATCCTCAATACAAGGGATATTGACATCAAGAGACCTTTACTCTGATTTCGCAGGTTTTTCCTAACACCACTTTCAAAAATCGGGCATTTACCACACAAAAATTTGCCTGGAATGTATTCTACCCAATAAAAATGTTAATTACATAGTTCCCATCACCATGACATTTCATGTTCCCTTCATGCTGCATGCATGACACATTTAACAAATGTTCATTTCTGAGTTGTGAGAATGTGGATTACTAAAATTTCAACCACAATAATAGGCATATTTAAATCTAATATCATTTACTTTTATTTCAGAGGTGTTCCCTAACCCCAGTTTTGAAAATAGGGAATTTTTCAAAAAAAATTCTCTTGGAGCAATTTCTAACAAATATATTTGTAATTTACAGTCCCCATAATCATGAAATTCCGTGTACTAAACACACTACATTCAACACGGATTTGCCAAACATTCATTACTGAGTAGAGAGCATGTGGATTACCGAACACTCATTCTCAATACAAGGGAAATTAACATCTAGAAATCTTTACTCTGATTTCGCCGGTATTTCCAAACACCAGTTTCAAATATCGGGCATTTTCCACACAAAAATTCTCTTGGAGCGATTTCTACCCAATAGACATGTTATTTACATTCTTTCCATCACCATGACATTCCATGTTCTGAACATGCTACATGCATGACTGATTTAAAAAACGTTCAATTCTCAGTTTTGAGAATGTAGATTACCATATTTTGAACCACCATATTAGGCATATTTAAATTTAATAATATTTACATTTATTTCCAAATTGTTCCCTAAAACCAGTTTCGAAAATTGGGAATTTTTCAAAGGAAAATTCACTTGTTGCGTATTCTAACTAATATATATGTAATTCACTGTTTCCCTCATCATGAAATTCCGAGTTCCGAACATGATACATGCCACACAGATTCGGCAACCATTAATTTCTGAGTAAAGAGCATGCGTATTAACGAACTTTGATCCTCAATACCAGGGAAATTACATATAGAAAACTTTATTCTGATTTTGCAGGTATTTCCAATCACTGGTTTGAATAATCGGGCATTTTCCACACAAATTTCTCTTTGAGCGATTCCTACATAATAGAATTTTTTTTTATGTAGATTCCATCACCATGTCATTCCATGTTCCAAACATGCTACATGCATGACAGATTTAACTAATGTACTTTTTGAGTTGACAGAATGTGGATTACCAAATTTACACCTATCTAATTAGGCATATTGTTTCTAATATAATTTTCTTTTATTTCAGAAGTGTTCCCTAGAGCAAGGTTTGAAAATCGGAAATTTTTCAAAGAAATACACTTGAATTGATTTGTACCAAATACATATGTAATTTAGAGATTTCCTCATCATGAAATTCTGACTTCCGAGCATGCTACATGTAACACAGATTCGGCAAACTTTCATTACTGAGTATATAGCATACGGATTACCGAAATTTCATCCTCAATACAAAGGAAATTTACATCTAGAAAGCTTTACTGTGATTTCACAGGTATTTCCTAACACCAGTTTAAATAATCGGGTATTTTTCACAAAAAAATTCTCTTGGAGCGAATTCTACCCAATAGACATGTTATTTACATGCTTTCCATCACCATAACATTCCGTGTTCCGAACATGCTTCATGCATGATGAATTTAACAAACGTTCATTTCTGACTTGTGAGAACGTGGATTATCTAACTTTCACCCACCATATTAGGCATATTTAAATCGTATATCATTTACTTTCATTTCAGGGAATTTCCCTAACGCCAGTTTCGAAAATCGGGAATTTTTCAAAGAAAAATTCTCTTGGAGTGATTTCTAAGTGAAACACATGTAATTTACAGTTTCTCTCTTCATGAACTTCTGAGTTCCAAACATGCTATATGCAACATGGTCGGTAAACATTCATTACTGAGTTGAGAGCATGTGGATTACCAAACTTGCATCCTCAATCGAAGGGATATTAACATCTAAATTTTAGTCTGATTTCGAAGGTTTTTCCTAACACCAGTTTCATAAACCGGGCATTTTTCACACAAAAATTCTCCTTGAGCGAATCCTACCCAATAGAAGTTTTATTTACGTAGGTTCCTTCACCATGTGATTCCATCTTCCTAACATGCTACATGCTTGACGTATTTAACAAAAGTTATTTTTGAGTTGTTAGAATGTGGATTACCAAAATTTCACCCACCAACTTAGGCATAATTAATTCTAATAAAATTTACTTTTATTTCAGAGGTTTTCCATAGAGCAAGTTTTGAAAATCGGGGATTTTTCAAAGAAAAATACTCTTGAATCGATTTGTAACCAATACATATGTAATTTACAGTTTTCCTCATCATGAAATTCCGAGTTCCGAACACGCTACAAGCAACATGGTTTCGGCAAACTTTCATTAGTGAGTACGGAGCATGTGGATTACTGAAATTTCATCCTCAATACAAAGGATATTAACATCTAGAAAATTTTACAGTGATTTCGCCGGTATTTCCTAACACCAGCTCCAAAAATTGGGCATTTATCACAAAAAAATTCTCTTGGAGTGAATTCTACCAAATAGACATGTTATATACATACTTTCCTTCAACATGACATTCCGTGTTCAGAACATGCTACATGCATGATATATTGAACACACATTATTTTCTGAGTTGTTAGAATGTGGATTACCAAAATTCCACCCTCCATATTAGGCATATATATTTTTAATATCATTTACTTTAATTCAGTGGTGTGCCCTTATGCCAGTAATGAAAATTGGTAATTTTTCAAAGAAAAATTCTCTTTCAGCAATTTCCACCTAATACACATGTAATTTACACTTTCCCTCTTCATGAAATTCTGAGTTCCGAACACGCTACATGCAACATGGTTTAGGGAAACATTCATTTCTTAGATGAGGGCATGTAGATTACTGAATTTCCATCCTCAATACAATGGATATTTATATCTAGAAAGCGATTCTATGATTTTGCTTGGGTTCCTCACACCAGTTTTTAAAACCACACACTTTCCACACAAAAATTCTCTTGGAGCAAATTCTACCAATAGAAATTTTATTTACATACTTTACATCATCATGTCATTCCGTGTTGCGAGCATGCTTCATGCATGACTGATTTAAAAAACGTTCATTTCTGAGTTGTGAGAAATTGGATTACCAAACTTTCAACCACCATATTAGGCATATTTGAATCTAATAAAATTTACATTATTTTAGAGGTGTTCCCTAAAGCCAGTTTCAAAATCGGGAATTTTTCAAAGAAAATTTCCCTTAGAGCGATTTCGAACTAATACCTATGCATTTTACATGTTCCCTCATCATGAAATTCCGAGTTCCAAACATGGTACATGCAACACAGGTTTGGAAAACTTTCATTAGTCAGTAGAGCATGTGGATTACTGAACTTTCATCCTAAATACAGGGGAAATTTACATCTAGAGATCTTTACTCTGATTTTGCAGTTTTTTCCAAACACCAGTTTCAAAAATCGTGCATTTTCCACACTAAAATTCCGTTGGAGCAAATTCTACCCAATAGATATGTTATTTATATAGTTTGCATCATCATGACATTCGGTGTTGCGAACATGCTTCATGTAAGAAGGATTTAGCAAACGTTCATTTCTGAGTTGTGATTAGGTGGATTACTAAATTTTCAACCACCATATTAGGCATATTTAAATCTTATATCATTTACTTTTATTTCAGAGGTGTTCCCTTACGCTAGTTTTGAAAATTGGGAATTTTTCAAAGAAAACTTTTTTTGAGAAAATTCCAACTAATACAGATGTAATTTACATGTTCCCTCATCATGAAATTCCGAGTTCCTAACACGTTTCATGCAACATGTATTCAGCAAACAATCATTAGTGAGATGAGAGCATGTAGATTACCAAACTTTCATCCTCAATACAATGGACATTTACATCTGGAAACCTATACTCAGATTTTACATCGTTTTTCTAACACCAGTTTCAAAATCGGGGCACTTTTCACACAAATATACTCTTGGTGCGAGTTCTACCCTATAGATATGTTGTTTGCATAGTTTCCATCATCATGACATTCGGTGTTCCGAACAAGCTTCATGCATGACTGATTTAAACAACGTTATTTTCTGAGTTTTGAGAATGTGGATTACCAAACTTGAACCACGATATTAGGCATATTTAAATCTAATATTATTTCCTTTTCTTTCAGAAGTGTTCCCTAATGCCTGTTTGAAAAATTGGGAATTTTACAAAGAAAAATTCTCTGGGAGCGATTTCTAACAAATACATATGTAATTAATAGTTTCCCTCATCATTGAATTCCGAGTTCCGTTCACGCTACATGCATGACCGATAAAAAAAACGTTCATTTCTGAGTTGTGAGAATGTGGATTACCAAACTTTCACCCACCATATTAGGCATATGTAAATCTAATAACATTTACTTTTATTTCAGGGGTTTTCCCTAACGACAGTTTTGAAAATCGGGAATTTTTCAAAGAAAAATTCTCTTGAAGCGATTTCTAACTAAAACACATGTAATTTACAGTTTCTCTCTATGAAATTCTGAGTTCCGAACATGCTACATGCAACACGGATTCGGCAAACATTCATTATTGAGTTAAGAGCACGTAGATTACCAAACTTTCATCCTCAATCCAAAGGATATTACCATCTAAAATTTTACTCTGATTTCAAAGGTTTTTCCTAACACCAGTTTCAAAAACCGGGCATTTTTCACACAAAAATTCTCTTGGAGTGAATCCTACCCAAGGGAATTTTTCTTTACATAGATTCCATCACCATGTCATTCCATATTACAAACATGCTACTTGTATGATGGATATAACAATTGTTTTTTTGAGTTGTTAGAATGTGGATTACCATATTTTCACCCACTTATAAGGCATATTTAATTCTAATATCATTTACTTTTATTTCAGAGGTGTTCCCTACAGCAAGGTTTGAAAATCAGGAATTTTCCAAAGAAAAATACTCTTGAATCGATTTCTTACAAATACATATGTAATTTACAGTTTTCCTCATCATGAAATTCCGAGTTCCGAATACGCTATATGTAACACAGATTCGGCAAAATTTCATTACTGAGCTCAGGACACGTGGATTAACGAACTTCATCCTCAATACAAGGGATATTGACATCAAGAGACCTTTACTCTGATTTCGCAGGTTTTTCCTAACACCACTTTCAAAAATCGGGCATTTACCACACAAAAATTTGCCTGGAATGTATTCTACCCAATAAAAATGTTAATTACATAGTTCCCATCACCATGACATTTCATGTTCCCTTCATGCTGCATGCATGACACATTTAACAAATGTTCATTTCTGAGTTGTGAGAATGTGGATTACTAAAATTTCAACCACAATAATAGGCATATTTAAATCTAATATCATTTACTTTTATTTCAGAGGTGTTCCCTAACCCCAGTTTTGAAAATAGGGAATTTTTCAAAAAAAATTCTCTTGGAGCAATTTCTAACAAATATATTTGTAATTTACAGTCCCCATAATCATGAAATTCCGTGTACTAAACACACTACATTCAACACGGATTTGCCAAACATTCATTACTGAGTAGAGAGCATGTGGATTACCGAACACTCATTCTCAATACAAGGGAAATTAACATCTAGAAATCTTTACTCTGATTTCGCCGGTATTTCCAAACACCAGTTTCAAATATCGGGCATTTTCCACACAAAAATTCTCTTGGAGCGATTTCTACCCAATAGACATGTTATTTACATTCTTTCCATCACCATGACATTCCATGTTCTGAACATGCTACATGCATGACTGATTTAAAAAACGTTCAATTCTCAGTTTTGAGAATGTAGATTACCATATTTTGAACCACCATATTAGGCATATTTAAATTTAATAATATTTACATTTATTTCCAAATTGTTCCCTAAAACCAGTTTCGAAAATTGGGAATTTTTCAAAGGAAAATTCACTTGTTGCGTATTCTAACTAATATATATGTAATTCACTGTTTCCCTCATCATGAAATTCCGAGTTCCGAACATGATACATGCCACACAGATTCGGCAACCATTAATTTCTGAGTAAAGAGCATGCGTATTAACGAACTTTGATCCTCAATACCAGGGAAATTACATATAGAAAACTTTATTCTGATTTTGCAGGTATTTCCAATCACTGGTTTGAATAATCGGGCATTTTCCACACAAATTTCTCTTTGAGCGATTCCTACATAATAGAATTTTTTTTTATGTAGATTCCATCACCATGTCATTCCATGTTCCAAACATGCTACATGCATGACAGATTTAACTAATGTACTTTTTGAGTTGACAGAATGTGGATTACCAAATTTACACCTATCTAATTAGGCATATTGTTTCTAATATAATTTTCTTTTATTTCAGAAGTGTTCCCTAGAGCAAGGTTTGAAAATCGGAAATTTTTCAAAGAAATACACTTGAATTGATTTGTACCAAATACATATGTAATTTAGAGATTTCCTCATCATGAAATTCTGACTTCCGAGCATGCTACATGTAACACAGATTCGGCAAACTTTCATTACTGAGTATATAGCATACGGATTACCGAAATTTCATCCTCAATGCAAAGGAAATTTACATCTAGAAAGCTTTACTGTGATTTCACAGGTATTTCCTAACACCAGTTTAAATAATCGGGTATTTTTCACAAAAAAATTCTCTTGGAGCGAATTCTACCCAATAGACATGTTATTTACATGCTTTCCATCACCATAACATTCCGTGTTCCGAACATGCTTCATGCATGATGAATTTAACAAACGTTCATTTCTGACTTGTGAGAACGTGGATTATCTAACTTTCACCCACCATATTAGGCATATTTAAATCGTATATCATTTACTTTCATTTCAGGGAATTTCCCTAACGCCAGTTTCGAAAATCGGGAATTTTTCAAAGAAAAATTCTCTTGGAGTGATTTCTAAGTGAAACACATGTAATTTACAGTTTCTCTCTTCATGAACTTCTGAGTTCCAAACATGCTATATGCAACATGGTCGGTAAACATTCATTACTGAGTTGAGAGCATGTGGATTACCAAACTTGCATCCTCAATCGAAGGGATATTAACATCTAAATTTTAGTCTGATTTCGAAGGTTTTTCCTAACACCAGTTTCATAAACCGGGCATTTTTCACACAAAAATTCTCCTTGAGCGAATCCTACCCAATAGAAGTTTTATTTACGTAGGTTCCTTCACCATGTGATTCCATCTTCCTAACATGCTACATGCTTGACGTATTTAACAAAAGTTATTTTTGAGTTGTTAGAATGTGGATTACCAAAATTTCACCCACCAACTTAGGCATAATTAATTCTAATAAAATTTACTTTTATTTCAGAGGTTTTCCATACAGCAAGTTTTGAAAATCGGGGATTTTTCAAAGAAAAATACTCTTGAATCGATTTGTAACCAATACATATGTAATTTACAGTTTTCCTCATCATGAAATTCCGAGTTCCGAACACGCTACAAGCAACACGGTTTCGGCAAACTTTCATTAGTGAGTACGGAGCATGTGGATTACTGAAATTTCATCCTCAATACAAAGGATATTAACATCTAGAAAATTTTACAGTGATTTCGCCGGTATTTCCTAACACCAGCTCCAAAAATTGGGCATTTATCACAAAAAAATTCTCTTGGAGTGAATTCTACCAAATAGACATGTTATATACATACTTTCCTTCAACATGACATTCCGTGTTCAGAACATGCTACATGCATGATATATTGAACACACATTATTTTCTGAGTTGTTAGAATGTGGATTACCAAAATTCCACCCTCCATATTAGGCATATATATTTTTAATATCATTTACTTTAATTCAGTGGTGTGCCCTTATGCCAGTAATGAAAATTGGTAATTTTTCAAAGAAAAATTCTCTTTCAGCAATTTCCACCTAATACACATGTAATTTACACTTTCCCTCTTCATGAAATTCTGAGTTCCGAACACGCTACATGCAACATGGTTTAGGGAAACATTCATTTCTTAGATGAGGGCATGTAGATTACTGAATTTCCATCCTCAATACAATGGATATTTATATCTAGAAAGCGATTCTATGATTTTGCTTGGGTTCCTCACACCAGTTTTTAAAACCACACACTTTCCACACAAAAATTCTCTTGGAGCAAATTCTACCAATAGAAATTTTATTTACATACTTTACATCATCATGTCATTCCGTGTTGCGAGCATGCTTCATGCATGACTGATTTAAAAAACGTTCATTTCTGAGTTGTGAGAAATTGGATTACCAAACTTTCAACCACCATATTAGGCATATTTGAATCTAATAAAATTTACATTATTTTAGAGGTGTTCCCTAAAGCCAGTTTCAAAATCGGGAATTTTTCAAAGAAAATTTCCCTTAGAGCGATTTCGAACTAATACCTATGCATTTTACATGTTCCCTCATCATGAAATTCCGAGTTCCAAACATGGTACATGCAACACAGGTTTGGAAAACTTTCATTAGTCAGTAGAGCATGTGGATTACTGAACTTTCATCCTAAATACAGGGGAAATTTACATCTAGAGATCTTTACTCTGATTTTGCAGTTTTTTCCAAACACCAGTTTCAAAAATCGTGCATTTTCCACACTAAAATTCCGTTGGAGCAAATTCTACCCAATAGATATGTTATTTATATAGTTTGCATCATCATGACATTCGGTGTTGCGAACATGCTTCATGTAAGAAGGATTTAGCAAACGTTCATTTCTGAGTTGTGATTAGGTGGATTACTAAATTTTCAACCACCATATTAGGCATATTTAAATCTTATATCATTTACTTTTATTTCAGAGGTGTTCCCTTACGCTAGTTTTGAAAATTGGGAATTTTTCAAAGAAAAATTTTTTTGAGAAAATTCCAACTAATACAGATGTAATTTACATGTTCCCTCATCATGAAATTCCGAGTTCCTAACACGTTTCATGCAACATGTATTCAGCAAACAATCATTAGTGAGATGAGAGCATGTAGATTACCAAACTTTCATCCTCAATACAATGGACATTTACATCTGGAAACCTATACTCAGATTTTACATCGTTTTTCTAACACCAGTTTCAAAATCGGGGCACTTTTCACACAGATATACTCTTGGTGCGAGTTCTACCCTATAGATATGTTGTTTGCATAGTTTCCATCATCATGACATTCGGTGTTCCGAACAAGCTTCATGCATGACTGATTTAAACAACGTTATTTTCTGAGTTTTGAGAATGTGGATTACCAAACTTGAACCACGATATTAGGCATATTTAAATCTAATATTATTTCCTTTTCTTTCAGAAGTGTTCCCTAATGCCTGTTTGAAAAATTGGGAATTTTACAAAGAAAAATTCTCTGGGAGCGATTTCTAACAAATACATATGTAATTAATAGTTTCCCTCATCATTGAATTCCGAGTTCCGTTCACGCTACATGCATGACCGATAAAAAAAACGTTCATTTCTGAGTTGTGAGAATGTGGATTACCAAACTTTCACCCACCATATTAGGCATATGTAAATCTAATAACATTTACTTTTATTTCAGGGGTTTTCCCTAACGACAGTTTTGAAAATCGGGAATTTTTCAAAGAAAAATTCTCTTGAAGCGATTTCTAACTAAAACACATGTAATTTACAGTTTCTCTCTATGAAATTCTGAGTTCCGAACACGCTACATGCAACACGGATTCGGCAAACATTCATTATTGAGTTAAGAGCACGTAGATTACCAAACTTTCATCCTCAATCCAAAGGATATTACCATCTAAAATTTTACTCTGATTTCAAAGGTTTTTCCTAACACCAGTTTCAAAAACCGGGCATTTTTCACACAAAAATTCTCTTGGAGTGAATCCTACCCAAGGGAATTTTTCTTTACATAGATTCCATCACCATGTCATTCCATATTACAAACATGCTACTTGTATGATGGATATAACAATTGTTTTTTTGAGTTGTTAGAATGTGGATTACCATATTTTCACCCACTTATAAGGCATATTTAATTCTAATATCATTTACTTTTATTTCAGAGGTGTTCCCTACAGCAAGGTTTGAAAATCAGGAATTTTCCAAAGAAAAATACTCTTGAATCGATTTCTTACAAATACATATGTAATTTACAGTTTTCCTCATCATGAAATTCCGAGTTCCGAATACGCTATATGTAACACAGATTCGGCAAAATTTCATTACTGAGCTCAGGACACGTGGATTAACGAACTTCATCCTCAATACAAGGGATATTGACATCAAGAGACCTTTACTCTGATTTCGCAGGTTTTTCCTAACACCACTTTCAAAAATCGGGCATTTACCACACAAAAATTTGCCTGGAATGTATTCTACCCAATAAAAATGTTAATTACATAGTTCCCATCACCATGACATTTCATGTTCCCTTCATGCTGCATGCATGACACATTTAACAAATGTTCATTTCTGAGTTGTGAGAATGTGGATTACTAAAATTTCAACCACAATAATAGGCATATTTAAATCTAATATCATTTACTTTTATTTCAGAGGTGTTCCCTAACCCCAGTTTTGAAAATAGGGAATTTTTCAAAAAAAATTCTCTTGGAGCAATTTCTAACAAATATATTTGTAATTTACAGTCCCCATAATCATGAAATTCCGTGTACTAAACACACTACATTCAACACGGATTTGCCAAACATTCATTACTGAGTAGAGAGCATGTGGATTACCGAACACTCATTCTCAATACAAGGGAAATTAACATCTAGAAATCTTTACTCTGATTTCGCCGGTATTTCCAAACACCAGTTTCAAATATCGGGCATTTTCCACACAAAAATTCTCTTGGAGCGATTTCTACCCAATAGACATGTTATTTACATTCTTTCCATCACCATGACATTCCATGTTCTGAACATGCTACATGCATGACTGATTTAAAAAACGTTCAATTCTCAGTTTTGAGAATGTAGATTACCATATTTTGAACCACCATATTAGGCATATTTAAATTTAATAATATTTACATTTATTTCCAAATTGTTCCCTAAAACCAGTTTCGAAAATTGGGAATTTTTCAAAGGAAAATTCACTTGTTGCGTATTCTAACTAATATATATGTAATTCACTGTTTCCCTCATCATGAAATTCCGAGTTCCGAACATGATACATGCCACACAGATTCGGCAACCATTAATTTCTGAGTAAAGAGCATGCGTATTAACGAACTTTGATCCTCAATACCAGGGAAATTACATATAGAAAACTTTATTCTGATTTTGCAGGTATTTCCAATCACTGGTTTGAATAATCGGGCATTTTCCACACAAATTTCTCTTTGAGCGATTCCTACATAATAGAATTTTTTTTTATGTAGATTCCATCACCATGTCATTCCATGTTCCAAACATGCTACATGCATGACAGATTTAACTAATGTACTTTTTGAGTTGACAGAATGTGGATTACCAAATTTACACCTATCTAATTAGGCATATTGTTTCTAATATAATTTTCTTTTATTTCAGAAGTGTTCCCTAGAGCAAGGTTTGAAAATCGGAAATTTTTCAAAGAAATACACTTGAATTGATTTGTACCAAATACATATGTAATTTAGAGATTTCCTCATCATGAAATTCTGACTTCCGAGCATGCTACATGTAACACAGATTCGGCAAACTTTCATTACTGAGTATATAGCATACGGATTACCGAAATTTCATCCTCAATACAAAGGAAATTTACATCTAGAAAGCTTTACTGTGATTTCACAGGTATTTCCTAACACCAGTTTAAATAATCGGGTATTTTTCACAAAAAAATTCTCTTGGAGCGAATTCTACCCAATAGACATGTTATTTACATGCTTTCCATCACCATAACATTCCGTGTTCCGAACATGCTTCATGCATGATGAATTTAACAAACGTTCATTTCTGACTTGTGAGAACGTGGATTATCTAACTTTCACCCACCATATTAGGCATATTTAAATCGTATATCATTTACTTTCATTTCAGGGAATTTCCCTAACGCCAGTTTCGAAAATCGGGAATTTTTCAAAGAAAAATTCTCTTGGAGTGATTTCTAAGTGAAACACATGTAATTTACAGTTTCTCTCTTCATGAACTTCTGAGTTCCAAACATGCTATATGCAACATGGTCGGTAAACATTCATTACTGAGTTGAGAGCATGTGGATTACCAAACTTGCATCCTCAATCGAAGGGATATTAACATCTAAATTTTAGTCTGATTTCGAAGGTTTTTCCTAACACCAGTTTCATAAACCGGGCATTTTTCACACAAAAATTCTCCTTGAGCGAATCCTACCCAATAGAAGTTTTATTTACGTAGGTTCCTTCACCATGTGATTCCATCTTCCTAACATGCTACATGCTTGACGTATTTAACAAAAGTTATTTTTGAGTTGTTAGAATGTGGATTACCAAAATTTCACCCACCAACTTAGGCATAATTAATTCTAATAAAATTTACTTTTATTTCAGAGGTTTTCCATAGAGCAAGTTTTGAAAATCGGGGATTTTTCAAAGAAAAATACTCTTGAATCGATTTGTAACCAATACATATGTAATTTACAGTTTTCCTCATCATGAAATTCCGAGTTCCGAACACGCTACAAGCAACACGGTTTCGGCAAACTTTCATTAGTGAGTACGGAGCATGTGGATTACTGAAATTTCATCCTCAATACAAAGGATATTAACATCTAGAAAATTTTACAGTGATTTCGCCGGTATTTCCTAACACCAGCTCCAAAAATTGGGCATTTATCACAAAAAAATTCTCTTGGAGTGAATTCTACCAAATAGACATGTTATATACATACTTTCCTTCAACATGACATTCCGTGTTCAGAACATGCTACATGCATGATATATTGAACACACATTATTTTCTGAGTTGTTAGAATGTGGATTACCAAAATTCCACCCTCCATATTAGGCATATATATTTTTAATATCATTTACTTTAATTCAGTGGTGTGCCCTTATGCCAGTAATGAAAATTGGTAATTTTTCAAAGAAAAATTCTCTTTCAGCAATTTCCACCTAATACACATGTAATTTACACTTTCCCTCTTCATGAAATTCTGAGTTCCGAACACGCTACATGCAACATGGTTTAGGGAAACATTCATTTCTTAGATGAGGGCATGTAGATTACTGAATTTCCATCCTCAATACAATGGATATTTATATCTAGAAAGCGATTCTATGATTTTGCTTGGGTTCCTCACACCAGTTTTTAAAACCACACACTTTCCACACAAAAATTCTCTTGGAGCAAATTCTACCAATAGAAATTTTATTTACATACTTTACATCATCATGTCATTCCGTGTTGCGAGCATGCTTCATGCATGACTGATTTAAAAAACGTTCATTTCTGAGTTGTGAGAAATTGGATTACCAAACTTTCAACCACCATATTAGGCATATTTGAATCTAATAAAATTTACATTATTTTAGAGGTGTTCCCTAAAGCCAGTTTCAAAATCGGGAATTTTTCAAAGAAAATTTCCCTTAGAGCGATTTCGAACTAATACCTATGCATTTTACATGTTCCCTCATCATGAAATTCCGAGTTCCAAACATGGTACATGCAACACAGGTTTGGAAAACTTTCATTAGTCAGTAGAGCATGTGGATTACTGAACTTTCATCCTAAATACAGGGGAAATTTACATCTAGAGATCTTTACTCTGATTTTGCAGTTTTTTCCAAACACCAGTTTCAAAAATCGTGCATTTTCCACACTAAAATTCCGTTGGAGCAAATTCTACCCAATAGATATGTTATTTATATAGTTTGCATCATCATGACATTCGGTGTTGCGAACATGCTTCATGTAAGAAGGATTTAGCAAACGTTCATTTCTGAGTTGTGATTAGGTGGATTACTAAATTTTCAACCACCATATTAGGCATATTTAAATCTTATATCATTTACTTTTATTTCAGAGGTGTTCCCTTACGCTAGTTTTGAAAATTGGGAATTTTTCAAAGAAAAATTTTTTTGAGAAAATTCCAACTAATACAGATGTAATTTACATGTTCCCTCATCATGAAATTCCGAGTTCCTAACACGTTTCATGCAACATGTATTCAGCAAACAATCATTAGTGAGATGAGAGCATGTAGATTACCAAACTTTCATCCTCAATACAATGGACATTTACATCTGGAAACCTATACTCAGATTTTACATCGTTTTTCTAACACCAGTTTCAAAATCGGGGCACTTTTCACACAGATATACTCTTGGTGCGAGTTCTACCCTATAGATATGTTGTTTGCATAGTTTCCATCATCATGACATTCGGTGTTCCGAACAAGCTTCATGCATGACTGATTTAAACAACGTTATTTTCTGAGTTTTGAGAATGTGGATTACCAAACTTGAACCACGATATTAGGCATATTTAAATCTAATATTATTTCCTTTTCTTTCAGAAGTGTTCCCTAATGCCTGTTTGAAAAATTGGGAATTTTACAAAGAAAAATTCTCTGGGAGCGATTTCTAACAAATACATATGTAATTAATAGTTTCCCTCATCATTGAATTCCGAGTTCCGTTCACGCTACATGCATGACCGATAAAAAAAACGTTCATTTCTGAGTTGTGAGAATGTGGATTACCAAACTTTCACCCACCATATTAGGCATATGTAAATCTAATAACATTTACTTTTATTTCAGGGGTTTTCCCTAACGACAGTTTTGAAAATCGGGAATTTTTCAAAGAAAAATTCTCTTGAAGCGATTTCTAACTAAAACACATGTAATTTACAGTTTCTCTCTATGAAATTCTGAGTTCCGAACACGCTACATGCAACACGGATTCGGCAAACATTCATTATTGAGTTAAGAGCACGTAGATTACCAAACTTTCATCCTCAATCCAAAGGATATTACCATCTAAAATTTTACTCTGATTTCAAAGGTTTTTCCTAACACCAGTTTCAAAAACCGGGCATTTTTCACACAAAAATTCTCTTGGAGTGAATCCTACCCAAGGGAATTTTTCTTTACATAGATTCCATCACCATGTCATTCCATATTACAAACATGCTACTTGTATGATGGATATAACAATTGTTTTTTTGAGTTGTTAGAATGTGGATTACCATATTTTCACCCACTTATAAGGCATATTTAATTCTAATATCATTTACTTTTATTTCAGAGGTGTTCCCTACAGCAAGGTTTGAAAATCAGGAATTTTCCAAAGAAAAATACTCTTGAATCGATTTCTTACAAATACATATGTAATTTACAGTTTTCCTCATCATGAAATTCCGAGTTCCGAATACGCTATATGTAACACAGATTCGGCAAAATTTCATTACTGAGCTCAGGACACGTGGATTAACGAACTTCATCCTCAATACAAGGGATATTGACATCAAGAGACCTTTACTCTGATTTCGCAGGTTTTTCCTAACACCACTTTCAAAAATCGGGCATTTACCACACAAAAATTTGCCTGGAATGTATTCTACCCAATAAAAATGTTAATTACATAGTTCCCATCACCATGACATTTCATGTTCCCTTCATGCTGCATGCATGACACATTTAACAAATGTTCATTTCTGAGTTGTGAGAATGTGGATTACTAAAATTTCAACCACAATAATAGGCATATTTAAATCTAATATCATTTACTTTTATTTCAGAGGTGTTCCCTAACCCCAGTTTTGAAAATAGGGAATTTTTCAAAAAAAATTCTCTTGGAGCAATTTCTAACAAATATATTTGTAATTTACAGTCCCCATAATCATGAAATTCCGTGTACTAAACACACTACATTCAACACGGATTTGCCAAACATTCATTACTGAGTAGAGAGCATGTGGATTACCGAACACTCATTCTCAATACAAGGGAAATTAACATCTAGAAATCTTTACTCTGATTTCGCCGGTATTTCCAAACACCAGTTTCAAATATCGGGCATTTTCCACACAAAAATTCTCTTGGAGCGATTTCTACCCAATAGACATGTTATTTACATTCTTTCCATCACCATGACATTCCATGTTCTGAACATGCTACATGCATGACTGATTTAAAAAACGTTCAATTCTCAGTTTTGAGAATGTAGATTACCATATTTTGAACCACCATATTAGGCATATTTAAATTTAATAATATTTACATTTATTTCCAAATTGTTCCCTAAAACCAGTTTCGAAAATTGGGAATTTTTCAAAGGAAAATTCACTTGTTGCGTATTCTAACTAATATATATGTAATTCACTGTTTCCCTCATCATGAAATTCCGAGTTCCGAACATGATACATGCCACACAGATTCGGCAACCATTAATTTCTGAGTAAAGAGCATGCGTATTAACGAACTTTGATCCTCAATACCAGGGAAATTACATATAGAAAACTTTATTCTGATTTTGCAGGTATTTCCAATCACTGGTTTGAATAATCGGGCATTTTCCACACAAATTTCTCTTTGAGCGATTCCTACATAATAGAATTTTTTTTTATGTAGATTCCATCACCATGTCATTCCATGTTCCAAACATGCTACATGCATGACAGATTTAACTAATGTACTTTTTGAGTTGACAGAATGTGGATTACCAAATTTACACCTATCTAATTAGGCATATTGTTTCTAATATAATTTTCTTTTATTTCAGAAGTGTTCCCTAGAGCAAGGTTTGAAAATCGGAAATTTTTCAAAGAAATACACTTGAATTGATTTGTACCAAATACATATGTAATTTAGAGATTTCCTCATCATGAAATTCTGACTTCCGAGCATGCTACATGTAACACAGATTCGGCAAACTTTCATTACTGAGTATATAGCATACGGATTACCGAAATTTCATCCTCAATACAAAGGAAATTTACATCTAGAAAGCTTTACTGTGATTTCACAGGTATTTCCTAACACCAGTTTAAATAATCGGGTATTTTTCACAAAAAAATTCTCTTGGAGCGAATTCTACCCAATAGACATGTTATTTACATGCTTTCCATCACCATAACATTCCGTGTTCCGAACATGCTTCATGCATGATGAATTTAACAAACGTTCATTTCTGACTTGTGAGAACGTGGATTATCTAACTTTCACCCACCATATTAGGCATATTTAAATCGTATATCATTTACTTTCATTTCAGGGAATTTCCCTAACGCCAGTTTCGAAAATCGGGAATTTTTCAAAGAAAAATTCTCTTGGAGTGATTTCTAAGTGAAACACATGTAATTTACAGTTTCTCTCTTCATGAACTTCTGAGTTCCAAACATGCTATATGCAACATGGTCGGTAAACATTCATTACTGAGTTGAGAGCATGTGGATTACCAAACTTGCATCCTCAATCGAAGGGATATTAACATCTAAATTTTAGTCTGATTTCGAAGGTTTTTCCTAACACCAGTTTCATAAACCGGGCATTTTTCACACAAAAATTCTCCTTGAGCGAATCCTACCCAATAGAAGTTTTATTTACGTAGGTTCCTTCACCATGTGATTCCATCTTCCTAACATGCTACATGCTTGACGTATTTAACAAAAGTTATTTTTGAGTTGTTAGAATGTGGATTACCAAAATTTCACCCACCAACTTAGGCATAATTAATTCTAATAAAATTTACTTTTATTTCAGAGGTTTTCCATACAGCAAGTTTTGAAAATCGGGGATTTTTCAAAGAAAAATACTCTTGAATCGATTTGTAACCAATACATATGTAATTTACAGTTTTCCTCATCATGAAATTCCGAGTTCCGAACACGCTACAAGCAACACGGTTTCGGCAAACTTTCATTAGTGAGTACGGAGCATGTGGATTACTGAAATTTCATCCTCAATACAAAGGATATTAACATCTAGAAAATTTTACAGTGATTTCGCCGGTATTTCCTAACACCAGCTCCAAAAATTGGGCATTTATCACAAAAAAATTCTCTTGGAGTGAATTCTACCAAATAGACATGTTATATACATACTTTCCTTCAACATGACATTCCGTGTTCAGAACATGCTACATGCATGATATATTGAACACACATTATTTTCTGAGTTGTTAGAATGTGGATTACCAAAATTCCACCCTCCATATTAGGCATATATATTTTTAATATCATTTACTTTAATTCAGTGGTGTGCCCTTATGCCAGTAATGAAAATTGGTAATTTTTCAAAGAAAAATTCTCTTTCAGCAATTTCCACCTAATACACATGTAATTTACACTTTCCCTCTTCATGAAATTCTGAGTTCCGAACACGCTACATGCAACATGGTTTAGGGAAACATTCATTTCTTAGATGAGGGCATGTAGATTACTGAATTTCCATCCTCAATACAATGGATATTTATATCTAGAAAGCGATTCTATGATTTTGCTTGGGTTCCTCACACCAGTTTTTAAAACCACACACTTTCCACACAAAAATTCTCTTGGAGCAAATTCTACCAATAGAAATTTTATTTACATACTTTACATCATCATGTCATTCCGTGTTGCGAGCATGCTTCATGCATGACTGATTTAAAAAACGTTCATTTCTGAGTTGTGAGAAATTGGATTACCAAACTTTCAACCACCATATTAGGCATATTTGAATCTAATAAAATTTACATTATTTTAGAGGTGTTCCCTAAAGCCAGTTTCAAAATCGGGAATTTTTCAAAGAAAATTTCCCTTAGAGCGATTTCGAACTAATACCTATGCATTTTACATGTTCCCTCATCATGAAATTCCGAGTTCCAAACATGGTACATGCAACACAGGTTTGGAAAACTTTCATTAGTCAGTAGAGCATGTGGATTACTGAACTTTCATCCTAAATACAGGGGAAATTTACATCTAGAGATCTTTACTCTGATTTTGCAGTTTTTTCCAAACACCAGTTTCAAAAATCGTGCATTTTCCACACTAAAATTCCGTTGGAGCAAATTCTACCCAATAGATATGTTATTTATATAGTTTGCATCATCATGACATTCGGTGTTGCGAACATGCTTCATGTAAGAAGGATTTAGCAAACGTTCATTTCTGAGTTGTGATTAGGTGGATTACTAAATTTTCAACCACCATATTAGGCATATTTAAATCTTATATCATTTACTTTTATTTCAGAGGTGTTCCCTTACGCTAGTTTTGAAAATTGGGAATTTTTCAAAGAAAAATTTTTTTGAGAAAATTCCAACTAATACAGATGTAATTTACATGTTCCCTCATCATGAAATTCCGAGTTCCTAACACGTTTCATGCAACATGTATTCAGCAAACAATCATTAGTGAGATGAGAGCATGTAGATTACCAAACTTTCATCCTCAATACAATGGACATTTACATCTGGAAACCTATACTCAGATTTTACATCGTTTTTCTAACACCAGTTTCAAAATCGGGGCACTTTTCACACAGATATACTCTTGGTGCGAGTTCTACCCTATAGATATGTTGTTTGCATAGTTTCCATCATCATGACATTCGGTGTTCCGAACAAGCTTCATGCATGACTGATTTAAACAACGTTATTTTCTGAGTTTTGAGAATGTGGATTACCAAACTTGAACCACGATATTAGGCATATTTAAATCTAATATTATTTCCTTTTCTTTCAGAAGTGTTCCCTAATGCCTGTTTGAAAAATTGGGAATTTTACAAAGAAAAATTCTCTGGGAGCGATTTCTAACAAATACATATGTAATTAATAGTTTCCCTCATCATTGAATTCCGAGTTCCGTTCACGCTACATGCATGACCGATAAAAAAAACGTTCATTTCTGAGTTGTGAGAATGTGGATTACCAAACTTTCACCCACCATATTAGGCATATGTAAATCTAATAACATTTACTTTTATTTCAGGGGTTTTCCCTAACGACAGTTTTGAAAATCGGGAATTTTTCAAAGAAAAATTCTCTTGAAGCGATTTCTAACTAAAACACATGTAATTTACAGTTTCTCTCTATGAAATTCTGAGTTCCGAACACGCTACAAGCAACACGGTTTCGGCAAACTTTCATTAGTGAGTACGGAGCATGTGGATTACTGAAATTTCATCCTCAATACAAAGGATATTAACATCTAGAAAATTTTACAGTGATTTCGCCGGTATTTCCTAACACCAGCTCCAAAAATTGGGCATTTATCACAAAAAAATTCTCTTGGAGTGAATTCTACCAAATAGACATGTTATATACATACTTTCCTTCAACATGACATTCCGTGTTCAGAACATGCTACATGCATGATATATTGAACACACATTATTTTCTGAGTTGTTAGAATGTGGATTACCAAAATTCCACCCTCCATATTAGGCATATATATTTTTAATATCATTTACTTTAATTCAGTGGTGTGCCCTTATGCCAGTAATGAAAATTGGTAATTTTTCAAAGAAAAATTCTCTTTCAGCAATTTCCACCTAATACACATGTAATTTACACTTTCCCTCTTCATGAAATTCTGAGTTCCGAACACGCTACATGCAACATGGTTTAGGGAAACATTCATTTCTTAGATGAGGGCATGTAGATTACTGAATTTCCATCCTCAATACAATGGATATTTATATCTAGAAAGCGATTCTATGATTTTGCTTGGGTTCCTCACACCAGTTTTTAAAACCACACACTTTCCACACAAAAATTCTCTTGGAGCAAATTCTACCAATAGAAATTTTATTTACATACTTTACATCATCATGTCATTCCGTGTTGCGAGCATGCTTCATGCATGACTGATTTAAAAAACGTTCATTTCTGAGTTGTGAGAAATTGGATTACCAAACTTTCAACCACCATATTAGGCATATTTGAATCTAATAAAATTTACATTATTTTAGAGGTGTTCCCTAAAGCCAGTTTCAAAATCGGGAATTTTTCAAAGAAAATTTCCCTTAGAGCGATTTCGAACTAATACCTATGCATTTTACATGTTCCCTCATCATGAAATTCCGAGTTCCAAACATGGTACATGCAACACAGGTTTGGAAAACTTTCATTAGTCAGTAGAGCATGTGGATTACTGAACTTTCATCCTAAATACAGGGGAAATTTACATCTAGAGATCTTTACTCTGATTTTGCAGTTTTTTCCAAACACCAGTTTCAAAAATCGTGCATTTTCCACACTAAAATTCCGTTGGAGCAAATTCTACCCAATAGATATGTTATTTATATAGTTTGCATCATCATGACATTCGGTGTTGCGAACATGCTTCATGTAAGAAGGATTTAGCAAACGTTCATTTCTGAGTTGTGATTAGGTGGATTACTAAATTTTCAACCACCATATTAGGCATATTTAAATCTTATATCATTTACTTTTATTTCAGAGGTGTTCCCTTACGCTAGTTTTGAAAATTGGGAATTTTTCAAAGAAAAATTTTTTTGAGAAAATTCCAACTAATACAGATGTAATTTACATGTTCCCTCATCATGAAATTCCGAGTTCCTAACACGTTTCATGCAACATGTATTCAGCAAACAATCATTAGTGAGATGAGAGCATGTAGATTACCAAACTTTCATCCTCAATACAATGGACATTTACATCTGGAAACCTATACTCAGATTTTACATCGTTTTTCTAACACCAGTTTCAAAATCGGGGCACTTTTCACACAGATATACTCTTGGTGCGAGTTCTACCCTATAGATATGTTGTTTGCATAGTTTCCATCATCATGACATTCGGTGTTCCGAACAAGCTTCATGCATGACTGATTTAAACAACGTTATTTTCTGAGTTTTGAGAATGTGGATTACCAAACTTGAACCACGATATTAGGCATATTTAAATCTAATATTATTTCCTTTTCTTTCAGAAGTGTTCCCTAATGCCTGTTTGAAAAATTGGGAATTTTACAAAGAAAAATTCTCTGGGAGCGATTTCTAACAAATACATATGTAATTAATAGTTTCCCTCATCATTGAATTCCGAGTTCCGTTCACGCTACATGCATGACCGATAAAAAAAACGTTCATTTCTGAGTTGTGAGAATGTGGATTACCAAACTTTCACCCACCATATTAGGCATATGTAAATCTAATAACATTTACTTTTATTTCAGGGGTTTTCCCTAACGACAGTTTTGAAAATCGGGAATTTTTCAAAGAAAAATTCTCTTGAAGCGATTTCTAACTAAAACACATGTAATTTACAGTTTCTCTCTATGAAATTCTGAGTTCCGAACACGCTACATGCAACACGGATTCGGCAAACATTCATTATTGAGTTAAGAGCACGTAGATTACCAAACTTTCATCCTCAATCCAAAGGATATTACCATCTAAAATTTTACTCTGATTTCAAAGGTTTTTCCTAACACCAGTTTCAAAAACCGGGCATTTTTCACACAAAAATTCTCTTGGAGTGAATCCTACCCAAGGGAATTTTTCTTTACATAGATTCCATCACCATGTCATTCCATATTACAAACATGCTACTTGTATGATGGATATAACAATTGTTTTTTTGAGTTGTTAGAATGTGGATTACCATATTTTCACCCACTTATAAGGCATATTTAATTCTAATATCATTTACTTTTATTTCAGAGGTGTTCCCTACAGCAAGGTTTGAAAATCAGGAATTTTCCAAAGAAAAATACTCTTGAATCGATTTCTTACAAATACATATGTAATTTACAGTTTTCCTCATCATGAAATTCCGAGTTCCGAATACGCTATATGTAACACAGATTCGGCAAAATTTCATTACTGAGCTCAGGACACGTGGATTAACGAACTTCATCCTCAATACAAGGGATATTGACATCAAGAGACCTTTACTCTGATTTCGCAGGTTTTTCCTAACACCACTTTCAAAAATCGGGCATTTACCACACAAAAATTTGCCTGGAATGTATTCTACCCAATAAAAATGTTAATTACATAGTTCCCATCACCATGACATTTCATGTTCCCTTCATGCTGCATGCATGACACATTTAACAAATGTTCATTTCTGAGTTGTGAGAATGTGGATTACTAAAATTTCAACCACAATAATAGGCATATTTAAATCTAATATCATTTACTTTTATTTCAGAGGTGTTCCCTAACCCCAGTTTTGAAAATAGGGAATTTTTCAAAAAAAATTCTCTTGGAGCAATTTCTAACAAATATATTTGTAATTTACAGTCCCCATAATCATGAAATTCCGTGTACTAAACACACTACATTCAACACGGATTTGCCAAACATTCATTACTGAGTAGAGAGCATGTGGATTACCGAACACTCATTCTCAATACAAGGGAAATTAACATCTAGAAATCTTTACTCTGATTTCGCCGGTATTTCCAAACACCAGTTTCAAATATCGGGCATTTTCCACACAAAAATTCTCTTGGAGCGATTTCTACCCAATAGACATGTTATTTACATTCTTTCCATCACCATGACATTCCATGTTCTGAACATGCTACATGCATGACTGATTTAAAAAACGTTCAATTCTCAGTTTTGAGAATGTAGATTACCATATTTTGAACCACCATATTAGGCATATTTAAATTTAATAATATTTACATTTATTTCCAAATTGTTCCCTAAAACCAGTTTCGAAAATTGGGAATTTTTCAAAGGAAAATTCACTTGTTGCGTATTCTAACTAATATATATGTAATTCACTGTTTCCCTCATCATGAAATTCCGAGTTCCGAACATGATACATGCCACACAGATTCGGCAACCATTAATTTCTGAGTAAAGAGCATGCGTATTAACGAACTTTGATCCTCAATACCAGGGAAATTACATATAGAAAACTTTATTCTGATTTTGCAGGTATTTCCAATCACTGGTTTGAATAATCGGGCATTTTCCACACAAATTTCTCTTTGAGCGATTCCTACATAATAGAATTTTTTTTTATGTAGATTCCATCACCATGTCATTCCATGTTCCAAACATGCTACATGCATGACAGATTTAACTAATGTACTTTTTGAGTTGACAGAATGTGGATTACCAAATTTACACCTATCTAATTAGGCATATTGTTTCTAATATAATTTTCTTTTATTTCAGAAGTGTTCCCTAGAGCAAGGTTTGAAAATCGGAAATTTTTCAAAGAAATACACTTGAATTGATTTGTACCAAATACATATGTAATTTAGAGATTTCCTCATCATGAAATTCTGACTTCCGAGCATGCTACATGTAACACAGATTCGGCAAACTTTCATTACTGAGTATATAGCATACGGATTACCGAAATTTCATCCTCAATACAAAGGAAATTTACATCTAGAAAGCTTTACTGTGATTTCACAGGTATTTCCTAACACCAGTTTAAATAATCGGGTATTTTTCACAAAAAAATTCTCTTGGAGCGAATTCTACCCAATAGACATGTTATTTACATGCTTTCCATCACCATAACATTCCGTGTTCCGAACATGCTTCATGCATGATGAATTTAACAAACGTTCATTTCTGACTTGTGAGAACGTGGATTATCTAACTTTCACCCACCATATTAGGCATATTTAAATCGTATATCATTTACTTTCATTTCAGGGAATTTCCCTAACGCCAGTTTCGAAAATCGGGAATTTTTCAAAGAAAAATTCTCTTGGAGTGATTTCTAAGTGAAACACATGTAATTTACAGTTTCTCTCTTCATGAACTTCTGAGTTCCAAACATGCTATATGCAACATGGTCGGTAAACATTCATTACTGAGTTGAGAGCATGTGGATTACCAAACTTGCATCCTCAATCGAAGGGATATTAACATCTAAATTTTAGTCTGATTTCGAAGGTTTTTCCTAACACCAGTTTCATAAACCGGGCATTTTTCACACAAAAATTCTCCTTGAGCGAATCCTACCCAATAGAAGTTTTATTTACGTAGGTTCCTTCACCATGTGATTCCATCTTCCTAACATGCTACATGCTTGACGTATTTAACAAAAGTTATTTTTGAGTTGTTAGAATGTGGATTACCAAAATTTCACCCACCAACTTAGGCATAATTAATTCTAATAAAATTTACTTTTATTTCAGAGGTTTTCCATACAGCAAGTTTTGAAAATCGGGGATTTTTCAAAGAAAAATACTCTTGAATCGATTTGTAACCAATACATATGTAATTTACAGTTTTCCTCATCATGAAATTCCGAGTTCCGAACACGCTACAAGCAACACGGTTTCGGCAAACTTTCATTAGTGAGTACGGAGCATGTGGATTACTGAAATTTCATCCTCAATACAAAGGATATTAACATCTAGAAAATTTTACAGTGATTTCGCCGGTATTTCCTAACACCAGCTCCAAAAATTGGGCATTTATCACAAAAAAATTCTCTTGGAGTGAATTCTACCAAATAGACATGTTATATACATACTTTCCTTCAACATGACATTCCGTGTTCAGAACATGCTACATGCATGATATATTGAACACACATTATTTTCTGAGTTGTTAGAATGTGGATTACCAAAATTCCACCCTCCATATTAGGCATATATATTTTTAATATCATTTACTTTAATTCAGTGGTGTGCCCTTATGCCAGTAATGAAAATTGGTAATTTTTCAAAGAAAAATTCTCTTTCAGCAATTTCCACCTAATACACATGTAATTTACACTTTCCCTCTTCATGAAATTCTGAGTTCCGAACACGCTACATGCAACATGGTTTAGGGAAACATTCATTTCTTAGATGAGGGCATGTAGATTACTGAATTTCCATCCTCAATACAATGGATATTTATATCTAGAAAGCGATTCTATGATTTTGCTTGGGTTCCTCACACCAGTTTTTAAAACCACACACTTTCCACACAAAAATTCTCTTGGAGCAAATTCTACCAATAGAAATTTTATTTACATACTTTACATCATCATGTCATTCCGTGTTGCGAGCATGCTTCATGCATGACTGATTTAAAAAACGTTCATTTCTGAGTTGTGAGAAATTGGATTACCAAACTTTCAACCACCATATTAGGCATATTTGAATCTAATAAAATTTACATTATTTTAGAGGTGTTCCCTAAAGCCAGTTTCAAAATCGGGAATTTTTCAAAGAAAATTTCCCTTAGAGCGATTTCGAACTAATACCTATGCATTTTACATGTTCCCTCATCATGAAATTCCGAGTTCCAAACATGGTACATGCAACACAGGTTTGGAAAACTTTCATTAGTCAGTAGAGCATGTGGATTACTGAACTTTCATCCTAAATACAGGGGAAATTTACATCTAGAGATCTTTACTCTGATTTTGCAGTTTTTTCCAAACACCAGTTTCAAAAATCGTGCATTTTCCACACTAAAATTCCGTTGGAGCAAATTCTACCCAATAGATATGTTATTTATATAGTTTGCATCATCATGACATTCGGTGTTGCGAACATGCTTCATGTAAGAAGGATTTAGCAAACGTTCATTTCTGAGTTGTGATTAGGTGGATTACTAAATTTTCAACCACCATATTAGGCATATTTAAATCTTATATCATTTACTTTTATTTCAGAGGTGTTCCCTTACGCTAGTTTTGAAAATTGGGAATTTTTCAAAGAAAAATTTTTTTGAGAAAATTCCAACTAATACAGATGTAATTTACATGTTCCCTCATCATGAAATTCCGAGTTCCTAACACGTTTCATGCAACATGTATTCAGCAAACAATCATTAGTGAGATGAGAGCATGTAGATTACCAAACTTTCATCCTCAATACAATGGACATTTACATCTGGAAACCTATACTCAGATTTTACATCGTTTTTCTAACACCAGTTTCAAAATCGGGGCACTTTTCACACAGATATACTCTTGGTGCGAGTTCTACCCTATAGATATGTTGTTTGCATAGTTTCCATCATCATGACATTCGGTGTTCCGAACAAGCTTCATGCATGACTGATTTAAACAACGTTATTTTCTGAGTTTTGAGAATGTGGATTACCAAACTTGAACCACGATATTAGGCATATTTAAATCTAATATTATTTCCTTTTCTTTCAGAAGTGTTCCCTAATGCCTGTTTGAAAAATTGGGAATTTTACAAAGAAAAATTCTCTGGGAGCGATTTCTAACAAATACATATGTAATTAATAGTTTCCCTCATCATTGAATTCCGAGTTCCGTTCACGCTACATGCATGACCGATAAAAAAAACGTTCATTTCTGAGTTGTGAGAATGTGGATTACCAAACTTTCACCCACCATATTAGGCATATGTAAATCTAATAACATTTACTTTTATTTCAGGGGTTTTCCCTAACGACAGTTTTGAAAATCGGGAATTTTTCAAAGAAAAATTCTCTTGAAGCGATTTCTAACTAAAACACATGTAATTTACAGTTTCTCTCTATGAAATTCTGAGTTCCGAACACGCTACAAGCAACACGGTTTCGGCAAACTTTCATTAGTGAGTACGGAGCATGTGGATTACTGAAATTTCATCCTCAATACAAAGGATATTAACATCTAGAAAATTTTACAGTGATTTCGCCGGTATTTCCTAACACCAGCTCCAAAAATTGGGCATTTATCACAAAAAAATTCTCTTGGAGTGAATTCTACCAAATAGACATGTTATATACATACTTTCCTTCAACATGACATTCCGTGTTCAGAACATGCTACATGCATGATATATTGAACACACATTATTTTCTGAGTTGTTAGAATGTGGATTACCAAAATTCCACCCTCCATATTAGGCATATATATTTTTAATATCATTTACTTTAATTCAGTGGTGTGCCCTTATGCCAGTAATGAAAATTGGTAATTTTTCAAAGAAAAATTCTCTTTCAGCAATTTCCACCTAATACACATGTAATTTACACTTTCCCTCTTCATGAAATTCTGAGTTCCGAACACGCTACATGCAACATGGTTTAGGGAAACATTCATTTCTTAGATGAGGGCATGTAGATTACTGAATTTCCATCCTCAATACAATGGATATTTATATCTAGAAAGCGATTCTATGATTTTGCTTGGGTTCCTCACACCAGTTTTTAAAACCACACACTTTCCACACAAAAATTCTCTTGGAGCAAATTCTACCAATAGAAATTTTATTTACATACTTTACATCATCATGTCATTCCGTGTTGCGAGCATGCTTCATGCATGACTGATTTAAAAAACGTTCATTTCTGAGTTGTGAGAAATTGGATTACCAAACTTTCAACCACCATATTAGGCATATTTGAATCTAATAAAATTTACATTATTTTAGAGGTGTTCCCTAAAGCCAGTTTCAAAATCGGGAATTTTTCAAAGAAAATTTCCCTTAGAGCGATTTCGAACTAATACCTATGCATTTTACATGTTCCCTCATCATGAAATTCCGAGTTCCAAACATGGTACATGCAACACAGGTTTGGAAAACTTTCATTAGTCAGTAGAGCATGTGGATTACTGAACTTTCATCCTAAATACAGGGGAAATTTACATCTAGAGATCTTTACTCTGATTTTGCAGTTTTTTCCAAACACCAGTTTCAAAAATCGTGCATTTTCCACACTAAAATTCCGTTGGAGCAAATTCTACCCAATAGATATGTTATTTATATAGTTTGCATCATCATGACATTCGGTGTTGCGAACATGCTTCATGTAAGAAGGATTTAGCAAACGTTCATTTCTGAGTTGTGATTAGGTGGATTACTAAATTTTCAACCACCATATTAGGCATATTTAAATCTTATATCATTTACTTTTATTTCAGAGGTGTTCCCTTACGCTAGTTTTGAAAATTGGGAATTTTTCAAAGAAAAATTTTTTTGAGAAAATTCCAACTAATACAGATGTAATTTACATGTTCCCTCATCATGAAATTCCGAGTTCCTAACACGTTTCATGCAACATGTATTCAGCAAACAATCATTAGTGAGATGAGAGCATGTAGATTACCAAACTTTCATCCTCAATACAATGGACATTTACATCTGGAAACCTATACTCAGATTTTACATCGTTTTTCTAACACCAGTTTCAAAATCGGGGCACTTTTCACACAGATATACTCTTGGTGCGAGTTCTACCCTATAGATATGTTGTTTGCATAGTTTCCATCATCATGACATTCGGTGTTCCGAACAAGCTTCATGCATGACTGATTTAAACAACGTTATTTTCTGAGTTTTGAGAATGTGGATTACCAAACTTGAACCACGATATTAGGCATATTTAAATCTAATATTATTTCCTTTTCTTTCAGAAGTGTTCCCTAATGCCTGTTTGAAAAATTGGGAATTTTACAAAGAAAAATTCTCTGGGAGCGATTTCTAACAAATACATATGTAATTAATAGTTTCCCTCATCATTGAATTCCGAGTTCCGTTCACGCTACATGCATGACCGATAAAAAAAACGTTCATTTCTGAGTTGTGAGAATGTGGATTACCAAACTTTCACCCACCATATTAGGCATATGTAAATCTAATAACATTTACTTTTATTTCAGGGGTTTTCCCTAACGACAGTTTTGAAAATCGGGAATTTTTCAAAGAAAAATTCTCTTGAAGCGATTTCTAACTAAAACACATGTAATTTACAGTTTCTCTCTATGAAATTCTGAGTTCCGAACACGCTACAAGCAACACGGTTTCGGCAAACTTTCATTAGTGAGTACGGAGCATGTGGATTACTGAAATTTCATCCTCAATACAAAGGATATTAACATCTAGAAAATTTTACAGTGATTTCGCCGGTATTTCCTAACACCAGCTCCAAAAATTGGGCATTTATCACAAAAAAATTCTCTTGGAGTGAATTCTACCAAATAGACATGTTATATACATACTTTCCTTCAACATGACATTCCGTGTTCAGAACATGCTACATGCATGATATATTGAACACACATTATTTTCTGAGTTGTTAGAATGTGGATTACCAAAATTCCACCCTCCATATTAGGCATATATATTTTTAATATCATTTACTTTAATTCAGTGGTGTGCCCTTATGCCAGTAATGAAAATTGGTAATTTTTCAAAGAAAAATTCTCTTTCAGCAATTTCCACCTAATACACATGTAATTTACACTTTCCCTCTTCATGAAATTCTGAGTTCCGAACACGCTACATGCAACATGGTTTAGGGAAACATTCATTTCTTAGATGAGGGCATGTAGATTACTGAATTTCCATCCTCAATACAATGGATATTTATATCTAGAAAGCGATTCTATGATTTTGCTTGGGTTCCTCACACCAGTTTTTAAAACCACACACTTTCCACACAAAAATTCTCTTGGAGCAAATTCTACCAATAGAAATTTTATTTACATACTTTACATCATCATGTCATTCCGTGTTGCGAGCATGCTTCATGCATGACTGATTTAAAAAACGTTCATTTCTGAGTTGTGAGAAATTGGATTACCAAACTTTCAACCACCATATTAGGCATATTTGAATCTAATAAAATTTACATTATTTTAGAGGTGTTCCCTAAAGCCAGTTTCAAAATCGGGAATTTTTCAAAGAAAATTTCCCTTAGAGCGATTTCGAACTAATACCTATGCATTTTACATGTTCCCTCATCATGAAATTCCGAGTTCCAAACATGGTACATGCAACACAGGTTTGGAAAACTTTCATTAGTCAGTAGAGCATGTGGATTACTGAACTTTCATCCTAAATACAGGGGAAATTTACATCTAGAGATCTTTACTCTGATTTTGCAGTTTTTTCCAAACACCAGTTTCAAAAATCGTGCATTTTCCACACTAAAATTCCGTTGGAGCAAATTCTACCCAATAGATATGTTATTTATATAGTTTGCATCATCATGACATTCGGTGTTGCGAACATGCTTCATGTAAGAAGGATTTAGCAAACGTTCATTTCTGAGTTGTGATTAGGTGGATTACTAAATTTTCAACCACCATATTAGGCATATTTAAATCTTATATCATTTACTTTTATTTCAGAGGTGTTCCCTTACGCTAGTTTTGAAAATTGGGAATTTTTCAAAGAAAAATTTTTTTGAGAAAATTCCAACTAATACAGATGTAATTTACATGTTCCCTCATCATGAAATTCCGAGTTCCTAACACGTTTCATGCAACATGTATTCAGCAAACAATCATTAGTGAGATGAGAGCATGTAGATTACCAAACTTTCATCCTCAATACAATGGACATTTACATCTGGAAACCTATACTCAGATTTTACATCGTTTTTCTAACACCAGTTTCAAAATCGGGGCACTTTTCACACAGATATACTCTTGGTGCGAGTTCTACCCTATAGATATGTTGTTTGCATAGTTTCCATCATCATGACATTCGGTGTTCCGAACAAGCTTCATGCATGACTGATTTAAACAACGTTATTTTCTGAGTTTTGAGAATGTGGATTACCAAACTTGAACCACGATATTAGGCATATTTAAATCTAATATTATTTCCTTTTCTTTCAGAAGTGTTCCCTAATGCCTGTTTGAAAAATTGGGAATTTTACAAAGAAAAATTCTCTGGGAGCGATTTCTAACAAATACATATGTAATTAATAGTTTCCCTCATCATTGAATTCCGAGTTCCGTTCACGCTACATGCATGACCGATAAAAAAAACGTTCATTTCTGAGTTGTGAGAATGTGGATTACCAAACTTTCACCCACCATATTAGGCATATGTAAATCTAATAACATTTACTTTTATTTCAGGGGTTTTCCCTAACGACAGTTTTGAAAATCGGGAATTTTTCAAAGAAAAATTCTCTTGAAGCGATTTCTAACTAAAACACATGTAATTTACAGTTTCTCTCTATGAAATTCTGAGTTCCGAACACGCTACATGCAACACGGATTCGGCAAACATTCATTATTGAGTTAAGAGCACGTAGATTACCAAACTTTCATCCTCAATCCAAAGGATATTACCATCTAAAATTTTACTCTGATTTCAAAGGTTTTTCCTAACACCAGTTTCAAAAACCGGGCATTTTTCACACAAAAATTCTCTTGGAGTGAATCCTACCCAAGGGAATTTTTCTTTACATAGATTCCATCACCATGTCATTCCATATTACAAACATGCTACTTGTATGATGGATATAACAATTGTTTTTTTGAGTTGTTAGAATGTGGATTACCATATTTTCACCCACTTATAAGGCATATTTAATTCTAATATCATTTACTTTTATTTCAGAGGTGTTCCCTACAGCAAGGTTTGAAAATCAGGAATTTTCCAAAGAAAAATACTCTTGAATCGATTTCTTACAAATACATATGTAATTTACAGTTTTCCTCATCATGAAATTCCGAGTTCCGAATACGCTATATGTAACACAGATTCGGCAAAATTTCATTACTGAGCTCAGGACACGTGGATTAACGAACTTCATCCTCAATACAAGGGATATTGACATCAAGAGACCTTTACTCTGATTTCGCAGGTTTTTCCTAACACCACTTTCAAAAATCGGGCATTTACCACACAAAAATTTGCCTGGAATGTATTCTACCCAATAAAAATGTTAATTACATAGTTCCCATCACCATGACATTTCATGTTCCCTTCATGCTGCATGCATGACACATTTAACAAATGTTCATTTCTGAGTTGTGAGAATGTGGATTACTAAAATTTCAACCACAATAATAGGCATATTTAAATCTAATATCATTTACTTTTATTTCAGAGGTGTTCCCTAACCCCAGTTTTGAAAATAGGGAATTTTTCAAAAAAAATTCTCTTGGAGCAATTTCTAACAAATATATTTGTAATTTACAGTCCCCATAATCATGAAATTCCGTGTACTAAACACACTACATTCAACACGGATTTGCCAAACATTCATTACTGAGTAGAGAGCATGTGGATTACCGAACACTCATTCTCAATACAAGGGAAATTAACATCTAGAAATCTTTACTCTGATTTCGCCGGTATTTCCAAACACCAGTTTCAAATATCGGGCATTTTCCACACAAAAATTCTCTTGGAGCGATTTCTACCCAATAGACATGTTATTTACATTCTTTCCATCACCATGACATTCCATGTTCTGAACATGCTACATGCATGACTGATTTAAAAAACGTTCAATTCTCAGTTTTGAGAATGTAGATTACCATATTTTGAACCACCATATTAGGCATATTTAAATTTAATAATATTTACATTTATTTCCAAATTGTTCCCTAAAACCAGTTTCGAAAATTGGGAATTTTTCAAAGGAAAATTCACTTGTTGCGTATTCTAACTAATATATATGTAATTCACTGTTTCCCTCATCATGAAATTCCGAGTTCCGAACATGATACATGCCACACAGATTCGGCAACCATTAATTTCTGAGTAAAGAGCATGCGTATTAACGAACTTTGATCCTCAATACCAGGGAAATTACATATAGAAAACTTTATTCTGATTTTGCAGGTATTTCCAATCACTGGTTTGAATAATCGGGCATTTTCCACACAAATTTCTCTTTGAGCGATTCCTACATAATAGAATTTTTTTTTATGTAGATTCCATCACCATGTCATTCCATGTTCCAAACATGCTACATGCATGACAGATTTAACTAATGTACTTTTTGAGTTGACAGAATGTGGATTACCAAATTTACACCTATCTAATTAGGCATATTGTTTCTAATATAATTTTCTTTTATTTCAGAAGTGTTCCCTAGAGCAAGGTTTGAAAATCGGAAATTTTTCAAAGAAATACACTTGAATTGATTTGTACCAAATACATATGTAATTTAGAGATTTCCTCATCATGAAATTCTGACTTCCGAGCATGCTACATGTAACACAGATTCGGCAAACTTTCATTACTGAGTATATAGCATACGGATTACCGAAATTTCATCCTCAATACAAAGGAAATTTACATCTAGAAAGCTTTACTGTGATTTCACAGGTATTTCCTAACACCAGTTTAAATAATCGGGTATTTTTCACAAAAAAATTCTCTTGGAGCGAATTCTACCCAATAGACATGTTATTTACATGCTTTCCATCACCATAACATTCCGTGTTCCGAACATGCTTCATGCATGATGAATTTAACAAACGTTCATTTCTGACTTGTGAGAACGTGGATTATCTAACTTTCACCCACCATATTAGGCATATTTAAATCGTATATCATTTACTTTCATTTCAGGGAATTTCCCTAACGCCAGTTTCGAAAATCGGGAATTTTTCAAAGAAAAATTCTCTTGGAGTGATTTCTAAGTGAAACACATGTAATTTACAGTTTCTCTCTTCATGAACTTCTGAGTTCCAAACATGCTATATGCAACATGGTCGGTAAACATTCATTACTGAGTTGAGAGCATGTGGATTACCAAACTTGCATCCTCAATCGAAGGGATATTAACATCTAAATTTTAGTCTGATTTCGAAGGTTTTTCCTAACACCAGTTTCATAAACCGGGCATTTTTCACACAAAAATTCTCCTTGAGCGAATCCTACCCAATAGAAGTTTTATTTACGTAGGTTCCTTCACCATGTGATTCCATCTTCCTAACATGCTACATGCTTGACGTATTTAACAAAAGTTATTTTTGAGTTGTTAGAATGTGGATTACCAAAATTTCACCCACCAACTTAGGCATAATTAATTCTAAAAAAATTTACTTTTATTTCAGAGGTTTTCCATAGAGCAAGTTTTGAAAATCGGGGATTTTTCAAAGAAAAATACTCTTGAATCGATTTGTAACCAATACATATGTAATTTACAGTTTTCCTCATCATGAAATTCCGAGTTCCGAACACGCTACAAGCAACACGGTTTCGGCAAACTTTCATTAGTGAGTACGGAGCATGTGGATTACTGAAATTTCATCCTCAATACAAAGGATATTAACATCTAGAAAATTTTACAGTGATTTCGCCGGTATTTCCTAACACCAGCTCCAAAAATTGGGCATTTATCACAAAAAAATTCTCTTGGAGTGAATTCTACCAAATAGACATGTTATATACATACTTTCCTTCAACATGACATTCCGTGTTCAGAACATGCTACATGCATGATATATTGAACACACATTATTTTCTGAGTTGTTAGAATGTGGATTACCAAAATTCCACCCTCCATATTAGGCATATATATTTTTAATATCATTTACTTTAATTCAGTGGTGTGCCCTTATGCCAGTAATGAAAATTGGTAATTTTTCAAAGAAAAATTCTCTTTCAGCAATTTCCACCTAATACACATGTAATTTACACTTTCCCTCTTCATGAAATTCTGAGTTCCGAACACGCTACATGCAACATGGTTTAGGGAAACATTCATTTCTTAGATGAGGGCATGTAGATTACTGAATTTCCATCCTCAATACAATGGATATTTATATCTAGAAAGCGATTCTATGATTTTGCTTGGGTTCCTCACACCAGTTTTTAAAACCACACACTTTCCACACAAAAATTCTCTTGGAGCAAATTCTACCAATAGAAATTTTATTTACATACTTTACATCATCATGTCATTCCGTGTTGCGAGCATGCTTCATGCATGACTGATTTAAAAAACGTTCATTTCTGAGTTGTGAGAAATTGGATTACCAAACTTTCAACCACCATATTAGGCATATTTGAATCTAATAAAATTTACATTATTTTAGAGGTGTTCCCTAAAGCCAGTTTCAAAATCGGGAATTTTTCAAAGAAAATTTCCCTTAGAGCGATTTCGAACTAATACCTATGCATTTTACATGTTCCCTCATCATGAAATTCCGAGTTCCAAACATGGTACATGCAACACAGGTTTGGAAAACTTTCATTAGTCAGTAGAGCATGTGGATTACTGAACTTTCATCCTAAATACAGGGGAAATTTACATCTAGAGATCTTTACTCTGATTTTGCAGTTTTTTCCAAACACCAGTTTCAAAAATCGTGCATTTTCCACACTAAAATTCCGTTGGAGCAAATTCTACCCAATAGATATGTTATTTATATAGTTTGCATCATCATGACATTCGGTGTTGCGAACATGCTTCATGTAAGAAGGATTTAGCAAACGTTCATTTCTGAGTTGTGATTAGGTGGATTACTAAATTTTCAACCACCATATTAGGCATATTTAAATCTTATATCATTTACTTTTATTTCAGAGGTGTTCCCTTACGCTAGTTTTGAAAATTGGGAATTTTTCAAAGAAAAATTTTTTTGAGAAAATTCCAACTAATACAGATGTAATTTACATGTTCCCTCATCATGAAATTCCGAGTTCCTAACACGTTTCATGCAACATGTATTCAGCAAACAATCATTAGTGAGATGAGAGCATGTAGATTACCAAACTTTCATCCTCAATACAATGGACATTTACATCTGGAAACCTATACTCAGATTTTACATCGTTTTTCTAACACCAGTTTCAAAATCGGGGCACTTTTCACACAGATATACTCTTGGTGCGAGTTCTACCCTATAGATATGTTGTTTGCATAGTTTCCATCATCATGACATTCGGTGTTCCGAACAAGCTTCATGCATGACTGATTTAAACAACGTTATTTTCTGAGTTTTGAGAATGTGGATTACCAAACTTGAACCACGATATTAGGCATATTTAAATCTAATATTATTTCCTTTTCTTTCAGAAGTGTTCCCTAATGCCTGTTTGAAAAATTGGGAATTTTACAAAGAAAAATTCTCTGGGAGCGATTTCTAACAAATACATATGTAATTAATAGTTTCCCTCATCATTGAATTCCGAGTTCCGTTCACGCTACATGCATGACCGATAAAAAAAACGTTCATTTCTGAGTTGTGAGAATGTGGATTACCAAACTTTCACCCACCATATTAGGCATATGTAAATCTAATAACATTTACTTTTATTTCAGGGGTTTTCCCTAACGACAGTTTTGAAAATCGGGAATTTTTCAAAGAAAAATTCTCTTGAAGCGATTTCTAACTAAAACACATGTAATTTACAGTTTCTCTCTATGAAATTCTGAGTTCCGAACACGCTACATGCAACACGGATTCGGCAAACATTCATTATTGAGTTAAGAGCACGTAGATTACCAAACTTTCATCCTCAATCCAAAGGATATTACCATCTAAAATTTTACTCTGATTTCAAAGGTTTTTCCTAACACCAGTTTCAAAAACCGGGCATTTTTCACACAAAAATTCTCTTGGAGTGAATCCTACCCAAGGGAATTTTTCTTTACATAGATTCCATCACCATGTCATTCCATATTACAAACATGCTACTTGTATGATGGATATAACAATTGTTTTTTTGAGTTGTTAGAATGTGGATTACCATATTTTCACCCACTTATAAGGCATATTTAATTCTAATATCATTTACTTTTATTTCAGAGGTGTTCCCTACAGCAAGGTTTGAAAATCAGGAATTTTCCAAAGAAAAATACTCTTGAATCGATTTCTTACAAATACATATGTAATTTACAGTTTTCCTCATCATGAAATTCCGAGTTCCGAATACGCTATATGTAACACAGATTCGGCAAAATTTCATTACTGAGCTCAGGACACGTGGATTAACGAACTTCATCCTCAATACAAGGGATATTGACATCAAGAGACCTTTACTCTGATTTCGCAGGTTTTTCCTAACACCACTTTCAAAAATCGGGCATTTACCACACAAAAATTTGCCTGGAATGTATTCTACCCAATAAAAATGTTAATTACATAGTTCCCATCACCATGACATTTCATGTTCCCTTCATGCTGCATGCATGACACATTTAACAAATGTTCATTTCTGAGTTGTGAGAATGTGGATTACTAAAATTTCAACCACAATAATAGGCATATTTAAATCTAATATCATTTACTTTTATTTCAGAGGTGTTCCCTAACCCCAGTTTTGAAAATAGGGAATTTTTCAAAAAAAATTCTCTTGGAGCAATTTCTAACAAATATATTTGTAATTTACAGTCCCCATAATCATGAAATTCCGTGTACTAAACACACTACATTCAACACGGATTTGCCAAACATTCATTACTGAGTAGAGAGCATGTGGATTACCGAACACTCATTCTCAATACAAGGGAAATTAACATCTAGAAATCTTTACTCTGATTTCGCCGGTATTTCCAAACACCAGTTTCAAATATCGGGCATTTTCCACACAAAAATTCTCTTGGAGCGATTTCTACCCAATAGACATGTTATTTACATTCTTTCCATCACCATGACATTCCATGTTCTGAACATGCTACATGCATGACTGATTTAAAAAACGTTCAATTCTCAGTTTTGAGAATGTAGATTACCATATTTTGAACCACCATATTAGGCATATTTAAATTTAATAATATTTACATTTATTTCCAAATTGTTCCCTAAAACCAGTTTCGAAAATTGGGAATTTTTCAAAGGAAAATTCACTTGTTGCGTATTCTAACTAATATATATGTAATTCACTGTTTCCCTCATCATGAAATTCCGAGTTCCGAACATGATACATGCCACACAGATTCGGCAACCATTAATTTCTGAGTAAAGAGCATGCGTATTAACGAACTTTGATCCTCAATACCAGGGAAATTACATATAGAAAACTTTATTCTGATTTTGCAGGTATTTCCAATCACTGGTTTGAATAATCGGGCATTTTCCACACAAATTTCTCTTTGAGCGATTCCTACATAATAGAATTTTTTTTTATGTAGATTCCATCACCATGTCATTCCATGTTCCAAACATGCTACATGCATGACAGATTTAACTAATGTACTTTTTGAGTTGACAGAATGTGGATTACCAAATTTACACCTATCTAATTAGGCATATTGTTTCTAATATAATTTTCTTTTATTTCAGAAGTGTTCCCTAGAGCAAGGTTTGAAAATCGGAAATTTTTCAAAGAAATACACTTGAATTGATTTGTACCAAATACATATGTAATTTAGAGATTTCCTCATCATGAAATTCTGACTTCCGAGCATGCTACATGTAACACAGATTCGGCAAACTTTCATTACTGAGTATATAGCATACGGATTACCGAAATTTCATCCTCAATACAAAGGAAATTTACATCTAGAAAGCTTTACTGTGATTTCACAGGTATTTCCTAACACCAGTTTAAATAATCGGGTATTTTTCACAAAAAAATTCTCTTGGAGCGAATTCTACCCAATAGACATGTTATTTACATGCTTTCCATCACCATAACATTCCGTGTTCCGAACATGCTTCATGCATGATGAATTTAACAAACGTTCATTTCTGACTTGTGAGAACGTGGATTATCTAACTTTCACCCACCATATTAGGCATATTTAAATCGTATATCATTTACTTTCATTTCAGGGAATTTCCCTAACGCCAGTTTCGAAAATCGGGAATTTTTCAAAGAAAAATTCTCTTGGAGTGATTTCTAAGTGAAACACATGTAATTTACAGTTTCTCTCTTCATGAACTTCTGAGTTCCAAACATGCTATATGCAACATGGTCGGTAAACATTCATTACTGAGTTGAGAGCATGTGGATTACCAAACTTGCATCCTCAATCGAAGGGATATTAACATCTAAATTTTAGTCTGATTTCGAAGGTTTTTCCTAACACCAGTTTCATAAACCGGGCATTTTTCACACAAAAATTCTCCTTGAGCGAATCCTACCCAATAGAAGTTTTATTTACGTAGGTTCCTTCACCATGTGATTCCATCTTCCTAACATGCTACATGCTTGACGTATTTAACAAAAGTTATTTTTGAGTTGTTAGAATGTGGATTACCAAAATTTCACCCACCAACTTAGGCATAATTAATTCTAAAAAAATTTACTTTTATTTCAGAGGTTTTCCATAGAGCAAGTTTTGAAAATCGGGGATTTTTCAAAGAAAAATACTCTTGAATCGATTTGTAACCAATACATATGTAATTTACAGTTTTCCTCATCATGAAATTCCGAGTTCCGAACACGCTACAAGCAACACGGTTTCGGCAAACTTTCATTAGTGAGTACGGAGCATGTGGATTACTGAAATTTCATCCTCAATACAAAGGATATTAACATCTAGAAAATTTTACAGTGATTTCGCCGGTATTTCCTAACACCAGCTCCAAAAATTGGGCATTTATCACAAAAAAATTCTCTTGGAGTGAATTCTACCAAATAGACATGTTATATACATACTTTCCTTCAACATGACATTCCGTGTTCAGAACATGCTACATGCATGATATATTGAACACACATTATTTTCTGAGTTGTTAGAATGTGGATTACCAAAATTCCACCCTCCATATTAGGCATATATATTTTTAATATCATTTACTTTAATTCAGTGGTGTGCCCTTATGCCAGTAATGAAAATTGGTAATTTTTCAAAGAAAAATTCTCTTTCAGCAATTTCCACCTAATACACATGTAATTTACACTTTCCCTCTTCATGAAATTCTGAGTTCCGAACACGCTACATGCAACATGGTTTAGGGAAACATTCATTTCTTAGATGAGGGCATGTAGATTACTGAATTTCCATCCTCAATACAATGGATATTTATATCTAGAAAGCGATTCTATGATTTTGCTTGGGTTCCTCACACCAGTTTTTAAAACCACACACTTTCCACACAAAAATTCTCTTGGAGCAAATTCTACCAATAGAAATTTTATTTACATACTTTACATCATCATGTCATTCCGTGTTGCGAGCATGCTTCATGCATGACTGATTTAAAAAACGTTCATTTCTGAGTTGTGAGAAATTGGATTACCAAACTTTCAACCACCATATTAGGCATATTTGAATCTAATAAAATTTACATTATTTTAGAGGTGTTCCCTAAAGCCAGTTTCAAAATCGGGAATTTTTCAAAGAAAATTTCCCTTAGAGCGATTTCGAACTAATACCTATGCATTTTACAGGTTCCCTCATCATGAAATTCCAAGCTCCAAACACGGTACATGCAGCACAGTTTCGGCAAACATTCATGACTCAGTACAGAGCATGTGGATTAACGAACTTTCATCCTAAATACAAGGGAAATTTACATATAGAGAACTTTACTCTGATTTTGCAGGTTTCTCCAAACACTGTTTAAAAATCAGACTTTTTCCACACAAAAATTTTGTTGGAGCGAATTCTAAACAATAGATATGTTGTTTCCATAGTTTCCATCACCATGACATTCCATGTTCCGAACATGATACATGCATGATGGATTTAAAAAATGTTCATTTCTGAGATGTGAGAATGTGGATTACCAACTTTTCAACCACAATATTAGGCATATTTGTATCTGATATCATTTACTTTTATTTCAGAGGGGTTCCCTAATGAAAGTTATAGAAATTGGGATTTTTTCAAATAAAGATTCTCTTGGAGCTATTTCTAACCAATACATATGTAATTTACAATTTCCCTCATCATGAAATTCCGAGTTCCGAACACGTAACATGAAACACGGCTTCCACAAATATTAATTACTTAGATGAGGTCATGTGGATAACAGACATTTCATCCTCAATACAATGGATATTTACATATAGAAAAATTTAATCTGATTTCACAGGTATTTCCTAACCCCAGATTCAATAATCGGGCATTTTTCACAAAGTAATCCTCTTGAAGCGAATTCTACCCAATAGAAATGTTATTTAAATAGTCCCCATCACCATGATATTACGTGTTCAGAACATCTCACCTGCATTACAAATTTAACAAACGTTCATTTCTGAGTTGTGAGAATGTGGATCAGCAAATTTTCAACTAACATATAGGCATATTTAAATATAATATCATTTACTTTTATTTCAGAGGTGTTCCCTAACTCCAGTTGTGAAAATCGGGAACTTTTCATAAAAAAATTCTCTTGGAGCAATTTTGAACAAATATATTTGTAAGATACAGTTTCCCTCATAATGAATTTCCATGTTCCAACATCACTAGATTCAGCACGGATTTGGCAAACATTCATTTCTGAGTAGAGAGCATGTGGTTTACAGAACTTTCATGCTCAATACAAGCAAAATTAACATCTAGAAATCTTTACTATGATTTCGCCAGTATTTCCAAACACCAGTTTCAAATATCGGGCATTTTCCACACAAAAATTCTCTTGGAGCGAATTCTACCCAATACACATGTTATTTACATTCTTTCCATCACCATGACATTCCGTGTTTTGAACATGCTACATGTATGACTGATTTAAATAACGTTAATTTCTCAGTTTTGAGAATGTAGAATACCATACTTTGAACCACCATATTAGGCATATTTAAATTTAATAGTATTTACATTTATTTCCGAATAGTTCCCTAAAACCAGTTTCAAAAATCGTGAATTTTTCAAAGGAAAATACCCTTGTTGCGATTTCTAAGTAATATATATGTAATTCACAGTTTTCCTCATCATGAAATTCCGAGTCCCAAATATGATACATGCCACACGGATTGGGTAACCTTTAATTTCTAAGTACAGAGCATGCGGATTAACGAACTTTGATCCTCAATACAAGGGAAATTACATATAGAAAAACTTATTCTGATTTTGCAGGTATTTCCAATCACTGGTTTGAATAATCGGACATTTTCCACACAAATTTCTCTTTGAGCGATTCCTACCCAATAGATTTTTCTTATGTAGATTCCATCACCATGTCATTCCATGTTCCAAACATGCTACATGCATGACAGATTTAACTAATGTACTTTTTGAGTTGATAGAATGTGGATTACCAAATTTACACCCACCTAATTAGGCATATTTCATTCTAATGTAATTTTCTTTTATTTCAGAAGTGTTCCCTAGAGCAAGGTTTGAAAATCGGAAATTGTTCAAAGTAAAATACACTTGAATCAATTTCTACCAAATACATATGTAATTTAAAGTTTTCCTCATCATGAAATTCCGAGTTCCGAGCACGCTACATGTAACACAGATTCGGCAAACTTTCATTACTGAGTATATAGCATACGGATTACCGAAATTTCATCCTCAATACAAAGGAAATTTACATCTAGAAAGCTTTACTGTGATTTCACAGGTATTTCCTAACACAAGTTTAAATAATCGGGTATTTTTCACAAAAAAATTCTCTAGGAGCGAATTCTACACAATAGACATGTTATTTACATGCTTTCCATCACCATAACTTTCCGTGTTCCGAACATGCTACATGCATGATGAATTTAACAAACGTTCATTTCTGAGTTGTGAGAACGTGGATTATCTAAATTTCACCCACCATATTAGGAATATTTGAATCAATACAATTTACATTATTTTAGAGGTGTTCCCTAATGTCAGTTTCAAAATCGGGAATTTTTCAAAGAAAATTTCTCTTAGAGCGATTTCTAACTAATACCTATGCATTTTACAGGTTCCCTTATCATGAAATTCCAACTTCCAAACATGGAACATGCAGCAGAGTTTTGGCAAACATTCATGACTCAGTACAGAGCATGTGGATTACTGAACTTTCATCCTAAATACAAGGGAATTTTACATATTGAGGGCTTTACTCTGATTTTGCAGGTTTTTCCAAACACTGTTTAAAAATCAGACTTTTTCCACACAAAAATATTATTGGTGCGAATTCTAAACAATAGATATGTTATTTACATAGTTTCCATCACCATGACATTCCATGTTCTGAACATGGAACATGCATGATGGATTTAACAAATGTTCATTTCTGAGATGTGAGAATGTGGATTACCAAATTTTCAACCACCATATTTGGCATATTTAAATCTAAAAACATTTACTTTTATTTCAGAGGTGTTCTCTAGAGCAAGGTTTGAAAATCGGAAATTTTTCAAAGAAAAATACACTTGAATCGATTTCTACCAAATACATATGTAATTTACAGTTTTCCTCAACATGAAATTCCGAGTTCCGTTCCCGCTACATGTAACACAGATGTGCAAAACTTTCATTACTGAGTATATAGCACCAGGATTACCGAAATTTCATCCTCAATACAAAGGATATTTACATCTGGAAAGCTTTACTGTGATTTCACAGTTATTTCCTAACACCAGTTTAAATAATTGGGTATTTTTCACAAAAAAATTCTCTTGGAGCGAATTCTACCCAATAGACATGTTACTTACATGCTTTCCATCACCATAATATTCCGTGTTCCGAACATGCTACATGCATGATGAATTTAACAAACGTTCATTTCTGAGTTGTGAGAAAGTGGATTATCTAACTTTCACCCACCATATTAGGCATATTTAAATCGTATATCATTTACTTTCATTTCAGGGAATTTCCCTAACGCCAGTTTCGAAAATCGGGAATTTTTCAAAGAAAAATTTTCTTGGAGCGATTTCTAACTGAAACACATGTAATTTACAGTTTCTCTCTTCATGAACTTCTGAGTTCCAAACATGCTATATGCAACATGGTCGGCAAACATTAATTACTGAGTTGAGAGCATGTGGATTACCAAACTTGCATGTTCAATCGAAAGGATATTAACATCTAAATTTCAGTCTGATTTCGAAGGTTTTTCCTAACACCAGTTTCATAAACCGGGCATTTTTCACACAAAAATCCTCTTGGAGCGAATCCAACCCAATAGAACTTTTATTTACGTAGATTCCATCACCATGTGATTCCATGTTCCTAACATGCTACATGCTTGACGTATTTAACAAAAGTTATTTTTGAGTTGTTAGAATGTGGATTACCAAATTTTCACCCACCAACTTAGGCATAATTAATTCTAATAAAATTTACTTTTATTTCAGTGGTGTTGCACTCAGCAAGTTTTGAAAATCGGGAATTTTCCAAAGGAAAATACTCTTGAATCGATTTGTAACCAATACATATGTAATTTACAGTTTTCCTCATCATGAATTTCCAAGTTCCGAACACGCTACATGCAACACGGATGCGGCAAACTTTCATTACTGAGTACAGAGCATGTGGATTATGGAAATTTCATCCTCAATACAAAGGATATTTACATCTAGAAAACTTTACAGTGATTTTGCCGGTATTTCCTAACACCAGCTTCAAAAATTGGGCATTTATCACAAAAAAATTCTCTTGGAGTGAATTCTTTCCAACAGACATGTTATATACATACTTTCCTTCAACATGACATTCCGTGTTCAGAACATGCTACATGCATAATGGATTGAACACACATTATTTTCTGTGTTGTTAGAATGTGGATTACCAAAATTCCACCCTCCATATTAGGCATATCTATTTCTAATATCATTTACTTTTATTTCAGTGGTGTGCCCTTAAGTCAGTAATGAAAATTGGTAATTTTTCAAAGAAAAATTCTCTTTCAGCAATTTCCACCTAATACACATGTAATTTACACTTTCCTTCTTCATGAAATTTCGAGTTCCGAACACGCTACATGCAACATGGTTTAGGGAAACGTTCATTACTGAGATGAGAGCATGTAGATTACTGAAATTCCATCCTCAATACAATGGATATTTACATCTAGAAAGCGATTCTATGATTTTGCTTGGGTTCCTCACTCCAGTTTTTAAAACCACACACTTTCCACACATAAATTCTCTTGGAGCAAATTCTACCAATAGAAATTTTATTTACATACTTTACATCATCATGCCATTCCGTGTTGCGAGCATGCTTCATGCATGACTGATTTAAAAATCGTTCATTTCTGAGTTGTGAGAAATTGGAGTACCAAACTTTCAACCACCATATTCGGCATATTTGAATCTATACAATTTACATTATTTTAGAGCTGTTCCCTAACGCCAGTTTCAAAATCGGGAATTTTTCAAAGAAAATTTCTCTTAGAGCGATTTCTAACTAATACCTATGCATTTTACAGGTTCCCTTTTCATGAAATTCCAAGTTCCAAACATGGTACATGCAGCACAGTTTTGGCAAACATTCATGACTCAGTACAGAGCATGTGGATTACTGAACTTTCATCCTAAATACAAGGGAAATTTACATATAGAGAACTTTACTCTGATTTTGCAGGTTTTTCCAAACACTGTATAAAAATCAGAATTTTTCCACACAAAAATTTTATTGGAGCGAATTCTAAACAATAGATATGTTATTTACATAGTTTCCATCACCATGACATTCCATGTTCTGAACATGGTACATGCATGATGGATTTAACAAATGTTCATTTCTGAGATGTGAGAATGTGGATTACCAAATTTTCAACCACCATATTTGGTATATTTATATCTAATATCATTTAACTTTATTTCAGAGGTGTTCTCTAGAGCAAGGTTTGAAATCCCAAATTTTTCAAAGAAAAATACACTTGAATGGATTTCTACCAAATACATATGTAATTTACAGTATTCCTCAACATGAAATTCCGAGTTCTGTTCCCGCTACATGCAACACAGATGCGGCAAACTTTCATTACTGACTATATAGCATCTGGATTACCGAAATTTCATCCTCAATACAAAGGATATTTACATCTAGAAAGCTTTACTGTTGTTTCACAGGTATTTCCTAATACCAGTTTAAATAATCGGGTATTTTTCACAAAAAAAATTCTCTTGGAGCGAATTCTACCCAATAGACATTTTATTTACATGCTTTCCATCACCATAACATTCCGTGTTCCGAACATGCTACATGCATGATGAATTTAACAAACGTTCATTTCTGAGTTGTGAGAACGTGGATTACCAAATTTTCAACCACAATATTAGGCATATTTGTATCTGATATCATTTACTTTTATTTCAGAGGGGTTCCCTAATGCCAGTTTCGGAAATTGTGGTTTTTTCAAATAAAAATTCTCTTGGAGCTATTTCTAACCAATACATATGTAATTTACAATTTCCCTCATCATGAAATTCCGAGTTCCAAACACGTAACATGCAACACGAGTTCCACAAATATTAATTACTTAGATGAGGGCATGTGGATAACCGACATTTCATCCTCAATACAATGGATATTTACATATAGAAAAATTTATTCTGATTTTGCAGGTATTTCCAATCACTGACTTGAATAATCGGGCATTTTCCACACAAATTTCTCTTTGAGCGATTCCTACATAATAGAATTTTTTTTATTTGTAGATTCCATCACCATGTCATTCCAAGTTCCAGACATGCTACATGCATGACAGATGTAACTAATGTACTTTTTGAGTTGATAGAATGTGGATTACCAAATTTACACCCACCTAATTAGGCATATTGTTTCTAATATAATTTTCTTTTATTTCAGAATTGTTCCCAGAGCAACGTTTGAAAATTGGAAATTTTTCAAAGTAAAATACACTTGAATTGATTTGTACCAAATACATATGTAATTGAGAGTTTTCCTCATCATGAATTTCCGAGTTCCGAGCACGCTTCATGTAACACAGATTCGGCAAACTTTCATTACTGAGTGTATAGCATCTGGATTACCGAAATTTCACCCTCAATAAAAAGGAAATTTACATCTACAAAGCTTTACTGTGATTTCACACGTATTTCCTAACACCAGTTTAAATAATCGGGTATTTTTCACAAAAAAATTCTCTTGGAGCGAATTCGACCCAATAGACATGTTATTTACATGCTTTCCATCACCATAACTTTCCGTGTACCGAACATGCATCATGCATGATGAATTTAACAAACGTTCATTTCTGACTTGTGAGAACGTGGATTATCTTTCACCCACCATATTAGGCATATTTTAATCGTAAATCATTTACTTTCATTTCAGGGAATTTCCCTAACACCAGTATCGAAAATCGGGAATTTTTCAAAGACAAATTCTCTTGGAGCGATTTCTAACTGAAACACTTATAATTTACTGTTTCTCTCTTCATGAACTTCTGAGTTCCAAACATGCTATATGCAACATGGTCGGCAAACATTCATTACTGAGTTGAGAGCATGTGGATTACCAAACTTGCATCCTCAATTGAAGGGATATTAACATCTAAATTTTAGTCTGATTTCGAAGGTTTTTCCTAACACCAGTTTCATAAACCGGGCATTTTTCACACAAAAATCCTCTTGGAGCGAATCCTACCCAATAGAACTTTTATTTACGTAGATTCCATCACCATGTGATTCCATGTTCCTAACATGCTACATGCTTGACGTTTTTAACAAAAGTTATTTTTGAGTTGTTAGAATGTGGATTACCAAATTTTCACCCACCAACTTAGGCATAATTAATTCAAATAACATTTACTTTTATTTCAGAGGTGTTCCATACAGCAAGTTTTGAAAATCGGGAATTTTTCAAAGAAAAATACTCTTGAATCGATTTGTAACCAATACATATGTAATTTACAGTTTTCCTCATCATGAAATCCTGAGTTCTGAACACGTTTCATGCAACACGGATTCGGGAAACTTTCATTACTGAGTATAGAGCATGTGGGTTACCGATATTTCATCCTCAATACAATGGATATTTATATCTAGAAAACTTTACAGTGATTTTGCCGGTATTTCCTAACACCAGTTTCAAAAATTGGGCATTTATCACAAAAAAAATTCTCTTGCAGTGAATTCTACCCAATAGAATTGTTATTTACATTCTTTCCATCACCATGATATTCTGTGTTCTGAACATGCTACATGCATGACTGATTTAAAATACGTTCATTTCTCAGTTTTGAGAATGTAGATTACCATACTTCGAACCACCATATTAGGCATATTTAAATTTAATATTATTTACAATTATTTCCGAATTGTTCCCTAAAACCAGTTTCAAAAATCGGGAATTTTTCAAAGGAAAATTCCCTTGTTGCGATTTCTAACTAATATATATGTAATTCACTGTTTCCCTCATCATGAAATTTCGAGTTCCGAACATGATACATGCCACACGGATTGGGCAACCATTAATTTCTGAGTAAAGAGCATGCGGATTAACGAACTTTGATCCTCAATACTAGGGAAATTACATATAGAAAACTTTATTCTGATTTTGCAGGTATTTCTAATCACTGGTTTGAATAATCGGGCATTTTCTACACAAATTTCTCTTTGAGCGATTACTACCCAATTGAATTTTTTTTATGTAGATTCCATCACCATGTCATTCCATGTTCCAAACATGCTACATGCATGACAGATTTAACTAATGTACTTTTTGAGTTGATAGAATGTGGATTACCAAATTTACACCCACCTAATTAGGCATATTATTTCTAATATAATTTTCTTTTATTTCAGAAGTGTTCCCTAGAGCAAGGTTTGAAAATCGGAAATTTTTCAAAGAAATATACACTTGAATCGATTTGTACCATATACATATGTAATTTAGAGTTTTCCTCATCATGAAATTCTGAGTTTCGTACACGCTACATGCAACACGGATTCGGCAAACTTTCATTACTGAGTACAGAGCATGTGGATTACCGATATTTCATCCTCAATACAAAGGATATTTACATCTAGAAAACTTTACAGTTATTTTGCCGGTATTTCCTAACACCAGTTTCAAAAATTGGGCATTTATCACAAAAAAAATTCTCTTGGAGTGAATTCTACCCAGTAGACATGTTATACACATACTTTCCATCAACATGACATTCCGTGTTCAGAACATGCTACATGCATGATGGATTGAACACACATTATTTTCTGAGTTGTTAAAATGTGGAGTACCAAAATTCCACCCTCCATATGAGGCATATCTATTTCTAATATCATTTACTTTAATTCAGTGGTGTGCCCTTATGCCAGTAATGAAAATTGGGAATTTTTCAAAGAAAAATCCTCTTTCAGCAATTCCCACCTAATACACATGTAATTTACACTTTCCCTCATCATGAAATTCTGAGTTCCGAACATGTTACATGCAACATGGTTTAGGGAAACGTTCATTACTGAGATGAGATCATGTAGATTACTGAAATTCCATCCTCAATACAATGGATATTTACATCTAGAAAGCGATTCTATGATTTTGCTTGGGTTCCTCACACCAGTTTTAAAAACCACACACTTTTCAAACAAAAAATCTCTTGGAGCGAATTCTACCAATAGAAATTTTATTTACATACTTTATATCATCATGACATTCCGTGTTGCGAGCATGCTTCATGCATGACTGATTTAAAAATCGTTCATTTCTGAGTTGTGAGAAATTGGAGTACCAAACTTTCAACCACCATATTCGGCATATTTGAATCTAATACAATTTACATTATTTCAGAGGTGTTCCCTAACGCCAGTTTCAAAATCGGGAATTTTTCAAAGAAAATTTCTCTTAGAGCGATTTCTAACTAATACCTATGCATTTTACAGGTTCCCTTATCATGAAATTCCAAGCTCCATACATGGTACATGCAGCACAGTTTCGGCAAACATTCATGACTCAGTACAGAGCATGTGGATTACTGAACTTTCATCCTAAATACAAGGGAATTTTACATATTGAGGGCTTTACTCTGATTTTGCAGGTTTTTCCAATCACGTTTTAAAAATCAGAATTTTTTCACACAAAAATTTTATTGGAGTGAATTCTAAACAATAGATATGTTATTTACATAGTTTCCATCACCATAACATTTCATTTTCTGAACATGGTACATGCATGATGGATTTAACAAATGTTCATTTTTGAGATGTGAGAATGTGGATTACCAAATTTTCAACCACCATATTTGGCATATTTAAATCTAATAACATTTACTTTTGTTTCAGAGGTGTTCTCTAGAGCAAGGTTTGAAAATCAGAAATTTTTCAAAGAAAAATACACTTGAATCGATTTCTACCAAATACATATGAAATTTACAGTTTTCCTCAACATGAAATTCCGAGTTCCGTGCACGCTACATGTAACACAGATGCGGCAAACATTCATTACTGAGTATATAGCATCTGGATTACTGAAATTTCATCCTCAGTACAAAGGATATTTACATCTAGAAAGCTTTACTGTGATTTCACAGTTATTTCCTAACACCAGTTTAAATAATTGGGTATTTTTCACAAAAAAATTCTCTTGGAGCGAATTCGACCCAATAGACATGTTATTTATATGCTTTCCATCACCATAACATTCCGTGTTCCGAACATGCTACATGCATGATGAATTTAACAAACGTTCATTTCTGAGTTGTGAGAACGTGGATTATCTAACTTTCACCCACCATATTAGGCATATTTAAATCGTATATCATTTACTTTCATTTCAGGGAATTTCCCTAACACCAGTTTCGAAAATCGTTAATTTTTCAAAGAAAAATTCTCTTGGAGCGATTTCTAACTGAAACACATATAATTTACTGTTTCTCTCTTCATAAACTTCTGAGTTCCGAACATGCTATATGCAACATGGTCGGCAAACATTAATTACTGAATTGAGAGCATGTGGATTACCAAACTTGCTTCCTCAATCGAAGGGATATTAACATCTAAATTTTAGTCTGATTTCGAAGGTTTTTCCTAACACCAGTTTCATAAACCGGGCATTTTTCACACAAAAATCCTCTTGGAGCGAATCCTACCCAATAGAAGTTTTATTTATGTAGATTCCATCACCATGTGATTCCATGTTCCTAACATGCTACATGATTGACGTATTTAACAAAAGTTATTTTTGAGTTGTTAGAATGTGGATTACCAAATTTTCACCCACCAACTTAGGCATAATTAATTCTAATAACATTTACTTTTATTTCAGAGGTGTTCCACTCAGCAAGTTTTGAAAATCGGGAATTTTCCAAAGGAAAATACTCTTGAATCGATTTGTAACCAATACATATGTAATTTACAGTTTTCCTCATCATGAATTTCCGAGTTCCGAACACGCTACATGCAACACGGATTCGGCAAACTTTCATTACTGAGTACAGAGCATGTGGATTACGGAAATTTCATCCTCAATAAAAAGGATATTTATATCTAGGAATCTTTACAGTGATTTCGCCGGTATTTCCTAACACCAGCTTAAAATATTGGGCATATATCACAAAGAAATTCTCTTGGAGTGAATTCTTCCCAACAGACATGTTATATACATAGTTTCCTTCAACATGACATTCCGTGTTCAGAACATGCTACATGCATGATGGATTGAACACACATTATTTTCTGAGTTGTTAGAATGTGGATTACCAAAATTCCACCCTCCATATTAGGCATATCTATTTCTAATATCATTTACTTTTATTTCAGTGATGTGCCCTTATGCCAGTACAGAAAATTGGGAATTTTTCAAAGAAAAATTCTCTTTCAGCAATTTCCACCTAATACACATGTAATTTACACTTTCCCTCTTCATGTAATTCTGAGTTCTGAACACGCTACATGAAACATGGTTTTGGGAAACGTTCATTACTGAGATGAGAGCATGTAGATTACTGAAATTCCATCCTCAATACAATGGATATTTACATCTAGAAACCGATTCTATGATTTTGCTTGGGTTCCTCACACCAGTATTTAAAACCACACACTTTCCACAAAAAATTCTCTTGGAGCGAATTCTACCAATAGAAATTTTATTTACCTACTTTACATCATCATGAGATTCCGTGTTGTGAGCATGCTTCATGCATGACTGATTTAAAAAACGTTCATTTCTGAGTTGTGAGAATTTGGATTACCAAACTTTCAACCACCATATTCGGCATATTTGAATCTAATACAATTTACATTATTTTAGAGGTGTTCCCTAACGCCAGTTTCAAAATCGGGAATTTTTCAAAGAAAATTTCCCTTAGAGCGATTTCGAACTAATAACTATGCATTTTACAGGTTCCCTTATCACGAAATTCCAAGCTCCAAACACGGTACATGCAGCGCAGTTTCGGCAAACATTCATGACTCAGTACAGAGCATGTGGATTAACGAAATTTCATCCTAAATACAAGGGAAATTTACATATAGAGAACTTTACTCTGATTTTGCATGTTTCTCCAAACACTGTTTAAAAATCAGACTTTTTACACACAAAAGTTTTGTTGGAGCGAATTCTAAACAATAGATATGTTATTTACATAGTTTCCATCACCATGAGATTCTGTGTTCCGAACATGATACATGCATGATGGATTTAAAAAATGTTCATTTCTGAGATGTGAGAATGTGGATTACCAAATTTTCAACCACAATATTAGGCATATTTGTATCTGATATCATCTACTTTTATTTCAGAGGGGTTCCCTAATGCCAGTTTCGGAAATTGGGATTTTTTCAAATAAAAATTCTCTTGGAGCTATTTCTAACCAATACATATGTAATTTACAATTTCCCTCATCATGAAATTCCGAGTTCCGAACACGTAACATGCAACACGGGTTCCACAAATATTAATTACTTAGATGAGGGCATGTGGATAACTGACATTTCATCCTCAATGAAATGGATATTTACATATAAAAAAATTTAATCTGATTTCACAGGTATTTCCTAACCCCAGATTCAGTAATCGGGCATTTTTCACAAAGTAATCCTCTTGAAGCGAATTCTACCCAATAGACATGTTATTTACATGCTTTCCATCACCATAAAATTCCGTGTTCCGAACATGTTACATGCATGATGAATTTTACAAACGTTCATTTCTGAGTTGTGAGAACGTGGATTACCAAATTTTCAACCACAATACTAGACATAATTTTATCTGATATCATTTACTTTTATTTCAGAGTGGTTCCCTAATGCCAGTTTCGGAAATTGGGATTTTTTCAAATAAAAATTCTCTTGGAGATATTTCTAACCAATACATATGTAATTTACAATTTCCCTCATCATGAAATTCCGAGTTCCGAACACGTAACATGCAACACGAGTTCCACAAATATTAATTACTTAGATGAGGGCATGTGGATAACCGACATTTCATCCTCAATACAATGGATATTTACATATAGAAAAATTTATTCTGATTTTGCAGGTATTTCCAATCACTGGCTTGAATAATCGGGCATTTTCCACACAAATTTCTCTTTGAGCGATTACTACCCAATTGAATTTTTTTATGTAGATACCATCACCATGTCATTCCATGTTCCAAACATGCTACATGCATGACAGATGTAACTAATGTACTTTTTAAGTTGATAGAATGTGGATTACCAAATTTTCACCCACCTAATTAGGCATATTATTTCTAATATAATTTTCTTTTATTTCAGAATTGTTCCCAGAGCAACGTTTGAAAATCGGAAATTTTTCAAAGTAAAATACACTTGAATTGATTTGTACCAAATACATATGTAATGGAGAATTTTCCTCATCATGGAATTCTGAGTTCCGAGCACGCTACATGTAACACAGATTCGGCAAACTTTCATTACTGAGTGTATAGAATCTGGATTACCGAAATTTCACCCTCAATACAAAGGAAATTTACATCTGGAAAACTTTACTCTGATTTCACACGTATTTCATAACACCAGTTTTAATAATCGGGTATTTTTCACAAAAAAATTCTCTTGGAGCGAATTCTACCCAATAGACATGTTATTTACATGCTTTCCATCACCATAACATTCCGTGTTCCGAACATGCTTCATGCATGATGAATTTAACAAACGTTCATTTCTGAGTTGTGAGAACGTGGATTATCTAAATTTCACCCACCATATTAGGCATATTTGAATCTTTACAATTTACATTATTTTAGAGGTGTTCCCTAACGCCAGTTTCAAAATCGGGAATTTTTCAAAGAAAATTTCTCTTAGAGCGATTTCTAACTAATACCTATGCATTTTACAGGTTCCCTTATCATGAAATTCCAAGTTCCAAACATGGTACATGCAGCACAGTTTCGGCAAACTTTCATGACTCAGTACAGAGCATGTGGATTACTGAACTTTCATCCTAAATTCAAGGGAATTTTACATATTGAGGGCTTTACTCTGATTTTGCAGGTTTTTCCAAACACTGTTTAAAAATCAGACTTTTTCCACACAAAAATTTTATTGGAGCGAATTCTAAACAATAGAAATGCTATTTACATAGTTTCCATCAGCATGATACTCCATGTTCTGAACATGGTACATGCATGATGGATTTAACAAATGTTCATTTCTGAGATGTGAGAATGTGGATTACCAAATTTTCAACCACCATATTTGGCATATTTAAATCTAATATCATTTACTTTTATTTCAGGGAATTTCCCTAACGCCAGTTTCGAAAATCGGGAATTTTTCAAAGAAAAATTTTCTTGGAGCAATTTCTAACTGAAACACATGTAATTTACAGTTTCTCTCTTCATGAACTTCTGAGTTCCAAACATGATATATGCAACATGGTCGGCAAACATTCATTACTGAGTTGAGAGCATGTGGATTACCAAACTTGCATCCTCAATTGAAGGGATATTAACATCTAAATTTTAGTCTGATTTCGAAGGTTTTTCCTAACACCAGTTTCAAATACCGGGCATTTTTCACACAAAAATCCTCTTGGAGCGAATCCTACCCAATAGAAGTTTTATTTACGTAGATTCCTTCACCATGTGATTCCATGTTCCTAACATGCTACATGCTTGACGTATTTAACAAAAGTTATTTTTGAGTTGTTAGAATGTGGATTACCAAATTTTCACCCACCAATTTAGGCATAATTTATTCTAATAACATTTACTTTTATTTCAGAGGTTTTCCATACAGCAAGTTTTGAAAATCAGGAATTTTTCAAAGAAAAATACTTGAATCGATTTGTAACCAATACATATGTAATTTACAGTTTTCCTCATCATGAAATCCTGAGTTCCGAACACGCTTCATGCAACACGGATTCGGCAAACTTTCATTCCTGAGTACAGAGCATGTGGGTTACCGATATTTCATCCTCAATACAAAGGATATTTACATCTAGAAAACTTTACAGTGATTTTGCCGGTATTTCCTAACACCAGTTTCAAAAATTGTGCATTTATCACAAAAAAAAATTCTCTTGGAGTGAATTCTACCCAATAGACATGTTATTTAAATAGTTCCTATCACCATGACATTACGTGTTCAGAGCATCTGACATGCATTACAAATTTAACAAACGTTCATTTCTGAGTTGTGAGAATGTGGATCACCAAATTTTCAACCACCATATTAGTCATATTTACATCTAATATCATTTACTTTTATTTCAGAGGTGCTCCCTAACACCAGTTGTGAAAATCGGGAATTTTTCATAAAAAATTCTCTTGGAGCAATTTTGAACAAATATATTTGTAAGATACAGTTTCCCTCATCATGAAATTCCGTGTTCCAACATCACTAGATTCAGCACGGATTTGGCAAACATTCATTTCTCAGTAGAGAGCATGTGGTTTACCGAACTTTCATGCTCAATAAAAGGAAAATTAACATCTAGAAATCTTTACTATGATTTCGCCGATATTTCCAAACACCAGTTTCAAATATCGGGCATTTTCCACACAAAAATTCTCTTGGAGCGAATTCTACCCATTAGACATGTTATTTACATTCTTTCCATCACCATGACATTCTGTGTTCTGAACATGCTACATGCATGACTGATTTAAAAAACGTTCATTTCTCAGTTTTGAGAATGTAGATTACCATACTTTGAACCACCATATTAGGCATATTTAAATTTAATAGTATTTACATTTATTTCCGAATTGATCCCTAAAACCAGTTTCAAAAATCGGGAATTTTTCAGAGGAAAATTCCCTTGTTGCGATTTCTAACTAATATATATGTAATTCACTGTTTCCCTCATCATGAAATTCCGAGTTCCGAACATGATACATGCCACACGGATACGGCAACCATTAATTTCTGAGTACAGAGCATGCGGATTAACGAACTTTGATCCTCAATACTAGGGAAATTACATATAGAAAATTTTATTCTGATTTTGCAGGTATTTCCAATCACTGGTTTGAATAATCGGGCATTTTCCACACAAATTTCTCTTTGAGTGATTCCTACCCAATTGAATCTTTTTTATGTAGATCACATCACCATGTCATTTCATGTTCCAAACATGCTACATGCATGACAGATTTAACTAATGAACTTTTTGAGTTGATAGAATGTGGATTACCAAATTTACACCCACCTAATTAGGCATATTATTTCTAGTATAATTTTCTTTTATTTCAGAAGGGTTCCCTAGAGCAAGGTTTGAAAATCGGAAATTTTTCAAAGAAAAATACACTTGAATCGATTTGTACCATATACATATGTAATTTAGAGTTTTCCTCATCATGAAATTCTGAGTTTCGTACACGCTACATGCAACACGGATTCGGCAAACTTTCATTACTGAGTACAGAGCATGTGGATTACCGATATTTCATCCTCAATACAAAGGATATTTACATCTAGAAAACTTTACAGTTATTTTGCCGGTATTTCCTAACACCAGTTTCAAAAATTGGGCATTTATCACAAAAAAAATTCTCTTGGAGTGAATTCTACCCAGTAGACATGTTATACACATACTTTCCATCAACATGACATTCCGTGTTCAGAACATGCTACATGCATGATGGATTGAACACACATTATTTTCTGAGTTGTTAGAATGTGGATTACCACAATTCCACCCTCCATATTAGGCATATCTATTTCTAATATCATTTACTTCAATTCAGTGGTGTGCCCTTTTGCCAGTAATGAAAATTGGGAATTTTTCAAAGAAAAATTCTCTTTCAGCAATTTCCACCTAATACACATGTAATTTACACTTTCCCTCATCATGAAATTCTGAGTTCCAAACACGCTACATGCAACATGGTTTAGAGAAACGTTCATTACTGAGATGAGAGCATGTAGATTACTGAAATTCCATTCTCAATACAATGGATATTTACATCTAGAAAGCGATTCTATGATTTTGCTTGGGTTCCTCACACCAGTTTTAAAAACCACACACTTTCCACACAAAAAATCTCTTGGAGCAAATTCTACCAATAGAAATTTTATTTACATACTTTACATCATCATGACCTTCCGTGTTGCGAGCATGCTTCATGCATGACTGATTTAAAAATCGTTCATTTCTGAGTTGTGAGAATTTGGATTACCAAACTTTCAACCACCATATTCGGCATATTTGAATCTAATACAATTTACATTATTTTAGAGGTGTTCCCTAACGCCAGTTTCAAAATCGGGAATTTTTCAAAGAAAATTTCTCTTAGAGCGATTTCTAACTAATACCTATGCATTTTACAGGTTCCCTTATCATGAAATTCCAAGCTCCAAACATGGTACATGCAGCACTGTTTCGGCAAACATTCATGACTCAGTACAGAGCATGTGGATTACTGAACTTTCATCCTAAATACAAGGGAATTTTACATATTGAGGGGTTTACTCTGATTTTGCAGGTTTTTCCAAACACGGTTTAAAAATCAGAATTTTTCCACACAAAAATTTTATTGGAGCGAATTCTAAACAATAGATATGTTATTTACATAGTTTCCATCACCATAACATTCCATGTTCTGAACATGTTACATGCATGATGGATTTAACAAATGTTCATTTTTGAGTTGTGAGAATGTGGATTACCAAATTTTCAACCACCATATTTGGCATATTTAAATCTAATAACATTTACATTTATTTCAGAGGTGTTCTCTAGAGCAAGGTTTGAAAATCGGAAATTTTTCAAAGAAAAATACACTTGAATCGATTTCTACCAAATACATATGTAATTTACAGTTTTCCTCAACATGAAATTCCGAGTTCTGTGCACGCTACATGTAACAAAGATGCGGCAAACTTTCATTACTGAGTATATAGCATCTGGATTACTGAAATTTCATCCTCAGTACAAAGGATATTTACATCTAGAAAGCTTTACTGTGATTTCACAGTTATTTCCTAACACCAGTTTAAATAATTGGGTATCTTTCACAAAAAAATTTTCTTGGAGCGAATTCGACCCAATAGATATTTTATTTACATGCTTTCCATCACCATAATATTCCGTGTTCCGAACATGCTACATGCATGATGAATTTAACAAACGTTCATTTCTGACTTGTGAGAAAGTGGATTATCTAACTTTCACCCACCATATTAGGCATATTTAAATTTTATATCATTTACTTTCATTTCAGGGAATTTCCCTAACACCAGTTTCGAAAATCGTTAATTTTTCAAAGAAAAATTCTCTTGTAGCGATTTCTAACTGAAACAGTTATAATTTACTGTTTCTCTCTTCATGAACTTCTGAGTTCCGAACATGCTATATGCAACATGGTCGGCATTCATTACTGAGTTGAGAGCATGTGGATTACCAAACTTGCATCCTCAATCGAAGGGATATTAACATCTAAATTTTAGTCTGATTTCGAAGGTTTTTCCTAACACCAGTTTCATAAACCGGGCATTTTTCACACAAAAATTCTCTTGGAGCGAATCCTACCCAATAGAAGTTTTATTTACGTAGATTCCATCACCATGTGATTCCATGTTCCTAACATGCTACATGATTGACGTATTTAACGAAAGTTATTTTTGAGTTGTTAGAATGTGGATTACCAAATTTTCACCCACCAACTTAGGCATAATTAATTCTAATAACATTTACTTTTATTTCAGAGGTGTTCCACTCAGCAAGTTTTGAAAATCGGGAATTTTTCAAAGAAAAATACTCTTGAATCGATTTGTAACCAATACATATATAATTTACAGTTTTCCTCATCATGAAATTCCGAGTTCCGTACACGCTTCATGCAACGCAGATTCGGCAAACTTTCATTACTGAGTACAAAGCATGTGGATTACTGAAATTTCATCCTCAATAAAAAGGATATTTACATCTAGAAAACTTTACAGTGATTTTGCCGGTATTTCCTAACACCAGTTTCAAAAATTGGGCATTTATCACAAAAAAATTCTCTTGGAGTGAATTCTACCCAATAGACATTTTATATACATACTTTCCATCAGCATGACATTCCGTGTTCAGAACATGCTACATGCATGACGGATTGAACACACATTATTTTCTGAGTTGTTAGAATGTGGATTACCAAAATTCCACCCTCCATATTAGGCATATCTAATTCTAATATCATTTACTTTTATTTCAGTGGTGTGCCCTTATGCCAGTAAATAAAATTGGGAATTTTTCAATGAAAAATTCTCTTTCAGCACTTTCCACCTATTACACATGTTATTTACACTTTCCCTCATCATGAAATTCTGAGTTCCGAACACGCTACATGCAACATGGTTTAAGGAAACGTTCATTACTGAGATGAGAGCATGTAGATTACTGAAATTCCATCCTCAATACAATGGATATTGCCCACGTTTTCTTCTAGGAGATGTACTGTGTCTTGCCTTACATTTAAGTCTTCAAGCCATTTTGAGTTTTTTCTTGTGTATGGAGTGAAAGAGTGTTCTATCTCCATTGCTCTGATGCTGCTATCCAGTTTTCCCAACAGCATTTGTTGAAGAGATGTTCTTTTCTCTGTCATATTCCTGGCTACTCTGTCAAAGATTAATTGAACATAGGCCTGTAGATTTATTCCTAGGCACTGTTATCTGTTCCATTGTTCCATATGCCTGTTTCTGTACCAATATCATGTCATTTTAGTTATTGTAGCTCTGCTATAGTGTATGCAGACCTGGTGCTTTTTTCCTCCATCGTCTTCCAATTTTTTGAATACTGCTTTGGAAATTATGGATCTTTTATGACTCTATGTAAATCTTAGGATCATTTGGTTCAGTCCTAAAAAGAAATGTTTTCATAATTCGATAGGAAATCACATTAAGTCTGTTGATTGCCTTGGGCAGTATGGCGATTTTAACAATGTTTTTTCTTCCATTACATTTCCATTGGATATCTTTTCAATTCTTCAATTCTTTTTTTGAGTTACTCAATCAATGTTGTGTAGTTCTCCATGTATAATATATTCACTTCTTTGGTCAGATTTATTCTTAAGCATTTTATAATTTTGGGTGCAGGTATGAAAGTGGTTGTCTCTATATTTTGTTTTCCTTTTGATTCAATGGTAGTGTAAAGAAATGCAACTGGTTTTTTCTACATTACTCTGGGTACCTTGCCCAGTTCCTTTTTTAGCCTAAGTATGTTTATGTGAAGCTTTTACAGTTTTCTCTATATAGTGTCATGTCTGCATATCATGACAATTTTACCACTTCTTTTCCATTCTGAATCCTTTTATTTATTTTCCTAGCCTGATCGTTGTGGCTACGACTTCTGAGACTATATTGAATTGAAATTGGGAGAATGGGCAACCTTGTCTTGTCTCAGGTTTTTGTGGGAAGGGTTTCAGTTTTACACCATTGAGTATTTTGCTGGCTATATATTTGTCATAAATAGCTTTCATTATGTTGAAATATGGTCCCTCTATGCCCACTGTGATAAGAACTTTTATTGCAAATACGTGTTAATTTTTATCAAATGCTTTCTCTGCATCTACTGAGATGATCATGTGGTTTTTTGTCCTCTCTATTATTGATATGGTGTATCACAATTGATTGATTGATTTTCATAAGTTTAACCATCCTTGTGTTCCTGGGATGAACCGAACTTGACCATGCTGTATGATCTTTTTTTACATGATGTTGGATTCTGTTTGTTAATACTTTCTTAAAGACCTTTACATCAATGTTTATCAATGATATTGGCCTATAGATTTCTCTTGGTGTAGTGTCCTTATCTGGTTTTGGTATCAGATTGATGTTGGCCTTATGGTGTGAGTTTGGGTGTACTCTCTCCGTATCAATTTTTTGGAAGAATTTGAGGTGGACTGGTATGGATTTTTCTTTGTATGTTTGGTCAAATTCCCCAGTGAAGCTACTTGGGTCTGAATTTTTGTTTGCAGAGATTTTTTATTTTATTTATAATTCTATTCCATTTCTGGTGAAATGTCTGTTCAAATGGTTAATTTGTTCTTGATGTAATATTGGAGGGCTGAATGTTTCCAAAATCTTCTCCATTTCTTCCTGGTTATCCAGTTTGTTTCCATGCAGTTGTTCATGTATTCACTTATGATATTATGCAAATTTGTTGTACTCTTTTTAGTTTCTCCATTTTCATTTCTTATATTATTTGTGTTCTCTCCCTTTTCTTGTTGGTGAGGCTGTCCAGAGTTTTGTCAATTATGTTTACTATTTCAAAAAAGAGTTTGATTGATTTTTTCTATATTTTAATGTGTATTTCAATTCTTTCTTCCATGATCTTTCTTATTTCTCTCTTTCTGCTGAGCTTTGGCATTGTTTGTTCTTCTTTTCATGATTAGTTTACATAGAATTTTAGATTATTTATTTGAAATTGCTCTTCTACTTTGAGGAGGGCCTTGTCACTATGAAATTCCCTCTTAAGCCTGCTTTAACTGTGTTCCATACAATTTGTTTAGTGTTTTGTCATATTTCTCAAGATATTTTTTAATTTCTTCTTTTACTTCTTCACCTCCCCCACTTGTTATAGTACCATGGTGTTTAATTTACATGCTTTAATTTTTTCTCTGTATTTTTCTCTGAAGTATTTCTAGTTTCATGGTATTATACTCAGAAAAGATGCTTGAAATAATTTTTATCTTCTTAAATTTGTTGAGTCTTCTTCTGTGCCTGAGTACATAACCTTTCCTAGAAAATGTTCCATATGACCTGGAAAATAATGTATATTCTGTTTGAGGAGGAGTTCTGTTTTGAAAATATCAACAAACTCCAATTATTTTATTATATCTTATTGTATTTTTGTTTCCTTATTAGTTTTCTGTCTGAAAGACCAGTCTAGTGATGATAATGGGGAGTTATATTCTCCTACTGTGATTGTGTTCTGAGCGATTTCTCCCTTTTTATCTATTAGTATTTGCTTTATGTATTTAGGTGCTCCTATATTGAGTGCATATATGAGTTTAAAGCCCTCATTTTTTATTGCTCCTTTATTCATTATATCATGTCCTTGTCTATCTTTCTTTATGGCCTTTGTTGTAAAGTCTATTTTGTGTGAAGTCTGTACTGCTAGTCCTGTTTTCTTGTCAAGTCCATTTGCATGGAATATACTTTTCCATCTTCTGAATTTCAATTGATGTGTTTTCCTCTTACTAAAGTGAGTCTCTTCTGTGCTTCATAATGTAGGGTTTTGTTATATTATCCCATCTGACCATATACATCTTTTGATTGAAGCACTAAGTCCATTAACAGTTGTGATAATTATTGATAGACTGGTGTTTATTTCCATTTTGAACTTCATTTTCCAGTTGATTTGGTATTTCCTTTTTGTTCATTTAATTTTCTTTTTGTGGCTTGATAAGTTTTCTGTTATTATCTTGGTTTTTTTTTGGTTTGCTACTTCATAGTAAGGTTTTGAATTATGGTTACCCTGTTTTGTATGTATATTGACACCTTATTATATTTTTTATTTTAACTGATAGGAATAGAAATTCTAACCCCTCTTATAGAGGACAGAAACAAGAAGAGAATTCACTGTATTGTCCTGTATCAATCCCTGACCCATAAAAGTTTTGATGTCCTGTTTTACAACATCCTTTTATTTTATTCTAAGACATTGTGGCTATTGCCTTTCTAATTATGCCTTTCTCCTTTCTATAACATCCTACTTTTTGTTTCATAGTAAATTTTTCATTATTTCTGTTTCTGTTGCTTAATTCTTTTAGTATTTGCTTTTCTGGAAGTTATTTTTCTCTCCTTCTATTCTAAAGGATAGCCTTGCTTGATAAATTATTTTAGATTACAGGTTTCTTTCATTCAGGATTTTGAATATGTTTTGCCACTGCCTTATGCCTGTTGTATTTGTGTATGAAACGTGTTTACAAATATAATATATATAATTATATATATATTAATAGAATATACAGAAATGAAGTTAACAAATAAGGAGAAATCATATACATTAAAAAATTGAAAACATTGATGAAGGAAATTAAAAGTGATCCAAAGAAATGAAAAGATCTCTTATGTTAATGATGTGAAATAATGTGGTTGAAACAACCGTACTACCCAAAGCAATCTACATTTAGTGTGATTCATGTCAAAGTACCCATGAGATTTTTCCATTTAATAGAACAGGTAATTTCAAAATTTATATGTAACCGCATAGATCATGAGTTGCCAAAATAATCTTGAAAAAGTGTATTAAATCTAATAGTGTAAAGTTCTCTGATGTTAAACAGTCCAACAAAGCTTTAGTAATTTAAACAACATGATACTGGCTCAAAAACAGACACCAATTAATAGAAGAGAAAAGAGCAACCACATATAATCCCTCACACCTATGATCAATTAACCCATGAAAATGGGAGCAAGAGAATAAAATGAAGAGTAGACATTCTCCTCAATAAGTAGTGCAGGGGAGATTGAACATGTAAAAGATACATTAGAATAGTTCCTCATATTGTATACAACCCATAAGCAGAGAATATCTTTCTATTTATTTTGGTTACTTATATTTCTTGCACCTGTAATTTATAAATCAATGTTTAGATCTTTTATTTCACTTATCAAATGTATTCCTAGTTTATCCCTTTTGGTATAAATATACACACAATAGTTTTCCTAATTTCTCTTTCTGATAATTTGTTGTTACTATATAAAAATACAACAGATATTTGCATATTGATTTTGTAGTCTGTAAGTTTACTAAGTTTGTTCATTATTTGTAACAGTCACTGGAGGAGTATATGGAGTTTTCTATCTATGCATAATTATGTCATCTGTAAAAATTTTACTGCTTTTTTACAAGTTGGATGCCTTTTATATTTTTTCTTGACTAGTTATTCTGGCTAGGGCGTCAAGTAGTGTAATTTAGTACTTGTGAGAATGAGCTACCTTTTCTTATTACTGGACCAGAGGAAAACCTTCCTGTATGTTAACACTGAACTTGACGTTAGTCATGGGTTTTTCATATATGGCTTATATTATGTTTAGTTACATTGTATTTAAAGTGAATTTGTTAAGAATATTTTTATAAAATAGTAAAGATCAGATCTGTGAAAAATTTTCCTACATTTTTTGAGAATTTTTTTTTTAATTTTCTGCTTTTTAAGGGATTGTATCACTTATATTGATTTGCATATGATAATTAATATTTATGAATCAGGACTAAATCCAACTTAAGTATAGTTTATAATACTTATAATATGCAATGAATTCAGGTTGCTAATGTTTATTTAGAATGGAATGTACACATACTGAAAGAAAAATTTACATTGTAGCTTGAGTGTAAAATTATTTATTTAAAAATTTTATCCCTCATTTTGAATTTGGCCTATGTTTAATGGAATATATTTCTAAATAAATAATATAAATTTTGGTAGAACTGATTTTCTACGGTTTACTTATACACAACGCAGCTATTATTTACAATTAGTGAACAAAACACATGCCTTAAAATGCCATAATTTACTACCAATGTCATCTGTTTCAGGACTGAGATACATATTGCTTCCTAAAATGCATTACCTGGTTTTTCCACCCCAACACACATATAGTGTTATTTCTTTGCTTTTTGATTGTTTGTTTGTTTGCCCCTTAATGGAGGCACTGCTTATTGAACCCAGGATCTTGTGCATAAGTGTATTTATCAACATCATTTGGAACACTAAACAGAAGGCACAAGGGTTTGGATTATAAGGATGACAAGAAAATTTGTTCCTTCTACGGAATGAAAAACCTCTGACTGAAAGAATGCCAAAAATAAACATTTGTAAATATACTATAAGATTTTCACTTTTGTAATTTTAGAGTAGAATATTAAATTATATTTGTTTTACTTATAGAACTGAATTGCAATTTAAAACAAAAATTCTGCCCATTGGGTTTTCTTAAATTTGATTCATTATTTTTATCCAATTTTATTTCATAATTATTTACCATTTATTTTTATACAAAACAAATAAACTGATATTTATTCTGCTCATGTTCTGAATATAGAGCTACTTATTTTAAAGTACACAGATAAATACCTACTTCCATTTCCAAATCAAATTATGTTTCACTTTAAATACAAATGATATTAAAATAGATATACATTATATGTACTGGTTTTACACAAATTTCATTTTAAATTCCAAAATTTTAGAATTATTTTATTTATTTTGTGCATTACTTAATCTGGTATACATTTCTGTACAAAAGGAAGGAGATTGGTTTTATTTCATAGACCCCCAACATTAAATTATTTAAAAATATTATGTTGGGATAATATTTGGAAATAAAACTATAAAAATAAGCATCCAATATGTTTCATTTTAACTGGATGAATGAGAAGTAAACACTGGCTGAATGTTACACGAGTTTCTTGGAGACCAGTTGTTTTGTGATATCACAGCTACTCAAGTTGAGATCCATTGTGAAGGCCTAGCAGTTTATCTGTGCAGGCCTACAAAAGCAGCATTTGATGCTGCAGTTCTCAAAATCATGCAGATTAGAAAAGTAGCTGTAGATAAATTTATTTGAGATGGCACATTATTCTTCAGAAATTCAAGGTGTGTCTTGTAAAGATGGACCAACTGGTTCATGAAACTCTGGTAGATCTCTATTGTGTGATCAAACATTATCTGGGGACTTGTACTTGAGGTCTATGATTGAAGAAAATGTTTTTCAGACTTTGTCTGAAGAATCCTTGATAGAAACACCGTGTTAGACACATTGTGTCTCTGAACCAGATGAAGATAATGATTTTCGTTGTCTGACGTTTCCAAGAAAACTCTGGAAAATAGCTGGGAGTGACCAATTCAAATCCATCTGGTGGGATGATAATGGATATTTCATAGTGATTGATGAATATGTCTTTAAGAAGGAAGTTTTGGAAAGAAAGGCCCCTTTCAGAATATTTGAAACTGGAAATATGAAAAGTTTACTTAGACAGCTAAACCTTTATGGGTTTAAGAAGGTGTGACAGAATTTTCAAAGGTCTGCTTGTTTAGCTGACTTTCTGGCAGAAGAAAAAGGAGTTTCTGTTTTAAGAAAGGTATTCAGAAATTTTAGTTACCACATGGTAACTTATATATAAAATTTTATTTTGTATATCAATCAATGATAATATAAATGTAAAGCTAGATTTTCAAAATTGTATAAAATTACTAAGGCTAAAATCCTTTATTTTTTCTAAAAAATGAGGACAGTGCCTTAAGTAGTCAATATTATGAGAAACTTTGTTTGCAACTATGAATAATTCCAGAAATCTAAATAAAGGTATTAAGGCTGCTTTTTAAAAGTGGCATTCACCATTACTGCAATGGCTGACTTCTTAAATTTGATGAGTATACTATTTAAATGTGTAGTTTCCAAATAAGGAACTTCAAAATATCATCAGCAATGTTCATATTTTGATGATATTATCTTTGCATTGTAAACGTTGAATCTGAGGTTTTACAGGTTAGGCTTATTGTAGTCTTGTATTTTGGTTTAAAATATTATTAAATATTTCTCCTTTGGTTGTAGCTGCATTTCTATCATAATTCAAATTTTAAATGAGACTTTCCCCAGCTGTTAGTGAGAATAAAAAGAAGATTTGGGATTAAAAATTCCTCTCTGTTGTCTTCATTGGCTGAAGATTTCAACAAGAAACACTTTAAAGCAGTGGGTAATGTCGATAAACATAATTCTGATTTTGTGTCTGACACTAGAGGAGAAAGTGTTTTTTTGCCTTCTGCAAATTTAAACATGCCTCTAATAAGGAAGCCCTCTACTAGCCACATAATTGGTGATACAGCAATCCCGATCAGAGGTTATTTTCCTCCTCCATCATCAACGTCAGCTAGACCACCAGAACAAATTGCAGTGGATCAACGAGCTATTTTCAATCAGTTGACCACTGTCCACGGGCACTCTCAAAGGAGCTACAATGAAACAAATGGCCGTATTGTGAACTGCATTACAACTACAATTTGTACTTCTCAGTACAGCATCTTCTCTCCCATACAGAGCAATTATTTTAGACTGATGTTGGAGTCTTCTACTTTTCCAAAAAGTTATCTCAGATTATCTGCCAATGAAGGTCGTTTTCCTAAACCTCAACCAAGGATCAACCCACGCTTTCAAGTGCCAGTGATAGCTGATACATCAGCTACCTCTCTTTCAAGGCCAACTCATCAGAAATCTTCAGTTTATGAACGTCATCCTAATTACAACTGATCTACCAGAAGACTACCAGATTATGAAGGGTAAAAAATGTTAAAATTGATGTTGGCAAATGTCATCAAATATCTGCAATTTTCTTATTTTAACAATAAACATAGATGAGTTACCTGTATTTTCCTAAATTTTTTTAAATATAGCAAATAGTTAAACAGAAGACTAAGTTGCCATTTAAAGGAAGAAAGAGATATCTGATAGATATGATCTTTTTATGGAAAAATATGGCAGTATATTTAAATAATTTCTTGTAAGGAAGAAGAAAAAATGGAAGATTTTGGAAAAAGACTAAAACATGGGGAGAGGGAAAATTACTAAGTAGATTCTTGTTCATAATGTAAAGTATGAAAAGTGTTAAGTTAGGATAGTTTGGAACAGAAGATACATGCAGGAACCTGCCCAGGGATCATGGTCTCTATTATGTCATCCCTGGAATCAAAAAGATCACGTGATGTAGACACAGATGGCACATACAGCATGTGGTAGAATTTAAGAAGTAATTTTATCTATGGTCTTCTTCGTGCTGTTCTCAAAGCATTCCAATTGGTGCTTTCATTTCCTGCCCTGAAGATTCTACACTATATTTTCTAGTCAATAATTTATCTTGCATTTACGTTCCAGCCAAAGTCAAGCTTACGTCCTCAGGGTGGCAGAAAATGCCTTTCCAACTCTAAGCACACAAACTCAACTTTGTTTAGTCATTTCTTTATAAACCTGGCATCTGACTACCTTGGCATATCTTTAAGTTTCACTGTATCTGGAGATATATCCAGGCAAATGCTTGTCAACAATGTTAGTTCCAACCTCAATACTTTTACTCCAGCCCATCCTTCGACTTTGGGTGTCCTCCTTTTAGCTTGTTAGATTATCCCTGTCTCAGCACAGAAACCACCTTCTCCAAATGTTTTATGTCTATCCCCCTTTCCTTGTCTAACTTCGATACCAGCACAGTAAGGCCAGCACACGCCACAGGATGCATTTTAGTATATAGAGAATGAAAAAAAATTTGACTCTAAGCAAAATCTACTTTCCTGAAACAAAAAAACTCTCATGGATTTCAAAGTATTTCATTATGGCCTATACTCTTCACCACAAACTAGCTCTTTTCATAGCCCAAGGACTAATCCCTCAAAACAGTAATTGGAGGTAGGTACAGGAGACAAATCATTATTTTCTTCTTAACTCATGCCTCCAGAAGTCTAAAGTATTCCATTCCCATTTGCTGGATATTTTCCTGTCTCTTCATCACCCACCCATCCCAAAAGAGCTGATATCCTTCCCCATACCAATACCTATACTGCTTTCCAATTAATTTACTTCTTAAATTCAGAGATTTTTCCAGAAGAGACAGTGCCATTGCAAACATTTAATATAGGTTTATACACCCCACATAACTTGTGCCCCTTCTAACCTTAACAGAGGATGTATCTAAAATGTACTATCCCCTTGGTTGTGGTGGTTGTATTCAGTAACCAAATTGCAATCTAAAATGTGTGGACTAGCAGGAGGTGAGGGTGGCAGAATTAGAAATTTGTGCAACTTCAAGAATACCAAATTTATACAGATATTAGGAAATATAAAATATTCATGAAAGTCTTTGACTATTTCCCATTAATTTAAAATAAAATGTGAAGCATTTTAAGAATGTGAAATGCCCTGAAATGCTGGAAAAATTGTAGGAAAAGTCAGGGAGCCTACGGCATCTGCTCACAATGATTCAGCCGGTGTCAGCTGATAAGACTGGAATGGCAGTATTTAGTGTTGAAAATGTGTCACCTATTGTGAAGAAAGCTTTTGATAATCTGGAGAATGGGCAAATTGGCCAGGGTGAACTCTAGCAACATGCCACCAATATGACCTCTACCAAGAGAAGAAAAGAGACCACTTACAGCTGGAGAACTGTGTCTGAACACCAGTGGTTCCTCCTACAACAAAAACATCAAGCTTTTTAGTTTGTCAGCTGAACTCTGATGGTGGCTATGTTGTTGCTTATATTAGCATTCTGGGGTTCAGATGGGCTGGTTCAGCAGCTAGTTTCCAGCTCTCTTATCAGACAGTGGTTCTTACCGTGATCATCTTAACAAGGTTCTATACTTATAAGTCAAAAGCTACAGTTTACTTTCAAAATTAGATATCCTAAAGAAGAATATTATTTTTCCATCTGTAGTTTTCTACCTGGGAATATCTAGACTATTGGAAAAAGTACAAAAGTTGGCTGGTGCTTTGAAAACTATTCTCTGAGCTCTGCCCACTTAACTCTTCCCACTAAATACAACAAATTTCTGTACCACTGTGTCTGTGTGTGAGGATGGATTGTTAAGCAGTAACTAAGTTTGTCTTAGTTGAGTCATCAGTGAATTATTCCTTTGCATCTGGCAGAATCTCTGTGAATTAAGAGTTTCATAGAAACACCAGATTTTCTTCCAATCAGGGAGAGGTAGATTATATTTCTCCCAGTATACTAATTGTTACCTGTTCATTGAATTCTGAGCTGATGCTAGGGCCAAGCCACTGAACCCTTGAATGGGACTGAGGCATATACATTCTTTAGTCCCCAGAGCCCAGCACAGGACTGTATCAGCTTTTTAATTTAAGCTTATGTCTAAGATTTTGCTTTTAATTCTCATTGTTGACACAACTTATTTTGGCTTTGAACACTGTTTGACTAATTTATAGATTCTGAACCACTGAATTATTCCCGTTCACCTAGAAATTGCAATAACATTTCTTCCCTTGGACTACCTGGAATAGAGTGAGCGCCTTCATCATTTTGATAGCAGTCCTCTGTCCTAATATTGCAGAATCTTTACACATCTTTGCCAAGGCCTTGAGCAAGAATGTTTGTTTTGAATCTCATGGATTATCGTCACATTCCCATATGCAACCATGAGAAAACTCCACATTCTTATCCAAAATCAAGTCTTTGTCAGTATCGCATTCCCATTGCAAAACAGTTAAGAATTGTAGGAGTTCTGAGATTTAACCATGCTGAGATTTTTAGCAACATAGCATGTTCATTTCTTACAGATTCTGTCGGGGAGATGAGACCATCGGTCAGAGACAGTGAACTTTATCACTCACAGCAAGAGCAGCCAGTTTAAAATTTGTATCCATTCACTAATCTCAGATGCTAACACAGAATGAAATTTTGATACCTACAGGAGCAGTGGGCTGTTATCATGAATAAAGTTTAAGGCATGGTAAGACACTAATTTTATTATTATCTTTATGTATAATTTATTAGAATCACTTATTTATTAGTATCTTTACCTAGGATAAGTGTATCATGACTCAAGTTTACTTGATGCTAAAACAATCATGTGAAATGACATGGGAAAAAATGACCATTGACTTTCCATTTTTCCTTCCCCTTTTATTTACATATAATTGGCATATAACATTGTGTAAGTTTAGGTGCACAGGATAGTGATTTGATTTACAACTATCATGAAATAAATATCATAGAAACTTTAGGGAGAATTCATTTTTTCATTTAGATAAAATTTTAAAGTAATACAATTTGTCATTTGGTTGTGATGAGAAATCTTATGGTCTACTCTCTTAACAACATACATATAGGACATAAATCAGTATTAATTGTAATTTTCATGTTATTACGGGGCATCCTTAGAACACGTCTATTTTATGGCTGGTGGTTTGTAGCTTTTGAGTGCATTAATCAAATTCCCTTTTCCAAAACCTGCCTCTGTTAATTACAAGTCTATTTTCTTTTTCTTTAAGTATCTTTGTTTGTTTTTGAATTGTACTTTATTCTATAACACTGTGTTAGTTTCTCCTACACAACATACTTTTCACTATTTTTAATACATTTCAAACTGTTCACCAGAATATATCTAGTTATGATATGTTGCTATGTAAATATATTTCATAGTTATTGACTATTCCCCATACAGTACATTTCTTGTCCCTGATTTATTTAACTTGCAACTGGAAAATTTTGTCTCTTAATTTTCCTCAACTTTTTTTTTCCTCACCACATTTCCCTCCTTCTTGTGAACATCCTGTTTCTTTCTATATGTATAAATCCTTCTCTGTTTTGTTATGATCATTTGTATAATTCCCAAATTTGAATAAAATCATTCAGCATTTGTCATTCTCTTTCTGCCATATTTCACTTAGCATATTACCCTCTTTGTCTACCCATTTGTTGCAAATGACAAAGTCTTATTCTTTTCGGAGCTGAATGATAACCTATTGTATTTTTATGTGTGTGTGTATATATATACTGCATATATATATACTGCATATATATATAGTTTCTGTGTGTGTATATATATATATAAATATAGATAAATATGTAATTAAGATGGGTAGATATATGCATTATAAACACACATCTTTTTATCCATCATCTACTGATGAGCAATTAATTTGCTTCTTTATCCTGTCTATTGTGAAAAATGCTGCAGTGAATATAGGGTTGCATTTATCTTATCTAATTAGCATTTTTATTTTCTTGTAATTAGTATCCAGATATGGAACTGTAGAATTATATTTCAAATTTATTTTTAGATAAATCTCCATGTTGTTTCCACAGTGGCAGCACATTTTTCCATTCACTCCAGCGGTGCATCAGGGTTGTTTTCCTTACATCCTCACCAACACTTATGTTTGTTATCTTTTTGATAATCGTCATTCTGACAGGAGTGACATAAAATCTCATTGTGTTTTGGACTTGCATTTTTCTGATGGTTAGTGATGTTGATCGGTTTCATGTGCCTGTTGGTTACCTTTCCTCCACTGTATATTCATTTTTTGTAATGGGCTAAATGACCATAACTGTCTAATTTCATTTTCAGGCATTCTTTGTGTTCCATTATTCTGTTTCTTCTGTGCCACTACCATATTCTTTTTATTACTGTAGCTTTGTATTATTGCTTAAAATCACAGACAGTGATACATCCTCTTTGTTCTTTTTCAAAGTTGTTTGTGTTTTTATTTTGTTTATCTTCTTTTCTTTCTTTTTTCTTTTTTTTTAGTGACTTCAATTCTTTTGTGTTTACATGTAAATTTTAGAATTATTTATTGTAAGTGTCTGAAAATACCCTTGTTATTTTTTGGGGAACTGAATTTAATATGTGTATTTTCTTGGCTTATTCTGTCATTTAAACAATATATTTTTCCTTATCTATGAACACAGTATATCCTTTCATCCATTTGCATAACCTTCAATTTCTGTTATAAATATTTTATAGATTTCTGAGTACAGGTCCTTTACCTCCTTGGTTGGATATATTTCTTGATTTTCCTTTTCTAATGCAACAGTAAATGATGCAGTTCCCTCACTTTCTGTATCAGTTAGCTTCTTGATAGTGTGTAGAAATGCAAAATTTCTGTATGTTAATTTTACATTCAGAAATTTTACCAAATGCATTGATAAGCCCTAGTAGTTTTGTGGCATCTTCTTTAGGATTTCTATTCAAATTATGTCATCTGTAAACAGATATTTTTACTCCTTTCCTTAATTAGTTATATTTTACTTTCTTTTATTTTGAATAGCTATGGCTAGAATTTCCAATACTATAATGAATAAAAGGGGTAAGAGTGAGCATTCTTGTCTTCTTCCTGCTCTTTTTGGAGATGCTTTCAGATTTTAATCAGTCAGTGTCATGTTAGCTGAGTTCTTGTCATATAAGACCTTAACTATATTGATGTATGTTTCCTCATGACCAATTTGAGGAGAAATTTATTCATAAATAGATATTGAATTTGTCAAAACATTTTATGGCTCTTTTGAGGTGAACATATAAATTGTATTCTTCATATTGTTAGTGTGTTGTAACATATTGATTAATTTGTGGGTATTTAATCACTTTTGCCTCCCTGGATTAAAATGGGCTTAATCATATTTTATAATCTTCTTAATGTACTGTTTGATTTGCTAACATTTTAGTATTGATTTTTGCATCTATGCTCATCAGTAGTATGTAACCTGTAATTTTTTGAAGTATTTGTTCCAGTTTTAGTAGTAGTGTGATACAGAAATCTGGGGTAGCAATCCTCCCTTCCTCTCGAAATTTTTGGAATACGCTGAGAAGTATAGGTGATAGCTCTTCTTTAAATGTTTGGCAAAATTCACCTGTGAAGCTGTCTAGGCCTGAAATTTTGTTTCTTGGGAGATTTTGTTTAATTACTGATTCAATTTCATTAGTGATAATCCGTTCATATTTTCTTTCTCATTCCATTCTGGAGATTATTTCTTTCTTAGAAATTGTCCATTTCTTCTAGGGTTTCCATTTTATTAGCATATAATTTGTTGTATCTTTATGTGATGCTTTGTATTTCTTTGATATAAGCTGTAAATTCTCATTTATTTCAGAGCTTATTAATCTCTACTCTCTTTTCTGCTCATGTATCTGGTTAAAGATTATCAACATTATTTATCTTTGAAAAGCCATTATTTAGTTTGATCAAATGTTTCTGTTTTTAATCTTTATTTTATCTAATTATGTTCTGACATTTCAGCTGTCTATCTTTCTACTAACAAGTTTGCTTATTATTTTGCTACAACTTTTGGTTGTAAGAATATGTTGTAAGAGAGACATGTTTCTTATTTGTATAAGTGGGATTATTTTGCTATAAGCATCCCTATTAATACTGCTTTTGTTAAACCCCATGGACTTTGTTTTTGTTGTCATTTATCTTTATATATTTTTTCTTTGATTTATACAGCAATCCAGTTGTTGTTAATATTGTATGATTTTTTCTCCACACATTACAATTTTTCTCAGTTTTTTTTATTTTAGTAAATTTCTATTCTCACAGAATCCATATGTTTCCTCTCAAAACAAGGAGAAAAATAATAAAATTTATACAAAAATCTGAAAGACCCAAAACTTCTAAAATTATTTTTAAAAATAAGCAAAGCTGTGGGTATTATCCTCCTTGAATTTAGAACATACTACAAAGTTGCAGTAATAAATGCATCAAAATATGGCACTTAAAGAAACACATAGATCAATGGAAAAAACAAAGAGTCCTAAAATAAACCCACACACATATGGTCAATTAGTCTGCAATGAAGGATGCAAGAGTATACAATGGAAAAAAGGCAGTCTCTTCAACAAGTGGTTGTGAGAAAACTGGACAGTACATGTAAAAGAAAGATGTAAGAGCATTTCCTTTCACAGTATACAACATAAGGCATAAATGTATGGATTTCCTAAATGTAAAGCTCAAAACTGTACAATTTTTGACAAAGAATAGGAGTAGAACTGACTTTGAGGTAAATCATTACAATGTTTATTTTTGATCTGTCTCCAAATTAAAAAAAAAAGAAAAGTAACAATTACAGTTTTTAGTATACGGAGGAAAAAATAAATGTACTATGCGATACAGGGACTCTTCTTCTTGTATAATTGTGAAGTGCAAACCTTTTGCAGAGCAAAGGAAATCTTCAACAAGAGATATGATAACAGACAGAATAGAAGGAAAATTTCAGATAAGGAGACAACAAGATGTTAATCTCCATATTATATATATATATATCATATTAGACTCAATATTTAAAAAACAAAACCCCTACTTAAAAACAGTTGAAAGATCTTCACGGAAACTTTTCAAAATCAGACATGTGGATAATTTTCATGCACATACAAAGATACATAACGTTGCTATTCATTAGGAAAACATAAATCAAAACCAGAATGAAATATAATCTCACAGCAACCAAAACGGCTATTAACAAAAAGTCTACAAATGACAAACATTAATAAGAATGTTGAGAAGAGGGAACCCAGGTACACTGTTGGTGGAATTATAAATTGATGCATTCGCTATTATAAAAGTGTGGACAGTGCCCAGAAAACTAGAAATAGTAGCATTACATGTTGCAGCAATTCCAGTCTTCGGTAGAAATCTGAAAAAAAATGAAAACATTAACTTAAAAGATATATTACCCCCAAATTTCTTAACATCTTCATTTATAATAGCCAAGGATAGAAGCACAACTCAATTGCCCATCAAAAGATGATTGGCTGAAGAAGATGTCAGATATAGGTAACATAATAAATAGTTATTCATTGTCATATTAAAAAATAAAATTCTGCCATTTTGAACAATGAGACTGGACCCAGACAGTGTTGCACATAGGAAAATATATCATATGGAGAAAAGCACTCTACGTTGTCACTTAAATGAGGAAAATAAAGATATAAGAGGAATAATCATAAAAAACCAGGAACAGAATGACATATATATGTATAGTGTACCAAGTAGTGGTTTCTTGTGGGGACAGGGAAGAAGGATGGAGAAGACACAAATGTGCAAGCTACTAGTAATAAATTAGAGCATCAACAGGGCTATATTTAGAGCACAGAGAAATATTTTAATAATTTAATTGATTTTAAAGAGATTATAGGGATATATTATAGTAAAATGTGCATGTAGGTAGGAAAAAGGTTAAAAAAAAAACCCAGGAAAATCAAAATATATTGTAGTACTCTGATATTAAGGGAGGTGATTTATTCACTTTCTTTACTGTTTTCATAATGTCCTTTGTAGAATTTAAGCTTTTAATTGAAAAAGTATATACTTTTAAAAGAGACATAAGTTTAAACTATTTTTGTCCCTCCCCTTATACCTACACTCAGTAAAACGTTCACATCTGAACAAAAATAAATACAACACAAAAAATACTCAAGAACACATGTGAACAGGTAAAGTTTGGTGGACTGAAACACACAAAAGAGGCTGAACTGAGGGAAGAGCAGAGTTGTTGTCTGCAACCAAGGCCCCCTGACTAGGATATATGAGTCCTCAAATTCAGAGACACCAGTAGAAACAGGATCTCAGTGGTTCACACATCTTTGGCCTCCAACTGCACCAGTACTCATGGTCATATGTAACTAGGAGGGAGCCACAATAGAGACAGAATTTCCAAACTTTTGACACTCAGACATTCATGACACTGCCCCTACTCCCCATTCACAGTGGTGGAGTCAAGATACCTTGCAACACTGGACATGGGAAAGGCACTTGCCTGATTCCAAGTACCTACCTGTCTTTACACCTTTCCTCAATGTGTACACTGAGTCTCAAGGGATATCACATAAAAGAAAGGGTTCACAGTCCCAGTGACAACAGTGGCATTAACTACCAGAGAATTCTAACAGGTGACAATGAAAGCACATCTTTTATCCAGATAGTAATGACTGGAATGTGCCATTTTGAAATATTATCAGAGGAAGCTTAGGTAAGTAAAACCAAAAATTTTGCAATATTGCAAACTACCAGAAAACAAAAGCAAGGACTCCAACTCCCAATCTGTTATTTAGTGTCATCAGAGCAATAATTTATCAAGATCATGACCAATCACAGTAATTTTATAGGGCATGCAAACACAGATACACAGACACAAACACCAACACAGACACAGACACACATGCACATGCACCTGAGCAGACAAACACACAATGTCAACCATGCAGCAAACAATCTTAAAGTCATGGTACATTAGCATATAACTAATAGAGAATCCAAATAGGTGTCATACAGAAACTCAATACAAAAAACAAAACTAAGAAAGAAGTTTAATGAACTAAGGAATAAATGAAATGATGATAAGGAATACATTACCAAAGAGACTGAAACTATAAAATTACCAAACATTATTGGAGGACCAGGAGAACTTAATAAGTGAGATGAACAATGCAACAGAAAGCATTGGAATTATAGTGTCATTGTGGAAGAGAGATTAGCAAACTCACCAATACAAAACTAGAAATGATAGGAGAGGGCAGAGATTCAAGATATGAAAAAGTGAGGAAATTCTACAACAGCCATCCGACTTCCTCAGGAAGTCAATATTAGAGTGGAATCCTGGATGGAGTAGAAAGTTAGAAGGCAGATTATGGTTTATTTAAAGAAGTAATAGTTGATAACTTCCTGAACCTGTGTAAGGAACTGTTATACAATTCCATGAGCTAACAAAACACTTATAACTTTAAGACAAAGGGACCTCCTTCGAGATACGTCATATGCAAATTGGCAAGTCAATGACAGAGTAATATTTTAAAGGCAGCCAAAAATAGTTATGATAATCTACAAAGGAACCCCCATTAGGCTATCAGCAGATTTCTGAGCAGAAAATACTGGCCACGGGTAAATAAAATTACATTTAAAACTACTGAAATAAGAAATCACTCACCCAATAGTACTCACACAGTTATCACTTAGATATAAAATGAATATAAGGACTTTACCAGACAAACAAACCTGAATGTGATGAAAAAAAACAAAACCGAGACACCTTATAAGCGGTGCAGAAAAGAATTCCTCTAAGAAATATAAAATGGCATAAATGGGCAAAACATTGACCAAAATGCTAAGGAGAGACCAAGGGAAATTTGCATCTGCTTCTTTGGGTATATTTATAAATGCTACTATACCATATGGATTAAAGAGAGAAAAATAGGAAATCAGGGACAATAAATATACATAATTCAAACTGGTAACATGTTCACAACAGTAAAAGAAATAATTTAAAACAGTAATCATAAAAGTTAAAGAGTAAAAATAAAACAATATTAAAGGAAGCTTCTATAAGTGGAAAAAGGACTTTATTATACATGAGATGTTTTATTTTTAATTGAAGTACAGTAGATGTACTATATTGTGTAGTTTCAGATGTACAGCATAGTTATTCTAATCACTTTGTAGATTATATTGCATTATGAATTATTACAATAATTTTAACATACAATTATTTTAAGCTATTGTGTATTTTTCCATGATCTATACAGATAATCAATGTTGCTTCTCTCCTTTATGTATACTACTTTCTATCTGTCAATATTCTTCCATTAAAATCTCTTTCCCTTCCACTTTGGTAATCATAAATTATTTCCCATATCTTTGAGTCTGCTAAAGTCTTGTCTATCTAATTTCTTTACCTCTCCAACATGTATCTATCTATCTATCTATCTATCTATCTATCTATCTATCTATCTATCTATCTATCATCTATCTATCTATATCTCTATCTATCTATCATGTATTATCCTTCTATTTATCTAATTATCTGTCATCTATCAATAGATAGCTATAGATAGATATACACTGATATTTGTTATTCTTATATTCCACATATAAATTATATTATATACTTTTGTCTTTGTCTAAGTTACTTCATTCAGCACATTATTTCTAGGTCCATTCAGGGTAATGAAATAGCAATGTGTTCTACATTTCCATGGCTGAGTATTATTCCATTGCATATTTATAGGAACATCATATCTTCTTAAGACCATAGTCTACTGTGGACTCCGAATTGCTTCCCTGTATTGTATATTATAAACAGTGCTGTTGTGAACATTGGTTCCTCTCAATTTAGGGTTTTCTCCCCAGATTTTTCCTAGGAGAGGTGTTACTGGGTCATATGGTAGTTAACTTTTTAGTGTTTAAATAAATCTGAATAGTGTTTTCCAAAGAAGTTGTACCAATATATACTACTACCTAGAGTATACAAGAGATTTCTTACCTCCACATCTTCTCCAACACTATTTGTAGACTTTTTGATAATAGCCATTTGACCAGTGTGAAGTGATACCTCATTGTGGTTTTCATTTGCAATTACCTAATAATTAGTAATGTTCAGCAATTTTATCACTTGACTGTTACTCATCTGTATGTTTTCTTTGGAAAAATAATAACTCATGTACTTTGCTCTTGTTTTTGATTGCGTTTTTGTTTTTCACCTTGAGTTATGTAACCTAAATCCTTGTTATATGTATTAACCTACATCTATTAACCCCTGGTCATTTGCATTGTTTGCATATATGTTCTCCAATTACACAAGCAGTGTTTTCATTTCATTGATTCTGTCCTAAGCTGTGCAGAAATTTTCAGGTTTATTTAGGTCCCACTTGCTTATATGTGCTTTTGTTTCTTTTGCCTTAGGAGACTGATATAAGAAAATATTCCTATGATATATATCCAATAGGGTATCACCTATATTCCCTTCTAGCAGTTTTATAGTATCAGGTCTTACATTTATTTTTAATACACTTGGAGTTTATTTTTGTATATGATGTCAGGAAATGCTCTCATTTCATTATTTTACATGTAGTTGTCCAGCTTTCTCAACACCATCCTTTGACGTGACTGTCTTTTTTTTCCATTGTGTACTCTTGCTTCTTTTATCATAGATTCATTGCTCATAGGTGTGTGGAAATATTTCTAGGCTCTCTATCTGATTTTATTGATTATATCTCTGTGCCAATGCCATACTTCTTTTATTACTGATGGTTTGTAGTATAGTACGGTATCTGGGAGGGATATACCTCCAAATTTCTTGTTTTTTCTCAAGATCATTTTGGCAATTTTTAATGGTTTCATGTAAAACTTAGAGTTATTTATTTTCTGGTTCTGTGGAAAATACTACAGCTTCATAACAGGTATTGACCTACATCTGTAGGTTTCTTTGTGTAGTACGGCCATGTTAACAATATTGACTCTTTCAATCCAAGAGCAAATTCATTTTTCCATTTCTTTGAATCATTTTTAATTTCTTTGTTAATGTTTTATAATTTTCAGTGTTTAGATCTTTCGCATATGTAGTTGAGTTTATTCCAAGATATTCGGGGGAATGTGGTTTTAAATATTATTGCTTCCAACGTCCATTTTATGGTATCTCATGATTAATGTGTAGAAATACAAGAGACTTCTTTACACTAATCTTGTACCCTGCTCCCTTGATGTAATTATTTATTGTTCATAATAGTCAGTTTGGAGCCATTAAGACTATTTATGTAAATTGTTATGACATCAATACTGGTGAAAATTTTGCCTCTTTCCATTTTGCATTTCTTTTTCTTCTTTTTCTTTTCCTTTTCTTTGTTCTATTACTATTGAACATAATTGGTGAGAATAGGAATCCTTGTCTTGTTCACGAATTTACCCAGATGGCTTTCACCCTTTCCCCTGAGTATTATAATTTGTTATAAATGGCCTTTAGTGTGTTGAGAGATGTCCCCATTGCACTCAATATTATGAGAATTCTGATGATGAATGTATGTTGAATTTTGTCAAATGCTTATACATTGTGTATTGACATGGTCCTGTGTATTTTGCACTTGCTTTATTAGATATGTGTTATGCTGCTTGACTTGTGTATGTTGAACCATCCTTGTGACTTTGGAAGGAATCCAACTGATCATCATGTATAATCCTTTCTTTGTATTGCTGGATTCATTTGTTGATATTTTTTGAGGATTTTTGAATATATATCATCATTCATCAAGGATACTGGATTTTCATTTCTATTTTTTTGGTAGTGTCTTTGGTTTTGTTATCAGGGTAATGGTGGCTTCAAAGAATAACTTTGGGAATTTTCCTTCCTCCTTCATTTTTTAAAATATTTGGGGGAAAGAGGTTTTAGTGAAGGCATCCACGTAATTTGCTCAAGGGGTGTTTTTAAAATTGTACATTTTATTTAACTTATACTAATTGCTCTTTTCATGTTCTCAGTTTTCTCTTTATTCAGTGTCGGTGGGCTGTAAGTTTCTAGAAATTTGTCCATTTCTTTTAGGTCTTCCATTTAGTTGTCACATAACAGCTCATAGTGCTTTCATAATCTTTTTTTGTTTTTCTGTAATATCAGATATAATTCCTACTCTTTCATTTCTTATTTTGTTTGGGTCAACTCTCTGTATTTCTTGATAAGTCTGGCTAAATGCTTACCTGTTAGTTAATATTTTTTTTAAAAAAATAAAGCTTTTGATTTTATGATTTGTAATTTATTTTTCAATTAATATTTTATTTATTTTCAACATAATCATTAAAGATTTCTCCTTCCACACTCTTTGGGTTTTGTTTGTTCTTATTTTTTGTTATTTTGGTTGGTATGCTTGGTCCTTTCTATGAGGTTATTCTTCTTCCTTGTAGAAGTCCTGATTTGTTCTCAACTTCTCTCTTAGATTTGTCTTTGCTGCATCCCAACGTTTTATGAAGTTGTGTTTTCATTGTAATTTTTCTCCAGGTATGATTTTATTACCTCTTTGATTTCACCATTGCCCTTGTTTTATTTTATTTTTCTAATGGATGTGGTTTGACCTCATGTTTGTGCTTTTCCTATTCTTCTTTCTAAAGTTCATGCACAGTTTCTTAATTTTGTGTATGGAAAAATACTTGCTGTAATCTATATTTGCTTAAAGTTCCTGAGGCTCATTTCATGACATAATGTGTGTTTAATTCCTTAGATAACATTCTGTGCACACTTGAAATATTTATGTGTTTTGCTTTTCTGATGCAGTGTCCAATAGCTCAGTTGGTTTCAAATGATATAATATGCTATTAAGATCTCTGTTTCCTTACAGAAATTCTTTCAGAATGATCTGGCTATGAGAATAGTGAGGTGTTAAACTCATCTACTATTATTGCTTTGTAATGAATTAATTCTTTCATGTCTACTAAAATTTCATTTTATACTTAGGATCTATGGTGTTGTGTTAATATAAAATTTAATTAGTGTAATACCCTATTTTAACATTGATCTCTTTTTCTTTATATAATATCATATTTTTTCATTTTGGCCCCTATTTTAAAACATATTTTGTATGAGTTGAATATTTCAATCTTCACTTTCTTTTCATTCCTTTGGAATATCTTTTCCATTAATTTCCAGACTATGTATATCTTCCACCATAAAGTGAGACTTTTTTGGGGGGGAAGGCAAAGATGGTGGAGTAGAGAGATACTCGTAGCTCAACCTTTCCCACAAATGCACCGACTCACATCCACAGAACCACTCATCAAACCAGAGAACCTGCAGAACTCTGACAGATCATTGTCCTCTTCAATAGATAAAGATGTGAAAAATCTGGTAGGAGAAAAGGAAGAAAGAAAGAAGAAAAGGCAAAACAGAGTGGGACAGGTCAGACAAGGAGGGAGCAGCAAAGAAGGACTGGTGCTCATTCACTGTGTCTCCCCTCTCCAACTGAGAGTTTGGCAGGATGGTGGGGGAGTCTCCAAGGCTTGAACAATTACATAGTATAAGTTGACTGACAGAACTAAGCTAAACAGGCACGGAGGATCCCTGTGACACTCAGCCGAAGATGCTGCCCAGAAGTTGGGGACAGAGCCATGCTGCCCGACCTGGGTGGTAGATGGGGATGTCTGCACTGTGGTGGCCCAGTGGAATGGAGTTGGCTTTGTGTCATGGCTATGGGTGCACAGGGCAGAACGGTCTGCGCCCTCCATAAAACAACAGGGCAGATGTGCCCTGTGGGTGGAAGGGTGCATTCCCCATCTCTGAAATTCCACAGAAGTTTCTAGGTGAAGGGAGCTGGGGATCAGAAACAACCACCATACCCACCGGTGCTTTACACCCAGGTGGCAGTGGGTGTAAAACCTGCATCTACACCTAAGGACTTAGCAGCCTCAAGGGCCAGACTGAGACTTCTCCACAGCCTGAGGCATATAGGATCCTTCTGTTCTGTTCCTCAGAGAATTTGTCTGACAAGACAGACTAGGAGGAAATCATGTTACTGTCAGTTTAATGAAAGGAGTTATAGTAATGGTCTAATGGACTTATAAAAAAGGGTAACAAGAAGACAAAAACTTATCATGGAGTCACTAAAACTAAATAAAATTCATGATAATACAAAGGAAAATGTGCAAACAATAAAAGGAAGATTCAAGGAACAAAGAGGAAATATCAAATCAACTGCAAATATAAGGTCAAATTGGCAATAAACACAAACCTATCATCAATTATGGTAAATGTTAATGGACTAAATGCTCCAGTCGAAATTCATAGAGTGGTATGCTGGATAATAAAGCAAGAACCTTCAATATGCTGCAGACAAGAGACCCACTTCAGAGAGAAGGACACATATAGATTGATTGTGAAAGGATGGAAAAGGGTGTTCCATACAATTTCAAATGCCAAGAAACAGGTGTTGCATTACTGATTTCAGACAAAATAGTCTTTAAAACAAAGGCCATAAAGAAATATAAAGAAGGAGATTTATAATGAATGAAGGAGTGATACAATATGAGGATAGCACACTCGTTAATATATATTCACAGAATACAGGTGCACCTAAGTACATAAAATAATTACTAACAGATATAAAGGGGGAGTCGCATTTGTAGATTTCAACACTGCATTAACTTCAATGGACAGATAATCGAGACAGAAAATAAATTAGTCAACAGAAAAATTAAACAATACAATAGAAATTTTATACTTGGTGAATATTTTCAAAGCATTGCATTCCCCCAAAATAGGATATACATTCTTTTCAAGTGCACGTGGAACATTTTCCAAGATTCATGATTTGCTTGGGCACAAAAGAAACCTCAGCAATTTTAAGAAGATAGAATTTACCTCAAGCATCTTTACTGACCACAATGCCATGAAGCTAAAATTCAACAACAGAGAAACAAAGGAGAACAAAGGAAAACAGTGGGATTAAACTATATGTGATAAAAAAATCAATGGATCAATGAAGAAATCAAAGCTGAAATGAAAAAGTACCATGAGACAAAAGGAAATGAAAGCAAAACCACACAAAATTTATGGGACTCAGCAAAAACAGTTCTGAGAGGGGAGTTTATAGCGATACAGGCCTTCCTCAAATAAGAAGAACAACCACAAATAAACAATTTAACCCACCAGCAGAATGAAGAAGAAAAGCAAAACCAAAAAAACCCAAAATCAGCAGAAGGAAGTTAATCATCAATATTGGGGAGGAAATAAATAAAGTAGAGATTAAAAAGAACATAGGAAAAAAGTCAACCAATCCAAAAGCTGATTTGTCCAGAAACTAAGTAAATTCTACAACGTCTGGCCAAACTCAAAAAGAAGAAAAGAGAGAGAGCACAAATTAGCAAAATAAGAAAGGACAAGGGAGAAATTACAGCAAAAATATAGAAATACAGAATATCATATGAGAATATTATAAAGACTATATGGAACCAAACTGTATAACCTAGAAGAGATGGACAAGTTTCTGGAAACATACTGTCCACCAAGAATGAATCTAGATGAAACTGACCTCTTGAGCAAACAGAGCACTAGAAATGAAATCAAAATAGCAATATAAAACCTCCCTACATATAACAGTCCAGGACCAGATGGATTCACTGAGGAATTCTACCAAGCAATCAAATAAGAATTCATAATAGTCCTTCCAAACTCTTCCAGAAGATTGAAAATGAAGGAGTACTCCCAAAGACATTCTATGAAACCAAAATCACCCTGAAACAATAAACAGGCAAAGACACTACCAAAAAAGAGGATTATAGGCCAATATCACTGATGAACACAGATGCAAAAATCCTCACCAAAATAGTAGCAAATAGAATCGAAAAACACAGAAAAAAGATTATATATCATGACCAAGTGGGGATCATGCCAGGGACACAGGTGTGGTTCAATTTATGCAATTCAATCAATGTAATACAGCACAACAAGAGGAAGGACCAAAACAACATGACCATCTCAATAGATGCAGGGAAAGCATTTGATAAAATTCAACACCCACGTATGATAAAAACTCTCACCAAAGTGGGCATTGCGGCAATATATTTCAGCATCATGAAAGCTATAGAAAACAAACCTACAGCCAGCATAGTGCTCAAAGGTGAGAAAATCAAATTCATCCTACTAAAATCTGGGACAGTAAAAGGATGCAAACTATCATGACTTCTACTCAAGATAGCCTTGGAAGTCCTAGCCACAGCAATCAAACAAGAGGGAGAAGTAAAAGGGATGCAAATTGGAAAGGAAGAGATAAAAGTCAAACTATACGCAGATAATATGTTACTATTTATAGAAAACCCTAAAAGATTCAGAATGAATTTACTACAGCTGATCGAAGAATTCAACAATGTGGCAGGTTACAGGATTAAGGTTCAAATATCAGTGGCATTTCTTAACGCTAAAGATTCAGATAATACTATAGATCTACAGTCAACATGACAGCACTGTATTGGTACATAAACATACATGTAGGCCAGTGGCATATAATGGATAGCCCAGAAATGAACCCACAAGTTTTGGTCAATTAATCTTAGACAAAGGAGGCAAGAAATTACAATAGAAAAGAGATTGACCCTGCAGTGACTTGTGTGTGGGAAACTGGAAAGCAGCATGTAATTCAAAGAAGCTAGAACACTCCCAATGAAGCTAGATCACCATAAACAAAAATAAACTCAGAATGGATCAAAGACTTAAACATAACGCAAGATACAATAAACCACCAAGAGGAAAATATATTCAAAATGTTATCTGACATAAGTCTCGAAAATTTTCTCATAGAAGAAATAAAAGCAAGAATAAACAAATGAGACCTAATGAAACATACAAGCTTCTGCACATGAAAGAAACCGGAAGTAAAACAAAAAGACAACCTACGGAATGGGAAAAATATTTGCATATGAAACCAACAAAGACTTGATCTCATGAGTATATATGAAACTCATCCAACTGAATAAGAAAAAATAAACAACCCAATCCAAAATTGGGCAGATAACCTAAACAAGAAATTCTCCAAGCAAGACATACAAATGATCAAAAGGCACATCAGAAAATGCTCAATATCACTTATTATCAGAGAAATGCAAATCAAAACTGCAAAGAGGTATCACCTCACACCAGTCAGAATGGCCATCATTTAAAAATCCACAAATGACAAATGCTGGAGAGGCTGTGGACTAAAGGGAACCGTCCTTCACTGCTGGTGGCAATGCAGATTGGTGCAGCCACTGTGGGAAACACGATGGAGATTCCTCAAAAGCCTAGGAATAGACTTAACTTATAAGCCAAGAATCCCGCTCCTGGGCATAAATCCAGAAGGAACCCTACTTCAGGATGACACCTGCACACCAATGTTCATAGCCAGCACTATTTACAACAGCCAAGACATTGAAACAGCCTAAATGTCTATCGACAGTTGACTAGATAAAGAAGAGGTGGTATATTTATACAATGGAATAGTAGTCAGTCTTATAAACTGACAACATAACGCAAATTTCAGCAACATGGATGCTCCTGGAGAAAATCAGTCAATGTGAAGTAAGCCAGAAAGTGAAAGAAAAATACCATATGAGAAGGTTCATGTGTGGAATCTAAAAACAAAATCAAACCAAACAAAAAATGCATAAATACAAAACAGAAATAGACTCACAGGCAGAGAATAAAAAGTTTTGGTTGCCACGTGGTGGGGTTTGGGAATAGATATACTGGGAGGTCAAAATTGTAAAATAGATAAACAGGATTGTACTTTATAGCACATTGAAATATATAAAAGATCTTATGGCAGATCACAGGCGAAAAAATGGGACAACAAATGAATACATGTTCATTGAAACTAAAAAATTGTGCTCTATAATGGAATTTGAGACAACTTCTTAAAATGATTAAAAATCAATAAAAAATGGTAAAAATGGGAAAAACACGACCCTAAATATTACTTGTGTATATATAAATTAGAGAGAAAAACAACTATGTAAAAGAGTAGTAAAATCAAAGATTTTGTTTTTGTTTTCTTCTTAAGATAAGCAAAATCAAAAAACCTCTTGCCAGGTGCATCATGAAGAAAAGAGAGTTGCTCCAAAGAAAAAAGTCCAAAATAAATGTGGAGAAATAACAATTGTTCCCTCAGATATAAAAAAAAGGGATCATTTTGTCAACACTTACATGCCAATAAACTGGACAACTAAGATGAAATAGACAAATGTCTAGAAAGATACAGGGATAAGGAGAAACAAATAATTTGAACAAACTGTTTACTAGAAGAAAGAATCTGCATTTAAAAAATCGTTTAATACAAATGCAGATTTAAACACCTCCCGTGGAAAACTATACAAAAATAAAAAACAGAATTTATACTCTTCAAAATATTCAAAAATAGTGAAATTGTGGGAAACTCACAAAGTAATTCTATGAAGCTTTATTCACCCTGATAGCAAAGCCAACAAACAAAGTACAGGCAAAGAGAATTTCAAGCCAATATCTTTGATTCATATAGATGCAAAAATTCTAAAAACTATTATTAGTAATCTAAATCCAGCAATAACTAAAATGAATTATACACCATGATCAACTTTAATTCATTGAAGTGTCATAAGAGAGGTGGAAAACACATGAAATTAATCATTTTGATACACCACATTAACAAAAGAAAAAGGGAAATTGATGTGGTCATCCAAATAAATCGATAAAAAGCATTTCACAAACTTCACCTTTTATTCATTAAAATAGCAGCAACAACAGCAACAACAAAAAAACAACAGAAACAACAACAACAGAAACCTCTTAACAGAGTAGGATTCAGGAAATATAGTTCAACATAACTAAAGTCATTAATAACAGACACACAGACAACATAACATGCAAAAGTGAATAACTGAAAGCCAAATTAAGGAATAAGAAAAGGATGCAAACTCTCATCATTTCTATTAAACACAGTATGGGAAGTCTCTTGCAACAGCAATTGGAGAAGAAAATAATTATTCAAGTTGGATTGAATGAAGTAAATCTGTTATTAATTTAGATGACATGATAATCTATATAGAGAACACTAAAAATTCTCCACGCCAGAACAACTAAAACTAATAAAGACATTTAGCAAATTAGCTTTATTCATGATTAATATACAAAAACTGTCACATTTCTTTACACTAACAATGAAATATTCCATAAATTTAAAAATTCCATATGATTTCAGATCAAAAATGAAAAACCTATGAAAAAACCAAGATAATATAATCTATAGAACACTGATAAAGAAATTTGAAGATGATGCAAAGAAATGGAAAGAAATCTCAAAGTCTTAGTTTAGAGGAATTAATAATTTTAAAATATACATACAACAAAAGATGTCTACAGATATAAATTGATTCAGATCGATATACATGATATTTTCCAAAAAAATTAACAGTCCTAAGATTTGTATGGAACTGCAAAAATACCGGAACTGCAAAAGAAACAATGAGGAAAATGAACAAAGTTGGAGTCATAACCAATAACTCTACCAGATCTCAGACTATATTACAAAAACAGTAATTAAAACAGCACAATACTGGAAAACGAACACATCTATATCATTTGAACAGAACACAGAAGCAGAAATAAATCATCACACCTATGGTCAACTAAACTATGACAATGGAAACAAAAATATACAATGCCTAAAATACAGTATTCAGTAAGTAATGTTGAGAAAGCTAGACAGCTACATGTAAATCAATGAAATTAGAACACTTCCTCACACTGTACAAAAATAAACTCAAAATGTTTTAAATATCTGAATCTAATACATGACACAATAAAATTTCTGGAAACTAACATAGGCAAATCAAGACATAAATTTTAGCGAAATTTTCTTATTTTAATCTCCCAAGCTGAAAACAATAAAAGCAAAATAAAGAAATAGGTCCTAATTAAATTTAAAACTTTCTACACAGCAAAATAAACAATATGAAAATATGAACTTCCAACTGGGAGAAAACATTAGGAAACTGTGCAATCAACAAGAGGCTAATTTCTAAAATACACAAATCGTTCATACAACTCCATTTCAAAAATCTACAAACAACTCAGCCAGAAAATTAGCAGAAGACAATTCCCTAAAGAAGACACACAGATGACAATCAGAAATATAAATCATGCTCACATAGCTAATCATTATACAAATGCAAGACAAAAATAAAATAATATTTTACCTCACACTAGTGAGAAGGGCTGTCATCAAAATGTCTATAAACAATAAACACTGGGGAAGTTGTTGAGAAAAAGGGACTCTCCAACGCTGTTGGTGGGAATGAATATTGGTGCATCAACTTTGGAAACAGTATGGATGTTCCTTTAAATAATTAAAATAGACCTATCATATGACACAGCAATCCCACTCCTGGGTACATAAAGCATAAAACATGAAAACAAAGAATCCTACGGTAAAATGTAAGAAGTACATTCTGACATTGGACTTAAATTGATTCTACATATGTCTCCTCTGGCAAGGGAATCAGAAGCAAACTAACAAATTATGATTGTATCACTCTAAACGGATTTACACTGCAGAAGAAATGATCAATAAAATGAAAAGTCAACCAACACATTGGGAGAATATATTTGAAAGTGATATTTTTCAATCAAGGGTTTTTATCCAAATATATGGCAAACTCTTACTGCACAACAGTGACAAAAACCAAACAATCTACTAAAAAAATGTCCATAGGAAGTGAATAGATATATCTGAATCAATTATCTGTAGAAAACATACCGTTGGCTAAATGAAACATATAAATATGTTCAGAGTTATAAATTATTGGGAAAGTCATAAACCAAAAATTAGACAAGACCTCAAAATTGTCAGAAGGTTCTCATCAAAAAGATAAGAAATAGATGTTGGTAAGATTGTGGAGAAAAAGGAACACCGTGGACACTCTTGATAGGAATGCAAAGTATTGATTCCATTGCATATATACATCAAATTTTGTTCATCCAGTTTTCTGTCAAGGGATGTTTGGTTTGCAGGCTCCTGTCTGAAGGCTCTAGAGAATAAGCCCATGGGCTGAACTGATAAACAAGCTGTGAGGAATGTCACATATCCAGGCTGGATAAGAAATGGCCTGCTCATTGTATCCAGTATGGATGGCTGGAGAGCCTATGCTGGGTAAGATCGTCAGAGGAGGACAACCTAAGACAGGCACAGCCGGCTGGATAAGAGATGGCCTACTTAATGAAGTTCCGTGATGAACTTTAAAACAATCCTTGATCATTTAACATCCTGTGCTTACTGCAGGAGCATGGGGACATAAATAGCTTAAGATTATTAACATTGTTATAACTTAGATGATATGTGAGGCATTGTGCATGTCTATATAAACCCTTTTTCTAACAATCAATAAACAGAGAAATGCTCCGCTTCTCTCCTCACAGTGTTTGTGTGTATATGATATCGTGCCACTGACATGGTTAATTTAATTTGTTGGGAGTATCTTAAAAGGATGTTGCATTATATACAATGCTCTTTTTGCAATTGTTGAAATGATTATGTGAGTTTTATTTCTCATTATATTAGTGTGGCATGTCACCTTTATTGATCTGAATATTTTGAAGTATCCTTAAACCCAGGGATAAATCCCTTTACTCATGTATGTGTAGTATAATTTAAATGTGCTGTTGAATTCATTTTGCTTGTGTTTTGTTGAGAATTTTGGCACATATGTTCATCAGGGATAATATTCCATATTTTGCATCTAATGTCCGTTCTAACATTTTTATGCAAATAAACCAGGCATCATAAAAGATGTTTGGAAACTTTCACCCCTTCAAATTCTTGGAAGATTTTTGGAAGAATTGGTGAAAAATTGTCTTCAAATGTATGACAGAATTCACCAGTAAAATTATCTTGTAAATCTTTCCTGGTTTGTGAGGTTTGGATTACTGATTTACTCATACACACTTTTGCCCTATTTAACTTTCTAATTGCTTCTTGATTCAGTATTGGGAGACATATGTTTCTGGGAATTTGTCTTTTGTTCTAGGTCATTCAAATTGTTGGCTAGTGTTAATTTCTTATGTGCTATGCAACTCTACAACATCAGTGGTAATATCTTCTCTATTATTTCTAATTTTATTTGAGATTTTATTTTCTTAGCCAACCTAAACGTTTGTCCAATTTACGTTTAAAAGAAACAGACTTTGGTTTTTTTTTTTTATCTTTTCAATTGTTTCTCTTGTTATTTGCCTTACTCTCATTGATTCAATTTTCTTCTTTATTCTTTCTGTTTTCTCCTAGATTCTTGATGTGTAAAGTTAAGTAGTGTGAAACTTTGTATTTCTTTTATTACATTATTAATTAATTAATTAATCTATTTATTTATTTACATATTTATTTTTTTATTTATCATTGATATATGCCATTTATAATGTGTCAATCTGTGGTGTATAGCATAATATCCCTGTAGATGCATATATTTCTGTGCCTATAAAACATTACTTCAAAATATTTAACATACTGCCCTGTGTCATACAAAAGAAATTTTGAAAATATCTATTTTTATATATAGTGGATAACATTTATAATTCTACTGCTCCCAAATATATCCTCTCACAGCCCCTTTCCGCAGTAATCATAAAATTGTTTAGTAGATCTGCGAGTGTGTTTCAGTTTTGTAGATGAAATCATTGTGTTCTTATCCAAATATTTTTTTAAGCTTCTTCATATGTAATGTCATGTATTATATTTCTTTCTTTTTCTGGCTTACTTCAATTAGAATGACACTTTTTGTGGACATCCATTTTGCTGCAAATGTCATTGTTTTATCATTTTTATTGCAGAATATTATTCCATTGTGTAAATACGGCATAACTTCTGAATTATGTCATCTGTTTTGGACAATTAGTTTACTTACATATTGTGGCTGTTGTATACAGCACTGCTAAGGACATTGTGGTGCAGGTGTCTTCTTGAAATAGGGTTCCCTTTGATATATACCCAGAAGTGTGATTGCTGGATCTTATGTTAAGTTTATTTTTATCCATTAGAGGAAACTCCATCCTGGTTTCCAAAATGACTGCACCAAACTACATTCCTACCAGCTGTGTAGGAAGGTTCCGTTTCTCCACATCTTCCCCAGCATTTGTTTTTGGACTTTTGAATGATGACCATTGTTACTACTGGGAAGTGACATAACATTATAGTTTTGAATTGCCCTTCTCTGATGATGATAGCAATTTTTTTCATATATCTCTGTGGCATTTGAATGTCTCTATTGGAGAATTGCTTGCTTAGGGATTCTGCACATTTTCAGATTGGGTTTCTTGTTTTTTTTTAATATTATTACTTTGCATGAAGTCTTTATATTTTGGAAATTAAGACTTTGTCAGTTGCATCACTTCTAAATATTTTCTTTAATCCTGTAGTTTGTCATTTTGCTTTGTTTTTGGTTCCCTTTGCTGTGCAAAAGCTTATAAGTTTTATTAGGTCCCATTTATTAATTTTGCTCTTACATCCATTACCTGAGTAGGCTGTTCTAGGAGATCATTGCTGAGATTTATCTCAGAGAGTTTTGCCTATGTTTTCTTCTAGGAGATTTACTGGGTCTTACCTTACATTTAATTCTTCAAGATATTTTGAGTTTATTCTTGTGTATGGATTGAAGGAGTGTTCTAACTCCATTTCTCTGCATGCTGCTATCCAGTTTTCCCACCAGTTGGTGAAGAGATGGTCTTTTCTCTGTCATATTCCTGGCTACTCTGTCAAAGATTAATTGAACAAAAGCCTGTAGACTTATTCCTAGGCTCTCTACTCTCTTCCATTGGTCCTTATGCATGTTTCTGTACCAATATCATGTCAATTTCATTATTGTAGCTCTGCAATAGTGTATGGAGACCTGATGGATTATTCCTCCAGCCTCATTCTTTTACTTCAATATTGCTTTGGAAACTATGGTTTTTTTATGACTCTATGTAAATCTTAGGATCATTTGTTTCAGTCCTAAAAAGAAATGTTTTGCATAATTTGATAGGAAATGATATTTTCTTGCCTGATCGTTGTGGCTAGGTCTTCCAAGACTATATTGAATTGAAATTGTGAGAATGGGCAACCTTGTCTTGTCTCAGGTTTTTGTGAGAAGGGTTTCTGTTTTTCACCATTGAGTATTTTGTTGGCTATATATTTGTCATAAATAGCTATTATTATGTTGAGATATGGTCCCTCTGTACCCACTATGATAAGAAAATTTTTTGCAGACAGGTGTTAAATGTTATCAAATGTTTTTTCTGCATCTACTTAGATTATCATATGGTTTTGTGTCCTCTCTTTAGTTGATGAGTTGTATCACTATTGATTGATTGATTTGCATATGTTACACCATCCTTGTGTTCTTGGGATGAACCTAACTTGATAATGGTGTATGATTTTTTTTACATGCTGTTGGATTCTGTTTGTTAATAATTTCTTAAGGACTTTTACATCTATGTATATCAATGATATTGGCCTATAGTTTTCTTTTTTGTTAGTGTCTTTGTCTGGTTTTGTTATCAGGTTGATGTTGGCCTTATGGTATGAGTTTGGCAGTACTCTCTCTATATGAATCTTTTGGAAGTGTTTGAGGAGGACTGGTATGGATTTTTCATTGTATGTTTGGTGAAATTCCCCAGTGAAGCTATTCAGGTCTTAATTATTTTTTACAGGGATTTTGTATTGTATTGATAATTGTATTCCATTTCTGGTGACCTGTCTGTTCAAATGATCAATTTCTTCTTGATGCAATAATGGTGGGCTGAATGTTTCCAGAAACTTCTACATTTCTTCTAGGATATCCAGTTTGTTTCCATGCAGTTGCTCATGGTATTACCATATGATATTTTGCAAATTTGATGTACTCTTTGTAGTTTCTAAATGTTCATTTCTTATGTTTTTTGTGTTCTCTCTCTCTTCTTGTTGGTGAGCCTGTTCTTAGTTTTGTCAGTTTTGTTGCCTATTTCAAAAAACAGTTTGATTGATTTTTTTCTATTTTTTAATCTTTATTTCAATTCTTTCTAATTTGATCCTTATTTTCCCACTTTCTGCTGACTTTTGGTATTGTTTGCTCTTCTCTTCATGATTAGTTTACATAGAACTTTAGATTAGATATTTTTAATTTCTCTTATAATTTGAGGCTGACCTTGTCAGTATGAACTTCCCTCTTAAACCTGCTTTAACTGTATTCCATAGACTTTGTGTAGTGTTGTGTCATATTTCTCAAGATATTTCTTGATTTCTTCTTTTAATTCATCACTTCCCCCACTTTTTATAGTACCATATTTTTAATTTATTTGCTGTCATTTTTTCTCCCTGTTTTCTGTGATTGATTTCTAGTTTCATGGTATTATACTCAGAAAAGAGGCTTGAAATAATTTTTATCTTGTTAAATTTGTTGAGGCTTTTCCTGTGCCTCAGTACATAAACTTTCCTAGAAAATGTTCCATGTGTTCTGGAAAAGAATATATATTCTGTTTTGGGAAAAGCAGTGTTTTGAATATATCAACCAAATCCAATTATTTTATCATATCTTTTGGTATCTATGTTCCCTTATTTATTTTCTGTCTTAAAGACCAGTCTAGTTATGGTAATGGGGAGTTATATTCTCCTACTTTGATTGTGCTCCCATCGATTTCTTCCTTTTCATCTATTAGTGTTTACTTTATGTATTTAGGTGCTCCTATATTGAGTGCATATATATTAATGAGTATAATACACTCATTGTGTGTTGCTCCTTTAATCATTATATCATGTCCTTGTTTATCATTCTCTATGGCCTTTGTTGTAAAGTCTATTTTGTGTGAAGTCAGTACTGCTAGTCCTGCCTTCTTGTCATGGCCATTTGCATGGAATATATTTTTCCATCTTCTGACTTTGAATTGATGTGTGTTCCTCTTTCTAAATTGGGTCTCTTGTATGCTTCATAATGTAGGGTCGTGTTATATTATCCAATCTGACAATATGTATCTTGGTTGAAGCACTAATTCCAATAACATATGTAACAATTATTGATAAACTGGTGTTTATTTCCATTTTGAACTTCATTTTCCAGTTTATTTGGTATTTCCTTTTTGTTCATTTCTTTATCTTTCTGTGGCTTTATAAGTTTTATTTTATTATCTTGGTTTTTTTCTGGCTTTGTGACTTCACTGTAAGATTTTGACTTATGGTTACCCTGTTTTGTATGTATATTGACCCGTTACTATATCTGTTTGTATTAACTGAAATGAATGCAAAGTCAAACGCATCATACAGAGAACAGAAACAAGAAAAAAATACTCTGTTTTTTCCTTTTTCATACTCTGACACTTAAAAATTTTGATGTCCTTTTTTACACCATATTTATACAGTTGTAAGTCATTTTATCTATTGCCTTTCTACTTATGCCTTTCTCCTTTCTATAGCATCCTGCTTCTTTATTTTTAGAGTAGATGTTTCATTATTTCTTTTTCTGTTGCCAAATACTTTTAGTATTTGCTTTTGTGGAGATTATTTAACTCTCCTTCTATTCTAATGGATACCTTGCTTGATATATTATATTAGATATCAGATTTCTTTAATTCTGGACTTTGAATTTGTCTTGCCACTGCCTTCTGCCTGTTGTATTTGTGTGGGAAACATGTTTCAAAATATAATGTATATAATTATATATATGTAAAGAATAACTTCAAATGAAGTAAACAAATAAGGAGAAAACCTATACGTTAAAAAACAGAAAGCATAGATGAAGGAAATTAAAATTGATCCAAAGAAATGAATAGATCTCTTATGTTAATGATGTGAAACAATGTGGTTGAAATAACCATACTTCCCAAAGGAATCTACATTTAGTATGATTCATGTCAAAATACCCATGAGATTTTTCCATTAAATAGAAGAAATAATTTCAAAATTTATATGTAACCACAAAGATCTTGGGTTGCAAAAATAATCTTGAAAAAAATTTTAAATATTATAGTGTAAAGTTCTCTGATATTAAACAGTCCTACAAAGCTTTAGTAACTTAAACTACATGATACTCGCTCAAAAAATGACACCAATCAAAAGAAGAGAATAGAGAAACCAGATATAATCCCTCACACCTATGATCAATTAACCCATGAAAACGGAAGCAAGAGTATGAAATGAAGGAAAGAGATTCTCCTCAATAAGTAGTGCTGGGAAGATTGAACAAGTGAAAGATAGATTAGAGTATTTCCTCACATTGTATACAATCAGTAAGCACAGAATTTCTTTCATTTGTTAAGTTTACTTATATTCCTTGCACCTGTAATTTATAGATCTATGTTTAGAACTGTTGTTTCACTTATCAAATATGTTCCTATTTTATTCTTTTTGGTATAAATTTACACACAATTGTTTTCCTAATTTCTCTTTCTGATAATGTGCTGTTTCTATATAAAAATGCAATGGATATTTGTTTATTGAATTTGTATTCTGCAAGTTTATTAAGTTTGTTCATTATTTCTAACAGTCACTGGAGGAGTTTATGGAGTTTTCTATCTATGTATATTTAAGTCATCTGTAAAAATTTTACTGCTTGCTTACAAGTTGAATGCCTTTTATATTTTTTCTTGACTAGTTGTTCTTGCTAGAACTTCTAGTAGTGTAATTTAGGACTTGTGAGAATGAGGTACTTTTCTTATTACTGGACCAGAGGAAAACCTTACTGTATGTTAATATTGAACTTGAAGATAGTCATGAGTTTTTAATATACAGTTTTATTATGTCTTGTCATATTCCATCTAGAGCAAATTTGTTAAGAATTTTTTTAAAAGTTAAGATCAGATCTGTGAATAATCTTCCAACGTATTTTGAGATTGTTATTTTCCAATTATTTGTTATTTAACAGATGGTATCACATTTGTTGATTTGTGTATGTTAAATAAAATTTATGAATCAGGACTAAGTCCAACTTAACTAAACTTTATAATACTTATAATATGCCATGTATTCAGCTTGCTAATATTTACTCAGAATGGAATATACACATACTGAAGGAAAAATTTACATTGTAGATTGAGTGAACATTTATTTATTTAAAAATTTTATCTCTCATTTTGATTTTGGCTTATGTTTAATGGAATTTATGTTTAAATAAAGAATACAACTTTTGGTAGAGCTGGATTTACTACAGTTTAGTGATACAAAACCTAGATTTATTAACAATTAGTGTACAAAACACTTGCCTTAAAATGCTGCATTATGCTAACAATGCCAACTGTTTCAGGTCTGAGAAACATATTGCTTCCTAAAATGCATTACCTTTTCTTTTCCACCAAAACCCACATATACTGTTATTTCTTTGTTTTTGATTGTTTGTTTTCCCCTTAATGGAGGCACTGTTTATTGAACCTAGGATCTTGTTTATAAGTGTATTTATCAACATCATTTTGGAACATTTAACAGAAGCCCCAAGAGTATGGATTATAAAGATGACAAGAAAATTTATTCCTTCTTGGACTGAAAAACTTCTGAGTAAAAGAATGGCAAAAGGTGATAATTCATGAATTACAAACTAAATAAATATGTTATTTGTTTCACTTATAGCACTGAATTACATTTTAAAATAAAAATAACCCCCTTTGGGATTTCTAAAATTTGATTGATTATTTTAATCTATTTTTATTTCATAAATATTTACCATTTATTAATAAACATAGCAAATACACTGATAATTATTCTGCTCATGTTTTGAATATAGAGCTACTTATTGTAAAGTAAACAGATAAATAACTACATCCATTTCCAAATAAAATTTTTTCACTTTAATTACAAATTATAATGTAATAGGTATAAATTTTCTGTACAGGTTTTACACAAATTTCACTTTAAATTCCATAACTTTAAAATTATTTTATATATTTTTGCATTATTTATACTCTGTTCACAAATTTGGTATAAATTTGTGTACAAAAGTATGGAAATTGGTTTTATTTCATAGATCCCAAAATTAAATTATTTAAAAAGATTTTGTGGGGATAATATTTGCAGATCACACTATAAATATAAGTATCCTATATGTTTCATTTTAACTGGATGAATGAGAAATAAATACTGGCTTTATGTAACAATGGTGTTGCTAGGAGACCAGTCGTTTTGTGATGTCACATATTCTCAAGTTGAGAACAATTGTGATGGCTTAGCAGTTTATATGTGCAGGCCTGTTAAAGCAGCATTTGTTGCTGCAGTGCTCAATATCATGCAAATTAGAAAAGTGGCTGTAGAAAAAGTTATTTTTAATGGAACATATTTCTTCAGAAATTCAAGATGTGTCTCATAAAGATGGACCAACTGATTCAGGAAACTCCGGTAGAACTCTATTGTGTGATCAAACAATCTCTGGGGACTTGTCTTGAAGTCTATGTTTGAAGAAAATGCTTTTCAGACTTTGTCTGAAGAATCCTTGATAAAAAGACCATGTTACACACATTGTGTCTCGGAACCAGGTGAAGATAATGATTTTCGTTCTCTGACATTTACAGGAAAACTCTGGAAAATGGCTGGGAGTGACCAATTTAAATCTATCTGGTGGGGTGATAATGGAACTTCCATAATGATTGAAGAAGCTGTCTTTAAGAAAGAAGTGTTGGAACGAATGGCTCCTTTCAGAATATTTGAAACTGGAAGTATGAAAAGTTTACTTAGACAGCTTAACATTTATGGGTTTAGTAAATTGCGGCAGAATTTTCAAAAATCTTCTTGTCTAGCTGAATTTCTGCCAGAAGAGAAAGAAGTCTCTGTTTTAAGCAAGGAATTCAGTAATTGTATTTATGACATGGTAACGTATATATAAAATTTTATTTTATACATCAATCTATGGTAATATAAATGTAAAGCAAAATTTTGAAAATTGTATAAAACCACATAGGCTGAAATTCTTTTTTTTCTAAAAATTAGGACAGTGCCTTAACTATTCAAGATTATGCAAAACGTTCCTAGCAACTATGAATCTTAAAAGAAATCTAAATAAAGGTATTAAAGCTTTTGTTTAAAAAGTGGCTTTCACTGTTGCTGCAAATGCTATCTTCTTAAATTTGATGACTATTCTATTTAAATGTGTATATTCCAAATATGGGATTTCAAAATATAGTCGGCAATGTACATATTTTTATGATAATATCTTTGCATAGTAAATGTGAAATATGAGGTTTTATAGGTTAGGCTTAATGTAGTCTTGTGTTTTGGTTTAAAATATTACTAAAATCTTTCTCTTTTGGTTGTAGCTACAGTTCTGCCATAATCCAAATCTTAAACGAGACTGTCCCCAGGTTTTAGTGAGAATAAAAAGAAGTGTTGTGAATGAAAATGCCTCTCTGGTATTTTCATTGGCTCAAGATTTCAAAAAGAAGCACTTTAAAGCAGGGGGTAATGTGCATAATCATAATTCTGATTTTTGTGGCTGACACTAGTGGAGAAAGTGCATTTTTACTTTCTGCAAATTTAAACATGCCTCTAATAAGAAAGCCATCTACTAGCCACATAATGGATGATACAACTACCCTGATCAGAGGTGATTTTTCTCCTCCATCATCAATGTCAGTTAGACCACCAGAACAATATTGCAGTGGATCAACGTGATATTTTAAATCAGTTGACCACTGTCCACGGGCACTCTCAAAGCAGCTACACTGAAGCAAATGGCCATGTTGTGAACTTCATTACAACTACAACTTCTAGTTCTCAGTACAGCATCTTGTCTCCCATACAGAGCACTTATTTTGGACTAATGGTGGAGCCTTCTACGTTTCCAAAAAGATATCACAACATATCTGCCAATGAAGGTCTTTTTCTTAATTTCAACTGGGAGTACCCCACGGTTTCCAGTGACACTGATAGCTGATACATCAGCTACCTCTCTTTCAAGACCAACTTATCAGCCATCTTCAGTTTATGAATGTCATGCTAATTACAACTGATCTACCTTAGGACTACCAGATTATGCAGGATAACAAAGATTAATATTGATTTGGCATATGTTGACAAATATCTGCAATTTTCTTATTTGAACAACAAACATAGATGCGTATCTGTATTTTCCTATTTTTTTAAAATAGAGTAAAGAGTTAAATGGGAGACTAAGATAACATTTAAAGAAAAAAAGAGATATTTGATTGATATGATCATTTGATGGAACAATATGGGTATAATTTTAAATAATTTCTTGGAAGGAAGAATAGAAAATGGAAGAATTTGGAAAAAGAATAAAACATGGAGAGAGGGAAAAGTACTAAGTGGTTTCTTGTTCATCCTGGAAAGTATTAAAAGGGTTTATAGGATAGGCTGGAACAGGAGATAAATGCAGGAACCGGCCCAGGGATCATGGTCTCTATTATGTCATCCCTGGAATCATAAAGGTCACATGATGTAGTCTCAGATGGCACAATCAGCATGTGGTAGAATTTAAGAAGTAATTTTATGTATGGTCTGCTTTTTGCTGTTCTCAAAGCATTCCAATTGGTGCTTTTTTTCCTGCCCTGAAGAATCTATGCTCTATTTTATAGTCAATAATTTATGTTGCTTTTATGTTACAGCCAAAGACAAGCTTACATCCTCAGGGTGGCACTTAAAGCCTTTCCAACCCTAAGCACACAAACTCAACATAATTTAGTCATTCCTTTATAGATCTGACATCTGACTACCTTAGCATTTCTTTATGTTTCACTATTTCTGGAGATACATCCAGGGAAATACTTGTCAACAGAGTTAGCTCCAAACTAACAACTTTTGCTCCAGCTAATCCTTGGAGTTAGGATGTCCTCCTTTTACCTACTAAGATTTTCCCAGTCCCAGCACAGAAACCACCTCCTTCAGATGTTTTCTGTCTATCCCCCTTTCCTTGTCTAACATGGATAACAACACAGTAAGCACAGCACATGCCACAGGATGAACTTTAGAATTTAGTGAATGAAAAATACATGTTGAATTTAAGCAAAATCTACTTTCCTGAAACAACAAAACTCTCATGGTTTTCAAACTATTTCGTTATGGTCTATACACTTCACCAAAAACTAGCTGTTTTCATAGCACAAGGACTAGTCATTCAAGACAGTAAGTTGAGGTAGGTACAGGAGACAAAGAATTATTTTCTTTTTAATTCATGCCTCCAGAGGCCTAAAACATTCCATTCTCATTTGCTGGATTTTTTTTCTGTCTCTTCATCACACTCCCACCCCAAAATAGCTGATTCTCTTCCCCTTACCAATAAATATACTGCCTTCTCATTAATTTACTTCTTAGAATCAGAGCATTGTCCAGAAAAGACTGTGTCATTGCAAACATTTAATGCAGGAATATACACCCAACATAAATTGTGTCCTTTCTAACCTTCACACAGGAAGTACCTAAGTGGTACTAGAACCTTGGTTGGGGTGGTCGCATTCAGTAACCAAATTGCAATCTAAAATGTGTGGACTAGAAAAAGGTGAGGGTGGTAGAATTAAAAATTTGTCCAACTGCAAGAATACCAAATGTATACAGATTTTAGGAAATATAAAATATTTATGGAAGACTTTGATTATTTCCCATTAATTTAAAATAAACGGTGAAGCATTTTCAGAATGTGAAATACCCTGAAATGCTGGAAAATTGTTGGCAAGGTCAGGGAGCCTAAGGCTTCTGCTCATAATCATGCAGCCAGTGTCAGCTGATAAGACTGGAATGGCAACATTGAGTCCTGAAAATGTGTCACCATTTGTGAATAAGCATTTGATAATCTGGAGAATGGGCACATGGGCCAGGGTAAGCTCTAGTAACATCCCACCAATATGACCTCTACCAAGAGAAGAAAAGAACCCATTTGCAGCAGGAGATCTGTGTCTGGACAGCAGTGGTTTTTCCTAAAACAGAAACATCAAGCTTTAAAATTTGTCAGCTCAGCTATGATGGTGACTAATTTGTTGCTTACATTAGCTGTCTGGGGTTCAGATGGGCTGGTTCAGCAGCTAGTTTCCAGCTCTATTATCACACAGTGGGTCTTAATGTGATCATCATAACAAGTTTCTATACTGGTAAGTCAAAAGCTACACTTTAATTTCAAAATTAGATATCCTAAAGAAGAATATTGTATGTCCATATGTAGTTTTCTACCTGGTAAAATCTAGACTATTGGCAAAAGTACAAAAGTTGACTGGTGTTTGAAAACTATCCCCTGATCTCTTCCCACTGAATTCTTCCCACTAAATACTACAAATATGTTTACCACTGTGTGTGTGTGTGATGATGGATTGTTAAGCTGTAACTAAGTTTGTCTTAGTTGAGTCATCAGTGAATTATTCCTCTGCAACTGGCAGAATCTCTGTGAATTAAGAATTTCATTGAGCCACCAGGTTTTCTCCTGATCAGAGAGAGGTAGATTATGTTTCTCCCTGTATACTATTTGTTACCTGTTCATTGAATCCCAAGCTAATGCTAGGGCCAAGCCACTGAACCCTTGAATTGGACAGTGGTATATACAAACTCCAGTCCCCAGAGCCCAGCCCAGGAATGTGTCTCCTTTTTAATTTAAGCTTATATCAAAATTTTTTCCTTTAATTCTCATTGTTGACACAACTTATTTTGTCTTTGAACAGCCCTTGACTAATTTATAGAGACTGAACCGCTGATTTATTCCCTTTAAGCTACAAATTGCAATAACCTTTCTTTCCTTGGACTACCTGGATTAGAGTGAGCGTAGTCATCATTTTGAAAGCAGTCCTCAGTACTAAAAATGCAGAACCTTTACATTCTTTGTCCAGCACTTGAGCGATAATGTACGTTGTTGTTCTCAGTTATTATCCTCACATCCCATAATGCAACCATGAGGAAACAGCATATTTTTATGCAAAATCAAGTAATTGTCAGTATTGCATTCCCATTGCAAAACAGTTAAGAATTGTAGGAGTTCTGAGATTTTAACATTCTGAGATTTTTAGCAAACTAGCATGTTCATTTCTTACAGATGCTCTCGTGGAAATGAGATTTTCGGTCTGAGACAGTGAACTTTATCACTCACAGTAAAAACAGTCAGTTTTAAATTTCTATCCATTCCCTAATCTCAGATGAATACAAGAAATGATATTTTGTTGCCTACAGAAGCAGTGGCCTGTTAACATGAAGAAAGTTTAAGGCATGGCAAAACACTAATTTTATTCATATCCTTATGTATAATTTATTAGAATCACTTATTTATTAGTATCTTACCTAGGATAAGTATATCATTACTAAAGTTATTTGATGCAAAAAGAATCATGAGAAATGACATGGGAAAATTGACCACTGACTTTCCATTTTTTCTTCCACTTTATTGAGATATAAATGGTTTAAAACATTGTGTAAGTTTAGGTGCACAGGGTAGTGATTTGATTTACAAGTATCATGAAATAAATATCATAGCAACTTTAGGGAGAATTCATTATCTCATTTAGATAAAATCGTAAAGAAATTAAATTTGTCTTTTGGTTGTGATGAGAAACATTATGGTCTACTCTCTTAACAACATTGATATAGAACATAAAGCAGTATTAATTTTAATTTTCATGTTACTACGGCGAACCCCTAGAACACGATTATTTTATGGCTGGATGCTTATAGCTTTTGAGTACATTAATCAAATCCTCCTTTCCCAACCCCTGCCTCTGTTAAATACAATTCTAATTTTTTTCTATGTGTATGTTTGTTTGTTTTTGAAGTGTACTTTAATCTATAAGACTGTGATAGTTTCTCTTACACAGCATACTGTTTGCTGTTTTTAATATAATTCAAACAGATCACCAGAATATATCTAGTTATGTTATGTTGCTATTTAAAGATATTTAATAATTATTGGCTATTCCCCATATAGTACATTTCTTGTCCCTGACTCATTTAATTTCCAACTGGAAAATTTTCTTTCTTAATTTCCTCAAATTTTCTTTTCCACACCCCATTTCTCTCCTTCTTGTGAACAACCTCTTTCTTCTATATCTATAATTCCTTTTCTGTGTTGTTATGTTCATTTGTTTTAAATTCCAAATATGAGTAAAATCATTCACCATTTGTCATTCAATTTCTGACTTACTTCACTTAGCATATTGTCCTCTTGGTCAACCCATTTGTTGCAAAGGGCAAGAACTTATTTTTAGAGCTGAGTAATAACCCATTTTATTTTTATGTGTGTGTGCAAATATGTGTGTATATATATATATATATATAGTGCATATATATATAGAAATTGTGTGTGTATATATTTATAGATTAATCTGTATTTAAGATGGGTAGATATATATACTATAAACACACATATTCTTTATCCATCATTTATTGGTGAGCAATTAGTTTGCTTCTATATCCTGTCTTGAGGATAATGCTGCAGTGAATATAGGGTTGAATTTATCTTTTCTAATTAGTGTTTTTATTTTCTTGGAATAAGTATCCCGATATGTATATTTTGGATTATATTTCATATTAATTTTTATTTAAAGCTCCATGTTGTTTTCCACAGTGGCATCACATATTTACATTCACTCCAGCAGTGCATCAGGGTTGTTTTTCTTACATCCTAACCAACAGTTATCTTTTTGATAGTAGTCATTCTGCCAGGAGTGACATAAAATCTCACTGTGTTTTGGACTTGCATTTTTCTGATGTTTAGTGATGTTGATCAGTTTCATGTGCCTGGTGGTTACCTTTCCCCCACTGTATATTCATTTTTTGTAATGGGCTTAATGACCATAACTGTCTGATTTCATTTTCAGGCATTCTGTTGTGTTCCATTATTCTGTATGTTCTGTTCCACTACCATATTCGTTTTAATACTGCAGCTTTGTATTATAGTTTAAAATCAGGGACAGTGATACATCCTCTTTGTTTTTGTTAAAGTTGTTTCTCTTTTTAGTTTGTTTGTTTTCTTTCCTTTTTTTTTTAGTGATTTCATCTCTTTTGGGTTTACATGTAAATTTTAGAATTATTTTTTGAAAGTGTCTGAAAATGCCCTTGGTATTTTGATAGGCACTGGATTTAATTTGTGTATTTCCTTGGCTTATTCTGTCATTTAAACAATATTATTTCCTCATCTACGAACAAAGTATATTCTTTCATCTGTTTGCATTATCTTCAATTTCTGTTATAAATATTTTATAAATTTCTGAGTACAGGTTTTTTATCTCCTTGTTTGGATACATTTCTTAATTTTTTTGTAATGCAATTGTAAATGTGACAGTTACCTCACTTTCTCTATCTGTTAGCTTGTTGTTAGTGTGTAGAAATGCAAGATTTCTGTATGTTAAATTTACATACAGAAATTTTACCAAATACAATGATAAGCCCTAGAAGTTTTGTGGCATCTTCTTTAAGACTTCTGTTTAAAGTATATAATCTGCAGACACTTTTGCTCCTTTTCCTAATTAACTATATTATATTTACTTTTATTTTGGATAGCTATGGCTAGAATTTCCATACTCTACTGAATAAAAGTGGTAAGAGTGAGCATTCTTGTCTTCTTCCTGCTTTTATTGGAGATGCTTTCAGCTTTTAATCAGTGAGTGTCATGTTAGCGGAGTTCTTGTCATATATGACCTTAAATGTGTTGAGGTGTGTTTCCTCTTGTCCATTTTGAGGAGGAATATATTCATAAATAGATACTGAATTTGTCAAAACATTTTATGACTCTATTTAGGTGACCATATAATTTTTATTCTTCAGGTTGTTTGTGTGTTGTATCATACTCATTAAATTGTGGGTATTGAATCAATTTTGCATCCCTGGAATAAAATGGACTTCATCATAATGAATAATCCTCTTAATGTATTGTTTGATTTGCTAACAATTTAGTGGTGTTTTTTGCATCTATGCTTACCAGTAGTATGTAACCTGTAATTTTTTGAGGTATTTTTTCCAGTTCTAGTAGAAGTGTGATACAGAAATGTGGGATAGATATCCTCCCGTCCTCTCAAAATTTTTGGAATACACTGAGAAGTATAGGTGATAGCTCTTCTCTAAATGTTTGTCAGATATCATCTGTGAAGCTGTCTAGGCCTGGAATTTTGTTTCTAGGGAGATTTTTTTAAATACTTATTCAATTCCATTAGTGATAATCTGTTCATATTTTCTTTCTCATTCCATTCTGGAGATTGAGTCTTTCTTAGAATTGGTACGTTTCTTCTAGGGTTTCCATTTTATTGGCATATAATTTGTTGTATCAGCTTATGATGCTTTCTATTTCTTTGATATAAGGTGTAATTTCTCATTAATTTCTGAGCTTATTAATCTGTAACTCTCTTTTATGCTCATGTGTCTGGTTAAAGTTTATCAACTTTATTTATGTTTCAAAAGCCATTATTTAGATAGATTAAAGGTTTATATTTTTAATCCTTATTTTATTCAATTATATTCTGTTCTTTCAGCTGATTTCCTGCTACTAACAAGCTTTTTTTTATTATTTTGATATGTCTTTTGGTGGTAAGAATATGTTATAAGAGAGAGATGTTTCTTATTTATATAAGTGGGATTATTTTGCTATAAGCATCCCTATTAATAATGCCTTAGTTACACCCCATGGATTTTGTTCTTGCTGTCATTTATCTTTATATATTTTTCTTTGATTTCTACAGCAATCCAGTTGTTGTTAATAATGTTTGATTTACCCTCCACACTTTAGTATTTTTCTCAGGTTTTTTCTTTTTATAAATTTCTATTATCACAGAATCGATAAGTTTCTTCACAAAACAAGGAGAAAAATAATAAAATTTGAACATACATCTGAAATTCCCAAATTTTCTAAAATTATTTTGAAAAATGAATGAAGCTGTGGGTATTACCCTCCCTGAGTTTAGAACATACTACAAAGTTACCGTAATCAATACATCAAAATATGGCACTTATAGAAACACAGAGATCAATGGAACAAAATAAAGAGTCCGAAAATATACCCACACACATATGGTCAATTAGTCTTTAATGAAGGAGACAAGAGTATACAATGGAAAAAAGGCAGTCTCTTCAAAAAGTAGTTCTGAGAAAACAGGACAGTACATGTAAAAGGAAGATGAAAAAGCACTTCCTTCCATAGTATAAAAAATGAGATAAAAATGCATTAATTTCCTAAATGTAAAGCATTAAACTATACAATTTCTGACAAAGAACAGGAGCAGAAGTGATTTTGAGATAAATTATAGCAATCTTTATTTTTGATCTGTCTCCAAATTAAAAAAAAAAAGGACAATTAACAATTATAGTTTTTAGTTTGCTGAGGAAAAAATAAATGTATTCTGCAATAAAGGGATTCTATTTCTTTTATAAGTGTGAAGTGCAAAAACTTTTGCAGAGCAAAGGAAACCTTCAACAAGACTTATGATAACAGACAGAATAGAAGGAAAAATTTCAGACAATGAGACCAATAAGATGTTAAAATCCATAGTATATATATAGCATATTAGATTCAATATTTAAAAAATAAAGACCCCAAATTAAAAACAGTTGAAAAATCTTCATGGAAACTTTTCAAAAATAGACATGTGGATGATTTTCATGCTGATGTAAAGAAACATAAAGTTGCTATCCATTAGGAAAACTAAATCAAAACCAGAATGAAATAATCTTACAGCAACCAAAACAGCTATTAACAAAATGTCTACAAATGACAAATATTAATAAGAATGTCAATAAGAGGGAACCCAGGAACAATGATGGTGGAAATATAAATTGATGCATCCACTATTATAAAAGTGAGGACAGTGTACAGAAAACTAGAAAAAGAAGCATTATATATTGCAGCAATTCCATTTTTTGGTATAAATCTGAAAAAAAATGTAAACATTAACTTTAAGGATATATTACCCCCAATGTTCTTAACATCATCATTTATAGTAGTCAAGGGTAGAAGCACAACTTAACTGCCCATCAACAGATGATTGGCTGAAATAGATGTGAGATATAAATAACATAATAAATAGTTCATCATTGTATAATAAAAAGTAAAATTCTGTCATTTGGAACAATGTGACTGGACCCAGAGATTGTTGCACATAGGAAAATAAGTCATACAGGGAAAAACACTCTACATTGGAACTTAAATGAGGAAAATAAAGATATAAGAGAAACAATCATAAGAAAACAAAAAAGAATCACATATATATGTGTAGTGTACCAAGTAGTGGTTTCCTGTGGGGAAAGGGTAGAAGGATGGAGAAGACAGATATGTTGAAGCTACAATTAATAAATTTGAGAACCAAAAGTGCTATATTTAAAGCACAGAGAATTATTTTAATAATTTAATTGATTTTAAAGAGATTATAGGGATATATTTTAGTAAAATGTGCATGTAGGTGGGTAAAACATTGAAGAAAAGAACCCAGGAAATTCAAAATATTTTGTAGTAATATGATATTAAGGGAGGTGATTGGTTCACTTTCTTTAGTGTTCTTATAATTTCCTAATTAGAATTTAAGCTTTTAGTTGAAAAACTATATACTTTTAAATGTGAAATTAGTTGAAACTATTTTTGTCTCTCCCCTTACATCTACAGTTAGTAAAACGTTCACATCTGAACAAAAATAACTACAACACAAAACAATACTCCAGAACGCATGTGAACAGGTGAAGTTCGGTGGACTAAAACACACAAAAGAGGCTGAACTGAGGGAAGAACAGAGTTGGTGTCTGCAACCAAGGCCACCCTGAATAGGATATCTGAGTCCATAAATTCAAATAACCCAGTAGAAACAGGGTCTCAGTGGTTCACGCAGCTTCGGGCTCCAACTGAACCAGTACTCATGATCACAGTTAACTAGGAGGGAGCCACAATAGAGACAGAATTTCCATCATTCGGACACTCAGGCATTCATGAATCTGTCCCTACTCTCCATTCACAGTGGTGGAGACAAGGTACCTTGCAACACTGGACATGGGAAAGGCACCTGCCTGATTCCAAATACCCACCTGTCTTTACACCTTTCCTCAATGTGTACACTGATTCTCAAGGGATATCAGATAAAAGGAAGGGTTCTCCGTCCCAGTGACAAAAGTGGCATTAACTACCAGAGAATTCTAAGAAGTGATAATGAAAGCACATCTTTTATCCAGACAGTAGTGTCAGGAAAGTGTCATTTTGAAATATTATCAGAGGTAGCTCAGGTTAGTAAAACCAATAATTGTGCAATATTACAAGCTACCAGAAACAAAAGCAAGGACTCCAACTCCCAATCTGTTATTTAGTGTCATCACAGCAATAATCTATCAAGATCAAGACCAATCACAGTAACTTTATAGGGCACGCTAACACACAGATAGACACACACAGACACCGTCACAGACACAGACAAAGAAGCACATGCACACACACCTGCACACACACACACAATGTCAACCCTGCAGGAAAAAAGTTAAAGTCATTGTATATTGCCATATAATTAATAGAGAATCCAAATAGTTGTCATACAGAAACTCAATACAACAAACAAATCTAAGAAAGCAGTTTAGTGAGCTCAGGAATAAATGAAATGATGAAAAGGAATACATTACTAAAGAGATTGAAACTATAAAATAACCAAACATTATTGGAGGACCAGGAGAACTTAATAAATGAGATGAAGAATGCAACAGAAAGCATTGGAAGTAGACTGTCTTTGTGGAAGAGAGATTAGAAAACTCACCAATAAAAAACTAGAAATGATAAGAGGGGGCAGAAATTCAAGATATTTTAAAGTGGGGAAATTCTACAGTAGCCATAGACTTCCTCAGGAAGTGCACATTAGTGTGGAATCCTGGAGGGGGTAGAAAGTTTGAAGGCAGCTGATGGTTTATTAAAAGAAGTAAAATTGATAACTTCCTGAACCTGTGTAAGGAACTGATATACAAGTCCATGAACCAAAAAAACACCAATAACTTTAAGACAAAGGGACCTCCTTCAAGTTACGTCATATGCAAATTGACAAGACAATGACAGAGTAAAATTTTAAAGGCAGCCAAAAAAAGTTATGATAATCTACAAAGGAACCCCCATTAGGCTATCAGCAGATTTCTGAGCAAAAAACATACGCCAAGCATAAATAAGATTGTATTTTCAAACTACTGAAATAAGAAATCACTCACCCAATAATACTTACACTGTTATCCCTTAGATATAAAGTGAAAGTAAAGACTTTAACTAACAAACCTGAATGAGATGTAAAAGCAAAACATAGACACCTTATAAGAGGTGTAGAATAGAAGCCTTCTAAGAAATATAAAATGGCAAAAATATGCAAAACATTGACCAAATGCTAAGGAGAGACCACGAGAAACTTTCAACACTTTCTTTGGGTATGTTTTTAAATTCTACTATTCTATATGGATTAAAGAGTGAAAAAGAGGGAATCAGGGGCATTAAATATAGATATTTAAACTGGTATCATGTTCACAAGATTGAAAGAAATAATTTGAAACAGTAATCATAAAAAGTAAAGTGTAAAATAAAGCAATATTAAAGGAAGATGCTATCAGAGGAAAAAGGACTAAATTATACAGGATTTGTTTTATTTTTAATTGAAGTACAGTAGATGTAAAATATTGTGTAGTTTCAGATGTACAGCATAGTGATTCAAACTACTTGGTAGATTATATTGTACTATGAATTATTACAGTAATTGTAACTTACAATTATTTTAAGCTATTGTGTACGATTCCATATTCTATACAGATTATCCCTGTTGTTTTTCTATCAATGTATACTTCTTTGTATCTGTCAATGTCCTACCATTGAATTCTCTTTCCCTTCCACTTTGGTAAACATAAATTTTTTCCCATATCTTTTAGGCTGCTTATGTCTTGTCTACCTAATCTCTTAACCACTCCATCATGTCTCTATCTATCTATCTATCTATCTATCTATCAATCATCTATCTATCTATCTATCATCTATCTATCTATCATGTACGTATGTATCTATAATTGTATCTATTTTTCTGTCATCTGTCAATAGATAGCTATACAAAGATGCACACAGATATTTGTTATTCTTTAGATTCCACATATAAATTATATTATATACTTTTGTCTTCGTCTAAGTTACTTCACTAAGCACAACATTTACTAGGTCCTCTCATGATGCTGAAATAGCTATGTGTTATAGTTTTTCATGGCTGAGTAATATTTATTGCATATTTACAGATACATCATTTCTTCTTAAGTCCATAGTCTGCTGTGGACTCTTGGATTTCTTCCCTGTCTTGCATATTATAAACAGTACTGCTGTGAACATTGGTTCTTCTCAATTTAGGGTGTTTTTCCCCAGATATTTCCTAGGAGAGGTATTACTGGGTCATATGGTAGTTAACTTTTTAGTTTTTAAACAAATCTGAATACTGTTTTCCTTAGAAGTTGTACCAATTTACATTACTACCAAGAGTATACAAGAGATTTCTTACCTCCACATCATCTCCAACACTTACTATTTGTAGACGTCTTGATAATAGCCGTTTGACCAGTGTGAAGTGATACCTTATTGTGGTTTTGATTTGTAATTACCTAATAATTAGTAATGTTGTGAAATTTTATCACTTGCCTGTTACTCATCTGAATAATTTCTTTGGAAAAATATTAACTCAGGTACTCTGCTCTTGTTTTTGATTGGGTTTTTGTTTTTCACCTTGAGTTATGTAACCTAAATCCATGTTACATCTATTAACCTACATCTACTAACCCCTGGTCACTTGCATTGTTTGCAAATATGTTCTCCAATTACACAGATAGTGTTTTCATTTCATTGATACTGTCCTTAGCTGTGCAGAAATTTTCAAGATTGTTTAGGTCCCAATTGCTTATATTTGCTTTTATTTCTTTTGCCTTAGGAGACAGATATAAGAAAATATTCCTATGATGTATATACAATAGTGTATCACCTATATTCCCATCTAGCAGTTTTAGAGTATCAGGTTTTACATTTAGTTCCTTAATACACATGGATTTTATTTTTGTATATGATGTCAGGAAATGCTCTAATTTCACTGTTTTACATGTAGATGTCCAGATTTCACAACACCATCCATTGACGTGACTGTCTTTTTCCATTGTGTACTCTTGCTTCTTTTATCATAGATTCATTGCTCATAGGTGTTTGGAATTATTTCTAGGCTCTCTATCTGTTTTTATTGATTATATCTCTGTGCCAATGCCATAATGTTTTATTACTGTAGGTTTTTAGTATTATAAGTTATCCCGGAGGGTTATACCTCCAGATTTGTTGTTTTTTCTCAACGTCATTTTGGCAATTTTTAATGGTTTCATATAAAATTTAGAGTTATTTATTTTCTCATTCTATGGAAAATACTACAGCTTTGTAACAGGAATTGCACTAAATCCTTAGGTTTCTTTGTACACTACGGCATGTTAATATTATGAACTCTTTCTATCCATGACCACAAGACATCTTTCCATTTCTTTGAATCATTTTTAATTTCTTTGTCAATGTTTTATAATTTTAAGTGTGTAGATCTTTCACATATGTGGTTACATTTATTCCAAGATATTCGGGGGAATTGGGTTTTAAATATTATTGCTTTCAACGTCCATTTTATGGTATCTCATGATCAATGTGGACAAATGCAAGACACATCTTTACATTAATTTTGTACCCTGCTCCCTTGATGAAATTATTTATTGTTCATAATAGTCAGTGTGGAGCCCATAGGACTCTCTGTGTAGATTGTTATGCCTTCAGAACTAGTGACAATTTTGCCCCTTTCTTTCCATTTTGCATTTCTTTTACTTATTTTTCTTTTCCTTTTCCTTTCTTCTATTACTATTGTACAGAAGTGGTGAGAGTAGGAATCCTTGTCTAGTTCCCGAATTTACCCAGAAGGCTTTCAGCCTTTTCCCTGAGTATTATAAATTGTTATAAATGGCCTTTTGTATGGTGATAAATGTTCCCATTGTACTCACTTTCATGAGAGTTCTGATAATGAATGTATGTTGAATTTTGTCAAATGCTTTTTCTTTGTGTATTGACATGGTCTTGTGAATTTTGTCCTTCCTTTATTAGATATGTGTCATGCTGTTTGACTTGTGTATGTTGAACCAACCTTTTGACTCTGGAAGGAATCCAAATGATCATCATTTTTAATCCTTTCTATGTATTGCTGGGTTAATTTTTTGAAGCTTTTCGAGTATTTTTGAATCTATATTCATCAATGATATTGGATTTTCATTTTCATTTTTTTGGGGGGTTGTTTCTTTGACTGCTTTTGTTATAAGGGTAATGTTGGCCTCATGGAATAACTTTGGGAATTGTCCTTCCTCCTTCATTTTTTAAAATTCTTGGGGGGAAAGTTGTTTTAATGAAGTAATCCAGGAATTTTGTTCAAGGGGTGTTTATAAAATTATACATTTTATTTAATTTATACTGATTGCTCTATTCAAGTTCTCAGTTTTCTCTTTATTCAGTCTTGGCAGGCTGTATGGTTTTAGAAATTTGTCCATTTTTTTAGGTCGTCTAGTTGCTTGTCATGTAACAGCTCATAGTGCTTTCATAAACTTTTTTGTATTTCTGTAATATCAGATATTATTTCTACTGTTTCATTTCTTATTTTGTTTGGGTCCTGTCTCTGTATTTCTTGATAAGCCTGGCTAAATGCTTTCATGTTTGTTAATATTTTAAGAAAAATTAAAGCTGTTGATTTTATTTTTTTTGTAGTTTATTTTTTAACTTTTATTTAATTTATTTTCAACCAGTCATTAAAGATTTCTCATTCTACTGCCTTTGAGTTTTGTTTGTTCTTATTTCTTGTTATTTTGGGAGTATGTTTGGTCCTTTGTAAGAGGTTTCTCTTGTTCCTTGTAGAAGGCCTGATTTGTTCACAACTTACGTCGTAGATTTGTCTTTGATGCATCCCATACATTTATTAAGCTGTGTTTTCATTGTAATTTGTCTCCAGGTATGATTCTATAACCCCTTTGATTTTATCATTGACCTCATTTTATTGTATTTTTTTAAAGAATGTGGTTTTACCTTATGTTTGAACTTTTCCTATTCTTTCTAGAGTTGATGCAAAGTTTCATAGTTCTGTGTATGGAAAATAACTTGCTATAATCTATATTTGCTTAAAGTTCCTGAGGCTTATTTCATGATATAATATGTGGTTAATTCCTTAGATAACATCTAGTGCACACTTGAAAAGTTCATGTGTTCTGATTTTCTGATGCAGTGTCCAATAGCACAGTTATGTTCAAATGATCTAATATGTGATTAAGACCTCTGGTTCCTTACAGATATGCTTGCTGGATGATCTGATCATCACAATAGTGAGATGTTAAACTCATCTACTATTATTGTTTTATAATGAATTAATTCTTTCATGTCTACTAAAATTTCCTTTTATACTTATGTTCTATGGTGTTGGGCCATATATAATTTAATGAGTGTAATTCCCAATTTTTTTATTGATGTATTTTTCTTTAAATAATCTCATATTTCTTTCATTTTGGCCCTTATTTAAAAACGTATTTTGTATGAGTAAAGCATTGCAATTTGCACTTTCTTGTCATTTCCATGGAATAACTTATCCATTTATATCAATACTAAGTTTATCTTCCACCACAAAATGAGTCTTTTTCGGGGAGAGGCAAAGATGCTGGAGTAGATGGATGCTCGTAGCTCACCCTTTCCCACAATTTCACCAAGACTCACATCCACTGACCCACTCAGCTAACCAGAGAACCTGCAGAACTGTGACAGAACATTGTCCTCTTCAATAGATAAAGATGTAAAAAATCTGGTAGTAGAAAAGGAAGAAAGCAAGAAGAAAATGCAAAACAGAGTGGGACAGGTACCACGAGGAGGGAGCAGCAAAGACGAACTGCTGCTCATTCACTGTGTCTCCCCTCTCCAGGTGAGAGTTTGGCAGGACAGAGGGGGATCCTCCAAGGCTTGGACCTGTACAAAGTATAAGTTGACTGACAGAATTAAGTTAAACAGGCACAGAGGATCCCTGTGGGACCTAGCAAATGATGCATCCTGGAAGCTGGGGGCAAGGCCATGCTGCCCAAACTGGGTGGTAGATGGGGATGGCTGTAATGTGGCAGCCCAGGGGAATGGATTGGGCTTTGTACCATGGCTGTGGGTGCACAGGGCAGAACAACCTGGGCCCTCCATAAAACAAAAGGGCAGATGTGACCTTTGAGGGGAAGGGTGCGTTCCCCATCTCTGAAAATCCACAAATTTTCTAGGTGAAGAGAGCTAGGGCTGAGACACTGCCACCATACCTTCTGGTGCTTTGCACCCAGGCGGCAGCGTGGGCAGAATCTGCATCTACAGCTAAGGACTTAGCAGCCTCAAGAACCAGATGGAGACTTGTCTACAGCCTGAGGCAGTTAGGACCCTACTGTAATGGTTAATCAGGGAACTTGTCCACCAAGACAAACGAGCTGGATTTTGGCCCAGACCAGGGACAGGGCTGTTCCTTACACTTCCCTGAGCCCACTTCCAGTGTGCAAACATGAGGCAGAGCATACAGTGGCACAGATCAGCAGAGTGATCGGCAACTTGAGAGGGTGGATGGCCCTTCAAATTTTGGGCAGGAATACAGCCCCTGACCATGGTGCTGGAGAGGGCATGATGCCCAATCCTGCCTGGTTAGTCTGCAACATCTGACTGCAGCATCAGACAGGGCAGTGACAAGCAGCCCAAAGTAAAGTGAGCTGACCCAGAGTTGGTTTTAGGAGTGATCTGCTTGCCAACATGCCCTGGGAGCAGCACAGATGAGGGCTCCAATGGAGGGCCTCTGGAAACAGCAAGCTGAGCTTCCAAAACAGGATGAATACAGAAAGATTTCACATTAAATGTACACCATCTCCAGGAGGACACTGAACACACACTAGTTTTAATCTGTGTCTCCGGTACCATTTTCTATTACCCTCCTAATTTCTAATTCTTCTGTAATTATATATACCCCCATTTTAGTCCCTTTGAAATTTTAAAAAATATTTTTATTATTACTATTTTTCAAAACTCTGCTTCAACTTGCTTTTCTATTATTCATTATACAATGTCTTCAAAGCTTTATTTTTCCCTTCTTTAAAACTATTAATCACTGTCTATCTCTTTTCTCTTTTCTAAGTTGTACTGCTATATAGGCATTAGGTAGATAAACTCCTTTAGGACCACAGTAGATAACTGATACTCCAAAAACCCCAGTGCCAGAGAAGTAGGAGTAAGACAAAGGAGCAGAGAAACCATTCCCAATTAAAACAATATGAGAAACCCCCTGAAAGAACGATCAGTGAAATAGACAATGATATCCAATTAGATAAAGATTTCAAAAATGGAGTGATCAAAGTACTGAAGGAAATAAAAGAAATAGTGTTTAGAGATACAAAATTTTAAAACAATATACAGAAATCATTGAGAGTGGGAGAGGGAGGCAGGAAAATATGAATTAGTTTTTAGTCTTTCATTTTTAAAATCTTTTGCTCTCAGTAGGATGGGTTTGAGATCATGTTACTATCATTTTAATAAAAGCAGTTATAATAATGGTCTAAAAGACTTATAAATAAAGGGTAACAAGAAGACAAAAACTTATCAGGGAGTCACAAAAACTAAATATAATTCATGATAATGCAAAGGAAAATTAACAAACCATAAAAGGAAGATGAAAGGAACAAAGAGGAAATGCTAAATCAAATGGAAAATAAGGTTAAAATGGCAATAAACTCAAACATATCATCAATTAATATAAATATTAATGGACTAAATGCTCCAGTCGAAATTCATAGAGTGGCATGCTGGATAATAAAGCAAGAACCTTCAATATACTGCATAAAAGAGACCCACTTCAGAGAGAAAGACACATATAGATTGAGAGTGAAATGATGGAAAAGGGTATTCGATACAATTGGAAAAGCCAAAAAAGCAGGTTTTGCAGTAATAATTGCAGACAAAATTGTCCTTAAAACAAAGGCCATAAAGAAAGATAAAGAAGGACATTATATAATGATTGAAGGAGTGATACAATATGAGGATAACACACTCATTAATACATATGCACCAAATACAGGAACACCTAAGTACATAAAATAATTACTAACTGATATAAAGGGGATTTATATTTGGAGATTTCAACACTGCATTAACATCACTGGACAGATCATCGAGACAGAAAATAAATTAGGCAACAGAAAAGTTTAAAAATACAATAGAAATAATACATTGGTGCATATTATCTGAGCATTGTACCCCCCAAAATACGATATACATTTTTTGAAGTGCATGTGGAATATTTTCAAAGATTCATGAGGTACTTGGGCACAAAAGAAACTCAGCAATTTTAAGAAGATAGTAATTTCCTCAAGCACCTTTACTGAACACAATGCCATGAAGTTAGGAATCAACAACAGAGAAACAAATGATAACAAAATGAAAACATGGAGATTAAATAATATTTTATTAAAAAACCAATGGTTCAATGAACAAATAAAAGTGGAAATAAAAAAGTACCTCGAGACTAAAGAAAATGAAAGCAAAACCACACAAAATTTATGGGACACAGCAAAAGCAGTGCTGAGAGGGGAGTTTATGGTGGTAAAGGCATTCTTAAAAATAGAAGAAGAATCACAAATAAACAATTTAACCCACCAGCAGAATACACTAGAAAAAGAAGAACAAAAAACCCCAAAAGGCAGCAGAAAGAAGTAAATCATACATATAGTGGAGGAAATAAATAAAAGAGAGTTTAATAACACCTTTGGGAATAATGCAATGTATCCAACAGCTGGTTTTTCAAAAAAGTAAGTAAAATCAACAAACCTCTGTCCAAACTGAAAAAAAAAAAAGATAAAGAGCACAAATTAGCAAAATAAGAAAGGAGAATGGAGAAATAACAACAAATAAAAAAGAAATAAAGAATATCACAATAAAATATTATTAAAATTATATTGAACCAAACTGTATAACCTAGAGGAGATGGAAAATATTCTGGAAAAATACTGCTCACCAAGACTGAAACAAGAAGAAACTGACCACTTGAACAAGCAAAACACTTGAAATGAAATCAAAATAGCAATATAAATCCTCCCTATAAATTGCAGTCCAGGACCGGACGGATTCACTGAGGAATTCTACAAAACATACAAAGAAGAACTCATACCAGTCCTTCTCAAACTCTTCCAGAAGATTGAAAATGAAAGAATACTCCCAAAGTCTTTCTAAGAAGCTACAATCACCCTGACACCACAACCAGGCAAAGACACAATAAAAAAAAAAGGATTATAGCCCAATATAACTTATGAACACAGATGGCAAAATCCTCACCAAAAGAGCAGCAAATAGAGTCCAAAAACACAGATAAAAGATTATACATCATGACCAAGTGGGGATCATGGCAAGGACAAAGAGGTGGTTCAACATATGGAAATCAATCAGTGTAACACAGCACATCAACAAGAGAAAGGACCAAAATGGCATGATCATCTCAATAGATGCAGGAAAAGCATCTGATAAAATTCAACACCCACGTATGATAAAAATCTCACCAAATTGGGCATAGAGGGAACATATTTCAGCATCATGAAAGCTATAGAAAACAAACCTACAGACAAAATAGTACTCAATGGGAGAAAGTCAAAATTTTCCAACTGAAATCTGGGACAAGACAAGGATGCACAATATCACCACTCCAACACAATATAAACTTGGAAGCCCTAGTCACAGCAATCAAACAAGAGAGAGAATTAAAAGGGTTGCAAATTGGAAAGGAAGATGTAAAATTCTCACTATATGCAGATAATATGTTACTATATATAGAAAACACTGCAAGATCCAGACAAAAACTACTAAAGCTGATCAAGGAATTCAGCAAAGTAGCAGGTTACAAGGTTAAGGTTCAGAAATCAGTGGCATATCTTTATGCTAAAGATTCAGATAATACTATAGATCTACAGTCAACATGACAGCACTTTATTGGAAGCAAAACAGACATATAGGCCAATGGAACAGAATAGAGAGCCCATAAATGAACCCACAAATTTTTGGTCAATTAATCTTCAACAAAGGAGGCAAGAAAATACAATGGAATTGAGACAGTCCCTTCAGTAAATGGTGTTGGGAAAACTGGACAGCAGCATGTAAATCAATGAAGCTAGAACACTCCCAATGAAGCTAGAACTCCATACACAAAAATAAACTCAGAATGGATAAAAGACTTAAACATAAGACAACCACCTTGAGGAAAATATTGGCAAAATGTTATCTGAAATAAGTCTCGAAAATCTTCTTGTAGAAGAAATAAAAGCAAGAATAAACAAATGATATATAATGAAACTTACAAGCTTCTGCACAGTACTGAAACCGGAATTGAAACAAAAAGACAACCTAAGGAATGGGAAAATAATTTGCATATGAAACCGACAAAGGCTTGATCTTCAGAGTATATAAGCAGCTCATCCAACTGAATAAGAAAAAATAAGCAACACAGTCCAAAAAAGGGCAGAAAACCTAAACAAGCAATTCTCCAAGGAAGACATACAAATGATCAAAAGACACATAAGAAAATGCTCAATATCACTGATGATCAGAGAAATGCAAATCAAAACTACAGTGAGGTATCACCTCACACTAGTCAAAATGGCCATCTTTCAAAATCCACAAATGACAAATGCTGGAGAGGCTGTGGAGTAAAGGGAACTGTACTTCACTGCTGGTGGCAATGCAGTTTGGTGCAGCCACTGTGGAAAACAGGATGGTGATTCCTCAAAAGCCTAGGAATAGACTTACCATATGATGCAGGAATCCCACTCATGGGCATAAATCCAGAAGGAACCCTATTTCAGGATGACACTTGAACCTCAATGTTCATAGCCAGCATTATTTACAATAGCCAAGACATGAAACAGCCTAAATGTCCATCAACAGTTGACTGGAAAAAGAAGAGGTTGTATATTTTTACAATGGAATAGTAGTCAGCCATATAAAATGACAACATAACGGCATTTTCAGCAACATGGATGCTCCTGGAGAAAATCAGTCTAAATGTAGTCAGCCAGAAAGAGAAAGAAAAATATCATATGAGATGGCTCATCAGTGGAATCTAAAAACAAAACAAAGCAAAACAAAAAAAGCCAAATTTCAAAACAGAAATACACACAAACATAGAATACAATATTTTGGTTACCAAGGGGGTGGAGGGTGGGAAGAGATAGACTGGGAGGTCAAAATTGTAGAATAGATAAACAGGATTGTACTGTATAGGACAGGGAAATGTGTAAAAGATTTTATGGCAGCTCACAGAAGAAAAAATGGGACAACAAATGTATATAAGTTCATTTTAACTGAAAAATTGTGCTCTACGCTGGAATTGGAGACAACTTTGTAAAATGACTTTAAACCAATTAAAAAAGAAAAAAAAGAAAAAACATAATCCTAAATATTACAGGTGCAAATATAAATTAAGAGGAAAAATAACTATTCAAAAGTGTAATGTAACAAAAGATTTTGTTTTATGTTTTCTTTTTAAGATAAGCAAAATCAGAAAACCTCTAGCCAGGTGCATCATGAAGGAAAGAGAGATGCTCCAAAGAAATAAAGTCAGAAATAAAAGAAGAGAAATAACTATTGTTACCTAAGATATACAAAAAAAGTGTTCATTTTGTCAACACATATATGCCAATAAAATAGACAAATTAGAAGAAATAGACAAATGTCTAGAAAGAGACAGAAATAAGGAGAAACATATAATTTGAACAAACTTTACTAGAAGAAAGATAGAATCTGCATTTAAAAAAATTGTTGAATAGAAGTGCAGATATAAACAGCTCCCTTGGAGAACTATACAAAAATACAAATCAGAACTTATACTCTTCAAACTATTCAAAAATTTTGAAGGTGTGTGAAACTCCCAAATTAATTCTATGAAGATTACATCACCCTGATAGCAAAGCCAACAAACAAAGTACGGGCAAAGACATCTTCAAGCCAATATATTTGATTGAATTAGATGCAAATATTCCACAAAATAATATTAGCAAACTAAATCCAGCAATGCCAAAAATGAATCATATACCATGATCAACTTGGATTCATTGCAGTGTCACAAGAGAGGTTCAACATACACAAATCAATAAGATTGAAACACCACATTAACAAAAGTAAAACAGAAAACGATGTGGTTATCCCAATAAATCCATGAAAAGCATTTCACAAAATTCAACATTTATTCATTAGAACAGCAACAAAAACACCAAAACCAACACCAAGAACAACAACAGCAACAACAATAGAATCCTCTTACCAAAGTAGGATTCAGGAAATATATCTCAACATAACTAAAGTCATTTATTACAGAACTATATACAACATAATATGCAAAAGTGAAAAACTGAAAGCCAAATTAAGGAATATGACAAGCATACCCACTCTCACCATTTCTAATAAACACAGTATGGGATGTCCTGGCAATAGAAATTGGAATAGAAAAAAATTTATTCAAGTTGGATTGAATGAAATAAAGCTGTTATTATTTTAGATGACATAATAATCTATATAGGGAACCCTTAAGATTCTCCAAACCAGAACAACAAAAACTAATACAGACATTTAACAAAGTTGCATAATTCATGATTAATATACAGAAACTGTCACATTTCTTTACACTAACAATGAAATATTCCATAATTTAAAAAAATCCAAATAAAATCAGATCAAAAAATGAAAAAACTATGAAAAACCCAAGATATTAAAATCGAAAGGACACTGATAAAAAGAAGTTTGAAGTTGATGCTAAGAAATGGAAAGAAATCTCAAAGTCTTAGTTTAGAGGAATTAATATTGCTAAATTATACATACTACAAAAGATGTCTGCAGACATAAAGTGATTCAGATCGAACTACATGATACTTTCCAGGAATTAAAAACAGTCCTATGATTTGTATGGAACTGCAAAAGAACCAGAACTGCAAAAGAAACAATCAGGAAAATGAACAAAGTTGGCCGCATAACACATAACCCTCCCAAATCTCAGAATATATTAAAAAATTACAGTAATCAAAACAACACAATACTGGAAAACAAACAAACATCTATATCACTGGAACAGAACACAGAGGCAGAAATAAAACATCACAACTATGGTCAACTAAACTATGACAAAGGAAACAAAAATATACAATGACTAAAAGACAGCATTTAGCAAGAGATGTTGAGAAAACTAGAAATCTACATGTAAATCAATGAAATTAGAACACTCCCTCACACTGTACAAATATAAACTCAAAATGCCTTAAATATTGGAATATAATACATGACACAATAAAACTCTTGGAAACTAACATAGGAAAAACAATAGATAAATTGTATTAAAATTTTCCTATGTCACCCTCCCAAGCTGAAAACGTTAAAAGCAAAATAATCAAATAGGTCCTAATTAAACTTAAAAGCTTCTTCACAGCAAAATAATCAGAATGAATATATGAACTTCCAACTGGGAGAAACATTAGGAAACAATTTAATCAACAAGAGGCTAATTTCTAAAATACATACATTGTTCATACAACTCCATTTCAAAAATCTACAAACAACTCAGCCAGAAAATGATCAAAAGGTAATTCCCTTAAAAAGACACACAGATGACAAACAGGAATATAAAAACATGCTCACATTACTAATCATTATACAAAGGCAAGAAAAAAATAAAATAATGTTTTACCTCACACTATTGAGAAGGGTTTTCATCAAAATGTGTACAAATAATAAAGACTGTGGAGCTTGTAGAGAAAAAGGGACACTCCAACGCTGTTGGTGGGAATGAAAATTGGTGCAACCAATTTGGAAACAGTATGCAATTTCCTTTAAATAATAAAAATAGACCTATCATATGACACAACAAACCCACTCCTGGGCATATAAAATATAAAACCTGAAAAAAAAAGAATCCTAGGGTAAAACATAAGAAGTACACTTGACTTAAATTGATTCTTCATATGTCTCCTCTGGCAAGGGAAGGAGAAGCAAAACTAACAAATTTGACTCTATCAGTCTAAACAGATTTACACTGCAGAAGAAATGATCAATAAAATGAAAAGTCAACCAACACAATGGGAGAATATATTTGCAAGTGACATTTTCCAATCAAGTGCTAATATACAAAATATATACAAACATACACAACAACAACAAAAAAGACCAAACAATCCAATTTAAAAAAATGTCTATAAGAACTGAATAGATTGATCAGAATCAATTTTCTGTAGAAAACATACAGTTGGCTAAATGACACATGAAAATGTGTTCAGAGTTATAAATTATTAGGAAAGTCATAAACCAAAAATGAGACAAGACCTCACACTTCTCAGAAGGCTATCATCAAAAAGAAAACAAATAGATGTTGGTGAGTTTGAGGAGAAAACATAACGCCATGGACACTCTTGATAGGAATGCAAAGTATTGATTTCATTTAGTATATACATCAAATTTTCTTCATCCAGTTTTCTGTCAAGGGATGTTGGGTTTCTAGGCCCCTGTCTGAAGGCTCTAGAGAATAAGCCCATGGGCTGAACTGATAATCAATCTGTTAGGAATGTCACATATCCTGGCTGGATATGAAATGGCCTACTCAATGTATCCAGTATGGATGGCTGTATAGAGTATGCTGGGTAAGATCCTCAGAGGAGGACAATCTAAGACAGGCACAGCCGGCTGGCTAAGTGATGGCCTACTTAATGAAGTTCCGTGATGAACTTTAAAACAATTCTTGATCATTTAACATCCTGCACTTACAGCAGGAGCATGGGAACATAAATAGCTTAAGATTATTAACATTGTTATAACCTAGATTATATGTGAGGCATTGTGCATGTCTATATAAACCCTTTTCCAAAGAATCAATGAACAGAGAACTGCTTCACTTCTCTCCACACAGTGTTTGTGTGTATATGATATCGTGCCACTGACTAATTTAATTTGTTAGGAGTATCTTAAAAGGATATTGCAGTATATACAATGCTTTTCCGCACCTCGAGATGAGTATGTGAGTTTTATTTCTCATTCTATTAGTGAGGCATGTCACCTTTATTGATTTCAATATTTTGAAGTATCCTTAAACCGAGGGATTAATCCCTTTACTCATGTATGTGTATGATAATTTAAATGTGTTGTTGAATTCATTTTGCTTGTGTTTTGTTGAGAATTTTGGCACATATGTACATCAGGGATAATATTCTATATTTTGCATATAAGTTCCTTTCTAGCATTTTTATGCAAATAAAGCTGGCATCATAAAACAAGTTTTAATACTTTCACCCCCTTCAGATTCTTGGATGGTTTGGGGAAGAATTGGTGAGAAATTTTCTTCAAATATATGACAGAATTCACCAGTAAAGTCATCTTGTAAATATTTTATGGTTTGGGAGGTTTGGATAATTGATTTACTCATACACACTTTTGCTCTATTTAACTTTCTAATTACTTCTTGATTCAGAATTGGAAGACATATGTTTCTGGGAATTTGTCTTTTTTTCTAGGTCATTCGAATTGTTGGCTAGTGGTAATTTCTTATGATGCTGTGCATCTCTTTAACATCAGTAGTAATATCTTCTCTTTTATTTCTAATTTTATTTGAGTCTTTATTTTCTTAGCCAACCTAAACCTTTGTCCACTTTATGCTTAAAAGAAACCGACTTAGATTTTTTTATCTTTTCAATTGGTTCTGTTGTTATTTGCCTTCCTCTCATTCATTCAATTTTCTTCTTTCTGTTTTCTCCTAGATTCTTGATGTGTAAAGTTAAGTAGTGTGAATCTTTGTATTTCTTTTCTTTATTAAATACTACTTATTTATTTCTTTATTAACTTTCTTACTTATTTACTTATTTATTCATTTATTTATCATTGAAGTACTGCCATTTACATTGTGTTAATCTGTTGTGTTTAGCACAGTGTCCCAATTCATGCCTATATTTGTGTGCTTATTAAAGTTAACTTCACAATATTTAACATACTGCCCTGTGTCATACAATAGAAATTTTGAAAACATCTATATTTATATATAGTGGATAACATTTATAACTCTACAGCTCCCAAATATATCCTCCCCAAGACCCTTTCATCAGTAACCATAAGATTATTAAGTAGATGTGCAAATGTGTTTCAGTTTTGTACATGAAATCATAGTGTTCTCATCCAAATTTTTTTTTAAGGTTCTACATATATCATGTCATGTATTATTTTTCTTTCTCTTTCTGGCTTACGTCAATTAGAATGACACATTATGTGGACATCCATTTTGCTGCAAATGTCATTGTTTTATCATTTTTTATGGCAGAAAATTATTCCATTGTGTATATATGGATAAATTCTGTATGCTGTTATTTGTTGATGGACAATTACGGTGCTTCCATGTCGTGGCTGTTGTATATAGCACTGCTAAGAACATTGGGGTGCAGGTGACATTTTGAATTAGGGTTCTCTTTGATATATACCCAGAAGCAGGATTGCTGGATCATATGTTAAGTCTATTTTTATTCTTTGGGAAATCCCCATCCTGTTTTCCACAGTGACTGCACCATCTACATTCCTACCAACAGTGTAGGAGGTTTCCCTTTCTCCACAGCTTTCCCAGCATTTATTATCTCTGGACTTTTGTATGATGGCCATTTTTACTATTGTGATGTGATACTTCATTAGAGTTTTGAATTGCCCTTCTCTGATAATGATAGTGAGCAATTTTTTTGTCATATATCTGTTTGGCATTTGTATGTTTCTAATGGAGAATTGCTAGCTTAGGGCTTCTGCCCATTTTCAGATTGGGATTCTTGTGTTTTCTAAGTATTATTATTAGGTTGTATGAACTCTTTATATTTTGGAAATTAACCTTTTTCAGTTGCATCACTTCTAAATATTTTTTTCCTGTAGGTTGTCATTTTGCTTTGTTTATGGTTCCCTTTGTTGTGCAAAAGCTTATAAGTTTAATTAGGTCCTATTTATTAATTTTGATCTTACATCAATTACCTGGGTAGGCTGTTTTAGGAGATCATTGCTGCAAATTATCTCGGAGTGTTTTGCGTATATTTTCTTCTAGGAGATTTACTGTGTATTGCCTTACATTTTAGTCTTCAAGACATTTTGAGTTTATTCTTGTGTATGGAGTGAAGGAGTGTTCTAACTCCATTGCTCTGCATGCTGCTATCCAGTTTTCCCAACACCAGTTGGTGAAGAGATGGACTTTTCTGTGTTATATTCTTGGCTACTCTGTAAAATATTAATTGAACATAGGCCTGTAGTTTTATTCATTGGCTGTCTATTCTGATTCATTGGTCCATATGCCTGTTTCTGTACCAATATCATGACATTTTGATTATTGTAGTTCTGCAATAATGTATGGAGACCAGGCAGGTTATTCCTCCAACCTCTTTCTTTTTCTTCAATTTTGTTTTGGAAATTATGGATCTTTTTTGATTCTATATAAATCTTATGATCATTTGTTTCAGTCCTAAAAAGAAATATTTTGAATAATTTGATAGGAACTCAGATTAAGTCTGTGGATTGTCTTGGATAGTATGGCCATTGTAACAATATTATATCTTCCATTACAAGGCCATTTGGTATCTTTTCAATTCCTGAAATCTTTCTTGAATTCCTCAATCAATGTTTTCTTGTTCTCCATGTATAAGTCATTCACCTCCTTGGACAGAGTTACTCTTAAGCATTTTATAATTTTTGGTGCAGATATAAAATGGGTTGTTTCTATACTTCGTTTTCCTGTTGATTCAATGGTAGTGTAAAGAAATGTAATTGGTTTTTGTTCATTACTCTGGCTACCTTGCCCATTTCCTTTTAGCCTAAGTATTCTTTGTGAAGCTATTACAGTTTTCTATATATAGTGTCATGTCTGCATATCATGACAATTTTACCTCTTCTTTTCCAGTCTGAATCTTTTTATTTATTTTTCTTACCTGATCGTTGTGGCTAGGAATTCCAACTATATTTAATTGAAATTGTGAGAATGGGCATCCTTGTCTTGTCTCAGGTTTTTGTGGGAAGGTTTCCAGGTTTTCACCATTGAGTATTATGCTGGCTATGTTTATCATAAATAGCTTTCGTTATGTTGAGATTTGGTCCCTCTATGCCCACTGTGAAAAGAACTTTTATTGCAAATAGGTGTTAAACTTTATCAAATGCTTTTTCTGCATCTACTGAGACGATCATATCGTTTTTGTCTTCTCTTTTGTTGATATGGTGTATCACAATTGATTGATTGATTTGCATATGTTCAACCATCCTTGTGTTCCTGGGATGAACGTAACTTGTCCATGTTTCATGATCTTTTTTTTACATGCTTTTGGATTCTGCTTGTTAATAATTTCTCAAGGACTTTTACTTCTATGTTTATCAATGATATTGGCCTATAGTTTTCTTTTTGGGGTATTGTCTTTGTCTGGTTTTGGTATCAGGTTGATGTTGGCCTTATGGTGAGAGTTTGGGAGTACTCTTTCCATATCAATGTTTTGGAAGACTTTGAGAAGGACTCGTATGGATTTTTCTTGGTATGTTTGGTCAAATTCCCCAGTGAAGATATTTGGGTTTGAATATTTTTTGCTGAGATTTTTTACTTAATTGACAATTCTATTCCATTTCTGGTGATCTGTCACTTCAAATGGCTAACTTCTCCTTGATACAATATTGGTGGGCTGAATGTTTACAAAAACTTCTCCATTTCTTCCTGGTTTTCCAGTTTGTTTACACACAGTTGCTCATGTTGTTCCCTTATGATATTTGGTAAATTTGTTGTACTCTTTGTAGTTTCTCCATTTTCATTTCTAATATTATTTGTGTTCTCTCCCTTTTCTTGTTGGGGAGCCTGTCCAGAGATTTGTCAATATTGTTTACTATTTCAAGAAATAAATTGATTGATTTTTTCTATTATTTAATCTTTATTTCAATTATTTCTTCCTTGATCTTTATTTTTTCCCTTTTTTCTGTTGACTATTGGTTTTGTTTGCTCTTCTTTTCTTGATTAGTTTACATAGAACGTTTGATTATTTATTTGAAATTGTTCTTCTACTTTGAGGAGGGCCGTGTCAATATGAACTTCCCTATTAAGCCTGCTTTAACTGTATTCCATAGACTTTGTGTAGTGTTTTGTCATATTTCCCAAGATATTTTTTAATTTCTTCTTTTTCTTCATCACCTCCCCCTTTTGCTTTACTACCATGTTTTTTAATCTGGATGCTGTCATTTTTTCTCCCTGGTTTTCTGTGATTGATTTCTAGTTTCATGGTATTATACTCAGAAATGATGCTTGAAATAATTTTTATCTTCTTAAATTTGTTGAGGCTTCTTGAGTGCCTGAGTACATTATCTTTCGTAGAAAATGTTCCTTGTGCACAGCAAAAGAATGTATATTCTATTTTGGGGAGAAGTACTGTTTTGAAAATATCAAGCATCTCCAATTATTTTATAATGTATTTAGTATCTATGTTCCCTTAGTAATTTTCTGTGTGAAAGACCAGTCCAGTGATGGTAACGGGGAGTTATAGTCTCCTACTTTGATTGTGTTCCCAGGGATTTCTCTATTTTTATCTATTAGTATTTGCTTTATGTATTTAGGTGCTCCTATATTGAGTGCATATATCTTAATAGGTATAATACACTCATTTTGATTTGCTCCTTTAATCATTAAATCATGTCCTTGTTTATCTTTCTCTATGGCCTTTTTTGTAAAGTCTCTTTTTGTGAAGTCAGTGGTGCTAGTCCTGCTTTCTTGTCATGTGCATTTGCATGGAATATATTTTTCCACCTTCTGACTTTAAATGGATGTGTGTTCCTCTTACTAATGTGGGTCTCTTCTATGCTTCATAATGTAGGGTATTGTTGTGTTATCACATCTGACAATGTATATCTTTTGATTGAAGCACTATGTCCATTAACATTTGTGATAATTATTGATAGACTGGTGTTTATTTCTATATGGAATGTCATTCTCAAGTTGATTTGTTATTTTCTGTTTGTTCATTTCTTTTTGTTTTTGTGACTTGATAAGTTTTCTTTTATTACCTTGGTTTCTGTTTGTCTTTGTGACTTCATTGTAAACTTTTGACTTATGGTTACCTTGTTTTGTATGTATATTGACCCGTACTATATTTGTTTATTTTAACTGATAAGAATACAACCTCAAACCCATCCTACAGAGAACACAAACAAGAAGAAAACACTCTGTATTATCCTGTTTCACTCTGACTTTTAAAGACTTTGATGTCCTTTTTTACAACATCATATTTATTCTGTTGTAAGTCATTGTAGATATTGCCTTTCTAATTATGCGTTTCTCTTTTCTATAGCATCCTGCTCCTTTTTCATTTAGAGTAGATCTTTCTTTATTTCTTTTTCTCTTGCTAAATTCTTTAAGTATTTGCTTATGTGGAAGTTATTTATCTCTCCTTCTATTCTAAAATTTAGCCTTGCTTGATAAATTATCTTAGATTACAGCTTCCTTTCATTCAGGACTTTGAATATGTCTTGCCACTGCCTTCTGCCTACTGTTTCTGTGTACGAAATGAGTTAACAAATATGTATATAATTATATATATATATGTAAAGAACACATATAAATGAATTTAACAATTATGGTGAAAACCTATACGTTAAAAAACAGAGAACATTGATAAAGGAAATTAAAACTGATCCAAAGGAATGAAATGATGAAAGAAATGGTGAAAACCTATATGTTAAAAAACAGAGAACATTGATAAAGTAATTTAAAACTGATCCAAAGAAATGAAATGATCTCTTATGTTAATGATGGGAAAAAATGTGGTTGAAACAATCATACTACGCAAACCAATCTACATTTAGTGTGATTCACGTGAAAATACCCATGAGATTTTTCCAATAAATAGAACAAATAATTTTAAAATTTATATGTAACCACAAAGATCATGAGCTGCCAAAATAAACTTGAAAAAGGGTAATAAATCTAATGGTGTAAAATTCTCTGTTGTTAAACAATCCTACAAAGCTTTAGTAATTAAAACAACATAATGCTGGCTCAAAACCAGACAAAAATCAATAGAAGAGAATAGAGCAACCAGATATATTTCCTCACACCTATGATCAATTAACCCCTGAAAAAGGAAGCAAGAGTATAAAATTAAGAAAAGACATTCTCCTCAAAAATTACTGCTGGGGAGATTGAACATGTAAAAGGTAGATTTGAATATTTCCTCACATTGTGTACAATACATGAGCACAGAATATCTTTCTATTTATTTTGTTTACTTACATTTCTTTCACCTGTAATTTATAGATCTATGTTTAGATCTTTTATTTCACTTATCAAATTTATTCCTATTTTATTCTTTTTGGTATAAATTTACACACAATTGTTTTCCTAAATTCTCTTTCTGATATTGTGATGTTACTATACAAAAATGCAATGGATATTTGTATATTGATTTTGTATTCTGCAAATTTAGTAAGTTTGTTCATTATTTCAAACACTCACTGGATGAAACTATGGAGTTTACTATCTATGCATAATTATGTCATCTGTAAAAACTTCACTCCTTTTTTACAAGTAGAATGAATTTTATATTTTACCTTGACTAGTTGTTCTGGCCAGGAATTCTAGTAGTGTAATTTAGGACTTGTGAAAATGAGTTTTTTTTCTTATTACTGGACCAGAGGAAAACATTCCTGTATGTTAACATTCAAATTGAAGTAAATCATGGGTTTTTCATATATGGCTTTTTTTATGCTTAGTTACATTCTATCTAGAGCGAATTTAAGAATATTTTTTTTTAAATGTTAAGATCAGACCAGTCAATAATTTTCCTACATATTTTGAAATTGTTATTTTGGAATTCTTTGTTTTTTAAACGGATGATATCACATATATTCATTTGTGTATGTTAAATAATATTTATGGAACAGGACTAAATCCAATTAACTATAGTTTATAATACTTATAATATGCCATGAATTCATGTTGCTAATATTTATTTAGAATGGAATTTACAGATACTGAAAGAAAAATTTACATTGTAGCTTGAGGGTACATTTATTTAATTAAAAACTTTATCTCTCATTTTGAACTTGGCTTATGTTTAATGGAATTTATTTCTAAATAAAAAATATAACTTTTGGTAGAAATGGATTTACTACAGTTTTCTGATACGGAACATAGCTACTATTTACAATTATTGCACAAGACACTTGCCTTAAAATGCCATATAATAATAATAATGCCAACTGTTTCAGGACTGAGAAACATATTGCTTCCTAAAATGAATTACCTGGTCTTTTCCACCCCAACCAACACATATGAATATATCTTTGTTTTTTGATTGTTTGTTTGTTTTCCCCTTAATGGAAGCAATGCTTATTGAACCCAGGATCTTGTGCATAATTTTATTTATCAACATCATGTTGGAACAATTAGCAGAAGCCAAAAGAGTATGGACTATAATGATGACAAGAAAATTTATTAATTCTAGGGACTGATAAACCTCTGAGTGAAAGAATGGCAAAGATAAACATTTGTAAATGTACAATAAGATTGTCTCTTTTGCAATAATATTGTAGAATATTATATTACTTTTGTTTCAATTATAGCATTGAATTCCAAATTAAAACAAAAGTTCCCCCTTTGGGATTTCTTAAATTAGATTGATAATTTTAATATTTTATTCCATAAATATTAACCATTTTTTATATACATAACATATAAACACATATTTATTCTTCTCATATTTTGAATATAGATATACATATTCTAAAGTACACAGATAAATACCTGCTTCCAATACCAAATCAAATTATGTTTCACTTTAATTACAAATGATATTGAAATAGTTAAACCTTTTCTGTACAGGTTTTAGACAAATTTCAGTTAAAATTCCTAAACTTTAAAATTATTTAATATATTTTCTGCATTATTTATACTCTGTTCACTAATCTGTTATAAATTTGTGTACAAAAGGAAGGAGATTGGTTTTATTTAATAAACCCCAAAATTAAAATGTATAAAAAGATTTTGTGGAGATAATATTTGCAGATCACTCTATAAAAATAAGCATCTTATATGTTTCATTTTAACTGGATGAGTGAGAAGTAAACACTGGCTGAATGTTACACTTGAGTTGCTAGGAGACCAGTCGTTTTGTGATGTCACAGCTACTCAGGTTGAGAACCACTCTGATGGCCTAGCAGTTTATCTGTGCAGGCCTGCCAAAGCAGCACTTGAAGCTGCAGTGCTCAAAATCATGCAGATTAGAAAAGTAGCTGTAGAAAAAGTTATATGAAATGGCACATGTTTCTTCAGAAATTCAAGAGGTGTCTCATAACAATGGACCAACTGGTTAAGGAAACTCTGGTAGATCTCTATTGTGTTAACAAACATTCTCTGGGGATTTGGACTTGAGGTCTATGATTAAAAAAATTCTTTTTAGACTTTGTCTGAAGAATCCTTGATTAAAAGGCCATGTTACATACATTGTGTCTCTGAACCAGATGAAGATAATGATTTTCATTCTCTGACATTTCCAAGAAAACTCTGGAAAATGGCTAGGAGTGTCCAATATAAATCCATCTGGAGAGATGATAATGGAACTTCCATAGTGATTGATGAAGATGTCTTTAAGAAGGAAGTTATGGAAAGAAAGGCCCCTTTCAGAATATTTGAAACTGGAAGAATGAAAAGTTTACTTAGACAGCTTAACCGTTATGGGTTTAGTAAAGTGTGGCAGAATTTTCAAAGATCGGCATTTCTAGCAGACTTTCTGGCAGTAGAAAAAGAAGTCTCTGTTTTAAGCAAGGTATTCAGAAACTTTAGTTTCCATTTCACAACTTATATATAAAATTTTATTTTGTACATCAATCTATGTTAATATAAATGTAAAGCAAGATTTTGAAAATTGTATAAAACTATTAAGGCTAAAATCCTTTATTTATTCTAAAAAATGAGGACAGTGGCTTAAGTATTCACATTAAAAGAAACTTTGCTTGCAACTATGAATTTTACTCAAAATCTAAATAAAGGTATTAAAGCTGCTTTTCAAAAGTGGCATTCACCATTACTGCAAATGCAAGTTTCTTAAATTTGATGACTATAATATTTAAATGTGTATTTTCCAAATAAGGAACTTCAAAATATTGTCAGCAATTTTCATATTTTGATGATATTATCTTCGCATAGTAAACGTGAAATCTGAGGTTTTATAGGTTAGGCTTATTATAGTGATGTATTTTGGTATAAATTACTACTGAAATCTTTCTACTTTGGTTGTAGCTGCAGTTCTATCATAATCCAAATGTTAAACAAGGCTGTCCTCAGCTTTTAGTGAGAATAAAAAGAAGAGTTGTGATTAAAAATGCCTCTCTGGTATCTTCAATGGCTGAAGATTTCAGCAAGAAGCACTATAAAGCAGTGGGTAATGTGGATAATCATAATTCTGATTTTGTGCGTGACACTAGTGGAGACAGTGCATTTTTACCTTCTGTAAATTTAAACATGCCTCTAATAAGAAAGCCCTCTATCAGCCACATAATTGGTGACACAACAACACCGATCAGAGTTGATTTTTCTCCTCCATCATCAATGTCAGTTAGACCACCAGAACAAATTGCAGTGAATCAACGTGCTATTTTAAATCAGTTGACCACTGTACACGGGCACTCTCAAAGCAGCTACATTGAAGCAAATAGCCGTGTTGTAAACTTCATTACAACTGCAATTTCTACTTCTCAGTACAGCATCTTGTATCCCATACAGAGGAATTATTTTGGACACATGTTGGAACCTTCTATTTTTCCAAATAGAAATCACAACATATCTGTCAATGAAGGTCGTTTTTCGAAACTTCAACCAGGGAGCAACCCACGGTTTTCTGTGCCATTGATTGCTGATACATCAGCTAACTCTCTTTCAAGGCCAACTCATCAGACATCTTCAGTTTATGAACGTCATCCTAGTCACAACTGATCTACCAGAGGACTATCAGATTATGCAGGATAACAAAGATTAAAATTGATCTTGGACAAATATCTGCAATTTTCTTATTTGAAAAATAAACATAGTTGTGTAACTCTATTTACCTTATTTTTTTAAATAGTGTTAAGAGATAAATGGGAGACTAAGTTACAATTTAAAGATAAAAAGAGCTACTTGATTGATATGATCATTTAATGGAACAATATGGTAGTTAATTTAAAAAATTTCTTGTAAGGAAGAAGAGAAAATGGAAGAATTTGGAGGAAGACTATATCATGGAGAGAGGGAAAAGTACTAAGTGGCTTCTGGTTCATCCTGGAAAGTATTAAAAGTGTTAAGTTACGATTGGGTGGAAGGAGATAAATTCAGAAACCAGCCCAGTTATCATGGTCTCCATTATGTCATCCCTGGAATCATAAATGTCACATGATTTAGTCTCAGATGGCACATTCAGCATGTGGTTGAATATAAGAAGAAACTTTATCTATTGTCTTCTTTGTTCTGTTCTCAAAGCATTCCGATTGTTGCTTTCATTTCCTGCCCTCAAGAGTCTACACTGTATTTTCAGTCGATACTTTATTTTGCTTTTATGTTCCATCCAAAGACAAGCTTACGTCCTCAGGGTGGCTCTTAATGTCTTTCCTACTCTACGCACACAAACTGAATTTAGTTTAGTCATTGCTTTATAAATCTGGCATCTGACTACCTTGGCATATCTTTATGTTTCACTGTATCTGGAGATAAATCCAGGCAAACGCTTGTCAAGTATGTTAGCTGCAACCTCAACACTTTTGCTCCAGCTCAACCTTGGACTTTGGATGTCCTCCTTTACCTACTTAGACTTTCCCAGTCTCAGCACAGAAACTACCTTCTTCAGAAGTTTTCTGTCAGTCCCCCTTTCCTTGTCTAACTGGGATACCAGCACGGTAAGCACAGCATTTGCCACAGGATGAATTTTAGTATTTAGTGAATGAAAAATAGATGTTAACTTTAAGCAAAATCTACTTTCCTGAAACAACAAATCTCTCATGGTTTTCACAATATTTCATTATGGTCTTTACTCTTCACCACAAACTAGCTCTTTCCATAGCCCATGGACAATTCACTCAAGACAGCAAGTGGAGGTAGCTGCAGGAGACAAAGTATTATTTTCTTCTTAATTCATGCCTCCTGAGGCCTAAAGCATTCCATTCTCATTGATGGATTTTTTCCTGACTCTTCATCACCCACCCACCCCAAAATAGCTGATTCTCTTCATCATATTAATAACTATACTGACTTCTAATTGATTTACTTCTTAGAATCAGAGCTTTGCTCAGAAGAGACAGTGCTAATGCAAATATTTAATGAAGGTTTATGCACCCCACATAACTTGTGCCCCTTCTAACCTTCACACAGGAAGTATCAAAGAGGTACTAGACCCTTGGCTGAGGTGGTCATATTCAGTAACCTAGTTGCAACCTAAAATGTGTGGAGTAGAAGGAGGTGAGGTTGGTGGATTCAAAAATTTGTCCAACTGCATGAGTACCAATTTTCTGCAGATATTAGGAAATATAAAATGTTCATGGAAGAATTTGTCTATTTCCTATCAATTTAAAATAAAAGGTGAAGGATTTACAGAATGTGAAATGCCCTGAAATGCTGGAAAAATTGTAGGCAATGTCAGGGTGTCTAAGGCTTCTGCTCATAATCATGCAGCCAGTGTCAACTGATAAGACTGGAATGGCAACATTGAGTCCTGAAAATATGTCACCAGTTGTAAAGAAAGCCTTTGATAATCTGGAGAAAAGGCAAATGGGCCAGGGTTACCTCTTGCAACTTCCCACCAATATGACCTTTTCCAAGAGAAGAAAAGAGACCACTTGCAGCAGGTGATCTGTGTCTGGACAGCAGTGTTTTTTCCTACAACAGAATCATCAAGCTTTTAAATTTGTCAGCACAACTCTGATCGTGGCTATGTTGTTGCTTACATCAGAAGGCTGGGGTTCAGATGGACTGGTTCAGCAGCTATTTTCCACCTCTCTTATCAGACATTGGGTCTTACAATGATCATCTTAACAAGATTCTATACTGATAAGTCAAAAGCTACAGTTACTTTTAAAATTAGAAATCCTAAAGAAGAATATTGTTGGTTTCTCCATCTCTAGTTTTCTACCTGGGAAATTCTAGAGTATTGGCAAAAGTAGAAATGTTGTCTGGTGTTTGAAATCTACCCCCAGAGCTCTGCCCACAGAACTCTTACCACTAAATACTACAAATGTGTCTACCACTGTGTGTGTGTGTGAAGATGGATTGTTAAGCAGAAACTAAGTTTGTCTTAGTTAGGTCATCAGTAAATTATTGTTCTTCAACTGGCAGAATTTCTGTGAATTAATATTTTCATTGAGCCACCAGATTTTCTTCTGATCAGGGAGAGATAGATTATATTTCACCCAAAATACTAATTGTTACCTGTTTATTGAATCCCGAGCTGATGCTAGGGCCAAGCCACTGAACCCTTGAATGGGACTGAGGCAAATACATTCTCCAGTCCCCAGAGCCCAGCAGAGGACTGTGTCTCCTTTTTAATTTATGCTTATGTCTAATTTCTTTGTTCTTCTAATTCTCATTGTTGACACAACTTATTTTGGCTTTGATCACCCCTTGACTAATATAGAGACTGAACCAATGACTTATACCCGTTCACCTAGAATTTGCAATAAGCTTCCTTTCCTTGGACTACCTGGAATAAAGTGAGCGTAGTCATCATTTTGAAAGCAGACCTCAGTCCTAATAATGCAGAACCTTTACACTTCTTTGCCCACAACTTGAGCAAGAATCTTTGTTGTGGATTTCAGGGATTATCCTCACATCCCCAAATGCAACCATGAGAAAACAGCACATTGTTATCCAAAATCAAGTCTTTGTCAGTATTGCATGCCCATTGCAAAACAGTTAAGAATTGTAGGAGTTTTTATATTTTACCATGTTGAGATTTTTAGCAACCTAGCATGTTCATTTCTTACAGGTGATGTCAGGAGATGAGACCATCTGTCATAGACAGTGAACTTTATCACTCACTGCAAGAGCAGCCAGTTTTACATTTGTATCCATTCCCTAATCTCAGATGAATACACTGAGTGAAATTTTGATACCTGCAGAAGCAGTGGGCTGTTAAAATGAAGAAAGTTTAAGGCATGGTAAAACACTTATTTTATTAGTATCTTTATGTATTATTTATTAGAATCACTTATTTATTAGTATCTTTACCTAGGATAAGTATATCATGACTCAGGTTTACTTGCTGCAGAAACATTTATGTGAAATGACATGGGAATAATTGAATATTGACTTTCCATTTTTCCATCTGTTTCAATTGAGATACAATTGGTGAGGAATATTGTGTAAGTTTTGGTGCACAGGATAGTGATTTGATTTACAAGTATCATGAAATAAATATCATAGCAAATTTAGGGAGAATTCATTATCTCATTTAGATACAATATTATAGAGATACAATTTGCCTTTTTATTGTGATGAGAAAACTAAAGGTCTACTCCCTTAACAACATTCATATATAACATAAAGCATTATTAATTGTAATTTTCATGTTCCTATGAGGCATCCCTAGGACACATTTATTTTACGGCTGGCGGTTTGTAGATTTTGAGTGCATTAATTAAATCCTCCTTTTCCAACCCCTGCCTCTGTAACTACAAGTCAAATTTTTTTCCTGTAAGTATGTTTGTCTTTGAAGTGTACTTTAATCTATAAACTGTGTTAGTTCCTCTTACACAATGTACTGCTTGCTATATTTAGTACATTTCAAACTGAACACCAGAATATATCAAGTTATGATATGTTGCTATTTAAAGATATTTCACAGTTATTTACTATTCCCCATACAGCACATTTCTTGCCCCTGACTCATTCAATTTGCAACTGGAAAATTTTCTCTCTTAATTTTCATCAAATATTTCTTTTTCCTCACACCATTTCCCTCCTTCTTGTGAACATCCTGTTTCTTTGTATATCTATATCTCCTTTTCTGTTGTGGTATGTTCATTTCTTTTAAATTCCAAATATGAATAAAATCATACAGCATTTGTCTTTCTCTTTCTGACTTATATCACTTAGCACATTACCCTCTGGGTCTACCCAATTGTTGCAAATGAAGAGCTTATTCATTTTACAGCTGAGTAATAACCCATTTTATTTTTATCTGTGTGTGTACATATATATATTTCTGCAGTTATTATGTTTGAATTTATCCTTTCTAGTTTGTGTTTTTATTTTCTTGGAATAAGTATCCAGATATGGAAATGTTGGATTATATTTCATTTCTAATTTTTAGATAAAACTGCATACTGTTTTCCACAGTGAAAGCACAAATTTACATTCACTGCAGCAGTGCATCAGGGTTGTTTTTCTTACGTACTCACCAACACTTATATTTGTTATCTTTTTGGTAATATTCATTCTGACAGGACTGACATAAACTCTTATTGTGTTTTGGACTTGCATTTTTCTGATGGTTAGTGATGTTGACAGGTTTCATATGCCTGATGATTACTTTTCCCCACTGTATATTCATTTTTTGTAATGGGCTAAATGACCATAACTGTCTGATTTCATTTTCAGGCTTTCATTGTGTTCCATTATTTTCTTTGTTCTGTACCACTACCATATTCTTTTTATTGCTGTAGCTTTGTATTATAGTTTTAAATCAGGAAAAGTGATACATCCTCTTTGTTCTTTGTCAGATATATTTGTGTTTATTGTTTCTTTTCTTTTCTTTTCTTTGTGATTTCAACACTTTTGTGTTTACATGTAAATTTTATTAATATTTATTGTAATTTCTGAAATTGCCCTTGGTATCTTGATATGCACCGAATATAATTAATGTATTTTCTTGGCTAGTACTGTCATTTAAACAATATAATTTTCCTCATCAATAAACACAGTATATCCTTTCATCTGTTTGCATTACCTTCAATTTCTGTTATAAATATTTTATAGTTTTCTGTGTACAGAACTTTTACCTCCTTGTTTGGATATATTTGAAGATTTTTGTTTTGCAATGTAACTGTAAATGAGACAGTTCCTTCACTTTCTCTATCTGTTAGCTTGTTGTTAGTGTGCAGAAATGCAAGATTTGTGTATGTTAATTTTACATTCTGAAATTTTAACAAATGCACTGATAAGTCCTAGTAGTTTTGAGGTACCATCTATAGGATTTCTGTTTAAAGTATGTCATCTGCAAACAGATACTTTTACTCCTATTCTTAATTAGCTGTATTATATTTCCATTTATTTTGGATAACTATGGCTTGAAGTCCCAATACTATACTGAATAACAGTGGTAAGAGTTAGCATTCTTGCCTTCTCCCTGCTCTTACAGCAGATGCTTTCAGCTTTTAATCATTGAGTGTCATGTTAGTTGAGTTTTTGTCATATATGACCTTAACTGTGTTGAGGTATGTTTCCTCATGCACAATTTGAGGAGAAATATAATCTTAAATACTTAATGATTTTTCAAACATTTTATGACTCTTTTGATGTGACTATATTATTTTTATTCTTTAATTTCTTAGAGTGGTGTATCATAGTGATTAATTTGTAGGTAATGAATCACTTTTGCATCCCTGGATTAAAATGGACTTAATCATAATATATAATCCTGTTAATGTATTTTTTGCTTTGCTAACATTTCAGTGATGATTTTTACATCAATGCTTATCAGTAGTATTTAACCTGCAATTTGTTGAGGTACTGTTCCACTTTTAGCAGTAGTGTGGTACAGAAAGGTGGGGTAGGAAGCCTTTCATCCTCTTGAAATTTTTGGAAATCTCTGAGAATTATTGGTGATAGCTCTTCTCTAAATATTTGGCAGAATTCTCATGTGAAGCTGTCTAGGCCTGGAATTGTGTTTCTTGGGAAATTTTGTTTAATGACTTATTCAAATTCATTAGTGGTTATCTGTTCATATTTTCTATTTCTCATTCCATCATGGAGATTATGTCTTTCACGCACACTGTATATTTCTTCTAGGGTTTCCAATTTATTTACATGTAATTTGTTGCATCTTCTTATGATGCTTTGTATTTCTTTGATATAAACTGTAACTTCTCATTTATTTCTGAGCTTATTAATCTGTACTCTTTTTTCTCATGAGTCTGGTTAAATTTTATCAACTTTATTTATCTTTGAAAAACCGTTATTTAGTTTGATTGAATGTTTCTATTTTTAATCATTATTTTATTTATTTATGTTCTGACCTTTCAACTGTCTTTACTTCTACTAACAAATTTATTCTTATTTTGCTATAACTGTTGTTTGTAAGATTATGTTATAAGAGAGAGATATTTCTTATTTGTAAAAGTGGGACTATTTTTTAAAAGCATCCCTATTAATACTGCTTTTGCTATACCACATGGACTTTGTTTATGTTGTGATTTTTTTCTATATATATTTCCTTTGATTTTTACAGCAATCCATTTTTGTTTAATATTGTATGATTTATCCTCTGCATTTTACTCTTTTTCTTATGGTTTTACATTTAATATATTTCTATTCTCAAAGAATCCATATGTTTCTTCCCAAAAAGGGAAAATGTAATAAAATTTGTACAAAAATAGGAAAGACCCAAATTTTCTAAAATTATCTTTGAAAAATAAACAAAACTGTGGGTATTATCCTCCCTGAATTTATAAAGTACTACAAAGCTACAGTCATCAAATCATCATAATATATCACTAAAAGAGACACATAGATCAATGGAACAAAATAAAGAGTCTGAAAATAAACCCACACACATATGATCAATTAGTCTACAATGAAGGAGGCAAAAGTATACAATGTAAATAAGGCAGTCTCTTCAACAAGTAGTTCTGGGAAAACGGGACAGTACATGTAAAAGTAAGATGTATGATCACTTCCATCCATAGAATACAAAATAAGATAAAAATTGATTAATTTCCTAAATGTAAAACCTGAAACTAAAATTTCTGACAAAAACATGAAGAGAACTTTCTTTGAGATAAATTGTAACAATATTTATTGGTGATCTGTCTCCTAATTAAAAAAAAGGAAAATTATCAATAATAGTTTTAAGTTTATGTAGAAAAATTTAGATGTACTATGTGATACAGGGATTCTACTTCTTGTATAAGTGTGAAGTGTAAAACCTTTTGTAGAGCAAAGGAAACCTTCTACAACACATATGACAACACACATATTAGAAGGAAAATTTGACATTGAGACCAACAAGGTGTTAATATCCATAATATATATGTAGCATATTAGACAATATTTTAAAACACAGGCCCCAACTTAAAAACAGTTTAAGGATCTTCATGGAAACTTTTCAAAAACAGACATGTGGATGAATTTCATTCACATAAAAAGAAACATAACGTTGCTATTCATTAGGAAATCTTATATCAAAACCGAAATGAAATATAATCTCACAGCAACCAAAAGGGCTATTAAAAAATGCTTCTAATGTCAAACATTAATAAGAATGTTAATAAAAGGGAACCAAGGTACACTGTTGGTGGAAACATATATTGATGCATCCACTATTATAAAAGTGTAAACAGTGCACAGAAAACTAGAAATAGAAGTGTTATATATTGCAGCAATTCCAGTTTTAGATATAAATCTGTAAAAAATGAAAACATTAACTTTAAAGGATATATTACCCACAATGTTCTTAACATCATCATTTAAAATAGCCAAGGATAGATGCACAACTCAACTGCCCATCAACAGATGATTGGCTGAAGTAGATGTGAGATATAGATAACATAATAAATACTTAGTCATTGTCATATCAAAAAATAAAATTCTTCCATTTGGAAAAATGTGACTGGACCCAGAAATTGTTGTACATATGAAAATAAGTCATACGGAGACAAACACTGTAAGTTATCACTTATATGAGGAAACTAAAGATATAAGAGAAATAATCATAAAGAAACAGGAACAGAATCACATATATATGTGTAGTGTATCAACTAGTGGTTTCATTTGGTGACAGACAAGAATTAGGGTGAAGACAGAAATATGCAAGCTACCAGTTATTGATATATGTGTAGTGTATCAACTAGTGGTTTCATTTGGTGACAGACAAGAATTAGGGTGAAGACAGAAATATGCAAGCTACCAGTTATTGATTAGAGAAGAAACAGGGCTACATTTACAGCACAGAGAAATATTTTAATAATTTAAATGATTTTAAAGAGATTATAGGCATATATTTTAGTAAAATGTGCATGTATGTGGGAAAACAATGAAGAAAATAACCCAGGAAAATCAAAATATTTTGTAGTACTATGACATTAGGGAAGTGATTTGTTCACTTTCTTTAGTGTTCTTATAATGTCCTAATTAGAATTTAAGCTTTTAAATGAAAAAGTATATACTTTGTAAAAAGTGACATAACTTTAAACTATTTTTGTCTCTCCCCTAAAATCTTCAGTCTGTAAAACTTTCACATCTCAACAAGTATAACTAAAATTCACAACAATACTCCAGAACACATGTGTAAAGCTGAAGGTTGTTGGGCTAAAACACATAAAGGAGGCTCAACTGAGGGAAGAGCAGATTTGGTGCCTGCAACCAAGGCCCAGTTACTAGGGTATCTGAGCCCACAGGTTCAGAGAACCCAGTAGAAAATGGGTCACAGTGCTTCACACAGCTTCGGCCTCCAACTGCACCAGCACTCATAGTCACAGGTAACTAGGAGGGAGCCACAATGGAGACAGAAATTCCACCCTTCAGACACTCAGACATTCATGACACTGTCCTAACTCCCCATTCACATTGGTGGAGAAAAGTTACCTTGCAAAACTGGACATGGGAAAGGCACTTGCCTGATTCAAAATACCCACCTATCTTTACACCATTCCACAATCGGTTAACTGAGACTCAAGGGATATCAGATAAAAGGAGGGTTTGCCATCCTAGTGACAACAGTGGCATTAACTACCAGAGAAGTCTAAGAAGTGACAATGAAAGCACATCTTTTTTGCAGACTGTAGGGACTGGAAAGTGCCATTTTGAAATATTATCAGAGGTAGCTCAGGTAAGTAAAACCAAAAATTCTGCAATATTGCAACCTACCAGAAAAGAAAAGCAAGGGCTCCTACTCCACATCTGTTATTTAGTGTCCTCACAACAATAATTTACCAAGATCATGACCAATCACAGTAACATTATAGTGCATGCACACACACAGTTGCCAAGACACAGACACCGAAACAGACACAGACACACACGAATACGCACATGCACATGCACACACACACACAATGTCTACCCTGCAGCAAACAAACTTAAAGTCATGGTATATTGCCATGTAATTAACAGAGAATCCAAATAGGTGTCATACAAATACTCAAAACATAAAACAAAACTCAGATAGCAGTTTAGTGAGCTTAGGAATAAATTGAATGCTGATAAGGAATACATTACCAAAGAGAATGAAACTATAAAATAACCAAACATTATTGGAGGACCAGATGAACTTAATAACTGAGATGAAGAATGAAACAGAAAGCATTGGGAGCAGACTGTCTTTGTGGAAGAGAGTTTAGCAAACTCATCAATACAAAACTAGAAATGATAGAGGAGTGCAGGATGCAGATATTAAAAAGTGAGGAAATTCTACAACAGCCATCAGACTTCTTCAGGAAGTGCACTTTATAGTGAAATGCAGAAGGGAGAAGAAAGTTAGAAGGTAGCTGATGGTTTATTTAAAGAAATAATAGTTGATAACTTCCTGAAACTATGTAAGGAACTGATATACAAGTTATGAGCCAACAAAGCACAAATAACTTTAAGGCAAAGAGACCTCCTTCAAGATATGTCATATGCAAATTGGCTAGTCAATGACAGAGTAAAATTTTAAAGGCAGCCAAAAAGTGTTATGATAATCTACAAAGGAACCCCCATTAGACTTTCAGCAGATTTCTCAGGAGAAAACATAGGCCAAGGGTAAATTAGATGGCATTTTCAAACTACTGAGAAAGAAATCTCTCACCCAAGAATACTCTACCTTGCACAGTTATCACTTAGCTATAAAGTGAAAATAAAGACTTTACCAGACAAACAAATCCTGAATGAGATGAAAAAAAAAAAACTGAGACAACTTACACGGGGTGGAGAAAAGAGCTCTTCTAAGAAATTTAAAATGGCAAAAATATGCAAAACATTGAATAAAATGCTTAGCAGACACCACGAGAAATTTGCAAATGTTTCTTTGGATATGTTCTTAAATGCTACTATACTATATGGATTAGAAAGCGAAAAATAGGAAATCGGGGCAATAAGTATATATACATCAATCTGGTATAATTTTCACAAGAGTAAAAGGAATTTTTTGAGACAGTAATCATAAAAGGTAAAAAGTAAAAATAAATCAATATTAAAGGAAGCTTCTATCAGCAGAAAAATGACTAAATTATACATGAGATGTTTTATTTTTAATTGTAGTACAGTAGATGTACTATATTGTGTAGTTTCAGATGTACAGCATAGAGATTCCAACCACTTTGTGAATTATATTGCATTATAAATTATTACAATACTTTTAACATTCAATTATTATAAGTTATTGTGTATAATTCCGTGATCTATACAGATTATCCTTGTTGCTTCTAGCCTTTATGTATACTACATTATATCTCTCAATATCGTACATAAAATTGTCCTTCCCTTCCACTTTGGTAAACATAAATTTTTTTCCCATGTCTTTCAGTCTGTTTCAGTCTTTCCTATCTAATCTCTCTATCTCTGTACCATGTCTCTATCAATCAACCAATCTATCTATCTGTCTGTCTATCTATCTATCTATCAATCAATCTATCTACCATGTATCTATGTATCTAACCTATTTATCTGTCATCTATCAATAGATATCTATAGATATATGTACATAGATATTTGTTATTCTTTAGATTCCACATATAAATTATGTTATATACTTTTGTCTTTGTTTAAGTTTCTTGACAATATTTACTAGGTCCATTCAGGATGCTGAAATAGCAATGTGTTATACTTTTTCATGGCTGACTAATATTCCATTGCATATTTATAAAATCATCATGTCTTCTTAAGTCCATACTCTACTGTGGACTCTTGGATAGCTTCCCAGTATTGCATGTTATAAACAGTGCTGTTGTGAAATATTGTTCTTCACAATTTTGGGTTTTTTCCCCAGATTTTTCATAGGAGAGGTATTACTGTTTCATATGGTAGTTCTGTTTTAGGTTTTAAAGAAATCTGAATACTGTTTTCCATAGAAGCTGTACCAATTTACATCCCTACGAAGTGTAAAAAGACATTTCCTACCTCCACATCATCTCCAACACTTTCCATTAGTAGACATTTTTATAATATCGATTTGACCAGTGTGAAGTGATACCTCATTGTGGTTTTGATTTGCAATTACCTAATAATTAGTAATGCTGAGCAAGTTTATCACATGCCCGTTACTCATCTGTAAATTTTCTTTGGAAAAATACTATCTCAGTTACTCTGCTCTTGTTTTTGATTGAGTTTTTGCTTTTCAAATTGAGTTGTATAAACTAAATCCATGTTACATCTACTAACCTACATCTATTAAACCCTGGTCACTTGCATTGTTTGCCAATATGTTCTCCAATTACACAGGCAGTGTTTTCATGTCATTGATTATATCCTTAACTGTGCAGAAGTTTTCAAGTTTGTTTAGGTCTCACTTGCTTATTTTTGCTTTTATTTCTTTTGCATTTGGAGACTGATATAAGAAAATATTCCTATGATATATATCCAATAGGGTATCACATATATTCCCTTCTAGCAGTTTTATACTATCAGGTCTTTCATTGAGGTCCTTAATAAACTTGTAGTTTATTTTTGTAAGTGATGTCAGGGAATGCTCTCATTTCACTGTTTTACATGTAGATGTCCAGCTTTCCCAACACAGCACATTGACGAGACTGTCATTTCTCCATTGGGTACTTTCGCCACTTTTATCAAAGATACATTGCTCATAGGTGTGTGGAATTGTTTCTAGGCTCTCTATTCTTATTAGTTATATCTCTGTGCCAATGCCATGCTGTTTTTATTACTGTAGGTTTGTAGTAAAGTAAGGTATCTTGGAGGGTTATATCTCCAGATTTGTTGTTTTTATCATGAGCATTTTGGCAATTTTTAATGGTTTTATGTAAAACTTAGAGTTATTTTTTCTGCTTCTTTGGAAAATTCTGCACCTTTGTAACATTAATTACACTAAATCTGTAGGTTTTTTTGTGTAGTATGGCCATATTCACAATATGAACTCTTTCAATCCAAGACCACAAGAAATCTTTCCATTTCTTTGAATCATTTTTAAATACTTTGTCAATGTTTTATAATTTTCAGTGTGTAGATCTTTCACATATGTGGTTACATTTATTCCAAGATAATCCAGGGAATGTGATTATAAATAGAATTGCTTTCAACGTCCATTTTAGGGTATGTCAAGATTAATGTGTTGAAATGCAACAGACTTATTTACAATAAACTTGTACCCTGCTCCCTTTATGAAATTATTTATTGTTCATTACAGTCAGTTTGGAGACTTTAGGACTCTCTGTGTAGATTGTTATGCCATTAGTACTGGTGACAATTTTGCTTCTTTCTTTCCATTTTGTATTTCTTTTACTTCTTTTTCTTTTCCTTTTCCTTCTTGTATTACTGGAACAGATTTGGTGAGAGTAGGAGTCCTTGTCTTCTTCCCGAATTTACCCAGAAGGTTTTCAGCTTTTCCCCCTGATTATTTTAAATTCTTATAAATGGCCTTTAATGTGCTGAGAGATGTTCCCCTTATAATCACTTACATGAAAATTCTGGTCATGAATGTATGTTGAATTTTGTCAAATCCTTTTTCTGTGTGTGTTGACATGGTGCTGTGAACTTTGTCTTTCCTTTATTAGATATGTGTCACGCTGATTTGTTTATGTTGAACCATCCTTGTGACTCTGGAAGGACTCCAAGGATCATCGTGTATAATCATTTCTATGTATTGTTGGATTAATTTATTGATGTATTTTTGAGGATTTTTGAATGAATATTCATCAAGGATATTGGCTTTCATTTTCTTTTTTTTTTTTTTTGGTAGTGTCTTTGGTTTGTTATCAGGTTAATGGTGACATCATGAAATAACTTTGGGAATTGTCATTCCTCTTTCATTTTTCACAATAGTTGATGGGAAAGAGCTTTTAGTGAAGGCATCCAGACATTTTGTTCAAGGGATGTTTTTAAAATTATACATTTTATTTAGCTTATACTGATTGCTCTTTTCAAGTTTTCTGTTTTCTCTTTTTTCAGTGTTGGCAGTCTGCACGTATCTAGAAATGTGTCCATTACATTTAGGTCATCCAATTGGTTGTCACGTAACTGCTTATAGTGCTTTGATAATCTTTTTTTGTATTTCTTTAATATCAGATGTTGTTTCTACTCTTTCATTTCTTATTTTGTTTGGGTCCAATCTGTGTATTTCTTGACAAGCCTGGCTAAATGTTTACCAGTTTGTTAATATTTTTAAGAGAAAATATATCTCATGATTTTAGGACTTTTAACTTATTTTTTGATTATTTTTCATTTATTTTCAAACTACTAATTAAAGATTCCTCATTCTAATGCCTTTGGGTTTTGTTTGTTCTTATTTCTAGTTATTTTGTGTGATATGCTTGGTCCTTTGTGTGAGGTTTTCTTGTTCCTTGTAGAAGGCATTAATTGTTCCTAACTTTCCTCATAGACTGGTCTTTGCTGAATCCCATACATTTTATGAAGCTGTGTTTTCATTGTAATTTGTCTCTAGGTATGATATTATTACCTCTTTGATTTCATCACCGACCTTGTTTTATTTTATTCTCAATAAGAATGTGGTTTGAAATCATGTTTGTGCTTTTCCGATTCTTCTTTCTAGAGTTGATGCATTGTTTCATTCTTATGTGTATGGAAAAATACTTGCTGTAATCTATATTTGCTTAAAGTTCCTGAGGCATTTTTCCTGACATAATTTGTGGTTTATTCCTTACATAACATCCAGGGCACACTTGAAAAGTTAATGTGTTCTGCTTTTCTGATGCAGTGTCCAATAACCCAGTTAGGCTCAAATAAGCTAATATACTATTAAGACCTCTACTTCCTTACAGATATTCTTTCTGTATGATATGGCTATCAGAATAGTTAGGTGTTAAATTCATCTACTATTATTGTTTTATAATCAGTTAATTCCTTCATGTCTATTAATATTTCTTAATATAATTAAGATCTATGGTTTTGGGTCCATATATAATTTAATGAGTGTAATACCCTATTTGAATAGTGATCTCTTTTTCATTATATAATTTCATATATATGTTTCATTGTGGCCCTTATTTTGATATGTATTTTGTATGAGTTGTGCATTGCAATGTGTACTTTCTTATCATTTCCATGAAATATCTCTTCCATCTATTTCAAATCTGTGTTTATCTTTCAACATAAATTGAGATTTTTGGGGGTGGAGGCCAAGATGGTGGAGTAGAAGTATGATCGATACACACCCTTTCCCACAAATGCACCAAGACTCACATCCACAGACCTACTCAGCTAACCAGGAAACCTGCAGAACTCTGGCAGAACATTGTCCTCTTCAATAGGTAGAGATACATAAAATCTGGTAGGAGAAAAGGAAGAAAGAAAGAAGAAATGGCAAAACAGAGTGGACCAGGTCCCACAGGGAGGGAGCTGCAAAGATGGACTGGAGTTCATTTACTGGGTCTCCCCTCTCCAACTGAGAGTTCGGCAGGATGGATGGGGAGCGTCCAAGGCTTGGATCTGTACAGAGAATAAGATGACTGACAGAGCTAAGTTAAACAGGCACAGACAACCAGCCCAACATGCAGCCCAGAAGCTGGGGGCAGGGCCATGCTGCACGAGCTGGGTTGAAGTTAGGAATGTCTGCATTGAGGCAGTCCAGGGGAATGGAGGGTGCTGTGTGTCATTGCTGTGGGTGTACAGGGCAGAACAAACTGGGCCCTCTATCAAACTACAGGGCAGATGTGCCCTGTGGGTGGAAGGGCACATAACCATGTCTGAATATCCACAAAAGTTTCAAGGTGAAGAGAACTGGGGTCAGACACAGCCACCATGCCCTCTGGTGCTTTGCACTCAGGCAGTAGTGGGGGCAAAATCTGCATTCATGTTTAAGTACTTAGCAGCCTTAAGGGCCTGATGGAGACTTTATAGCCTGAGACAAATAGGATAATTCTGTCCTGGTTCCTCGGAGAACTTGCTTCACCAAGACAAACAAGGAGCTGGATTTTGGGCCAGACCAGGGACAGGGCTGTTCCTCAGTCTTCCCTGAGCCCACTTCTGGTGCGCAAACCCAAGGCAGACCATAGAGTGGCACAGAGTGCATAGTGACTGGCAACCTGAGGGGGCGTGTGGCCCCAGCTTTTCTGCTGAAACGCAGCCCCTGACCATGGTGTTAGGAGAGGGCATGATGCCCACTCCTGCCTGGTCAGCCTGCAACATCTCACTGCAGCATCAGGCAGGGCAGTGACAAGCCAGCCCTAAGTAAAGAGATCTGCCCTGGACGCTGTGTTTAGGATAGGAACAATCTGCTTACCGACAGGCACTGGGAGTGGCACAGTTGAGGTCTCCAGTGGAGGGCCTCCGAAAATAAGAAGATGAGCTTCCAAATCAGGATGAATACAGAAAGATTCACATTAAATATACACAGTTTCCAGGAGAACACAGACCACCCCATTGTTTTAATCTGTTTTTAGATGTTCCATTTTCTGTTACCCTAAAATTTTCACTTCTTTGGCAATTATACATACCCCTATTTTCATCCCTTTGAAATATTTTAAAAATATTTCTATTATTATTATTTTTCAACACTCTGCTTCAACTTGCTCTTCTATTTTGCATAATACAATGTCTTCAAAAATTTATTTCCCCCTTCTTTAAAATTCCTTGTCTCTCTCTCTCTCTTTTTTCTCTTTTCTAAGTTGTATTACTACATAGACACTAGGTAGAGAAACTCCCTTAGGACCACAGTAGATAACTAATACGCCATAAACCACAGTGCCTGAGAGGTAGGAGCAAGATGAAGAAGCAGAGAAACCATTCACAATTAAAAGAACAAGAGAAATCCTCTGAAAGGACGATCAGTGAAATAGATATCAATAGCCTACTAGATCAAGATTTTAAAAAAAAGAAGTGATCAAATTACTGAAGGAAATGAAAGGTGTCACAAAGCTGACTAGATAATGCAGAGGAATGAATTAGTGACTTAGAAGACACGACAATATAAAGCACCCAATCAGAAGAACTACAAGAGAAACAATGAGAAACAAATAAAAAAAAAGCATAAGGGACCTAGCTGATAATAGATAGCATGCCAAACTTGGCATGATAGAAGTTCCAGAAGGGAAGGAAAGTTCAAAGGGAATTGCAAAGGTGTTTGAAGAAATCATGACTGAGAACTCCCCAAACATAAAGAAGGAATCAAATATCCAAGTACAGGAAGCTCAGAGTGTCCCAAACAGGGAGAACCCTAATATAGCCACACCAAGACATATACTTAAGATGGCCAGAGTCAAGGATAAAGAAATGATCCAAAAGGAAGCAAGAGAAAGGCAAAGACTGAGTTACAAGGGAATCCCCATAAGGCTCCAACCTGATTTCACTACACAAATACTACAGGACATAAGGAAGTGGCAAGATATATTCAGAGTCTTGAATGAAAAAAATGATATACCCTAGGATAATTTAAACAGAAAAGCTATACTTTATGGTAGAAGGAGACATAAAGGATTTCACAGACAATAAAATGCTACAAGAATTTAGCAACACTATACCCATGTTAAAAGAAATATTGAAAGGTATACTCTAAAAAGAGAAGTTGCAGGATGTTACAGAAATGAGAATCTCACAGCTGGAAAGGTGATAACTCATGAATTATAAATAAAATAAACACAAAATTTTAAAATAAGACATACAAATCATTGAGAGAAGGAGAGGGAGGGAGGAAAATAGAGAATTTTTTTTTTTGGTCTTTCCTTTTAAAATATTTTGTTCTCGATAGGACGGTTTTGAGATCATGTTACTATCAGTTTAATAAAAGCAGTTATAATAATGGTCTAAAAGACTTATATAAAAGGGTAACAACAAGACAGAAACTTACCAGGTTGTCCCTAAAACTAAATAAACTTCATGATATTTCAAAGGATAATGACCAAACCATAAGGGAAGATGAAATGAACAAAGAGGAAATACCAAATCAACTGCAAAGATAAGGTCAAAATGGCAGTAAACCCAAACATATCATCTATTATTGTAAATGTTAATGGATTAAATGCTCCAGTGGAAAACCATAGAGTGGCAGCCTGCATAATAAAACAAGAACCTTCAATATGCTGCATACAAGAGACCCACTTCAGGGAGAAGTACACATATAGATTGAGAGAGAAAGGATGGAAAACATATTCCATACAAATGGAAAAGCCAGAGGCAGGTGTTGCAGTACTGATATCTGAGAAAAGAGTCTTTAAAACAAAGACCATAAAGAAAGATAAAGAAGGCAATTTTATAATGATTGAAGCAGTGATACAAGATGAGGATAGAACACTCATTAATACATATGCAGCAAATAGAGGAGCACCTAAGTACATAAAATATTTACTAACAGATAAAAATGGGGATAGTGATGGGAATCTAATCATAGTTGGAGATTTCATTGCAGCATTAACATAACTGGACGGATCATCTAGATAGAAACTAAATTAGGCAAAAGAGAAGTTAAATAATGCAATAGAAATATTACACTTGGTGGAAATTATCAGAGCAATGCACCCCCCACAAAATAGTATATACATTCTCTCCAAGTTCACATGGGACATTTACCAGGTTTCATGATATATTTGGATACAGAAGAAATCTCAGCAATTTTAAGAAGATAGATTACCCCAAGAATCTTTACTGACCACTGTACCATGAAGCTAGAAATCAACAACAGAGAAATAATGGAGAACAAAAGGAAAACATGGGGATTAACAATATGTTATTAAAAAAATAATGGGTCAATGAAGAAATCAAAGCTGAAATGGAAAAGTACCTTGAGACAAAAGAAAATGAAAGCAAAACCAAACACATTAAAAGCATTGCTGAGAGGGGAGTTTATAGTGATACAGGTCTTCTTCAAAAAAGAACAATCACAAATAAACAATTTAACCCACCAGCAGAATGAACTACAAAAAGAACAAAAAACCCCAAAAGGCAGCAGAAGGAAGGAAATCATAAATATTGGGAGGAAATAAACATAATAGAGATTGAAAAAAACCATAGGAAAAAAATTACCAATCCAAAAGCTGGTTTTTTAAAAAAATAATTAAAAAAGAAAATCCTCTGGCCAAACTGAAAAAGAAGAAAAGAGAGAGAGCACAAATTAGCAAAATAAGAAAGGAGAATGGAGACATTACAACAAATAAAATAGAAATAAAGAATATCATATGAGAATATTATGAAAGTTTCTGGAAACAAACTGGATAACCTAGATAAGATGGACAAGTTTCTGGAAACATAATGTCCACCAAGAATAAATCAAGAAGAAACTGACTCCTTGAACAAGCAGAGCATCAGAAATTAATTCAAAACAGCAATGTAAAACCTCCCTACAAATAACAGTCTAGAACCAGAAGGATTCAATGTGGAATTCTACAAAACATACAAAGAGGAACTCATACCTGTGCTTCTCAAACTCTTCCAGAAGATTGAAAAGGAAGGAATACTCCCAAAGTCATTCTATGAAGCCACAATCACCCTGATACCACAACCAGGCAAAGACACTACCAAAAAATAGTATCATAGACCAATATCACTGATGAACACAGATGCCAAAATCCTCACCAAAATAGTAGCAAATAGAATCCAAACACAGAAAAAAGATTATACTTCATGCAGAAGTTGAGATCATGCCAGGGACACAGGGGTGGTTCAACTTATACAAGTCAGTCAATATAATACATCACATCAATAAGAGAAAGGGCCAAAACTACATGATCATCTCAATAGATGCAGGAAAAGCATTTGATAAAATTCAACACACACTTGTGATAAAATCTGTGACCAAAGTGGGCATAGAAGGAACATAACTCAGCATCATGAAAGCTATACATAACTAACCTACAGCTAGCATAGTTCTCAAAGGTGAGAAAGTTAAAACCTTCCCACTAAAATCTGGGACAGGAGAAGGATGCACACTATCTCCACTCCAACTCAAGATAGGCTTGTAAATCCTAGCCACAGGAATCAAACAAGAGAGAGAAGTAAAAGGGATGCAAATTGGAAAGGAAGAGTTAAAAGTCTTACTATATGCAGGTAATATGTTACTATATATAGAAAACCCTGCAAGATCCAGACAAAAACTACTAAGGCTGATCAAAGAATGCAGCAAGGTAGCAGGTTATAAGATTAAGATTCAAAAATCAGTGACATTTCTTTACGCTAATGATTCAGATATTACTATAGAGCTACAGTCAACATGACAGCACTGAATCGGCAGGAAAGCATACTTATAGGCCAATGGAACAGAATAGAGAGCCCAGAAGTGAACCCAAAAAATCTTGGTCAGTTAATCTTCAACAAAGGAGGCAAGAAAATACAATGGAATTGAGACAGACCCTTCAGCAACTGGTGTTGGTAAAACTGGACAGCAGCAAGTAATTCAATGAAGTTAGAGCACTCCCAATGAAGCTAGAACACCACACATATATATATATAATCAGAATGGATCAAAGACTTAAAGATAAGTCAAGATACAATAAACCTCCTTGAGGAAAATATAGGGAAAATATTATCTGACATAATTCTCGAAAATTTTCTCATAGAAGAAATAAAAGGAAGAAAAACCAAATGACACCTAATGAAACTTACAAGCTTCTGCACAGTAAAGAAGCCGGAAGTAAAACAAAAAGACAACCTACGGAATGGGAAAAAAATTTGAATAAGAAACACACAAAGGCTTGATCTTCAGATTATATAAGCAGATCATCCAACTGAATAAGATAAAATAAACAACGGAATACAAAAATGGGCAGAAAACCTAAACAAATTATTCTCCAAGGAAAGCATAAAAATGAACAAAAGGCACATCAGAAAATGTTCAATGTCACTGATTATCAAAGAAATGCAAATCAAAACTACAGTGAGGTATCACCTCACACCAGTCAGAATGGCCATCATTCAAAAATCCACAAATGAAAAATGCTGGTGAGGCTGTGGAGAAAAGGGAACAATCCTTCACTGCTGGTGGCAATGCAGTTTGGTGCAGCCACTGTGGATAACACGATGGAGATTCCTCAAAAGCCTAGGAATAGACTTACCATATGACCCAGGAATCCCGTTCCTGGGCATATATCCAGAAGGAACCCTACTTCAGGATGACACCTGCACACCAATGTTCATAGTCAGCACTATTTACAATAGACAAGACATGGAAACAGCCTAAATGTCCATCGACAGTTGACTGGATAAAGAAAAGGTGGTATATTTATTCAATGGAATACTAGTCAGCCATATAAACTGACAACATAACACCATTTTCAGCAACATGGATGCTCCTGGGGAAAATAAGTCTAAGTGAAGTAAGCCAGAAAGAGAAAGAAATATAGCATATGAAATGGCTCATCAGTGGTATCTAAAAGCAAAGTAAAACAAAACAAAAAGAGCATAAATACAAAACAGAAATAGACTCGCAGACATAGAATACAAAGATTTGGTTGCCATGTGGCTGGGGGTTGGAAGAGATAGACTGGGAGGCCAAAATTGTAGAATAGATAAACAGGATTCTACTGTATAGCATAGGGAATTATATAAAAGATCTTACGGCAGTTCATAGATGAAAAAATGGGACAAAAAATGTATATATGTTCATTGTAACTGAAAAATAGTGCTCTACGTTGGAATTGGAGACAAATTTGTAAACTGAATGTAAATCAATAAAAAAAAGTCAAAAATAGAAAAAGCATTATCCTAAATATTACAGGTGTAAATATATATTATAGAGAAAAAATATGCTAAAAAGAAGTAAAACAAAAGATTTTGTTTTATGTTTTCTTTTTGAGATAAGCAATTCTAAAAACCTCTAGCCAGGTGCATCAAGAATAAAAGGTAGATACTCCAAAGGAATAAATTAAGAAATAAAAGTAGAGAAATAACAATTGTTACCTCAGATATACAAAAAAGGGATCATTTTGTCAACACTTACATGCCAATTAACTGGACAAATTAGAAGAAATGGACAAATATCTAGAAAGAGACAGATATAAGGAGAAACAAATAATTTGAAGAAACTGTTAACTAGAAGAAAGATAGAATCTGCATTTAAAAAAATTGTTGAATATAAGTGCAGTTTTAAAGAGCTCCCCTGGAGAACTGTACAAAAATACAAACAGAACTAATACTCTTCAAACTATTCAAACATAGTGAAGATGTGGGAAACTCCCAAATTAATTCTATGAAGCTTTCATCACCCTGATAGCAAAAGCAACAAAAAAAGCACGGGCAAAGGGAAATTCAAGCCAATATATTTGATAGATTTGCATGCAAAAATTATTATTAGCAAACTAAATCCAGCAATACCTAAAATGAATCATACGCCATCATCAACTTAGATTTATTGCAGGGTCACAAGAGAGGTTCAACATACACAAATCAATCAGTTTGATACACCACAATAACAAAAGTAAAAAAGAAAATGACATGGTCATCCCAATAAATCCATTAAAAGCATTTCATAAAATTCAACATTTATTCATTAAGACAGCAACAACAGCAACAACAACAACAGCAACAACGACAGAAACCTCTTAGCAAAGTAGGATTCATGAAATATATCTCAACATATCTAAAGTCATTAATTACAGACCCACAGACAACATAATATGCAAAAGTGAAAACCTGAAAGCCAAATTAAGGAAAAGACAAGGATGCCCACTTTCACCATTTTTATTAAACACATTATGGGAAGTTCTAGCAACAGTAATCAGACAAGAAAAAAAGTTATTCAAGTAGGATTGAATGAAGTAAAACTGTTATTATTTTAGATGACATGATAATCTATATAGTGATCTCTAAAGATTCTCCAAACAAAAACAACAAAAACTAACAAAGATATTTAGCAAAGCAGCATGATTCATGATTAATATACAAAAACTGCCACATTATTTACACAAAAAATGAAATATTGCATAATTTTAAAAAATCCATATGAAATCAGATCAAAAAATGAAAAACCAATGAAAATCCAACATAATTATATGAATAGGACACTGATAAAGAAATTTGAAGATGATGCAAAGAAATGGAAAGAAATCTAAAGGTCTTATTTTAGAGGAATTAATATTGTTAAAATATACATACTACAAAAGATGTCTACAGATATAAATTGATTCAGATCGAACTTCATGATATTTTCTACAGAACTTAAAACAGTCCTATGATTTGTATGGAAATGCAAAAGAACCAGAACTGCATAAGAAACAATGAGGAAAAAGAACAAAGTTGGAGTCATAACTTATAACCATCCCAGATCTCAGAATATATTACAAAAATATCATAATCAATACACCACAATGCTGGAAAACAACCAAATATCTATATCACTGGAAAGTAACACAGAGATAAAAATAAAACATCACACCAATGGTCAACTAAACTATGACAAAGGAAACAAAAATATACAATGCCTTAAACACAGTCTTCAGCAAGTGATGTTGAGAAAGCTAGACAGCTACATGTAAATCAATGAAATTAGAACACTCCCTCACACTGTACAGAAATAAACTCAAAATGCTTTAAATTTCTGAATATAATACATGACACAATAAAAATCCTGGAAACTAACATAAGGAAAACAAGACATAAATTGTAGCAAAATTTTCCTATTTCACTCTCCCAAGCTGAAAACAATAAAAACAAAATAAACAAAAAGTTCCTGATTAAATTGAAAAGCTTCTACACAGCAAAATAAACAAAATGAAAAGATGAACTTCCAAATGGGAGAAAACATTAGGAAACAATTCAATCAAAAAGAGGCTAATATCTAAAATACACACATTGTTCATACAACTCCATTTCAAAAATCTACAAACAACTCAGCCAGAAAATGAGCAGTAAACATTTCTGTAAAGCAGACACACAGATGACAAACAGTAAAAGGAAAACATGCTCACCTTGCTAATCATTATACAAATGCAAGACAAAAATAAAATAATGTTTTACCTCACACTATTCAGAAAGGCTGTCATTCAAATGTCTACAAATACTAAAGAAGGGGGTGGTTGAGGAGAAAATGGGACTCTCCAACGCTGTTGGTGGGAATGAAAATTGGTGAAACCACTTTGGAACCAAAATGGAAGTTCCTTTAAATAATAAAATTAGACATTTCATATGACACAGCAATCACACTCGTGGGCATATAAAATATAAATCCTGAGAACAAAGAATCCTAGAGTAAAAGATAAGAAGTACACTCTGACATTGGACTTAATATGATTCTACATATGTCTCCTCTGTCAAGGGAAGCAGAAGCAAAACAAACAAAATAAGATTGTATCACTATAAACAGATTTACACTGCAGAAGAAATGATCAATAAAATGAAAAGTCAACAAACGCAATGGGAGGATATATTTTCAAGTTATATTTTCCCATCTAGTGTTAATATCCAAAATATATGGCAAACTTTTATGCCAGATCAACAACAAAAAAGACAAAAAATCCAATTAAAAAAATGTCCATAAGAAGTGAATACATAGATCTGAATCAATTTCCTTTAGAAAACATAGAGTTGGCTAAATGACACATGAAAGTATGTTCAGAGTTAGAAATTATTAGGAAAGTCATAAACCAAAAATGAGACAAGACCTCACACTTTTCAGAAGGCTCTCATCAAAAGGAAAAGAAATAGATGTTGGTGAGATTGTGGAGAGAATGGAACACTGTGGACATTGTTGATAGGTATGCAAAGTATTGATTTCTTTGCATATAAACATCAAATTTTCTTCATGCAGTTTTCTGTCAAGGGATGTTGGGTTTGTAGGCCCCTGTCTGAAGGCTCTAGAGAATAAGCCCTTGGGCTGAACTGATAAACAATCTGTGAGGAATGTCACATATCCAGGCTGGATAAGAAATGGCCTACTCAATGTATCCAGTATGGATGGCTGGATAGCCTATTATGCGTAAGACCCTCAGTGGAGGACAACCTAAGACAAGCACAGCTGGCTGGATAAGAGATGGCCTACTTAATGAAGTTCTGTGATGATATTTAATACAATTTTTGATCATTTAAAATCCTGTGCTTACTGCAGGAGCATGGGGACATAAATAGCTTAAGATTATTAACATTGTTATAACTTAGATTATATGCGAGGCATTGTGCATATCCTATATAAACCCCTCTTCTAAGAATCAGTAAACAGAGAAGTGCTTCGCTTGTCTTCACACTGTGTTTGTGTGTATATTACATAGTGGCACTGACAGGGTTAATTAAATTTGTTGGTAGTATCTTAAATATATGTTGCATTATATACAATGCTCTTTCTGCATGTATTGAGATGATTATATGAGTTTTATTTCTCATTCTATTAGTGTGGCATGTCACCTTTATCGATTTGAGTATTTTGAAGTATCCTTAAACCCAGGGATTAATCCCTTTACTCATGTATGTGTATGATACGTTAAATTGTTGTTGAATTCACTTTGCTTGAGTTTTGTTGAGAATTTTGGCACATATGTTCTTCAGAGATAATATTCTATATTTTGCATATAATGTCCTTTCTATCATTTTTATGCAAATAAAGCTGGCATCATAAAACATGTTTGGAATCTTTTACCCTTTCAAATTCTTGGAAGATTTGGGGAAGAATTGGTGAAAAATTGTCTTCAAATGTGTGACAGAATTCACCAGTAATGTCGTCTGGTAAAGTTTTTCTCATTTGGGAAGTTTGGATTATTGATTTACTCATATGCACTTTTGCTCTATTTAACTTTCTTATTCCTTCTTGATTCAGTATTGGAAGACATACGTTATTGGGAATTTGTCTTTTTTTCTAAGTCATTCAAATCGTTGTCTAGTGGTAATTTCTTATGATGCTTTGCATCTCTACAACATCAGTGGTAATATCTTCTCTTTTTTTTCTAATTTTATTTGAGTCTTCATTTTCTTAGTCAACATAAAATTTGTCCACTTAATGTTTAAAAGAAACAGACTTAGTTATATTTTTTTTTATATTTTCAGTTGTTTTTCTTATTATTTGCTGTACTCTCATTCATTCAATTTTCTTCTTTTTTCTTTCTGTTTTCTCCTAGATTTTGAAGTGAAAGTTATGTAGTGTGAATCTTTGTATTTCATTTATTACTATTTTTTATTTAGATTTTACTTATTTTTATTTATTTATTTATTTATTTGTTTGTTTATTTACACATTTATTCATTTATTTATCATTGAAGTACTTCCATTTACAATGTGTCAATCTGTGGTGTATTGCACAGTTTTCCCGTACATGCATACATTTGTGTACCTATTAAAGGTTACTTCACAATATTTAACTTACTGCCCTGTGTCATACAAAAGAAATTTTGAAAAAATCTACTTTTATTTATAGTGGATAACATTTATAAATATTAAGCTCCCAAATAAATCCTCTCAAAGCCCCTTTCCACAGTAATCATAAAATTGTTTAGAAGGTCTGTGAGTGTGCTTAAGTTTTGTAGATGAAATCATTGTGTTCTCACTCAAATTTTTTTTTTAAGATTCCACATATGTCATGTCATGTATTATTTTTCTTTCTCTTTCTGTCTTACTTGAATTAGAATGTCACTTTATGGGGACATCCATTTTGGTGCAAATGTCATTGTTTTATCATTTTATATTGCAGAATATTATTCCATTTTGTAAATACGGCAAAATTTCTGAATACTGTCATCAGTTGTTGGACAATTAGGGTTGCTTCCATGTCATGGATTTTGTATATAGCACTGCTAAATACATTGGGGTGCAGGTGTCTTTTTGAATTAGAGTTCTCTTTGATATATACCCAGAAGTGGGATTGCTGAATCATATGTTAAGTCTATTTTTATTCTTTTGAGGTATCCCCATCCTGTATTCCACAATGACTGCACGAATCTACATTCCTTCCATCAGTGTAGGAGGGTTCACTTTCTCCACAGCTTCCCCAGCATTTGTTGTTTGTGGATTTCTGAATGATGGCCATTGTGAATATTGTGAGGTGATATTTCATTATAGTTTTAAAATGCCCTTCTCTGATAATGATAGTGAGCAATTTTTTTTTCATATATCTGTGTGGCATTTGTATGTCTCTATTGGAGAATTGCTTGTTTATGGCTTCTGCCCATTTTCAGATGGGGTTTCTTTTTTTTATTATTATAAGAGTGTAAGAAGTCTTTACATTTTGGAAATTAAGACTTTGTCAGTTGCATCACTTTAAAATATTTTCTTTAATCCTGTAAATTGTCATTTTGCTTTGTTTATGATCCCCTTTGTTGTGCTAAAGCTTATAAGTTTAATTAGGTTCCATTTCTTAATTTTGCTCTTACATCCATTACCTGGGTAGGCTGTTCTAGGAAATCATTGCTGCGATTTATCTCAGAGTGTTTTGCGTATGCTTTCTTCTAGGAGATTTACTGTGTCTTACCTTACATTTAAGTCTTCAAGATATTTTGAGTTTATTCTTGTGTATGGAGTGAAGGAGTGTCCTTACTCCACTGTATGCTGCTATCCAGATTTCCCAACATCATTTGGTGAAGAGATGGTCTTTTCTCTGTCATATTCTTGGCTTCTCTGTGATAGATTAATTCAACATAGGCCTGTAGATTTATTCCTAGGCCCTCTCTTCTGTTCCATTGGTCCATATGCCTGTTTCTGTACCAATATCTGTCATTTTGATTATTGTAGCTCTGCAATAGTGTATGGAGACCTGGTGGTATATTCCTCCAGCCTCTTTCATTTTTTTGAATATTGCTTTGGAAATTATGGATCTTTTATGACTCTGTGTAAATCTTAGGATCATTTGTTTCAGTCTTAAAAAGAAATATTTTGCATAATTTGTTAGGAAATCACATTAATTCTGTTGACTGCTTTGGGCAGTATGGCCATTTTAACAATTTTGTTTCTTCCATTACAAGTCCATTGGGCATCTTTTCAATTTTTCAAATCTTTTCTGATTTCCTCAATCAATGTTTTCTAGTTGTGCACATTTAAGTTATTCACCTCCTTGGTCAGATTTATTCTTAAGCATTTAATAATTTTGGGTGCAGTTATAAAATCGGTTGTTTCTATATTTTGTTTTCCTGTTGATTCAATGGTAGTGTAAAGAAATGTAATTGGTTTTTTTACATTACACTGTGTACATTGCCCACTTCCTTTTTTAACCTAAGTATTTTTTGTGAAGCTTTTACAGTTTCTCTATATAGTGTCATGTCTGCATATCATGGCAATTTTACCTCTTCTTTTCTAGTCTGAATACTTTTATATCTTTTTCTTGCCTGATCATTGTGGCTAGGACTTCTGAGACTATATTGAATTGAAATTGTGAGAATGGGCAACCTTGTCTTGTCTCAGGTTTTGTGGGAAGGTTTTCAGGATTTCACCATTGAGTATTTTGCTGGCTATATGTTGGTCATAAATAGCTTCCATTATGTTGAGATATGGTCCCTCTATGCCCACTGTGATAAGAACGTTTATTGCAAATAAGTGTTAAATATTTTCAAACGCTTTTTCTGTATCTACTGACATGATAATGTGGTTTTTTGTCCTCTCTTTTGTTGATATGGTGTATCACAATTGACTGATTGATTTGCATATGTTCAACCATCCTTGTGTTCCTTGCATGAACCTAACTTGACCATGGTGTATAATCTTTATTTACATGCTGTTGGATTCTGTTTGTTAATAATTTTTTAAATAATTTTACATCTATTTTTATCAATGATATTGGCCGATTGTTGTCTTTTGGGGTAGTGTCTTTGTCTGGTTTTGGTATCAGGTTGATGTTGGCCTTATGGTGTGAGATTGGGTGTAATCTCTCCATATCAAGTTTTGGAAAAGTTTGAGGAAGAGTGGTATGGATTTTTCTTTGAATGTTTGGTCAAATTTCCCAGTGAAGCTATTTGGGTCTGAATTTTGTTTGCAGAGATTTTTTATTTTATTAATAATTATATTCCATTTCTGGTGGTCTGTCTGTTCAAATGGTCAATATTTTCTTAATGCAAAAACGGTGGGCTGAATATTTCCAGAAACTTCTGCATTTCTTCCTGGTTTTACAGTATGTTTCCTTATAGTTGCTCATGGTAGTCCCTTATGATATTTTGCAAATTTGTTGTATTTTTGTAGTTTCTACATTGTCATTTCTTATGTTATTTGTGTTCTCTCTCTATTCTTGTTGATGAGTCTGTCCAGAGTTTTGTCAATTTTGTTTACTATTTCAAAAAAAAGTTTGATTTTTTCTATTTTTTAAAGTCTAATTCAATTCTTTATAGTTGATCTTGATTATTTCCTTCTTTCTGCTGACTTTTGGCTTTGTTTGCTTTTCTTTTCATGATTAGTGTACATAGAACGTTTGATTATTTATCCGAAATTGCTCTTCTTCTTTGAGGAGGGCCTTGTCACTATGAACTTTCCTCTTAAGCCTGCTTTATCTGTATTCAATATATTTTACATAGGGTTTTGTAATATTTCTCGATATTTTTTAATTTCTTATTTTAATTCTTCACTTCCCATACTTGTTTTGGTACCATGTTGTTTAATCTACATGCTGTCATTTTTTGTCCCTGTTTTTCTGTGATTCATTTCTACTTTCATGGTATTATACTCAGAAAAGATGCTTGAAATAATTTTATCTTCTTAAATTTGTTGAGGCTTCTTCTGTGCATGAGTACATAATCTTTCCTAGAAAATGTTCCATGTGCACTGGAAAAGAATGTATATTCTGTTTGGGGAGAATTACTGTTTTGAAAATATCAACCAACTCCAATTATTTCAATGTAACTTTTAGTATCTTTGTTCCCTTATTAATTTTGTGTCTGAAAGACCAGTCTAGTTATGGTAATGGGGAGGTATAGTCTCCTACTGTGATTGTGTTCCCTCCAATTTCTCCCGTTTTATTTATTAGTATTTGCTTATGTATTTATTTGCTCCTATATTGAGTGCATATATCTTAATGAGAATAATACCCTCATTTTGTATTGCTCCTTTAATAATTATATCATGTCCTTGTTTATCTTTCTCTATGGCCTTTCTTGTAAAGTCTATTTTGTGTGAAGTCAGTACTGATAGTCCTGCTTTCTTGTCATGTCCATTTGCATGGAATATAGTTTTCCATCTTCTGACTTTCAATTGATGTGTGTTCCTCTTACTAAAGTGGGTCTCTTGTATGCTTCATAATGTAGGGTTTTGTTATATTATCCCATCTGACAATATATATCATTGATTGAAGCACTTAGTCTATTAACAATTCTGATAATTATTGATACACTGTTGTTTATTTCCATTTTGATCTTCATTTCCCGGATGATTTTGTATTTACTTTTTGTTCATTTCATTTTCTTTTTGTGGTTTGATTAGTTTTCTCTTTTAATCTTGGATTCTTTTTGGCTTTTTGACTTCATTGTATGTTTTTGACTTATGGTTACCCTGTTTTGTATGTATATTGACCCTTTATTATATCTGTTTATTTTGACTGATAGGAATACAAATTCTAACCCCTCATACAGAGAAGAGAAACAAGAAGAAAATAATCTGAATTGTCCTGTTTCACTCTCTGAACCTTAGAAATTTTGATGTCCAGTTTTACAACATCATATATATACTATTGTATGTCATTATAGGTATTGCCTTTCTAATTATGCCTTTCTGCTTTCTATAGCATCCTGCTTCTTTTCTTTAGGGTAGAACTTTCATTATTTCTTTTTCTGTTGCTAATTTCTTTTAGTATTTAGTTTTATGAAATTTATATATCTCTCATTCTATTATAAAGTATAGCCTTGCTTGATAAATTATTTTAGATTACAGCTTTCTTTCATTCAGGACTTTGAATATGTCTTGCCACTGCTTTCAGGCTGTTGTATTTGTTTAGGAAATGTGTTTACAAACATAATGTATATAATTATATATATATGTGAAGAATACCTAGAAATGAAGTTAACAAATAAGATGAAAACCTATACATTAAAAAATAGAAAACATTGATGAAAGAAATTAAATCTGATCCAAGGAAATGAAAAGATCTCTAATGTTAATGATGTGAAACTATGTGGTTGAAACAAACATCCTACACAAAGCAATCTACATTTAGTTTGATTCATGTCAAAATACCCATGAGATTTTTCCATTTAATAGAAGAAATACTTTCAAAATTTATAAGTAACCACAAAGACCATGAATTGACAAAATAATTTTTAAAAAGTGTATTAAATCTAATAGTGTAAAATACTCTGATGTTAAAGAGTCCTCTAAAGTTTTAGTAATGTAAACAACATGATAATGGATAAAAAACAGACACCAATCAATAGAAGAGAATAGAGCAACCAGATATAATCCCTCACACCTATGATCAATTAACCCATGAAAAAGGAAGCAAGAGTATAAAATGAAGAAAAGACATTCTCCTCAATATGAAGTGCTGGAGAGATTGAACATGTGAAAGATAGATTAGAGTATTTCCTTACATTGTATGCAATCTATGAGCACAGAATATCTTTTATTTAATTTGTTTACTTATTTTTCTTGCACCTGTAATATATAGATCTATGTTTAGATCTTTTATTTCACTTATCAATTTTATTCCTTTTTTATTCTTTTTGGTATAAATATACACACAATTATTTTCCTCATTTCTGTTTCTGATAATTTGCTGTTAGTATATAAAAATGCAGTATATATTTGTATATTGATTTTATATTCTGCAAGTTTACTAGGTTTTTTGACTATTTCTAACAGTCACTGGAGGAGTATATGGTGTTTTCCATCTATGTATAATTATGTCATCTGTAAAGTTTGTACTGCTTCTTTACAAGTTAGATGACATTTATCTTTTTTCTTGACTATTTTTTCTGGCTAGGACTTCTAGTAGTGTGATTTAGGACTTGTGTGAATGAGCTACTTTTCTATAGTACTGGACCAGAGGAAAACCTTCCTGTATGTTCACATTGAACTTGATATTAGTAATGGTTGTTTCATATATGGCTTTTATTATCTTTAGTTATATTCTATCTAGAGAGAATTTGTTAAGAATTTTTTGTATACAAAAGTTAATATCAGTTCTGTCAATAATTTTCTTACATTTTTTGAGATTGTTATTATTGAATTCTCTGTTTTGTAAGGGATGGTATCACATTTTTTGATTTGTGTATGTTAAATAATATTTATGGATCAGGAATAAACCACACTTAACTGTAGTTTATAATACTTATAAAATGCAATGAATTCTGGTTGCTAAAATTTATTTAGAATGGAATATACACATACTGAAAGAAAAATTTACATTGTAGATTTAGTGTACATTTATTTATTTAAAATTTTTTTCCCTCATTTTGAATTTGGCTTATGTTTAATGGAATGTATTCCTAAATAAAAAATATAACTTTTGGTAGAAGTGGATTTACTACAGTTTACTGATACAGCTCATAGCTATTATTTACAATTAGTGCACAAAAGAGATGCCTTAAAATGCCGTATTATACTAACAATGCCAAATGTTTCAGGACTGGGAAACATATTGCTTCCTAAAACACATTACCAGTTATTTTGCACCCTAACCCACATATACTGTTATTTCTTTGTTTTTTGACTGTTTGCCCCTTAATGGAGTCACTGCTTATAGAAACCAAGGCTTTGTGCATAACTGTATTTATCAAAAACATATTGGAACACTTAACAGAAGCAACAAGTATATGGATTATAAAGATGAAAGGCAAATTTATTCCTTTTAGGGACTGAAAAACCTCTGAGTGAAAGAATGGTAAAAATAAATATTTATAAGTTACCGTAAGATTTTCTCTTGTGTAATTTTAAAGAAGAATATTAAATTTCATTTGTTTTAGTTATAGCACTGAATTACAATTTAAAACAAAAATTCTCCCCTTTGGGATTTCTTAAATTTGATTGATTATTTTAATCTAATTTTAATTCATATTTATTTACCATTAATTTATAAACATAACAAATAAACTGATATTTTTTCTTCTGATGTTTTAAATATAGAGGTGCTTATTGTAAAGTACACAGATAAATAAATACTTCCATTTCCAAATCAAATTTTGTTTCACTTTATTTACAAATGTTAATGAAATTGTTATACCTTTTCTGCACAGGTTTTACACAAATTTCACATTAAATACCAAAACTTTAAAATAATTTTTTTATTTTGTGCATATTTATACTCTGTTCACTAATCTGGTGTAAATTTGTGTACAAAAGGAAGGAGATTGGTTTCATTTCATAGACCCCAAATTAAATTATTTAAAAAGATTTTGTGGGGAAAATATTTCCACATCACACTATAAAAATAAACATCCTATATGTTTCATTTTAACTGGATGAATGAGAAGGAAACACTGGCTGAATATTCCACTTGGGTTGCTAGGAGACCTGTCATTTTGTGATGTCACAGACACTCAGGTTGAGAACCACTTTGATGGCCTAACAGTTTAACTTGCAGGCCTGCTAAAGCAGCATTTGAAGCCTCAGTGCTCAAAATCATGCAGATTAGAAAAGCAGCTGTAGAAAAATTTTTTGAGATGGAACATAATTCTTCAGAAATTCAAGATGTGTCTCCTTAAGATGGACCAACTGGTTCAGGAAACTCCGGTAGATCTCTATTGTGTGATCAAACATTCTCTGCGCACTTGGACTTGTGGTCTGTTATTGAAGAAAATGCTTTTCAGACTTTGTCTGAAGAATCCTTGATAAAAAGGCCATGTTACACACATTGTGTCACTGAACCAGATGAAGATAATGATTTTCGTCCTCTGACATTCCCAAGAAAACTCTGGAAAATGGCTGGGAGTGACCAATTTAAATCCATCTGCTGGGATGATAATGGAACTTCCATAGTCATTGATGAAGATGTTTTTAAGAAGTAAGTTTTGGAAAGAAAGGCCCCTTTCAGAATATTTGAAACTGGAAATATGAAAAATTAGTTAGACAGCTTAACCATTATGTGTTTAGTAAAGTGCGGCAGAATTTTCAAAGATCTGCTTGTCTAGCTGACTTTCTGGCAGAAGAAAAAGAAGTCTCTGTTTTAAGCAAGGTATTCAGAAATTTTAATTACGACTTGGTAACTTATGCATTAAATTTTTTTGTACATCAATCAATGGCAATACAATTGTAAAGCTTGATTTTGAAAATTGTATAAAACTACAAAGGTTAAAATCCTTATTTTCTCTAAAAATGAGGACAGTGCATTAACTATTCAAGATTATGAGAAACTTTGCATGAAACTATGAATCTTATCAGAAATCTAAATGAAGGTATTAAAGCTGCTTTTAAAAAGTGGCATTCTCCTTTACTGCAAATGCTAACATCTTAAATTTGATGACTATACTATTTAAATGTGTATTTTCCAAACAAGGAACTTCAAAATATCATCAGCAATGTTCATATTTTGATGATATTATCTTTGCATTGTAAACATGAAATCTGAGGTTTTATAAGTTATGCTTATTGTAGTCTTGTATTTTAGTTTAAAATATTACTAAAATTTTCTTCTTTGGTTGTAGCTGCAGTTCTACCATAATCCAAATTTTAAAGGAGCCTGTCACCAGCTTTTAGTGAGAATTATAAGAAGAGTTGGGATTGAAAATGCCTCTCTGGTATCTTCATTGTTTCAAGATATCAACAAGAAGCTCTTTAAAGGAGGGGGTAATATTGGTACACATAATTCTGATTGTGTGGATGACACTAGTGGAGAAAATGCATTTTTACCTTCTCCAAATTTAAACATGCCTCTAATAAGGAAGCCCTCTACTAGCCACATAATTGGTGATACAACTACCCCGATCAGAGGTGATTTTTCTCCTCTATCATCAATGTCAGTTAGACCACCAGAACAAATTTCAGTGGATCAAAGTGCTATTTCAAATCAGTTGACCACTGTCCATGGGCACTCTCAAAGCAGCTACACTGAAGCAAATGGCCGTATTGTGAACTTCATTACAACTACAAATTCTACTCTCAGTACAGCATCTTTTCTCCCATACAGATCAATTATTTTGGACTGATTGTGGAGTCTTGTACTTTTCCAAAAAGACATCACAACATATCTGCCAATGAAAGTCGTTTTTCTAAACTTCAACCAGGGAGCAACCCACGGTTTCCAGTGCCAGTGATAGCTGATACATCAGCTACCTCTCTTTCAAGGCCAACTCATCAGACATCTTCAGTTTATGAAAGTCATCCTAATTACAACTGATCTACCAGAGGACTACCAGATTATGGAGGATACAAAGATTAAAATTCATGTTGGCAAATGTCGACAAATATCTGCAATTTTCTTATTTAAACAATAAACATAGATGTGTACATTTATTATCCTTTTTTTTAAATGGATTAATGAGTTAAACGGAAGACTAAGTTACCATTTAAAGAAAGAAAGAGATATTTGATTGATATGATCTTTCGATGGAACAGTATGGGTGTAAATTTAAATAATTTCTGTAAGGAAAAGAAGAAAATGGAAGAATTTGTAAGAAGACTAATACATGGAGAGAGGGAAAATTACTAAGTTGTTTCTGGTTCATCCTGGAAAGTATTAAATGTGTTTATTTAGGACATGTTGGAACAGGATATAAATGCAGGAACTGGCCCAGGGATCGTGGTCTCTATTAGGTCATCTCTGGTATCATAAAAGTCACATGATGTATTCTCAGATGGCACATTCAGCATGTGGTAGAATTTAAGAAGTAATTTTATCTATGGTCTTCTTTGTGCTGTTTTCAAAGCATTCCAATTGGTGCTTTCTTTTCCTCCCCTCAAGAGTCTACACTCTATTTTCAAGTGAATATTTTATGTTTCATTTTTGTTCCAGCCAAAGACAAGCTTACATCCTCAGGGTGGCACATAATGCCTTTCCAACTCTAAGCCCACAAACTCAACATAGTTTAGTCATTTCATTATAGATCTGGCATCTGACTAATTTAACATATCCTTATGTTTCATTGTTTCTGGAGATACATCCAGGCAATTGCTTATGAACCATATTAAATCCAACCTCAGAACTTTTGCTCCAGCTCATCCTTGGGCAAAGGATGTCCTCCTTTTACCTATTTAGATTTTTCCAGTCTCAGAACAGAAATCAACTCCTCCAGATATTTTCTGTCTATCCCCCTTTCCTTGTCTAACTTGGATACCAGCACAGTAAGCACAGCACATGCCACAGGATGCATTTTAGTATTTAGTGAATGAAAAATACATGTTTACTTTAAGCAAAATCTACTTTCCTGAAACAATAAAACTCTCATGGTTTTCAAACTGTTTCATTATGCTCTTTACTCTTCACCACAATCTTGTTCTTTTTGTAGCCCAAGGACTAGTCACTCAACACACTAATTGGAGGTAGGTACAGGAGACAAAGTATTATTTTCTTCTTAATTCATGACTCCAGAGGCATAAAGCATTCCATTCTCATTTACTGGATTTTTTTCCTGTCAGTTCATCATCCATCCACCTCAAAAGAGCTGATATTCTTCCCTATACCAATAACTATACTGTTTTCTAATTAATTGACTTCTTAGAATCAGAGCTTTGTCCAGAAGAGACAGTGCCTTTGTAAACATTTAATGTAGATTTATACAACCCAAATAACTTGTGCCCCTTCTAACATTCACACAAGAAGTATCTAAGAGGTAGTAGCCCCTTGGTTGGGGTGGTCATACTCAGTAACTAAATTGCAATCTAAACTGTGTGGACTAAAAAGAGGTGAGGATGGTAGAATCAGAAATTTGTGCAACTGCAAGAATACCAAATTTTTGCAGAAATTAGGAAATATAAAATATTCATGGAATACTTTGTCTATTTCCCATTAATTTAAAATAAAAGGTGAAGCATTTTCAGAATGTGAAATACCCTGAAATTCTGGAAAATGTGTAAGCAAGGTCAGGGAGCCTAAGGCTTCTGCTCAAAATCATACAGCCAGTGTCAGCTGATAAGACTGGAATGGCAACATTGAGTCCTGAAAATGTGTCACCAGTTGTGAAGAAAGACTGTGAAAATCTGGAGAATGGTCAAAATTGCCAGGGTAAGCTCTAGCAACATCCCACCAATATGACCTTTACCAAGAGAAGAAAAGAGACCAATTGCATCAGGAGATCTGTGTCTGGACAGCAGCGGTTGTTCCTATAACAGAAACATCAAGCTTTAAAGTTTGTCAGCTCAAATCTCATAGTGGCTATGTTGTTGCTTACATTAGCAGTCTGGGGTTCAGATGGGCTGGTTCAGCAGCTTGTTCCCAGCTCTCTTATCACAAAGTGGGTCTTATCGTGATCATCATAACAAGGTTCTACACTGATTAGTCAAAAGCTACAGTTTACTTTCAAAATTAGAAATCATAAAGAAGTATATTGTTTGTCCATCTCTAGTTTTCTACCTGAGAAATCCAGACTATTGGCAAAAGTACAAAACTTGGCTGGTGCTTTGAAAACTATTCTCTGAGCTCTGCCCACTGAATTCTTCCCACTAAATACTACAAATCTGTCTACCACTCTGTGTGTGTGTGAAGATGGATTGTTAAGCAGTAACTAAATTTGTCTTAGTTGAGTCATCAGTGAATTATTCCTCTGCACCTGTCAGAATGTCTGTGAATTAAGAGTTTCATTGAGCCACCATATTTTCTTCCGATCAAGGAGAGATAGATTATATTTCTCCCAGTACACTGTTAACTGTTCATTGAATCCTGAGCTAATGCTAGGGCCAAGCCACTAAACCCTTGAATTGGAATGAGGCATTTACATTCTCCAATCCCCAGAGCCCATCACAGGACTGTGTCTCCTTTTTAATTTAAGCTTATGTCCAAGATTTTTTCTTTTAATTCTTATTGTTGACATGACTTATTTTGACTTTGAACACCCGTTGACTAGTTTATAGAGTTTGAACTGCTGATGTATTCCCGTTCAACTACAAATACCAATAACTTTTCTTTCCTTGGACTACCTGGAATACAATGAGCATAGTCATTATTTTGAAAGCAGTCCTCAGTCCTGATAATGCAGAACATTTTCAGTTCTTTGCCAGCACTTGAACGAGGGTGTTTCTTGTGGATCCCAGGGATTATCTTCACATCCCCTAATACAACCATGAGAAAACACCATATTGTTATCCAAAATCAAGTTTTTGTCAGTATTGCATTCCCATTGCAAAACAGTTAAGAATTGGAGGAGTTCTGAGATTTTACCATGCTGAAATTTTTAGCAACCTATCATATTCCTTTCTTACTGATGTTGTTGGGGAGATGAGACCTTTGGTCAGAGACAGTGAACTTTATCACTCACAGCAAAAGCAGCCATGGTTAAATTTGTATCCATTCCCTAATCTCAGATGAATACACAGAGTGAAATTTTGATGCCTACAGAATCAGTGGGCTGTTATCATGAAGAAAGTTAAAGGCATGGTAAAACAGTATTTATATTAGTATCTTTATGTATAATTTATTAGAATCATTTATTTATTAGTATCTTTATCAAGGATAAGTCTATCATGACTCAAGATTACTTGCTGCAAAAACAATCATGAGAAATGACATGGGAAACAGTGATCATTGTCTTTCCATTTTTCCTTCTGCTTTTATTGAGTTATATTTGACATAACACATTGTGTAAGGTTTGGTTCACAGGGTAGATATTTGAGCTACATGTATCATAAAGTAAGTATTATCGCAACTTCAGGGAGAATTCTTTATCTCATTTAGATATAATATTAAAGAAATACAATTTGTCTTTTGGTTGTGATGAGAAAACTTAGTGTCTGCTCTCTTAACAACATTCATATATAACATAAAATAGTATTAACTGTATTTATCATGTTAAGACGTAGCATCCCTTGAACATGTTTATTTAACTGCTGCAGATTTGTATCTTTCAAATGCATTAATGTAATTCTGCTTTCCCAACCCCTGCCTCTGTTAACTACAAAACTGTTTTTTTTCTATAAGTATGTTTGTTAGTTTTTGAAGTGTACTTTAAGGTATAACACTGTGTGAGTTTCTCTTACATAACAAAATGTTTGCAAATTTTAATACATTACAAACTGATCACAATAAATCTAGTTATTATATGATGCTATTTAAAGATATTTCATAGTTATTGACTATTCCCCATACAGGAAATTTCTTGTCCCTGACTCATTTAATTTGCAACTGGAAAATTTTCTCTCTTAGTTTTCCTTAACTTTTTCTTTTTCTTCACCACATTTCCCTCCTTCTTGTGAACAGCCTATTTCTTTCTATACCTATAACTCATTTTCTGTTTTGTTATGTTAATTTGTTTTAAATTCCAAATATGTGAAAAATAATTTAGCATTTGTCATTATCTATCTGACATGTTTCACTTAGCATAGTACACTCTTGGTCTATCCATTTGTTACAAATGGCAAGAACTTATACATTTTAGAGCTGAGTTATAACCCATTGAAATTTTATGTGTGTGTGTGCATATATATATATACAGTGAGCATATATATATACATATTTAGAGTGTATGCATATATATATACAAATGTAGATAAATCTTTAGTTAATAGATGGTTAGATATATACACTATAAACAGAGATTTTTTTATCCATCATTTTTTGATGAACAATTAATTTTCTTCTGTATTCTCGCTATTGTAAATAATGTGGCAGTGAATATAGGGTTGAATATATCTTTTCTGATTAGTGTTTTTATTCTCTTGGAATAAGTATCCAGATATATAAATGTTGGATCATATTTCATTTTTAATTTTTAGATAAAACTCCAGAGTGTTTTCCACAGTGGCAGTACAAATTTACATTCACTCAAGCCTTGGATCAGGGTTCTTTTCCTTACATCCTCAACAATATTTATATTTGTTATCTTTTTGATCATTGTCATTCTGACAGGAGTGACATAAAATCTCATTGTGTTTTGGACTTGCATTTTTCTGATGGTTAGTGATGTTGACCATTTTCATGTGCCTGTTGATTACCTTTCCCTCACTGTATATTCATTTTTTGTAAAGGGCTTAATGACCATAACTGTCTGATTTCATTTTTAGGCATTCTGTTGTGTTCCATTATTCTGTTTGTTCTGTGCCATTTCTATATTCATTACTGCAGCTTTGTATTATATTTTAAAATCAGGAACAGTGATACTTCCTCTTTGTTCTTTGTCAAAGTTGATTGTGTTTTTACTTTGTTTGTTTTGTTTTATTTTCTTTTCTTTTTTAGTGATTTCAACTGTTTTGTGTTTACATGTAAATTTAAGATTTATTTTTTGTAAGTGTCTGAAAATGCACTTTGTATTTTGATAGGCACTGAATGTAATTTGTGTGTTTTCTTGGCTAGTACTGTCAATTAAACAATATTTTTTCCTAATATATGAACACAGTATATCCTTTCATCTGCGTTATCTTCAATTTCTGTTATAAATATTTTATAGTTTTCCGAGTACAGGTATTTTACCTCCTTGGTTGGATACATTTCTTGATTTTTTTGTTTTTTGTAATGCAACTGTAAGTGAGACAGTTACCTCACTTCCTCTATCTGTTAGCTTGTTGTTAGTGTGTAGAAATGCAAGATTTCTGTATGTTAATTTTACATTCTGAAATTTTACCAAATGCATTGATAAGCCCTAGTAGTTTTGTGGCGTCTTCTTTAGGAATTCTGTTTAAAGTATTTCATCTGCAAACAGATACTTTTACTCCTTTTCTGAAATAGCTATTTTACTTTTATTTTGGATAGCTATGACTAGAATTTCCAATACTATACTGAATAACAGTGGTAAGAGTGAGCATTTTTGTGTTCTTCCTCTTCTTACAGGAGATGCTTTCAGCTTTTAATCAGTGAGTGTCATGTTAGCTGAATTTTTCTCATATATGACCTTAACTGTGCTGAGGTATGTTTCCTCATGCCCAATTTGAGGAGAAATTTAATCATAAATAAATACTGAATTTGTCAAAATATTTTATGACTCTTTTGTGGTGACCATAAAATTTTTATTTTTCAATTTGTTAGTTTGGTGTATTATATTGATTAATTTGTGGGTAATGAAACACTTTTGCATCCATGGAATAAAAGGGACTTAATAATACTGTATAATCCTTTTAATGTTTTGTTTGCTTTGCTAACAATTTATTGATGATTTTTGCATCTATACTTATCAGTAGTATATAACCTGTAATTTTATGAGATATTTGTTCCACTTTTAGTAGTAGTGTGATATACAAATGTGGGGTAGGAAGCCTTATTTCCTCTACAAATTTTTGGAATTCTCTGAGAAGTATAGGTAATAGCTCTTCTCTAAATGTTTGGCAGAAATCACCTGTGAATTTGCCTAGGCCTGAAATTTTGTTTCTTGGGAGATTTTGTTTAATTACTTATTCAATTACATTAGTGATAATCTGTTAATATTTTCCATTTCTCATTCCATCCTGGAGATTATGTCTTTCTAAGAAATTGTCCATTTCTTCTAGGGATTCCATTTTAACTGTCATATAATTTGTTGTATAATCTTATGATGCTTTCTGTTACTTTGATATAAGCTGTAACTTCTCATTTATTTTGGAGCTTTTTAATCTGTACTCTCTTTTTTGCTCATGAGTCTCGTTAAAGTTTATCAGATATATTTATCTTTCAAAAGCCATTATGTAGTTTGATTAGATATTTCTACTTTTAATCTTTATTTGTTTATTTCTGTTCTGACCTTCCAGCTGTCTTTCCATCTACTAACAAGTTTCTTTATTATTTTTCTACATCTTTTGTTTGTAAGATTATTTTGTAAGAGTGAGATGTGACTTATTTGTATAAGTGGGATTATTTTGCTACAAGCATCCCTATAAATACTGCATTTGCTATACTCCATGGACTTTGTTTTTGTGGTCATATATCTTTATGTATATTTTCTTTGATTTAAGCAGCAATCCATTGGTTGTTTAATATTCTATGATTTATCCTCCACACTTTACAATTTTTCTCAGGTTTTTCCTTGTAGTAAATTTCTATTCTGACAGAATCCATATGTTTCTTCACAAAACAAGGAGAAAAATGATAAAATTTATACAAATTTGTGAAAGACCCAAATTTTATAACATTATCTTTGAATAATGAACAAAGCTGTGAGTAATATCCTCCCTGACTTAAGAATATACTACAAAGTTACAGTAATCAAAACATCAATATATATCACTAAAAGAGTCACATAGATTAATGGAACAAAATAAAGAGTCCTAAAATAAACCCACACTCATATGGTCAGCTAGTCTACAAAGAAGGAGGCAAGAGTATGCAATGGAAAAATGGCAGTCTCTTCCACAAGTAGTTCTGGGAACACTGGACAGTACATGTAAAAGGAAAATGTAAGAGCACTTACTCCCATGTTATACAAAGCAAGACATAAATGGATTAATTTCCTAAATGTAAACATGAAATTATAAAATTTCTGACCAACAACAGGAGCAGAACTGCCTTTGAGATGAATTATAGCAATTTTTAATTTTGATCAATCTCCTAAGTAAAAAAAAATAGGAAAATTAACAATAACAGTTTTTAATTTTACTGAGGAAATAATAGGTACAATATGTGGTATAGGAATTCCACTTCTTGTATAAGTGTGAAGTGCAAAACCTTTTGCAAAGTGAAGGAAACGTTCAGCAAGACTTATGACAACACACAGAATAGAAGGAAGAGTTTCAGACAATGAAACCAACAAGCTATTGATATCCATAATGTATATATATAGCATATTAGACTTAATGTTTAAAAAACAAAGACCCCCAACATAAAAAGAGTTGAATGCTCTTCATTGAAACTTTTCAAAAACAGACATGTGGATGATTTTCATGCACATAAAAAGAAACATAACTTTGCTATTATTTAGGAAATCATAAATCAAATCCAGAATGAAATATAATCTCACAGCAATCAAAATTGCTATTAACAAAAAGTCTACAAATGACAAACATTAATAAGAATGTCAATGAAAGGGAACCCAGGTACACTGTTGGTGAAAATATAAATTGATGAATCCACTATTATATAAGTGTGGACAGTGCTCAGAAAACTAGAAATAGAAACATTATATGCTGCAGCAATTCCAGTTTTATGTGTAAACCTCAAAAAAAAAAGAAAACATTAACTTTAAAGGATACATTACCCCCAATTTTCTTAACATCATCATTTTTAGTAGCCAAGGATAGATGAACAACTCAACTGCCATCAACAGATGATTTGCTGAAGTAGATGTGAGATATAGATAAAATAATAAATACTTCATCATTGTCAAATTAAAAAATAAACTTCTGCCATTTGGAACAATGTGACTGGACCCAGAGAGCGTTGCACATAGGAAAATAAGTCATACATAGAAAAACACACTATGTTGTCACTTAAATGGGGAAAATAAAGATATAAGAGAAATAATCATAAAAAAACAGGAACAGAATCACATATATATGTGTACTGTACCAAGTAGTGGTTTCCTGTGGGGAAAGAGAAGAAGGATGGAGAAGACATAAATGTGTAAGCTACTAGTAGTAAATTAGAGAATCAACAGGGCTATAATTACAGCACAGGGAAATATTTAAATAATTTAATTGATATTAAAGGGATTATAGGGATATATTATAGTAAAATGCGCATGTAGGTGGGGAAAATATTGAAGAAAAGAACCCAGGTAAATCAAAATATTTTGTAGTACTATGATATTAGGGGAGGTGATTTGTTCACTTTCTTTACTGTTCTTATATTGTCCTTTGTAGAATTTAAGCTTTTAATTGAAAAAGTATATACATTTAAAAGTGACATGTTTAAATTATTTTTGTCTCTCCCCTTAAATCTACAGTCAGTAGAGCGTTCACATCTCAACAAAAATAACAACACAATACAATACTCCAGAATACATGTGAACAGGTGAAGTTTGGTGGACTAAAACCCACAAAGGTGGCGGGAGTGAGGAAAGAGCAGATTTGGTGTCTGTAACCATGGCACCCTGACTAGGATATCTGAGCCCACATGTTGAGAGAACCCAGTAGAGTCAGGGTCTCAGTAATTCACACAGCTTCCGCCCCCAACTGCAATAGTACTCATGGTCACATGTAGCTGGGAGGGAGCCACAATGGAGACAGAAATTCCATCTTTCAGACACTCAGACATTCATGACACTGTCCCTACTCCCCATTCACAGTGGTGGAGACAAAGTACCTTGCAACACTGGACATAGCAAAGGCACTTGCCTGATTCCAAATACCCACCTGTCTTTAACCTTTCTGCAATGTGTAAACTGAGTCTTAAGGTATATCAGATAAAAGGAAGGGTTTGCTGTCCCAGTGACAAGAGTGGCATTAACTACCAGAGAAGTCTAAGAAGTGACAATGAAAGCACATCTTTTATCCAGACAGTAGCGACTGGAAAGTGCCATTTTGAAGTATTATCAGAGGTAGCTCAGAAAAGTAAAACCAAAAATTGTGCAATATTGCAAACTACCAGAAAACAAAAGCAAGGACTCCAACTCCCAACCTGTTATTTTGTGTCATCAGAGCAATAAATTTTCAAGATCATGACCAATCACAGTAAATTTATAGGGGACGCACACACACAGATACACAGACACAGACACTGACACAAACACAGTCACACAAGCACATGCACCTGTGCACACACACACACACACAATGTCAACTCTACAGCAAACAAACTTGAAGTCATAGTATATTGCCATATAACTAATAGAGAATCCGAATAGGTGTCATACAGAAACTCAATACAAAAAAAAAAATACTAAGAAAGAAGTTTAGTGAGCTCAAGAATAAATGAAATGATGATAAGGAATACATTACCAAAGAGATTGAAACTATAAAATAACCAATTATTGTTTGAGGACCAGTAGAACTTAATAAATCAGATGAAGAATGCAACAGAAAGCAGTGGAAGTAGACTGTCTTTGTGGAAGAGAGATTAGCAAACTCACCAATACATAACAAGAAATGATAGGAGAGGGCTGATATACAAGATATTAAAAAGTGAGGAAATTCAACAGTAGCCATCAGACTTCCCCAGAAAGTGCACATTAGAATGGAATCCTGGAGGCAGAAGAAAGTTAGAAGGCAGCTGATGGTTTATTTAAAGAAATAATGGTTGATAAATTCCTGAACCTGTGTTAGGAACTGATATACAATTCCGTGAGCCAACAAAACACCAATAACTTTAAGAGAAAGGGACCTCCTTCAAGATATGTCATATGCAAATTGGCAAGTCAATGACAGAGAAAAAATTTTAAACACAGCCAAAAATAGTTATGATAATCTACAAAGGAACCCCATTAGGCTATCAGCAGATTTCTGAGAAGAAAACATTGGCCAACGTTAAATAAAATTACATTTCATACTACTGAAATAAGAAATAACTCACCCAATAATACTTACACCATTATCACTTAGATATAAAGTGAAAATAAAGACTTTGCCAGACAAACACAACCTGAATGTGATGAAAAAAACAAAACCGAGACACCAAATAAGAGGTGTAGAAGAGAATTCTTCTAAGAAATATAAAATGGCAAATATATGCAAAACATTGAACAAAATGCTAAGGAGATACCACGAGAAAGTTGCAACTGTTTCTTTGGGTATGTTTTTAAATGCTACTATATTATATAGATAAAAAGAGAGAAAAATAGGAAAACAGGGGCAATAAATATAGATACTTCAAACTGGTAACCTGTTTACAACAGTAAAAGAAATAATTTGAGTCAGTAATCATAAAAAGAAAAGAGTAAAAATAAAACAATATTAAAGGAAGCTTTTATCAGCAGAAAAAGGACTTAATTATGCATGAGATGTTTTATTTTAATTGAAGTTATGTAGATGTACTATATTGTGTTGTTTCAGATGTACAGCATAGATATTCTAACAACTTTCTAAATTATATTGCATTATGTATTATTACAATGATTGTAACTTACAAGTATTTTAAGCCTTTGTGTGTAATTCCATGAACTATACAGATTATCAATGTTACTTCTCTCTTTATTTATGCTACTTTGTACCTCTCAATGTTCTACCACTAAATTCTCTTTCCCTTCACTTTGTTAAACATAAATTTTTTCCTATATCTATGAGTCTGCTTAAGTCTTGTCTATCTAATCTCTTTACCTATCCATTATGTCTCTATCTATCTATCTATCTATCTTTCTATCTATCTATCTATCTATCTATCTATCTATCTATCTATCTATCTGTTTGTCTATTTATCTATCATGTATTATCCTTCTATCTATTTATCTGTCATCTATCAATAGATAGCTATAGATAGATATACAGTTATTTGTTATACTTTAGATTCCACATATAAATTATATTATATAGTTTGGTCTTTGTCTTAGTTACTTCACTAAGCACAATATTTAGTAGGTCCTTTCATGATGCTGAAATAGCAATGTATTATACTTTTTCATTGCTGAGTAATATTCCATTGTATATTTATAGAAACATCATATATTCTTAAGTCCATAGTCTACTGTGGACACTTTGATTGCTTCCATGTCTTGCATATTATAAACAGTGATGTTGTGAACATTGGTTCTTCTCAGTTTAGGTTTTTTCCCCAGATTTTTTCTTGGAGAGTTATTTCTGAGTCATATGGTAGTTAACTTTTTAGTTTTAAAACAAATCTAAATACTGTTTTCCATATAAGTTCCAACAATTTACATTCCTACGAAGAGGAAACAAAATATTTGTTACCTCCACATTGTCTTCAACACTTTCTATTTGTAGAATTTTTGATAATAGCCATTTGACCAGTTTTAAGTGATACCTCATTTTGATTTTGATTTGCAATTATCTAATAATTAGTATTGTTGAGCTATTTTATCACTTGCCTGTTACTCATCTGTAAGTTTTCTCTGGAAAAATATTAACTCAGGTACTCTGCTCTAGTTTTTGATTGGTTTTAGTTTTTCACCTTGAGTTGTGTTACCTAAATCCATGTTACATCTATTAACCTACATCTATTAACCCCTGGTCACATGCATTGTTTGCAAATATGTTCTCCAATTACACAGGCAGTGTTTTCATTTCATTTATAGTGTCCTTAGCTGTGCAGAAATTTTAAGTTTGTTTAGGTCCAACTTGCTTATTTTCCCTTTTGTTTCCTTTGCCTTAGGAGACTGATATAAGAAAATATTCCTATGATATACTACCAAAAGTGTATCACCTATATTCCTTTCTAGGAGTTTTATAGTATCAGGCCTTTCATTTAGGTTCTTAATAAACTTGGAGTTTATTTTTGTATATGATGTCAGGAAATGCTTTCATTTCACTGTTTTACATGTAGATGTCCAGCTCTTAGTACACCATCCATTGATGAGACTGTCTTTTCTCCATTGTGTACTCTTGCCTCTTTTATCATAGATTCATTTCTCATAGGTGTGTGGAATTATTTCTAGGCTATCTTTTTTTTTTAATTATATCTCTGTGCCAATGCCATGCTCTTTGTATTACTTTAGCTTTGTAGTATAGTAAGGTATCTGGGAGGGTTATATCTCCAGATTTGTTGTTTTTTCTCAAGATCAATTTGGCAATTTTTAATGGTTTCATGTAAAACTTAGAGTTATTTATTTTCTGGTTCGGTGGAAAATACTACAGCTTCATAGCAGGAATTGCACTAAATCATTAGGTTTCTTTGTGTAGTACGGCCATGTTTGCAATATGAACTCTTTCAACCCAAGACCACATCATTCCATTTCTTTGAATCACTTTTAATTTCTTTGTCAATGTTTTATTATTTTTAGTGTTTAGACCTTTCACATATGTGGTTACATTTATTCCAAGATATTCGGGAGAATGGGGTTTTAAATATTATTGCTTTCAACGTCCATTTTATGGTATCTCATGATTAATGTGTAGAAATGCAAGAGACTTTTTTACATTAATCTTGTACCCTGCTCCCTTGATGAAATTATTTGTTGTTCATAATAGTCAGTGTGGAGCCCTTAGGACTCTCTATGTAGATTGTTATGCCATTAGTACTAGTGACAATTTTGCCTCTTTCTTTCTATTTTGCATTTCTTTTACTTCTTTTTCTTTTCCTTTTCCTTTCTTCTATTATTGTTGAACAGATGTGGTGAGAGTAGGAATCTTTGTTTTGTTCCCGAATTTACCCATACTGCTTCCAGCCTTTTCCCCGAGTATTATAAATGGTTATAAATGGCCTTTAGTATGTTGAGAGATGTTTCCATTGTACTCACTTACATGAGAGTTCTGATGATGAATGTATGTTGAAATTTGTCAAATGCTTTTTCTTTGTGTATTGACATGGTATTGTGTATTTTGTCCTTCCTTTAATAGAGATATATCATGCTGATTGACTTGTGTATGTTGAACCATCCTTGTGACTCTGGAAGGAGTACAACTGGTCATCGTGTATAATCTTTTCTATGTATTGCTGGATTCACTTGTTGATGTTTTTTGAGGATTTTTGAATGTATATTCATCAAGGATATTGGATTTTCATTTTCATTTTTTTTTGTTAGTGTCTTTGACTGATTTTGTTATCAGGGTAATGGTGGCCTCATAGAATAACTGGGAATTTTCCTTCCCCCTTCATTTTTTAAAATAGCTGGGGAGAAAGAGGTTTTACTGAAACCTTCTCGACATTTTGTTCAAGGTGTGTTTTTAAATTGTAGATTTAATTTGACTTATACTGATTACTCTTTTCAAGTTCTCAGTTTTCTTTTTATTCAGTGTTGTCAGGCTGTACATTTCTAGAAATTTGTCCATTTCTTTTAGGTCGTCCAGTTGATTGCCATGTAGCAGCTCATAGTGCTTTCATAATCATTTTTTGTATTTCTGTAATATCAGATGTTATTTCTTTTGTTTCATTTCTTATTTTGTTAGGTTACAGTCTCTGTATTTCTTGATAAGGCTGGCTAAATGTTTAACTGTTTGTTAATATTTTTAAGAAAACTTAAAGCTGTTGATTTTATGATTTGTAATTTAATTTTCAACTTTTATTTTATTTATTTTCAACATAATCATTAAAGATTTCCCATTCTACTGCCTTTGCATTTTGTTTGTTCTTATTTCTTCCTATTTTGTGCAGTATGCTTGGTACTTTCTATGAGGTTTTTCTTGTTCCTTGTGGAAGTCCTGATTTGTTCTCAACTTCCTTCTTAGATTTGTTTTTGCTGCATCCCATACATTTTATGAAGCTCTGTTTACATTGTAATATGTCTCCAGGTATGATTTTATAACCTCTTTGATTTCACTGCCTCTTAGATTTCATCATTGACCTTTCTTTATTTTTTTTTAAAGTATGTGGTTTGGCTTTATGTTTGTGCTTTTCCTATTCTTCTTTCTAGTGCTGATGCACAGTACCATACTTTTGTGTACGGAAAACTACTTGCTGTAATCTATATTTGCTTAAAGTCCCTGAGGCTCATTTCATGACATAATATGTGGTTAATTCCTTAAATAGCATCCTGTGCACACTTGAAAAGTTTATGTGTTCTGCTTTTCTGATGCAGTGTCCAATAGCTCACTTAGTTTCAAATGATCTAATATGCTATTAAGACCTCTGTTTCTTTACAAATATTCCTTCTGGATGATCTGACCATCAGAATAGTGAGAAGTTAAGCTAATCTACTATTATTGTTTTATAATGAGTTAATTTTTCTTGTCTACTAAAATTTCTTTTTATCTCTAGGATCTACGGTGTTTGGTCCATATATAATTTTATGAGTGTAATACCCTATTTTTTATTGATCTCTTTTTCTTTATATAATCTCATATATTTTTCATTTTGGCCCTTGTTTTAAAACGTATTTTGTATGAGTTGAGCATTGCAATCTGCACTTTCTTGTCATTTCCATGTAATATCTTTTCCATTTTTTCCAGACTCTGTTTATCTTCCACCATAAAGTGAGACTTTCTTTGGGGGAGGCAAAGATGGAGGAGTAGAAAGATGCTCATAGCTTACCCTTTCCACAAATGCACTCATATCCACAGACCCACTCACCTAACCAAAGAACCTGCAGAAATCTGACAGATCATTGTTCTCTTCAGTAGATAAAGATGTGAAAAATCTGTAAGGAAAAGGAAGAAAGAAAGAATAAAAGGCAAAACAGAATGGGACAGGTCCCATGGGGAGGGAGCTGCAAAGAAGGATTAGTGCTCATTCATTGTGTCTCCCCTCTCCACTTCAGAGTTCAGCAGGATGGAGGGGGAGCCTCCGAGGCTTGGCCCTGTACATAGTATAATTTGAATGACAGAACTAAGTTAAACAGGCACAGAGAATCCCTGTGGCAACCAGCCGACGATGCAGCCCAGAAGCAGGGGGCAGGGCCATGCTGCCCGAGCTGGGTGGTAGATGGGAATGGCTGCACTGTGGTGGCCTGGGGGAATGGAGTGGGCTTGAGCCATTGCTGTGGGTGCACAGGGCAGAACAACCTGGGCCTTCCCTAAAACAACAGGGCAGATGTGCCCTATTGGGGGAAAGGTGCAATCCCCATCTCTGAAAATCCACAAAAGTTTCTAGGTGAAGAGAGCTGGGGCTCAGACACAGCCACCATAGACTCTTGTGCTTTGCACCCAGGTGGCAGTGGGGGCAAAACCTGCATCTACACCTAGGGACTTAGCAGCATCAAGGGCCAGACTGAGACTTGTCGACAGCATGAGGCAAATATGATACTACAGTCTCGTTCCTCAGAGAAGTTGTCCGCCAAGACAAACAACGAGCTGGATTTTGGCCCAGACCAGAGGCAGGCCTATTGCTCAGTCTTCCCTGAGCCCACATCTGGTGTGCAAACCTGAGGCAGAGTGTACAGTGGCACAGAGCAGCAGAGTGATCAGCAACCTGAGAGGGCAGGTGGCCCCTCAAATTTTGAGATGGAATACAGCCCCTGACCATGGTGCTGGGAAAGGACATGATGCCCAATCTTTCCTGGTCAGTCTGCAACATCTGACTGCAGAATCGGGCAGGGCAGTGACAAGCCAGCCCAGAGTAAAGAGAGCTGCACCTGAACAAGTGTTTAGTGTAGAAGCGATCTGCTTGCCAAAATGCTCTGGGAGCAGCACAGATGAGGGCTCCAATGGAGGGCTTCTGGAAACAGTAAGCTGAACTTCCAAAACAGGATGAAAACAGAAAGATTTCACATTAAAAGTACACAGTCCCCAGGAGTACACAGACCACCCCCTTGTTTTAATCTGTTTTTGCCTGTTCCATTTTCTATTATCCTCTTAATTTTTTCTTCTTATTCAATTATATATACCCCCATTTTAATCCCTTTGAAATTTTTTAAAAATATTTTTATTATTATTATTTTCAAAACTCTGCTTCAAATTGCTTTAATATTATTCATTATACAATGTCTTCAAAGCTTTATTTCTCCCGTCTTTAAAAGTCTTTATCTCTCACTCTTTTTTCTGTTTTCTAAGTTGTATTACTGCATTGTCATTAGGTAGACATACTCCTTTATGACCACAGTATATAACTGATACATCATGAAAATCAGTGCCAGAGAGGTAGTAGAAAGATGAAGAAGCAGAGGAACCATTCCCAGTTAAAAGAACAAGAGAAATCCCCTGAAAGAATTATTAGTGAAATAGACATCAATACCTACTAGATGAAGATTTCAAAAATGGAGTGATCTAAGTACTGAAAGAAATAAAAGAGATAGTGTTTAGATATATAAAATATGTCAAAAATGAAATGGAAGCTATAAAGGAGAGCCGAGTAGAATAGGTAAACCTGTTGACTGAGATGAGGAATGATTAAAGGTGTAGCAAAGCTGACTATATAATGCAGAGGAACGAATTAGTGCCTGAGAAGACAGGACAATAGAAAGCACACAATCAGTAGAGCTACAAGAGAAACAATGAGAAAGTAATGAAAAAAGCATAAGGGACCTATGGGAAAATAGAAAGCATGGCAAATTTGGCATGATAAATGTCTCAGAAGGGGAATAAAGATCAAAGGGGATTACAAAGGTTTTTGTAGAAATCATGACTGAGAACTTCCCACACTTAAAGAAGGAATCAGATATCCAATACTGGAAGCTCAGATTGTCCCAAAGAGGAAGAACACAAGTACACCCAAGCCAAGACATATAATTAAGATGGCCAGAGTCACATATAAAAAATGATCCTAAAGACAGCAAGAGAAGAGCAAAGAGTGAGTTATAAGGGAACCCCCATTAGGCTCCCAGCTGATTTCACTACAAAAATACTACAGGCCCGAAGGGAGTGGCAAGATATATTCAAAGTCCTGAATGAAAAAAATTTATATCCTAGGATACTTTAACCAGCAAGGCTATCCTTTTTGGTAGAAGGAGACATAAAGATTTTCTAAGACTTGAAAAAGCTTCAAAAGTTCAGCAAATCTAGACCCAAGCAAAAAGAATTATTGAAAGGCCTTCTCTAAAAAGAAAAGTAGCAGGATGCAACAGAAATGTGAAACTCACAGCTGGAAAGGTGATAACTCATGAATTACAAATAAAATAAACACAAAATTTTAAAACAAGACATACAAATCATTGAGAGTGGGAAAGGGAGACTGGAAAATAGATAATTTATTTTTTGGTCTTTCCTTTTAAAATTTTTTGTTCTCGGTAGGATGGGTTTGAGATCATGTTACTATCCGTTTAATAAAAACAGTTATATTAATGGTCTAATGGACTTATAAAAAAGGGTAACTAGAAGACAAAAACTTATCAGGGTGTCACTAAAACTTAAAAAAATTCATGATAATACAAAGCAAAATTACCAAACCATAAAAGGAAGATGAAAGGAACAAAGAGTAAATACCAAATCAACTGCAAAGGAAAGGTCAAATTGTCAATAAACACAAGCCTATCATCAATTATTGTAAATGTTATTGGACTAAATGCTCCAGTCGAAAGTCATAGAGTGGCACGTTGGATGATAAAGCAAGAAAATTCAAAATGCTGCCTACAAGAGACCCACATCAGAGAGAAGGACACAAATAGATTGATAGTGAAAGGATGGAAAAAGGGCACTTCATATAATTGGAAAAACCAAAAAAGCAGGTGTTGCAGTACTGACTTCAGACTAAATAGTCTTTAAAACAAAGGCCATAAAGAAAGAAAAAGAAGGACATTTTATAATGATTAAAGGAGTGATACAATATGAGGATAGCGCACTTGTTAATACATATGCACCAAATATAGGAGCACCTAAGTACATAAAATAATTACTAACATATATAAAGGGGGATTCATATTTGGAGATTTCAACACTGCATTAACATAACTAGACAGATCATCGAGACAGAAAATAAATTAGGCAACAGAGAATTTATATAATACAATAGAAATATAACTCATGGTGAATATTTTCAGAGCATTGCACCCCCCACAAAATAGGACATATATTCTTTTCAATTGCACGTGGAACATTTTCCAGGATTCATGATGTACTTGGGCACAAGATAAACCTCTGCAATTTTAAGAAGTTAGAAATTACCTCAAGTATCTTTTCTGACCACAATGCCATGAAGCTAGAAATCAACAAAAGAGAAACAAAGGGGAAAAAAGGAAAACATAGGGATTAAATAATATGTTATTAATAAACAAATGGGTCAATGAAGAAATCAAAGCTGAAGTGAAAATGTACCTTGAGACAAAAGAAAATGAAAGCAAAACCACACAATATTTATGGGACACAGCAAAAGCAGTGCTGAAAGGGGAGTTTATAGAGATACAGGCCTTCCTCAAAAAGAAGAACAACCACAAATAAACAATTTAACCCACCACGAGAATTAACTAGAAATAGAAGAACAAACATACCCAAAAGACAGCAGAAGGAAGGAAATCATAAATATTGGGGAGGAAATAAATAAAACAAATATCAAAAAGAACACAGGAAAAAATCAACCAATTCAAAAGCTGGTTTTTCCAAAAAGTAAGTAAAATCGTCAAACCTGTGGCCAAACTCAAAAAGAAGAAAAGAGAGAGAGTACAAATTACCAAATAAGAAATGAGAATGCAGAAATTATCACAAAAAAATTAGAAATACAGACTATCATATGAGAATAGTATGAAAATACATTGAACCGAACTGTGTAACCTACAATAGATGGACAAGTTTCTGTAATCATACTGTCCACCAAGACTGAATCAAGACGTAACTGACCCCTTGAAAAAGCAGAGTACCAGAAATGAAATCAAAATTGCAATATAAATCTTCCCTACAAATAGCAGTCCATGACCGGATGGATTCACTGAGGAATTCTACCAAACATAACAGAACTCATACCAGTCCTTCTCAAACTCTTCCAGATGTTTGAAAAGGAAGGAATACTCCCAAAGTCATTCTATGAAACCACAATCACCCTGATACCACAACCAGGCAAAGACACTACCAAAAAAGAGTATTATAGACCAATATCATTGATGAACACAGACACCAATATCCTCACCAAAATAGTAGCAAATAAAATCCAACAACACAGAAAAAAGATTATACATCATGACCAAGTGGGGATCATGCCAGGGACACAGGGGTGGTTCAACATATGCAATTCAATCAATGTAATAAAGCACATCAACCAGAGAAAGAACCAAAACCACATGATCATCTCAATAGATGCAGGAAAGCATTTGATAAAATTCAACACCCACGTATGATAAAAACTCTCACCAAAGTGGGCATAGAGGGAATATATCTTAACATCATGAAAGCTACTGATAACAAACCTATGGCCAGCAAAATACTCAACGGTGAGAAAGTGAAATTCTTCCCACTAAAATCTAGGACCGTAAAAGGATGTACACTATCACGACTCCTACTCAAGATACTCTTGGAAGTCCTAGCCACAGCAATCAAACAAGAGAGAGAAGTAAAGTGGTTGCAAATTGGAAAGGAAGAGGTAAAAGTCTCACTATATGCAGAGAATATGTTACAATATATAGGAAACCCTACAAGATCCAGACAAAATTTACTACAGCTGATCAGAGGATTCAGCAAGGTAGCAGGTTACAAGATTATGCTTCAAATATCAGTGGCATTTCTTTACGCTAACAATTCAGATAATACTATAGAGCTATAGTCAACATGACAACACTGTATTGGTAGAAAAACAAACATATATGTCAATGGAACAGAAAAGAAATCCCAGAAATGAACCCACGAAAGTTTGGTAAATTTATCTTAGACAAAGGAGGCAAGAAATTACAATGGAATAGAGATAGTGCCTTCAGCAACTCGTGTTGGGAAAACTGGACAGCAGCATGTAATTCAATGAAGCTAGAACACTCCCAAAGTAGCTAGAACACCATAGAAAAAAAATAATCTCAAAACAGATAAAACACTTAAACATAAGACAAGATACAATAAACCTCCAAGAGGAAAATATAGACAAAATGTTATCTGATTTACGTCTCGAAAATTTTCTCGTAGAAGAAATAAAAGCAAGGATAAACAAATGAGATTTAATGAAACTTACAAGCTTCTGCACAGTAAAGATGCCGGAAGTAAAACAACAAGACAACTTACGGAATGAGAAAAAATTTGCATATGAAACCGTCAAAGACTTGATCTCCAGAGTATATAAGCAGATCATCCAACTGAATAAGAAAAAAAAACAACCCAATCCAAAATTGGGCAGAAGACCTAAACAAGCAATTCTCCAAGGAAGACATACAAATGATCAAAAGGAACATCATAAAATGCTCAATATCACTGATTATCAGAGAAATGCAAATTAAAACTGCAATTAAATATCACACTTTCATTCATTAAAACAACAGCAACAACAACAACAACAACAAGAACAATAGAATCAACAAAAACAGAAACTTCTTACCAAAGTAGGATTCAGGAAATATATCTCAACATAACTAAAGTCATTAATTACAGACCCACAGACAACATAATATGCAAAAGTGAATAACTGAAAGCCAAATTAAAGAATAAAACAAGAATGCACACTCTCACCATTTCTATTAAACACAGTATGGGAAGTCATAGCAACAGCAATCGGAAAAGAAAAGACGTTACTCAAGTTGGATTGAATAAAGTAAAACTGTTATTATTTTAGATGACATGATAATCTATATAGAGAACCCTAAAGATTCTCCACACGAAAACAACTAAAACTAATAAAGACATTTAGCAAAGTCGGATGATTCATGATTAATATACAAAAACTGTCACATTTCTTTACACTAACAGTGAAATATTCCATTATTTTAAAAAATCCATATGAAGTCAGATCAAAAATGAAAAATCTATGAAAAATCCAAGATAATAAAATCAATAGGACACTGATAAAGAAATTTGAATTTGATGCAAAGAAATGGAAACGAATTTCAAGGTCTTAGTTTAGAGGAATTAATATTGTTAAAATATGTATACTACAAAAATGTCTACAGATATAAAGTGACTCAGATGGAATTACATGATATTTTCCACAGAACTTAAAACAGTCCTAAGATTTGTATGGAAATGCAAAAGAACTAGAACTGCAAAAGAAACAATGTGGGAAAAGAACAAAGTTGGTTGCATAACACATATCCCTCCCAGATCTCAGAATATATTACAAAAACAGTAATCAAAACAGCACAATGCTGGAAAAAAAACAAACATCTGTATCACTGGAACAGAACACAGAGGCTGAATTAAACATCACACCTATGGTCAACTAAACTATGACAAAGGAAACAAAAATATATAATACCTAAAAGACAGTCTTCAGCATGTGATGTTGAGAAAGCTAGACATCTACATGTAAATCAATGAAATTAGAACACTTCATCTCACTGTACAAATATAAACTCTAAATGCTTTAAATATCTGAATCTAATACATAACAAAATAAAACTCCTGGAAACTAACATAGTCAAAACAAGACATAAATTGTAGCGAAATTTTCTTATGTCACTCTCCCAAGCTGAAAACAATAAAGGCAAAATAATCAAATACATCCAAATTAAACTTAAAAGCTTCTATACAGCAAAATAAACAGAATGAAAAGATGAACTTCCAAATGGGAGAAAACATTTGGAAACAATGCAATCAACAAAAGGCTAATTTCTAAAATACACACATCGTTCATACAACTCCATTTCAGAAATCTACAAACAACTCAGCCAGAAAATGAGCAGAAGGCAATTTTCTATAGACCTATCATATGACCCAGCAATCCCACTCCTGGGCATATAAAGCATGAAATCTGAAAAGAAAGAATCCTAGTGTAAAATATAAGAAGTACACTCTGACATTGGACTTAATTTGATTCTCAATATGTCTCCTCTGCCAAGGGAAGCAGATGGAAAACAAACAAAATATGATTGTATCACTCTAAACAGATTTACACTGCAGAAGAAATGATCAATAAAATGAAAAGTCAACAAACACAATGGGAGAATATATTTGCAAGTGATATTTTCCAATCATGAGTTAATATGCAACTATATGGGAAACTCATACACCACAAAAACAAAAAAAGACCAAACAATCCAGTTAAAAAAAGTGTCCATAGGAACTGAAAAATAGATCTGAATCAATTTTCTGTAGAAAACATACAGTTTGCAAAATGACACATGAAAATATGTTCAGAGCTATAAATTATTGGGAAAGTCATAAACCAAAAATGAGACAAGTCCTCACACTTGTCAGAAGGCTCGTATCAAAAAAAAAAATTGATGTTGGTGAGATTGTGGAGAAAAAGGAACACTTTGGACATTGTTGATAGGAATGCAAAGTATTGATTGCATTGCATATATACATCAAATTTTCTTCATCCATTTTTCTGTCAAGGGATGTTGGGTTGGTAGGCCCCTGTCTGGAGGCTCTAGAGAATAAGCCCATGGGCTGAACTGATAAACAAACTGTGAGGAATGTCACATATACAGGCTGGATAAGAAATGGCCTACTCAATATATCCAGTATGGATGGCTGGATAGCCTATGATGGGTAAGATCGTCAGAGAAGGACAACCTAAGACAGGCAAAGCCGGCTGGATAAGATATGAACTACTTAATGAAGTTCCGTGATGAACTTTAAAACAATCCTTGATCATTTAACATCCTGTTCTTACTGCAAGAGCGTGGGGCATAAATAGTTTAACATTATTAACATTGTTATAACTTAGATGATATGTAAGGCATTGTGCATATCCTATATAAGACCTTTTTCTATGAATCAATAAACAGAGAACTGCTTCGCTTCTCTCCACAAAGTGTTTGTGTGTATATGAAATCGTGCCACTGAAGGGTTAATTTAATTTTTGGGAGTATCTTAAAAGGATGTTGCATTATATATAATGCTCTTTCTGCACCTATTGAGATGATTATGAGTTTCATTTCTCATTCTATTAGTGTGGCATGTCACCTTTATTGATTTGAATATTTTGACATATCCTTAAACCCAGGGATAAATCCCTGTACTCATGTATGTGTATGATATGTTAAATGTGTTGTTGAATTCATTTTGCTTGTGTTTTGTTGAGAATTTTGTCACAAATATTCATCAGGGATAATATTCTATATTTTGCATCTAACGTCCTTTTTAGCTTGGTTGTGCAAATAAAGCTGGCATCAAAAAACATCTTTGAAATCTTTCACTCCCTTCAAATTCTTGAAAGTTTTGGGGAAGAATTGGTGAAAAATTGTCTTCAAATATATGACAGATTTCACCAGTAATGTCATCTTGTAAATTTTTTTCTGGTTTGGGAGGTTTGGATTACTGATTTACTCTTACACACTTTTGCTGTATTTAACTTTCTAATTTCTTCTTGATTCAGTATTGGAAGACATATGTTTCTGGGAATCTGTCTTTTGATCTAGGTCATTCAAATCGTTGACTAGAGGTAATATTTTATGATGCTATGCACCTCTACAACATCAGTGGTAATATCTGCTCTTTTATTTCTAATTTTATTTGAGTCATTATTTTCTTAACCAACCTAAACTTTTGTCTACTTTATGTTGAAAAGAAACAGACTTAGGTATAATTTTTTTTATCTTTTCAATTGTTTCTGTTGTTATTTGCCTTGCTCTCATTCAATCAATTTTCTTCTTTATTCTTTCTATTTACTCCTAGAATCTTGATGTGTAAAGATAAGAACTGTGAATCTTTGTATTTATTATTAAACATTATTTATTTATTTATCTATTTATTTATTTATTTATTTATTTATTTATTTATTTATTTAGATATTTATTAATTTATATATCATTGAAGTATGCCATTTACAATGTGTCAATCTGTGGTGTATAGCACAGTGTTCCCGTACATGCATATATTTCTGTGCCTATTAAACATTACTTCACGATATTTAACTTACCGCCCTGTGTCATACAAAAGGAATTTTGGAAACATCTATTTTTATATATAATTGATAACAGTTGTAAGTCTACAGCTCCCAAATATATCGTCTACCAGTCCCTTTCTGCAGTAATCATAAGATTATTAAGTAGATATGCTACTGTGTTTCAGTTTTGTAGACGAAATCATAGTGTTCACATCAAAATTTTTTTTAAGGTTCTACATACGTCATGTCATGTGTTATTTTTCTTTCTCTTTCTGGCTTATTTCAAATACGATGACACTTTTTGAGGACATCCATTTCGCTGCAAATGTTATTGTTTTATCGTTTATTATTGCAGAATACTATTCCATTGTGTAAATACAGCATAATTTCTGAATACTGTCATCTGTTGTTGGACAGTTAGGTTGCTTCCATTTCGTGGCTGTTGTATATAGCACTGCTAAGAAAATTGGGGTGCAGGTGTCTTTTTGAAATATGGTTCCCATTGATACCCAGAAGTGGGATTGCTGGATCATATGTTAAGTCTGTTTTTATACTTTAGAGAAATCCCCATCCTGTTTTCCACAGTGACTGCACCAAGTTCATTCCTACCAACAGTTTAGGAGTGTTCCCATTCTCCACAGCTTCCCCAGCATTTATTGTTTGTGAACTTTTGAATGATGGCCATTGTGACTATTGTGAAGTGATACTTTATTATAGTTTTGAACTGCCCTTCTCTGATAATGATAGTGAGCAGTTTTTTTTTTTTTCATATATCTGTGTGGCATTTGTATGTCTCTATTGGAGAATTGCTTGTTTAGGGCTTCTGCCCATTTTCAGATTGGGTTTCTTGTTTGTTTTTTATTATTATTAGGTTGTATGAAGTCTCTATATTTTGGAAATTTAGCCTTTGTCAGTTGCATTATTTCTAAATATTTTCTTTAATCCTGTAGGTTGTCATTTTGCTTTGTTTATGGTTCCATTTTCTGTGTAAAAGCTTAGAAGTTTAATTAGGTCTCATTTATTAATTTTGCTCCTACACCCATTACCTGGATAGGCTGTTCTAGGAGATCATTGCTGAGATTTATCTAAGAGTGTTTTGCCTATATTTTCTTCTAGGAGATTTAGTGTGTCTTGCCTTACATTTCAGTCTTCAAGCCATTTTGAGCATATTCTTGTGTATGGATTGAAGGATTGTTCTAACTCCATTGCTCTGATGCTGCTATCCTGTTTTCCCAACACCAGTTGGTGAAGAGATGGCCTTTTCTCTGTCATATTCTTGGCTACTCTGTCAAATATTAATGGAACATAGGCCTTTAGATTTATTCCTAGGCTCTCTATTCTCTTCCACTGATCCATATGCCTGTTTCTGTACCAATATCATGTCGTTTTAACTATTGTAGCTCTGCAATAGTGTATGGAGACGAGGCGGTTTATTGCTCCAGCCTCTTTCTTTGTCTTCAATATTGTTATGGAAATTATGGATCATTTTTGATTCTATATAAATCTTATGATCATTTGTTTCAGTCCTAAAAATAAATGTTTTGCATAATTTGATAGGAAACCAGTTTAAGTTTGTGGATTACCTTGGACATTATGGCCATTTTAACAGTATTATTGCTTCCATTACGAGACCATTGGGTATCTCTTCAATTCTTAAAATCTTTCTTGATTTCCTCAATCAATATTTCCTTATTCTCCATGTATAAGTCATTCGCCACATTGGTCAGAGTTATTCTTAAGCATTTTATAGTTTTGGGTGCAGTTATTAAAGTGATTGTTTCCATACTTTGTTTTCCTGATGATTCAATGTTTGTGTAAAGAAATGTAATTGGTTTTTGTAGATTAATCTGGCTACCTAGCCCAGTTCCTTTTTTAGCCTAAGTAATTTTTTGTTAAGCTTTTACAGTTTTCTATACACAGTGTCATGTCTGCATAAATTGACAATTTTACCACTTCTTTCCCAGTCTGAATAGTTTTGTTTATTTTCCTTGCCTGATCATTGTGGCTAGGAATTCCAAGGCTATATTGTATTGAAATTGTGAGAATGGGCATCCTTGTCTTGTCTCAGGTTTTTGTGGGAAGGGTTTCAGTTTTTCACCATTGAGTATTTTGCTGGCTATATATTTGTCATAAATAGCTTTCATTATTTTGATATATGGTCCCTCTATGCCCACTGTGATAAGAACTTTCATGGCAAATAGGTGTTAAATTTTCTCAAATGCTTTTTCTGCATCTACTGAGATGATCATATCGTTTTTGTCTTCTCTTTTGTTGATATGGATATCACAATTGATTGATTGATTTGCATATGTTCAACCATCCTTTTGTTCCTGGGATGAACCTAACTTGACCATGGTGCATGATCTTTTTTTTACATGATGTTTGATTCTGTTTGTTAATTATTTTTTAAGGACATTCACATCTATGTTTATCAATGATATTGGCCTATAGTTTTCTTTTTGGGGTAGTGTCTTTGTCTGGTTTGGTATCAGGTTGATGTTGGCCTTATGGTGTGAGTTTAGGTGTACTCTCTCCATATCAATATTTTGGAAGAGTTTGAGGAGGACTGGTATGGATTTTTCTTTGTATGTTTGGTCAAATTCCCCAGTGAAGCTATTTGGGTCTGAATTTTGTTAGCAGATATTTTTCATTTTATTGATAATTGTATTCCATTTCTGGTGATCTGTCTGTCCACATGGTTAAGTTCTTCTTGATGCAATATTGGTGGGCTGAATATTTCCAAAAAATTCTCCATTACTTCCTGGTTATCCAGTATGTTTCCAAACAGTTGCTCTTGATATTTCCTTATGGTATTTTGTAAATTTGTTGTACTCTTTGTATTTTCTCCATTTTCATTTCTTATATTATTTGGTTTCTCTTTCTTTTCTTGTTGTTGATCCTGCCCAGAGATTTGTCAATTTTGTTTAAAGTTTCAAAAAAGAGTTTGATAGATTTTTTCTATTTTTTTAATCCCTATTTCAATTCTTTCCTCCTTGATCTTTACTTTTTCCCCCTTTCTGTTGACTTTTGGTTTTGTTTGCTCTACTCTTCATGATTAGTTTACATAGAATGTCAGATTATTTATTTGAAACTGTACTTCTCCTTTGAGGAGGGCTTTGTCACTATGAACTTCCCTCTTAAACCTGCTTTAACTGTATTCCATAGACTTTGTGAAGTGTTTTGCCATATTTCTCAAGATATTTTTTAATTTCTTCTTTTAATTCATCAACTCCCTCCTTTGTTATAGTACCATGTTTTTTAATCTGGATGCTGTCATTTTTTCTCCCTGTTTTTCTGTTTTTCTAGTATTGATTTCTAGTTTCATGGTATTATACTCAGAAAAGATGCTTGAAATAATATTTACCTTCTTAAATTTTTTGAGGCTTCTTCTGTGCCTGAGTTAATAATCTTTCCTTGAAAATATCCCATGTGTATTGGAAAAGAATGTATATTCTGTTTTTGGGAGAAGTACTCTTTTGGAAGTATCAACCATCTCCAATTATTTTATCATGTCTTTTAGTATCTTTGTTCCCATATTAATTTTCTGTGTGAAAGACCAGTCCAGTGATGGTAATGGGGTGTTATAGTATCCTATTGTGATTGTGTTCCCAGCGATTTCTCTCTTTTTATCTATTAGTATTTTCTTTATGTATTTAGGTGCTTCTATATTGAGTGCATATATATTAATGAGTATAAAACCCTCATTGTGTATTGCTCCTTTAACCATTATATCATGTCCTTGTTTGTCTTTCTCTATGACCTAACTTGTAAAGTCTATTTTTGTGAAGTCATAACTGCTAGTCCTGCTTTCTTGTCATGTGTATTTACATGCAATAAATTCTTCCATCTTCTCACTTTCAATTGTGTTTTCCACTTACTAAATTGGATCTCTTATATGCTTCATTATGTAAGGTCTTGTTATATAATCCCATCTGAGTATATATCTTTTGATTGAAGCATTAATTCCATTAACATTTGTGATAATTATTGATAGACTGGTGTTTATTTCCATTTTGAACTTCATTTTCCAGTTGATGTTGTAATTCCTTTTTGTTCATTTCTTTTTCTTTTTGTGGCTTGATAGTTTTCTTTTATTATCTTGGTTTCTTTATGGCTTTGTGACTTCATTGTAAGATTTTGAGTTATGTTTACCTTGTTTTGTATTTAAATTGACCCATACTATATCTGTTTATTTTAACTGATAAGAATACAAACTCTTACCCATCCTACAGAGAAGAGAAACAAGAAGAAAATACTCTGTATTGTCCTGTTTCATTCTGTAACCCTTAAAAATTCTGATGTTCTCTTCTAGAACATCATATATATTCTGTTGTAAGATATTGTAGATATTGCCTTTATAATTATGCCTTTCTCTTTTCTATAGCATCCTGCTTCTTTTGTATTTAGAGTAGATCTTTCATTATTTCATTTTCTCTTGCCAAATTCTTTAAGTATTTGCTTGTGTGGAAGTTATTTACCTCTCCTTCTATTCTCAAAGATAGCCTTGCTTGATAAAGTATCTTTGATTACAGCTTTCTTTAATTCAGTAATTTGAATATGTCTTGCCACTTCCTTCTGCCGGCTGTATTTGTGTAGGAAACGAGTTTACATATATTATGTATATAATTATATATATATGTAAAGAACACCACGAAATGAATTTAACAAATAAGGTGAAAGTATATACGTTAAAAAACAGAAAACATTGGTGAAGGAAATTAGAACTGATCCAAAGAAATGAAAAGATCTCTTATGTTAATGATGTGAAACTATGTGGTTGAAACAACCATTCTACCCAAGGGAAACTACATTTAGTGTGATTCATGTCAAAATACCTATGAGATTTTTCCATTATATAGAACAAATAATATCAAAATTTATATGTAACCACAAAGATCATGAGTTGCCAAAATAATCTTGGAAAAGTGTATTAAATGTACTGGTGTAAAATTCTCTGATGTTAAACACTCCTACAAAGCTTTAGTAAGTAAAACAACATGATACTGGCTCAGAAACAGACACCAATCAATAGAAGAGTATAGAGCAACCAGATATAATCCCTCACACCTATGATCAATTAACCCATGAAAAAGAAAACTAGAGTATAAAATGAAGAAAACATATTCTCCTCAATAATTAGTGCTGTAGAGATTGAACATTGCAAAGAAAGATTAGAATATTTCCTAACATTGTATACAATCCATGAGCACAGAATATCTTTCTATTTAACTTATTTACTTATATTTCTTGCACCTGTAATTTATAGATCTATGTTTAGATCTTTTATTTCACTTAACAAATGTATTCCTATTTTATTCTTTTTGGTATAAATTTACACACAAGTGTTTTCCTAATTTCTCTTTCTGATAATGTGTTGTTAATATATAAAAATGCAACGGATATTTGTATATTGATTTTGTATTCTGCAAGTATACTAAGTTTGTTCATTATTTCTTACAGTCACTGGAGGAGTCTATGGAGTTTTCTATCAATGCAGAATTATGTCATCTGTAAATACTTTACTGATTTTTTACAAGTTGGATACCTTTTATATTTTTTCTTGACTAGATGTTCTGGCTAGGACTTCTAGTAGTGTAATTTAGGACGTGTGAAAATCAGCTTCTTTTTCTTATTACTGTAACAGAGGAAAACATTCCTGTATGTTAACATTGAACTTGATGTTAGTCATGGGTTTTTCATATATGGCTTTTATTTTGTTTAGTTAACTTCTATATAGAGCGAATTTGTAAAGAATATTTTTATAAAGAAGTTAAGATCAGTTCTGTCAATAAATTTCCTACATTTCATGAGATTGTAATTTTCAATTCTTTGTTATTTATGGTATGTTATCACATATAATAATCTGCATATGTTAAATAATATTTATGAATCAGGACTAAATTCAAGTTAACTATAGTTTATAATACTTAGAATATGCCATGAATTCAGGTTGCTAATGTTTTAGAATGGAATTTACAGATACTGAATGAAAAATTTACATTGTAGCTTGATTTTACATTTATTTACTTAAGATTTTATCTCTCATTTTGAATTTGGCTTATTCTTAATGGAATTTATTTTGAAATAAATAATATGAATTTTGGTATAACTGGATTTACTACAGTTTACTGATAAAGAACATAGCTATCATTTGCAATTAGTGAACAAAACACTTGCCTTAAAATGCTGTATTATATAAACAATGCCAACTGTTTGAAGACTGAGAAACATATTGCTTCCTAAAATGCATTACATGGTATTTTCCACCCCAAACCACATATATTGTTATTTCTTTGTTTTTTGATTGTTTGTTTGTTTTCCCCTTAATGGAGGCACTGCTTATTGAACCCAGGATCTTGTACATAAGTGTAATTTTCAACAGCATTTTGGAACACATAACAGAAGCCACAAGAGTATGGATTATACAGATGACATGAAAATTTATTCCTTCTAGGGACTGAAAAACCTCTGACTGAAAGAATGGCAAAAATAAACTTTTGTAAATATACAATAAGATTGTCTCTTTTATACTTTTTATACTAGAATATTAATTTATATTTGTTTTACTTAGAGCACTGAATTACAATTTAAAACAAAATTTCCCCCCTTTGGGATTTCTTAAATTTGATTGATTATTTAAATATAATTTTATTTTATAAATATTTACAATTTATTTATTAACATTCCAAATAAACTGATATTTATTTTTCTCATGTTTTGAATATACAGCTACTTATTTTAAAGAACACAGATAAATAACTACTTACATTTCCAAATCAAATTAAGTTTAACTTTAATTACAAATGATATTGAAATTGTTACACATTTTCTTTAGAGGTTTTACACAAATTTCACTTTAACTTCCAAAACTTTAAAAATTTTTTGCATTATTTATTCTCTGTTCACAAATCTAGTATAAATTTGTGTACAAAAGTATGGAGATTGGTTTTATTTCATAGACCTCAACATTAAATTATTTAAAAAGATTTTGTGGGGATAATATTTGCAGATCACACTATAAAAATAAGCAACATTTATGTTTCATTTTAACTGGATGAATGAGAAGTAAATACTGGCGGAATGTTACACTTGGGTTTCTAGGACACCAGTCGTTTTTTGATGCCACAGCTACTCAGGTTGAGAACCATTGTGATTGCCTAGCAGTTCATCTGTGCAGGCCTGCCAAATCAGCATTTGAAGCTGCAGTGCTCAAAGTCATGCAGATTAGAAAAGTAGCTGTAGAAAAAGTTATTTGAGGTGACACATGTTTCTTCAGAAATTCAAGATGTATCTCATAAAGATGGACCAACTGTTTCAGGTAACTCTGGTAGATCTCTCTTGTGTGATCAAACATTCTCTGGGGGCTTGGACTTGAGGTCTATGATTGAAGAAAATGCTTTTCAGAGTTTGTCTGAAGAATCTTTGATGAAAAGACCATGTTACACACATTATGTCTCTGAACCAGATGAAGATAATGATTTTCGTCCTCTGACATTTCCAAGAAATCTCTGGAAAATGGCTAGGAGTGACCAATATCAATCCATCTGGTGGGATGATAATGTATCTTCCATAGTGATTGATGAAGTTGTCTTTAAGAAAGTAGTTTTGGAAAGAAAGGCCCCTTTCAGAATATTTGAAACTGGAAGTATGAAAAGTTTAGTTAGACAGCTTAACCTTAATGGGTTTAGTAAATTGCGGCAGAATTTTCAAAGATCTGCTTGTCTAGCTGACTTTCTGGCACAAGGAAAAGAAGTCTCTGTTTTAAGCAAATTTCAGAAATTTTAGTAACCACTTGGTAACTTATATATGAAAACATGTGTTGTACATCAATCTATGGTAATATATATTTAAAGCTAGATTTTGAAAACTGTATAAAATTACCAAGTCTTAAATTCTTTATTTTTTCTAAAAATGAGGACAGTGCCATAAATATTCAAGATTCAGAGAATCTTTGCTTGCAACTATGAATCTTATCAGAAATCTATATAAAGGTATTAAAGCTGCTTGTGAAAAGTGGCATTCACCATTACTGCAAATGCTAACTTCTTTAATTTGATGACTATACTACTTATATGTGTATTTTACAAATAAAGAAATTTAAAAAATAGCAATGTTCATATTTTGATGATATTATCTGTGCATTGTAAACATGAAATCTGATGTTTTATACGTTAGGCTTATTGTAGTCTTGTATTTTGGTTTAAAATATTACTAAAATTTTTCCCTTTGATTGTAGCTGCAGTTCTACCATAATTCAAATTTTAAACGAGCCTTTCCCCAGCTTTTAATCAGAATAAAACGAAGAGTTGGGATGAAAAAATGCCTCTCTGGTATCTTCATTTGCTGAAGATTTCAAAAAGAAGCACTTTATAGCAGGGGGTAATGTGGATAATAATAATTCTGGTTTTGTGGCTGACACTAGTGGAGAAAGTGCATTTTTACCTTTTGCAAAATTAAAAATGCCTCTAATTAGAAAGACCTCTACTAGCCACATAACTGGTGATAAAACTACCCCCATCAGCGGTGATTTTTCTGCTCCATCATCAACGTCAGTTAGACCACCAGAACAAATTGCAGTGGATCAGCATGCTATTTTAAATCAGTTGAACATTGTCCACGGGCACACTCAAAGCAGATACACTGAAGCAAATGACCGTATTATGAAGTTCATTAAAACAACAAATTCTACTTCTCAGAACAGCATCTTGTCTCCAATGCAGAGTAATTATTTTGGACTGATGGTGGAGCCTTCTGCTTTTCCAAATGGATATCACAACATATCTGCCAAAAAAGGTCGTTTTTCTAAACTTCAACCAGGGACAATGCACGGTTTCCAGTGACAGTGACAGCTGATACATCAGCTACCTTTGTTTCAAGGCCAACTCATCAGCCAACTTCACTTTATGAACGTCATCCTAATTACAAGGGATCTACCAGAGGACTACCAGTTTATGCAGGATAACAAAGATTAAAATTGATGTTGGCAAATGTCGACAAATATCTGCAATTTTCTTATTTAAACAATAAACGTAGATGTGTACCTGTATTAACCTTATTTTTTTAAATTAGGTTTAGATTAAATGGGAGACTAAATTAACATTTAAAGTTAAAAAGAGATATTTGATTGATATGACCATTTGATGAAAAATATGAGAGTAAATTTAAATACTTTTTTGTAAGGAGGAAGAGAAAATGGAAGAATTTGGAAAAAGACTAAAACATGGAGAGAGGGAAAAGTACTAAGTGGTTTCTTGTTCATCCTGGAAAGTATTAAAAGTGTTGTTAGGATAGGCTGGAACAGGAGATAAATGCAGGAACCGGCCCAGGGATCATGGTCTCTATTATGTCATCCCTGGAATCATAAAGGTCACATGATGTAGTGTCAGATGGCACATTCAGCATGTGGTAGAATTTAAGAAGTAATTTTATCTATGGTCTTCTTTGTGCTGTTTACAAAGCATTAAAATTAATGCTTTCATTTCCTGCCCTCAAGAGTCTACATTATATTTTCTAGTCAATACTTTATGTTGCTTTTATGTTCCAGCCAAAGACATGCTTACATCCTCAGGGTGGCATTTAATGTCTTTCCAACTCTAAGCACACAAACTCATCTTGGTTTCGTCTTTCTTTATAAATCTGGCATCTCACTACCTTGGTATATCTTTATGTTTCACTGTATCTGGAATTATATCCAGGCAAACGATTGTCAACTATGTTAGCTGCAAACTCACCACTTTTACTCCAGCTCATCCTTGGACTTTGGGTGTCCTCCTTTTATCTACTTAGACTTTCCCAGTCTCAGCACAGAAACCACTTCCTCCAGATGTTTTCTGTCTATCCCCCTTTCCTTCTCTAACTTGGATACCAGCACAGTAAGCACAGCACATGTCACAGAATGCATTTTTGTATTAAGTGAATGAAAAACACATGTTGACTTTAAGCAAAATCTACTTTCCTGAAACAACAAAACTCTCATGGTTTTCAAACTATTTCGTTATGGTCTTTACTCTTCACCACAAACTAGATCTTTCATAGCCCTAGGACTAGTCAATCAAGACAGTAAGTGGAGGTAGGTACAGGAGACAAAGTAATATTTTCTTCTTAATTCATGCCTCCAGAGGCATAAAGCAATCCATTCTCATTTGCTGGATTTTTTCCTGTCTCTTCATCACCCACCCACACCAAAACAGCTGAATCTCTTCCCCATACCAATAACTATACTGACTTCTAATTAATTTACTTCTTAGAATCAGAGCTTTGTCCAGAAAAGACAGTGCCTTTGCAAATATTTAATGTAGGTTTATACACACCAAATAAGTTGTGCCCCTTCTAACCTTCACAAAGTAAGTATCTAAGTGGTACTATCCCCTTGGTTGTGGTTCTCGTATTCAGTAACCAAATTGGAATCTAAAATATGTGGACTAGAAGGAGGTGAGGGTGGTGGAATTAAAAATTTGTCCAACTGCAAGAATACCAAATTTCTGCAGATATTAGGAAATATAAAATATTCATGAAAGACTTTGACTATTTCCCATTAATTTTAAATAAAAGGTGAAGCATATTCAGAGTGTGGAATGCCCTGAAATGCGGGAAAAATTGTAGGCAAGTTCAGGGATCCTAAGGCTTCTACTCACAATGATGCAGCTAGTGTTATCTGTTAAGACTGGAATAGTAACATTGAGTCCAAAAATGTGTCTCCATTTGTGAAGTAAGCATTTGGATAATCTGGAGAATTGGCAAATTGGCCAGGGTAATCTCTAAAAACATCCCGTAAATATGACCTTCACCAAGAGAATAAAAGAGCCCACTTGCTGCAGGAGAACTGTGTCTGGACAGCAGTGGTGTTTCCTACAACAGAAACATCACGGCTTTAAATTTGTCAGCTCAATTCTGATGGTGGCTATGTTGTTGCTTACATTAGCAGTCTGGGGTTCAGATGGGCTGGTTCAGCAGCTAATTTCCAGCTCTTTTATCAGACAGTTGGTCTTCCCGTGACCATCTTAACAAGGTTCTATACTGATAAGTCAAAGGCTACAGTTTACTTTCAAAATTAGAAATTCTAAGTAAGAGTATTATTTGTTTGTCCATCTGTAGTTTTCTACCTGGGAAAATCTAGACTATTGGAAAAAGTACAAAAGTTGGCTGGTGCTTTGAAAATTATACTCTGAGCTCTGTCCACTGAATTCTTCCCACTAAATACTACAAATCTCTCTACCACTGTGTGTGTGTGTGAAGATGGATTGTTAAGCAGTAACTAAGTTTGTCTTAGTTGAGTCATCAGTGAGTTATTCCACTGCACCTGTCAGAATGTCTGTGAATTAAGAGTTTCATTGAACCACCAGATTTTCTTAAGATTAGGGAGAGGTAGATTATATTTTTCCCTGTATACTAATTGTTTCCTGTTCATTGAATCCAGAGCTGATGCTAGGGCCAAGCCACTGAATCCTTGAATTGGACTGAGGCATATACATTCTGCAGCCCCCAGAGCCCAGCAATGGACTGTGTCTCCTTTTTAATTTAAACTTATTTCTAAGTTTTTTTCTTTTAATTCACATTGTTGACACAACTTACTTTGGCTTTGAACACACGTTGACTAATTTATAGGGACTGAATCACTGACTTATTCCCGTTCACCTTGAAATTGCAATGAACTTTTTTCCTTGTACTACCTGGAATAGAGTGATCATAGTCATCATTTTGAGAGCTGTCCTCAGTCCTAATAATGCAGAAATTTGCACTTCTTTGCCCAGCACTTGAGCAAGAATGTTTGTTGTGGATCTGAGGGATTATCCTCACATCCCCTATTGCAACCATGAGAAAACACCACATTGTTATCCAAAGTCTAGACTTTGTCAATATTGCATTCCCATTGCAAAACAGTTAAGAATTGTAGGAATTCTGAGATTTAACCATGCTGAGATTTTTAGCAACCTAGCATGATCATTTCTTACAGATGCTGTCGGGGAGATGAGACCATTGGTCACAGACATTGAACTTTATCACTCAGAGCAGGAGCAGCCAGTTTTAAATTTGTATCCATTCCCTAATGTCAGATGAATACACAGAGTGAAATTTTGATGCCTAAAGAAGCAGTGGGCTGTTAACATGAAGAAAGCTTAAAGCATGGTAAAATCCTAATTTTATTAGTATCTTTATGTATAATTTATTTGAATCACTTATTTATTAGTATCTTTACCTATGATAAGTATATTATGACTCGAGTTTACTTGCTGCAAAACAAATCATGAAAAATGACATGGGAAATCACGACCTTTGACTTTCCATTTTTACTTCCACTTTTATTGACATATAATTGGCATAAAACATTGTGTAAGTTTAGGTGCACATGATAGTGATTTGATTTATAAGTATTAAGAAATAAATATCATAGCAAGTTTAGGGAGAATTCATTACCTCATTTAGTTACAATTTTAAAGAAATACAATTTGTCTTTTGGTTGTGATGAGAAATCTTATGGTCTACCCCCTTAACAACATTCATATAGAACATAAAGCAGTATTAAATATAATTTTCATGTTATTAAGGGGCATCCCTAGAACAGGTTTATTTTACGGCTGGAGTTATGTAGCTTTTGAGTGCATTAATCAATTTCTCCTTTCCCAACCACTGCCTTTGTTAACTACAAATCAAATTGTTTTTTCTATAAGTGTGTTTCTTTGTTTTTGAAGTGCACTTTAATCTATATCTCTGTGTGTTTCTCTTACATAACATAATGTTTGCTATTTTTAATACATTTCAAACTGATCAAAAGATAAATCTTGTTTTGATAGTTGCTATTTAAAGATATTACGTAGTTATTGACTATTCCCCACACAGTAAATTTCTTGTCCCTGATTTTTTATTTGCAACTGGAAAATTTTGTCTCTTAGTTTTCTTCAACTATTTGTTTTTCTTCACCACATTTCCCTCCTTCATTTGAGCACCCTGTTGCTTTCTATATATATAACTTCTTTTCTGTTTTGTTATGTTCATTGCTTTAAATTCCAAATATGAGTAAAGCTATTCTGCATTTGTCATTCTGTGTCTGACTTCTTTCACCTATATTACACTCTTGGTCTACCCATTTGTTGCAAATGACAAGAACTTATTCTTTTTATAGCTGAGTAATAACCCATTGTATTTTTATGGGTGTGTGTGCATATATATATATATATATATATGTTTAGTGTGTGTATATATATAAATATAGATAAATCTGTAGTTAATAGATGGGTAGATATATATACAATAAACACACATCTTGTTTATTCATCATCTATTGAAAAGCAATTAATTTTCTTTTATAACCTGGCTATTGTAAATAATGCCACAGTGAATATAGGGTTGAATTTATCTTTTCTGATTTGTGTTTTTATTTTCTTGGGATAAGTATCTAGTTATGGAAATATTGGTTCATATTTTATTTTTAATTTTTAGATAAAACTCCATACTGTTTTCCACAGAAGCAGCACAAATTTACATTCACTCAAGCAGTGCAGCAGGGTGCTTTTTCTTACATCCTCACCAATATTTATATTTGTTACGTTTTGATCTTAGTCATTCTGACAGGAGTGGCATAATATCTCATTGAGTTATGGTCTTGCTTTTTTCTCATGGTTAGTCATGTTGACCATTTTCATGTGCCTGTTGATTACCTTTCCCCCAATGTATATTCTTTTTTTGTAATGGGCTAAATGACCATAACTGTCTGATTTCACTTTTAGGCATTCTGTTGTGTTCCATTATTCTGTTTGTTTTGTGCCTCTACCATATTCATTACTGTATCTTTGTATTGTAGTTTAAAATCAGGGACAGTGTTACATCCTCTTTGTTCTTTGTCAAAGTTTTTTATGTTTTAAGTTTGTTCATTATTTTTCTTTTGTTTTTCTTTGTGATTTTAAATCTTTTGTGTTTACATGTAAATGTGATAATTATTTTTTATGTGTCTGAAAATGCCATTTTTATTTTGAAAAGCACTGAATTTAATTTGTGTATTTTCTTGGCTAGTACTGTCATTTAAACAATATTTTTCTCCTAATCTATGAACACAGTCTATCCTTTCATCTGTTTTCATTATCTTCAATTTCTGTTATAAATATTTTATAGTTTTCTGAGTACAGGTTTTTTTACCTCCTTGGTTGTATAAATTTATTGATTTTTTTTTTTTGTAATTCAACTGTAAATGAGACAGTTCCCTCACTTTCTGTATCTGTTAGCTTGTTGTTAGTGTGTAGAAATGCAAGATTTCTGTATGTTAATTTTACATTCTGAAATTTTACCAAATGCATTGAAAAGCACTCATAGCATTGTGGTGTCTTTTTAGGATTTCTGTTTAAGTATTTCACCTGCAAGCAGATTCTTGTACTCCTTTTCAGAAATACCTTTATTTTATTTACTTTTATTTTGGATAGCGATGGCTAGAATTTCCAATAATATACTGAATAACAGTGGCAAGTGTGAACATTCTTGACTTCTTCCTGCTCTTACAGCAGATGCTTTCAGCTTTTAATCAGTGAGTGTCATGTTAGCTGAGTTCTTGTCATATGCGACCTTAAATGTGTAGAGGTATGTTTCCTCATACCCATTTTGAGGAGAAATATAATCGTAAATAGATAATGAATTTGTCAAAATATTTTATGACACTTTTAGGTTACCATATAATTTTTATTTTTTAATTTGTTAGTTTGGTGTATCATATTGATTAATTTCTGGGTGATGAATCACTTTTGCATCCCTGGGATAAAAGGGACTTTATCATACTGTATAAACTTTTTAATATTTTGTTTGCTTTGCTAATAATTATTGATGATTTTTGCATGTATGTTTATCAGTATTATTTAAACTGTAATTTTATGAAATATTTGTTCCTGTTTTAGTAATAGTGTTATACAGAAAGGTGGGGTAGGAAGCCTTCTTTCCTTTGCAAATTTTTGGAATTCTCTAAAAAGTATAGGTGATAGCTCTTCTATATATTTTTGGCAGAAATCGCCTGTGAAACTGTCAAGGCCTGGAATTTTGTTTCTTGTGAGATTTTGTTTAATTACTTATTCAATGTCATTAGTGACAATCAGTTAATATTTTCTATTTCTCATTCCATTCTGGAGATTAGGTCTTTCTAGGAAATTGTCCATTTCTTCCAGGGATTCCATTTTAATTGGCATATAATGTGTTGTATCATCTTATGATGCTTTCTGTTACTTTGACATAAGCTGTAACTTCTCATTTATTTTGCAGCTTTTTAACCTGCACTCTCTTTTTTGCTCATGAGTCTCATTAAAGTTTATCAGTTTTAATTATCTTTCAAAGGCCATTATGTAGTTTCTTTAGATATTTCTACTTTTAATCTTTATTTTATGTATTTATGTTCCGACCTTTCAGCTGTCTTTCTTTCTACTAACAAGTTTGTTTATTATTTTGCTACATCTTTTGTTTGTAAGATTATGTTATAAGAGAGACATATTTCTTATTTGTGTAAATGGGATTGTTTTGCTATAAGCATCGCTATTAATACTGCTTTTGCTATATCACATGAACTTTGTTTTTGTTGTTATATTTCTTTTTGTATTTTTCTATGATTTATGCAGCAATCCATTGGTTGTTTAATGTTGTATGATTTATCCTACACACTTTACAATTTTTCTCATGTTTTTCTTTTTAGTAAATTTCTATTCTCACAGAATCCATATGTTTCTTCACAAAACAATGAGAAAAATAATAAAATTTACACTAAATTCTGAAAGGCACAAATTTTCAAAAATTATCCTTGAAAAATGAACAAAGCTGTGAGTATTATCCTCCCTGACTTTAGAACATACTTCAAAGCTACAGTAATCAAAACATCAAAATATATCACTAATAGAGTCACATAGATCAATGGAAGAAAATACAGAGTCCTAAAATAAACACACACACATATGGTCAATTAGTCTACAATGAAGGATGCAACAGTATACAATGGAAAAAAAGCAGTCTCTTCAACAAGTAGTTTTGGGAAAACTGGAAATTACATGTAAAAGTAGATGTAAGAGCACTTCCTTCCATAGAATAAAAAATAAAATAGAAATGGATTAATTTCCTAAATGTAAAACCTGAAACTATACAATTTCTGAAGAAGAACAGGAGCAGTAGTGTCTTTGTGATAAATCTTTGCATTATGTATTTTTGATCTGTCTACTAAGTAACAAAAAATGGAAAACTAACAATAACTGTTTTTAATTATACTGAGAAAAAATAGATGTATTATGTGATACAGTGATTCCACTTCTTGTATAATTGTGAAATGCAAAACCATTTGCAGAGCAAAGGAAATCTTCAGCAGGACTTATGACAACACACAGAATAGAAGGAATAGTTTCAGACTATGAAACCAACAAGGTGTTAATATCCATAAGGTATACATAGCATATTAAATTCATTATTTAAAAAACAAAGACCACTACTTAAAAACAGTAGAAGGATCTTCATGGAAACTTTTCAAAAACAGACATGTGGATGATTTTCATTTACGTAAAAAGAAACATAAGATTGCTATTCATTAGGAAACCATAAATCAATACCAGAATGAAATATAATCTCATAGCAACCAAAATGGCTATTAAAAAATGTCTTCAAATGACAAACATTAATATGAATGTCAATAAAAGGGAACCCAGGTACACTGTTGGTGGAAATATAAATTGATGCCTCCACTAATATAAAAGTGTGGACAGTGCTAAGAAAACTAGAAATAGAAACATTATATGTAGCTACAATTCCAGTTTTTGTTATAAATCTGAAAAAAATGAAAACATTAAATTTAAAGGATATATTACCCCCAATGTTCTTAACATCATCATTTATAATAGCCAAGGATAGAAGCACAAATCAACTGCCCATCAACAGATGATTTGCTGAAATAAATGTGAGATATAGATAACATAATAAATACTTATTCATTGTCATATCAAAAAATAAAATTCTGCCATTTGGAACAATGTTACTGGAGCCAGATAGTGTTGCACATAGCAAAATAAGTCATACAGAGATAAACACTCTATGTTACCACTTTCATGAGGAAACTAAATATATAAGAGAAATAATCATAAAAAAACAGAAACAGATTCACATATATATGTGTAGTGTACCAAGTAGTGGTTTCCAATGGGGACAGGGAAGAAGGATGTGGAAGACAGAAATATGCAAGGTACTAGTTATAAACTAGAGAACCAACAAGGCTATATTTACAGCACAGATATTTTAATAATTTAACTGATTTTAAAGAGATTATAGGCATATATTATGCTAAAATGTGCATTCAAGTGGGAAAAATTGAAGAAAAACCCAGGAAAAACAAAGTATTTTGTAGTACTCTGATATTAAGGAAGGTGTTATTTCACTTTCTTTGCTCTTCTTATAATGTCCTTATTAGAATTTAAGATTTTAAATGTAAAAGTATAGTCTTTGAAAAGAGTGACATAAGTTTCAACTATTTCTGTCTCTCCCCTTAAATCTACACTCAGTGAAACGATCACATCTCAAGAAAAATAACTACAACACAAAACAATACTCCAGAACACATGTGTACAGCTGAAGTTTGGTGGGCTAAAACACATAAAGGTGGCTGAACTGAGGGAAGAGCAGAGTTTGTGCCTGCGACCATGGCCCACTTACTATGGTATCTGAGCCCAGAGTTTCAGAGTTCCCAGTAGAAACAGGGTCTCATTGTTTCAAACAGAATCAGCCTCCAACTGCACCAGTACTCATGGATACAGGTAACTTAGAGGGAGCCAAAATGGAGACAGAATTTCCAACCTTTTGACACTCAGACATTCATGACACTCTCCCTACTTCCCATTCACAGTGGTGGAGACAATGGCCCTTGCAACATTGGACATGGCAAAGGCAGTTGCTTGATTCCAAATACCCACCTGTCTTTACATCTTTCCTCAATTTGTGCACTGAGTCTTAAGGGATATCAGACAAAAGGAAGGGTTCACCGGCCCAGTGACAACAGTGGCATTAACTACCAAAGATGTATAAGAAGTGACAATGTAAGCAATCTTTTATCCAGACAGTAGCGACTGGAATGTGCCATTTTGAAATATTTTCAGAGGTAGCTCAGATAAGCAAAACCAAAAATTGTGCAATACTGCAAACTACCAGAAAACAAAAGCAAGGACTCCAAATCCCAATCTGTTTTTCAGTGTCATCAGACCAATAATTTACCAGGACCATGACCAATCACAGTAACATTATAGGGCACGCACACACAAAGATACACACACACAGCCACTGACACAGACAAAGACACATGCACAGGCGAATGCACACACACAAGCACACACACACACACAAACATCAACACTGCAGCAAACAAATTTAAAGTCATGGAATATTGCCGTATAACTAATAGAGAATCCGAAGAGATGACATACAATAACTCAATATAAAAAGCAAAACTCAGAAAGCAGTTTAGTGAGCTCAGGAATAAAATAAATTTTGATAAGATATACATTACATAAGGGACTGAAACTATGAAACAACCAAACATTATTGGAGGACCAGATGAACTTAATAAGTGATATGAAGGATGCAACAGAAAGCATTGGAAGAAGACTGCCTTGTGGAAGAGAGTTTAGCAAACTCACCAATACAAAACAAGAAATGATAGGAGAGGGCAGAGATTCAAGATATTAAAAAGTGCGGAAATTCTACAATAGCCATCAGAGTTCTTCAGGAATTGCACATTAGAGTGAAATCCTGGGGGGAGAAGAAAGTTAGAAGGCAGCTGATGGTTTACTTAAAGTTGTTATAGTTGATAACTTTCTGAACCTGGGTAAGGAACTGATATAAAAGTCCGTGAGCCAACAAAACACCAATAACTTTAAGACAGTGAGACCTTCTTCAAGATATGTCATATGCAAATTGGCAAGTTAATGACAGAGTAAAATTTTAAAAGCAGCCAAGAAAAGTTATGTTAATCTACATAGAAACCCCATTAGGCTATCAGCAGAATGCTGAGCCGAAAACATATGCCGAGGGTAATTAAAAAGACATTTTCAAACTACTGAAATCAAAAATCTCCCACCCAAAAATACTCTAACTTGAACAGTTATCACTTATTTGTAAAGTGAAAATAAAGAATTTATCAGACAAAGAAACCTGAATGAGATGTAAAAAAAAAAAAAAACGGAGACACCTTACAAGAGGTTCAGGAAATAGCTATTCTAAGAAAAATAAAATGGCAAATATATGCAAAATATTGAACAAAATACTAAGCAAAGACCATGAGAAAGTTGCAACTGTTTCTTTGGGTATGTTTTTAAATTCTTCTATTTTATATGATATAAAGAGAGAAAAATAGTAATCCCTTGCAATAAATATAGGTACATCAATCTGGTAACATATTCACAACAGAAATAGAAATAATTTGAGTCAGTATTCATAAAAGGTAAAGAGTAAAATTGAAACAATATTAAAGGAAGATTCTATCAGCAGAAAAATGACTAAATTATACATGAGATACTTTATTTTTAATTGAAGTACAGTAGATGTACTATATTGTGTAGTTTCAGATGTACAGCATAGTGACTCCAACCAATTTTTAGATTAGATTGCATTATAAATTATTACAATAATTGTAACATACAATTATTTTAAGTTATTGCTTGTAATTCCCTGATCTATACAGATTATCCTTGATGCTTATCTCCTTTTTGTATACCACTTTTTATCTGTCAATGTCCTACCATTAAACTCTCTTTCCCTTCCCCTTTGGTAAACATAAATTATTTCCCATATCTTTCAGTCTCCTTCAGTCTTGTCTAACTAATCTCTCTATCTCTCTACCGTGTCTCTGTCTATCTATCTATCTATCTATCTATCTATCTATCTATCTATCTATCTGTCTAACTGTGTATCTCTCTATCTATCATGTGTCTATTTATCTATCCTACTATGTATCTACTTATCTGTCATCTATCAACAGATAGCTATATATAGATGTACACATATACTTGGTATTCTGTAGATTCCACATATAGATCATATTATATACTTTTGTCTTTGTCTAAGTTACTTCATTAAGCACAATATTTACTAGGTCCATTCATGATGCTGAAATAGCCATGTGTTATACTTTTTCATGGTTAATAATATTCCATTGCATATTTCTAGAATCATCATTTCTTCTTAAGTCCATAGTCTACAGTGCACACTTGGATTGCTTCCCTGTCTTGCATATTATAAACAGTGCAGTTGTGAACATTGGTTTTACTCAATTTAGGGTTTCTTCTCCAGATATTTCCTAGGAGAGGTGTTACTGTTTCATATGGTAGTTCTGTTTTAGGTGTTAAAAAATCTGAATATTGTTTTCCAAAGGAGTTGTACCAATTTACATTTCTACCAAGAGTATAAAAGTGATTTGTTTCTTCCAAATTGTCTCCAATAGTTTCTATTTTTTGACTTTTTGATAATAGCCATTTGACCAGTGTGAAGTGATACCTCATTGTGGTTTTGATTTGCAATTATGTAATAATTAATAATGTTGAGCAATTTTATCACTAGCATGTTACTCATCTGCAGGTTTTCTTTGGAAAAAAATTAACTTAGATACTTTGATCTTTTTTTTCTGATTGGGTTTTTGCTTTTCACATTTAGTTGTGTAACCTATATCCATGTTACATCAATTAACTTGCATCTATTATCCCCTGGTCACTTGCATTATTTGCAAATATGTTCTCCAATTACACAGGAAGTGTTTTCATTACATTCAAATTGTCCTTAGCTGTGCAGAAGTTTTCAAGTTTATTTAGGTCTCACTTGCTTATTTTTGCTTTTATTTCTTTTGCCTTAGGAGACTGATACAAGAAATTATTCCTATGATATATATCCAATAGTGTATCACCTATATCCCCTTCTAGAAGTTATACAGTATCAGGTCTTACATTTAGGTCCTTAATACACTTTGAGTTTATTTTTGTATATGATGTCAGGGAATGCTCTCATTTCACTCTTTTACATGTAGATGTCCAGCTTTCCAAACACCATCCATTGACAAGACTGTCTTTCCTCCATTGTGTACTCTTGCCTCATTTATCATTGATTCAGTGCTCATAGGTGTGTGGAATTATTTCTAGGCTCTCTATCTGATTTTATTGATTATATCTCTGTGCCAATGCCATGCTGCTTTTATTACTGTAACTTTGTAGGTTTATTCCTCCAGATTTGTTGATTTACTCAAGATCATTTTGACAATTTTTAATGGTTTCGTGTAAAACTTAGAGTTATTTATTTTCTGCTTCTGTGGGAAATACAACAGCTTCGTAACAGGAATTGCACTAAATTTGTAGGTTTCTTTGTGCAGTTCGACCATCTTAACAATATTAACTCCTTCAATCCAAGAGTACAAGACATCTTTCCATTTCTTTGAATCATTTTTAATTTCTTTGTCAATGTTTTTTAATTTTCAGTGTTTAGATCACTCATATATGTGGTTATATTTTTTCCAAGGTATTCGGGGAATGAGATTTTAAATAGTATTGCTTTCAACGTCCATTTTAGGGTATCTCATGATTAATGTGTAGAAATGCAAGAGACAACTTTACATTAATCTTGTACCCTGCTCCCTTTTTGAAATTATTTATTGTTGATATTAGTCTGTGTGGAGAACTTAGGACTCTATGTAGATTGTTATGTCATCAGTACTGGTGCCAATTTTGTTCTTACTTTCCATTTTGCATTTCTTTTTCTTCTTTTTCTTTCCTTTTCCTTTCTTCTTTTACTATGGAATAGAAGTGCTGAGAGTAGAAATCCTTGCCTTATTCCCGAATTTACCCAGAAGGCTTTCAGGTTTTCCTCTAAGTATTATAAATTGTTATAAGTGGTCTATAGTATGTTGAGAGATGTTCCCATTATACTCTCTTTCATGAGAGTTCTGATCATGAATGTATGTTGAATTTTGTCTAATGCTTTTTCTGTGTGTATTGACATGGTCCTGTGAATTTTGTACTTCCTTTATAAAATATGTGTCATGCTGATTAACTTGTGTATGTTGAACCATCCTTGTGACTCTGGGCGGAATCCAACTGATCATCGTGTATAATCCTTTCTATGTATTGCTGGATTAATTTGTTGATGTTCTGTTGAGAATTTTTTAATGTATATTCATCAAGGATATTGGCTTTACATTTTCATTTCTTTTTTTGGTAGTGTCTTTGAATGGTTTTGTTATCATGTTATTGGTGGCCTCATAGAATAACTTTGGAAATTTTCCTTACTAATACATTTTTTGAAATAGTTGAGAGTAAAGAGGTTTTAGTGAAGGCATCCAGGCATTTTGTTCAAAGGATGATTTTAAAACTATAGATTTTATTTAAATTATGCTGATTGCTCTTTTCAAGTTTTCAGTTTTTTTTATTCAGTGTTGACAGGCTGTACGTTTAAAGAAATTTGTCCATTTCTTTAAGGTCGTCCAGTTAGTTGTCATGTAACTGCTCAGAGTGATTTCATAATCTTTGTTTGCATTTCTATACTATCTGAAATTATTTCTAATATTTCATTTCTTATTTTGTTTGGGTCGACTCTGTTTTTCTTTATAAACCTGGTTAAATGCTTATCAATTTGTTAATATTTTTAAGAAAAAAAACTGTTGATTTTATGAATTTTTATTTAATTTTTATTTTTATTTTATTTATTTTCAACCTAATCATTAAAGATTACTCACTCTACTGCCTTTGTGTTTTGTTTATTATTATATCTATTTATTTTGGGTAGTTAACATTATCCTTTGTGTGAGGTTTTTCTTTTTTCTTGTAGAAGGCCTCAATTGTTCTAAACTTCCTTGTTAGCTTTGCCTTTGCTGCATCCAATATATTTGAAGAAGCTCTGTTTTCATTGTAATTTGTCTCCAGGTATGATTTTATTACCTCTTTGATTTCATCATTGAACTTGTTTTATTTTATTTTTTTAAAGGATGAGGTTTAATCTCATATTTGTGCTTATCCTGTTCTTCTTTGTAGAGTTGATGCATATTTCAATAATTTTATGTATGGAAAAATATTTGCTGTAATCTGTATTTTCTTAAAGCTCCTGAGGCTCATTTTATGACATAATATGCAGTTAATTCCTTAGATAACATCCTGTGCACACTTGAGAAGCTTATGTGTTCTCCTTTTCTGATGCAGTGTCCAATACATGAGTTAGGTTCAAATGATCTAATATGCCATTAAGACCTCTGTTTCCTTACAGATATTCTTTCGAGATGAATTGGCCATCAGAATAGTGAGGTGTTCAACACATCTACTATTATAGTTTTATAATGAATTAATTCCTTCATGTCTAATATTTCTTTTTATTCTTAGGATCTACGGTGTTGGGTCCATATATAATTTAATGAGTGCAATACTGTATTTTTATATTGATCTCTTTTTTTATATAATCTCATATTTAACTTTCACTGTGGCCCTTATTTTAAAATGTATTTTGTATGAGTTGAGTACTGCAAACTGCACTTTCTTGTCATTTCCATGAAACATCTTTTCCATCTATTTACTGGTTGTGTTTAACTTCCACCATAAAGTGAGACTTTTTGTGGGGGATGTGAAAATGGTGGAGCAGAAGGATGCTCGTAGCTCACCCTTTCCCACAAATGCATCAAGACTCACATCCACAGACCTACTCAACTAACCAGAGAACCTGCAGAACTCTGATAGAACATTGTCCTCTTCAAAAGATAAAGGTGCAAAAAATCTGGTAAAAGAAAATGAATTAAGAAGAAAAGGCAAAACAGATTGGGACAGGTCCCAAAAGATAAAGATGCAAAAAATCTGGTAGAAAAAATGAATTAAGAAGAAAAGACAAAACAGATTGGGACAGGTCCCAAAAGATAAAGATGCAAAAAATCTGTTAGAAGACAATGAAGAAAGAAAGAAGAAAAGGCAAAACAGATTGGGACAGGTCCCACAGGGAGGGAGCAGCAAAGAAGGACTGTTGCTCATTCACTGAGTTTCCCCTCTCCAACTGAGAGGTCGGCAGGATGGAGGAGGAGCCTCCAAGAATTGAACCTCTATAGATTATAAGTTGACTGACAGTACTAAGTTAAACAGGCACAGAGGATCCCTATGACACCAAGCCCAAGAGGCAACCTGGTAGCTGGGGTCAGGTCCATGCTTCCCGACCTGGGTGGAAGATGATAATGGCTGCACTGAGGCAGCCCAGGGGAATGGAGGGCGTTGTGTGCCATTGCTGTGGTTGCACAGGGCAAAACAACCTGGGCCCTCCATTAAACAACAGGGCAGACTAGCCCTGTGAGGGGAAAGGTGCATTCCAAATCTCTGAAAATCCACAAATTATCTAGGACAAGAGACCTAGGTCTCAGACACAGCTACCAAAGCCTCTGGTGCTTTGCACCCTGGCAGCAGCAAGAGCAAAACCTCCATTCACTCCTAAGGACTTAGCAGCCTTAAGCGCCAGATGGGGACTTGTCTACAGCCTGAGAAATATAAGATCTATCTGTCCTATTTCCTCAGAGAACTTGCTCTGCCAAGGCAAACAAGGAGCTGGGTTTTGGCCCAGACCAGTGACAGGGCACATAGCAGAGGAGAGACTGGCACCCTGAGGGGGCTGATGGCCTGCCAAATTTTGGGCTGTAATGCAGCCCCTGATCATGTGGCTGGGAGAGGGTTGATGCCCACTACTGCCTGTTAAGTCTGAAACATGTGACTGAGGTATCAGTCAGGGCAGTGACAAGACAGCCCACAGTAAAGAGAGCTGCTCCGGAACTAGTTTTGGGAGTAGGAGTGATCGGCTTGCCGACAGGCCCTGGGAGCTGCATAGATGTGGACCCCAATGGAGGGTTTCTGGAAAAAGCAAGCTGAGCTTCCAAACCAGGGTGAATACAGAAAGAGTTCACATTAACAGTACACAGTATCCAGGACACTGTGACCACCCCCTTGTTTTAATCTGTTTTTAACTGTTTCATTTTCTATTAACCTATTAATTATTATTTCTTAGGCAATTATACATACCCTCTTTTAAATCCCATTGAAATTTATAAAAATATTTTTATTATTATTATTTTTCAAATCTCTGCTTCAGCTTGCTCTTCTATTATGTATTATAAAAAATTTTCAAACATTTATTACCACTTCTTTAAAACTCTTTGTCTCCCTCTCTCTTTTTTCTCTTTTTTAGTTGTATTACTACATAGGCATTAGGTAGATAAACTCCTTTAGGACCACAGTAGATAACATATACTCCATAAACCACAGTGTCAGAGAGGTAGGAGCAAGATAAAGAAGCAGACAAACCATTCCCAGTTAAAAGAACAAGAGAAATCCCTTGAAAGAGTGATCAGTGAAATAGACATCAATAGCTTACTAGATCAAGATTTCAAAAGAGGAGTGATCAAATTACTGGAGGAAATAAAAGATAGTGTTTAGAGATGTAAAATATGTTAGAAATGAAATGGAAGCTATAAAGAAGAGCAGAGTAGAATAGGTAAATCCATTGACTGAGATGAGGAATGATCTAAAGGGATCGCAAAGCTAACTAGATAATGCAGAGGAATGAATTAGTGACCTAGAAGACAGGAAAATAGAAAGCACCCAATCAGAAGGGCTACAAGAGAAACATCAAGAATCAAATTAAAAAAGCACAAGAGACATATGGGTTAATAGAAAGCATGCCAAACTTGGCGAGGTAGAAGTCCCAGAAGGGGAGGGAAGATCAAAGGTTATTGCAAAGGTGTTTGAAGAAATCATGATTGAGAACTTCCCAAACTTAAAGAAGGAATCAGATATCCAAGTACAGGAAGCTCAGTGGGTCCCAAACAGGAAGAACTCAAATAAACCCACAGAAAGACATATAATTAAGATGGCCAGAGTCAAGGATAAAGAAATTATCCTAAAGGCAGCAAGTGAATCTCAAACAGAGAGTTACAAGGTAATCCCCATAAGGCTCACAGCTGATTTCACAACACAAATACTACAGAACAGAAGGGAGTGGCAAGATATATTCAAAGTCCTGAATGAAAAAAATGATATACCCTTGGATACTTTAACCAACAAGGCTATCCTCTATGGTAGAAGGAGACATAAAAAATTTCACAGACAAGAAAAAGCTACAAGAGTTTAGCAACACTAGAACCATGCTAAAAGAAATATTGAAAATTCTACTCTAAAAAGAAAAGCAGCAGGATGCTACAGAAATGTGAATCTCACAGCTGGAAAGGTGATAACTCATAAACTATAAATAAAATAAACACAAAATTTTAAAACAAGATATAGAAATCATTGACAGTGGGAGAGGGAGGCAGGAAAATAGAGAATTTCTTTGGGAGGTGTTTCCTTTTAAAATATTTTTTTCTTGGTAGGATGATTTTGAGATCATGCTACTATCAGTTTAATAAAATCAGTTATACTAATGGTCTAATAGATTATATAAAAGGGCAAAAACAAGACAAAAACATATTCAGGGAGTAAATAAAAGTAAATAATTTTCATGATAATATAAAGAAAAATGACCAAACCATAAAAGGAAGATCAAATGAACAAAGAGGAAATAACAAATCAACTGCAAAGATAAGGCCAAAATGGCAATAAACACAAACGTATCATCGATTATTGTAAATGTTAATGGACTAAATGCTCCAGTCAAGGTCATTGAGTGGCAGGCTGGTTAGTAAAGCAAGAACCTTCAATATGCTGCATACAAGAGACCCACCTCAGTGAGAAGGAAACATATAGATTGAGAGTGAAAGGATGGAAAAGGGTATTCCATACAAATGGAAAAGCCAAAAAAGCAGGTGTTGCAGTACTGACTTCAGACAAAAGACTCTAAAACAAAGGCCATAAAGAAAGATAAAGAAGGATATTTTATAATGATTGATGGAGTGATACAGATGAGGATAGCACACTCTTTAATACACAGGCAACAAATAGAGGACTACCTAAGTACATGAAATAATTAATGACAGATATAAAGGAGGATAGTGATGGAAATCTAATCGTTGTTGGAGATTTCAAAACTGCATTAACATCACTGGACAGATCATCGAGATAGAAAATAAATTAAGCAACAGAGAAGTTAAATGATACAATAGAAATATTACACTTGGTGGATATTTTCAGAGCATTGCACCACCCACAAAATAGTACATACATTCTTTTCAAGTGCACGTGGAACATTTTCCAGGATTCATGATATACTTGGGCACAAAAGAAACCTCAGCAACTTTAAGAAGATAAAAATTACCTCAAGCATCTTTACTGACCACAATGCCATGAAGCTAGAAATCAACAACAGAGAAACAAAGGAGAACAAAAGGAAAACATGGGGATTAAATAATATGTTATTAAAAAAAACTATGGGTCAAAAAAGAAATCAAGGCTGAAATGAAAATGTACCTTGAGACAAAAGAAAATGAAAGCAAAACCACACAAAATTTATGGGACACAGCAAAAGCAGTGTTGAGAGGGGAGTTTATAGCAATACAGGCCTTCCTTACAAAAGAAGAAAAACCACAAATAAACAATTTAACCCATCAGGAGAATGAACTAGAAAAAGAAGAAAAAAAAACCCAAAGGCAGCAGAAGGAAGGAAATCATAAATTTTGGGGAGGAAATAAATAAAATAGAGTTTAAAAAGACCATAGGAAAAATTCAACCATTCCAAAGTCTGGCTTTTCGAAAAAGTAAGTAAAATCGACAAACCTCAGGCCAAACTCAAAAACAAGAAAAGAGAGAGAGCACAAATTGCCAAAATATGAAAGGAGAATGTAGAATTTACAACTAATAAAATAGAAATACAGAAAATCATAAGAGGATATTATGAAAACTATATTGAACCAAACTGGATAACCTAAAGGAGATGGACAAGTTTCTGAAAACATACTGTCCACCAAGACTGAATCAAGAAGTAACTGACCCCTTCAACAAACAGAGCACTAGAAATGAAATCAAAATAGCAATATAAAACCTCCCTACAAATAACAGTCCAGGACCGGACGGCTTCACTACGGAATTCTACTAAACATGCATAGAAGAACTCATACCAGTCCTTCTCAAACTCTTCCAGAAGATTGAAAATGAAGGAATACTCCCAAAGTCATTCTATGAATTCACAATCACCCTGATACCACAACCAGGCAAAGACAATACCAAACAAAACAATTATAAGCCAGTATAACTGATGAACACAGACGCCAATATCCTCACCAAAATAGTAGCAAAAAGAACCCAAAAACACAGAAAAAAGATTATACATCATGACCAAGTGGGGATCATGCCAAAGACACAGGGGTGGTCCAACATATGCAAATTAATCAATGTAATACAGCACATCAACAAGAGAAAGGACCAAAACCGCATGATCATCTCAATAGATGCAGGAAAAGCATTTGATAAAATTCAACACACACATGATAAAAAATCTCACCAAATTGGGCATAGAGGCAACATATCTCAGCATCATAAAGCTATAGATGACAAACCTACAGCCAGCATTGTACTGAATGGTGAGAAAGTCAAAATCTTCACACTAAAATCTAGGACAGTAAAAGGATGCACACTATCACCATTCCGACTCAACATAGACTGGGAAGACCCAGCCACAGTAATCAAACAAGAGAAAGAGTTAAAAGGAATGCAAATTTGAAAGTAAGTGGTAAAAGTCTCACTATATGCAGAAAATATGTTACTATATATAGAAAACCGTACAAAATCCAGACAAAAACTACTACAGCTGATAGAAGAATTCAGCAATGTATCAGGTTACAAGATTAAGTTTCAAAAATCAGTGGCATTTCTTAACGCTAACGATTCAGATAATACTATAGAACTACAGTCAACATGACAGCATTGTATTGGTAGGAAATGATACATATAGGCCAATGGAACTGAATTGAGACCCCAGAAATAATCCCACAAACTTTTGGTCAATTAATCTTTGACAAAGGAGGCAAGAAAATACAATGGAACAGAGACAGTCCCTTCAGCAACTAGTGTTGGGAAAACTGGACAGCAGCATGTAAATAAATGAAGCAAGAACACTCCCAATGAAGGTAGAAAACCATACACAAAATAAACTCAGAATGGAACAAAGACTTATACATAAGACAAGATACAATAAACTTCCTAGTGGAAAATATAGGCAAAAGAGTATCTGACATACATTTCATAAATTTTCTTGTAGAAAAAAATAAAAGCAAGGATAAACAATTGAGACCTAATGAAGCTTACAAGCTTCTGCACAGCAAAGAAACTGGAAGTAAAACAAAAAAAACTTACGCAATGGGAAAAATCTGAATATGAAACCGACAAAGGCTTGATCTCCAGAGTATATAAGCAGCTCATCCAGCTGAAAAAGAAAAAATAAATCACCCAATGCAAAAATTGGCAGAAGACCTAAACAAGAAATTTTCCAAGGAAGACATACAAATGATCAAAAGGCACATCAGAAAATGCTCAATATCACTGATTGTCAGAGAAATGCAAATCAAAACTGCAATGAGGTATCACCTCACACCAGTCAGAATGGCCATCATTCATAAGTCCACAATGACAAATGCTGGAGAGGCTGTGGAGAAAGGGGAATCCTCCTTCACTGCTGGAGGCAATGCAGATTTGTGCAGCCAGTGTGGAAAACAGGATGAAGATTACTCAAAAACAAAGGAATAGACTTAGCATATGACCCAGGAAACCCGCTCCTGTCCATAAATCATGAAGGAATCCTAGTTCTGGATGACACCTGCACCCCAATATTTATAGCCAGCACTATTTACAATAGCCAAGACATGGAAACAGCCTAAATATCCATCAACATTTGACTAGATAAAGAAGAGGTGGTATATTTATATAATGGAATACTGGTCAGCCATATAAAGCAAAAACATAATGCCATTTTCAGCAACATGGATGGTCCAGGAGAAAATCAGTCTAAGTGAGGTAAGCCAGAAAGAGAAAGAAATATACCATATGAGATGGCTCATCAGTGGAATCAAAAAACAAAACAAAACAAAACAAAAAAAGCACAAATACAGAACAGAAATAGACTCGCAGACATAGAATACAAGCTGTTGTTAGCCAAGGGGGCGGGGTGTGGGAAGGGATAGACTGGGAGGTCTAAATTGTAGAATAGATAAACAGGATTGTACTTTATAGCACAGGGAAATATATAAAAGATCTTACGGAAGCCCACAGTGGAAAAAATGGGACAAAAAATGTATATTTTTTCATTGTAACTGCAAAACTGTGCTCTACGCTGGGATTGGAGACAATTTTGTAAAATGACACTAAATCAATAAAGAAAATTTAAAAAAATTAAAAAACATGATCATAAATATTACAGGTGTAAATATACATTAGAGAGAAAAAGAAAACTATGCAAAAGTGCAGTAAAACCAAAGATTATTTTTGTTTTTTTTTTAAGACAAGCAAAATAAAAAAACTCTAGGTAGGTGCATCATGAAGAATAGAGAGATGCCCCAAAGAAATTAAGTAAGAAATAAAAGAAGAGAAATAACAATTGTTACCTCAGATATACAAAAAAGGATCATTTTGTCAACACTTACATTCGAATAATCTTGACAACTTTGAAGAAATATACAAATGTCTAGAAAGAGACAGAAATAAGGAGAAACAAATAATTTGAACAAACTGCTTTCTAGAAGAAAGAATCTGCATTTAAAAAAATCGTTAAATAGAAGTGCAATGTTGTGTCAAATTCCATTGTTCAGCACAATATTTCTGTCATTCATGGACATATACACACTCATTGTCACATTTTTTTCTCTGTGATTTATCATAACATTTTGTGTATATTTCCCTGTGCTATACAGTGTAATCTTGTTTATCTATTCTACAATTTTGAAATCCCAGTCTATCCCTTCCCACCCTCTACCCCCCCGGTAAACACAAGTCTGTATTCTCTGTCCATGAGTCTATTTCTGTCCTGTATTTATGCTTTGTTTATGTTTGTTTCTTTGTTTCTGTTTATTAGATTCCACATATGAGCGATCTCATATGGTATTTTTCTTTCTCTTTCTGGCTTACTTCACTTAGAATGACATTCTCTAGGAGCATCCATGTTGCTGCAAATGGCATTATGTTGTCAGTTTTTATGGCTGTGTAGTATTCCATTGAATAAATATACCACATCTTCTATATCCAGTCACCTCTTGATGGACATTTAGGTTGTTTCCATGTTTTGGCTATTGTAAATAGTGCTGCTATGAACGTTGGGGTGCAGGTGACATCCTGAAGTAGATTTCCTTCTGGGTACAAGCCCAAGAGTGGGATTCCTGGGTCATATGGTAAGTCTATTCCTAGTGTTTTGAGGAATCTCCACACTGTTTTCCATAGTGGCTGCACCAAACTGCATTCCCACCAGCAGTGTAAGAGGGTTCCCCTTTCTCCACAGCCTCTCCAGCATTTGTCATTTTTGGATTTTTGAATGACGGCCATTCTGACTGGTGTGAGTTGATACCTCATTGTAGTTTTGATTTGCATTTCTCTAATAATTAGTGATGTTGAACATTTTTTCATGTGCTTTTTGATCATTTGTAAGTGCAGATTTAAACAAATCGTGTGGAGAACAAAAATACAAAGCAGAACTTATACTCTTCAAACTATTCAAAAATAGTGAAGATGTGGGATACTCCCAAATTAATCCTATGAAGAATTCATCACCCTGATAGCAAAGCCAACAAACAAACTACAGGCAAAGGGAACTTCAAGCCAATAAATTTGACAGATTTAGATGCAAAAATTCTACAAAATATTATTAGCAAACTAAATCCAGTAATACCAAAAATGAATCATAAACCATGATCACTTGGATTCATGGCAGGGTCACAAGAGAGTTTCAACATGCTCAAATCAATCAGTTTGATACACCACATAACAAAAGGAAAAGAGAAAATGACGTGGTCATCTCAATAAATCGATAAAAAGTATTTCAGAAAATTCAACATTTATTCATTAAAACAGCAACAACACCACCAACAACAACAACAGCAACAACAACAGAAAACTCTTACCAAGGTAGGATTCAGGAAACATCTCAACATAACTAAAGTCATTACTTACAAACCCACAGACAATGTAATATACAAAAGTGAATAACTGAAAGCCAAATTTAGGAATAAGACAAGGATGCCCGATCTCACCATTTCTCTTAAACACAGTATGGGAAGTCCTAGTAACAGCAATTGGACAAGAAATAACGTTACTTAAGTGGGATTGAATGAAGTAAAACTGTTATTATTTTAGATGACATGATAATCTATATAGAGATCCCTAAAGATTCTCCACACCAGAACAACTAAAACTAATAAAGACATTTAGCAAAGTAGCATGATTCATGATTAATATGAAAAACTGTCACATTTCTTTACACTAACAATAAAATATTCCATTATTTTAAAAAATCCATATGAAATCAGATCAAAACATGAAAAACCAAAGGAAAGTCCAACATAATAAAATCTATAGGACACTTATAAAGAAATTTGAAGTTGATGCAAGGAAATGGAAAGAAATCTCAAGGTCTTAGTTTAAAGGAATTAATATTGTTAAAATATACATACTACAAAATATGTCTACAGATATAAATTGATTCAGATCAAATTACATGATATTTTTCACAGAATTAAAAACAGTCCTATGATTTGAATGGATCTTCAAAAGAACCAGAAATGCTAAAGAAACAATGAGGAAAAAGAACAAAGTTGGAGGCATAACCCATAACCCTTCCAGATCTCAGACTATATTACAAAAATTCAGCAATCAAAACAGCACAATACTGGAAAAGAAACAAACATCTATATCACTAGAACAGAACATAGAGGTAGGAATAAAACATCACAACTATGGTCAACTAAACTATGACAAAGGAAACAAAAATATACAATGCCTTAAAGACAGTATCCAGCAAGTGATGTTGAGAAAGCTAGACAGCGACATGTAAATCAATGAAATTAGAACAATCCCTCACACTGTACAAGAATAAATTCAAAATGTTTTAAATATCTGAATCTAATACATGGCACAATAAAACTTCTGGAATCTAACATAGGCTAAACAAAACAAAAATTGTAGCAAAATTTTCTTATGTCACACTCCCAAGCTGAAAACAATAAAGTTAAAGTAAACAAGTAGGTCCTAATTAAACTTAAAAACTTCTAAACAGCAAAATATACAAAATGAAAAGATGGAATTCAAATGGGAGAATACATTAGGAAACAATGTAATCAATAAGAGGCTAATTTCTGAAATACACAGAATGTTCATGCAACACCATTTCAAAAATCTACAAACAACTCAGCCAGAAAATGAGCAGAAGACAATTCTCTAAAAGGGACACACAGATGACAAACAGGAATATAAAAACGTGCTCACATTGCAAATCACTATACAAAGGCAAGACAAAAATAAAATAATGTTTTACCTCACACTAGTGAGAAGGGCTGTCATCCAAATGTCTACAAGTAATAAAGACTGGGGAAGTTGTGGAGCAACAGGGACTCTCCAATGCTGTTTGTGAGAAATAAAATTTGTGAAACAACTTTGGAAACATTATGGAAGTTCCTTTAAATAATAAAAATAGACCTATCATATGACACAGCAATCCCACTCATGGGTATATGAAACATAAAACCTGAAATTAAAGAATCCTAGGGTAAAATATAAGAAGTACACTCTGATATTGGACTTAATTTGATTCTACATATGCCTCCTCTGTCAAGGAAAGCAGAAGTAAAACTAACAAAATATGATTGTGTCACACTAAACAGATTTACACTGCAGAAGAAATGATCAATAAAATGAACAGTCAACCAACACAATGGTAGAACATATTTTTAAGTGATAATTTTCAATCAAGGGTTAATATCCAAAATATATGGCAAACTCTTACCCCAAAACAACATAAAAAAGAGCAAACAATCCAATTTAAAAAAATGTCCATAGGAACTGAATAGATAGATCTGAATCAATTTTCTGTAGAAAACAAAAAGTAGGCTTTATGACACATGAAAATGTATTCAGAGTTATAAATTATTAGAAAAGTCATAAACCTAAAATGAGACAAGGCCTCACACTTGTCAGAAGGCTCTCATCAAAAAGAAAAGAAATAGATGTTGGTGAGATCGTGGAGAAAAAGGAACACCTTGGACACTGTTGATAGGAATGCAAATTATTGATTCCATTGCATATATACATCAAATTTTCTTCATCCAGTTTTCTGTCAAGGGATGTTGGGTTTGTAGGCCCCTGTCTGGAGGCTATAGAGAATAAGCCCATGGGCTGAATTGATAAACAAGCTGTGAGGAATGTCATGTATCCAGGCTGGATAAGAAATGGCCAACTCATTGTATCCAGTATGGATGGCTGGATAGCCTATGCTGGGTAAGATCGTCAGAGGAGGACAACCTAAGACAGGCACAGCCGGCTGGATAAGAGATGGCCTACTTAATGAAGTTCCGTGATGAACTTTAAAACTATTCTTGATCATTTAACATCCTGCGCTTACTGCAGGAGCATGGGAACATAAATAGTTTTGGATTATTAACATTGTTATAACCTAGATTATATGTGAGGCATTGTGCATGTCCTATATAAACCCTTCTTCTAAGAATGAAAAAACAGAGAACTGCTTTGCTTCTATCGACACAGTGTTTGTGTGTAAATTATATCATGCCACTGACAGGGTTAATTTAATTTGTTGGGAGTATTTTAAAAGGATGTTGTATTATATACAATGCTCTTTCCGCACTTATTGAGATGATTGTGTGAGTTTTACTCCTCATTCCATTAGTGTGGCATGTCACCTTTATCAATTTGACTATTTTGAAGTATACTTAAACCCAGGAATATATACGTTTACTCATGTATGTTTATGATACATTAAATGTGTTGTTGAATTTATTTTGCTTGTGTTTTGTTGAGAATTTTGGCACATATGTTCATTAGGGATAATATTCTATTTATTGCATACAATGTCCTTTCTAGCTTTGTTAAGCATATAAAGCTCGCATCATAAAATATGTTTGGAATCTTTCACCCCCTTCGAACTCTTGGAAGATTTGGGGAAGAATTGTTGAAATATTGTCTTCAAATGTATGACAGAATTCACCAGTAAATTCGTTTTGTAAATTTTTTTCTGATTTTGGAAGTTTGGATTATTGACTTACTCAAACACACTTTTGCTCTATTATCTTTCTAATTACTTCTTGTTTCAGTATTGGAAGACATATGTTTCTGGGAATTTGTCTTTACTTCCAAGTCATTCAAACCGTTGGCTAGTGGTAATTTCTTATGATGTTTTGCATCTCTACAACATCAGTGGTAATATCTTATCTTTTATTTCTAATTTTATTTGAGTCTATATTTTCTTAGCCAACCTAAACATATGTCCAGTTTTTGTTTAAAAGAAACAGACTTAGGTATATTTTTTTCTACCTTTCCAATTGCATCTCTTGTTATTTGCCATACTCTCATTCATTCAATTTTCTTCTTTATTCTTTCTGTTTTCTCCTAGATCCATGAGGTGTAAATTTAAGTAGTGTGAATCTTTTTATTTCTTTTATTATTAAATATTTTTTATTTAGTTATTATTTATTTATTTACATGTTTATTCATTTATTTTTCATTGAAGTACTGCCATTTACAATGTGTCAATCTGTGGTGTATAGCACAGTGTCCCCCTACATGCATATATTTATGTGCCTATTAAACATCACTTCACAATATTTGACTTACTGCCCTGTGCTATACAAGAGAAATTTTGAAAAAATCTACTTTTATATATAGTGGAAAAAGATTATGAATCTACAGCTCCCAAATATATCCTCTCACATCCCCTTTCTGCTGTAATCATAAAATTGTTTAGTAGATCTGAGTGTGTTTCAGTTTTGAAGATGAAATCATAGTGTCCTCATCCAAATTTTTTTTAAGGTTCTGCATATGTCATGTCATGTATTATTTTTCTTTCTTTTTCTGGCTTACTTCAATTAGATGACACTTTTTGGGGGCATCCATTTTGCTGCAAATATCACTGTTTTATCATTTTTTATGGCAGAATATTATTCCACTGTGTAAATACGGGAAAACTTCTGAATACTGTTATGTGTTGTTGGACAATTATGTTGCTTCCATGTCGTGGCTGTTGTATATAGCACTGCAAAGAACATTGGGGTACAGGTGTCTTTTTGAATTAGGGTTCCCTTTGATTTATACCCGGAAGTGGGATTGCTGGATCGTATGTTAAGCCTATTTTTATTCTTTTGAGGAATCCCCACCCTGGTTTCCACAATGACTGCACCAAACTACATTCTTTCCAACAGTGTAAGAGGGTCATCTTTCTCCACAGATACGCCAGGATTTAATGTTTGTGGAATTTTGAATGATGACCATTGTGACTATTGTGAGGTGATACTTATTATAGTTTTAATTTACCCTTCTCTGATAATGATAGTGAGCAATTTTTTTTTCATATATCTATGTGGCATTTGTATATCTCTATTGGAGAATTGCTTGTTTAGGGTTTCTGCCCATTTTCAAATTGGGTTTCTTGTTTTTCTTAAGTATTATTAATAGTTTGTATGAAATCTTTATATTTTGGAAATTAAGCATTTGTCAGTTGTACATTTCTACATATTTTCTTTAATCCTGCAGGTTGTCATTTTGCTTTGTTTATGGTTCCCTTTGCTATGCAAAAGCTTATAAGTTTTATTAGGTCCCATTTATTAATTTTGCTCTTACATCCATTACCTGGGTAGGCTGTTCTAGGAGATAATTGCTGAGATTTATCTCAGAGTTTTTTGCCAATATTTTCTTCTAGGGGATTTACTGTGTTTTGCCTTACATTTAAGTCTTCAAGCCATTTTAAGTTTATTCTTGTGTATGGAGTGAAGGAGTGTTCTAACTCCATTGCTCTGCATGCTGCTATCCAGATTCCCAACACCAGTTGGTGAAGAGATGGTCTTTTCTCTGTCATATTCCTGTCTACTCTGTCAAAAATTATTTGAACGTATGCCTGTAGATTTATTCCTAGGACCTCTATTCTGTTCTTCTGGTCCATAAGCCTCTTTCTGTATGAATATCTTGTCATTTTGTTCATTGTAGCTCTGCAATATTGTATGGAGAACTGGTGGTTTATTCCTCCAGCCTCTTTGTTTTTCATTAATATTGCTTTGGAAATTATGGATCTTTTATGACTCTATGTCAATCTTAGAATCATTTGTTTCAGTCCCAAAAAGAGAAGTTTGGCATAATTTGATAGGAAATCACATTAAGTCTGGGGATTGCCTTGGGCAATATGACCATTTTAACCATTTTGTTTCTTCCATTATGAGACCATTGGGCATCTTTTCAATTCTTCAAATCTTTTTTGATTTCCTCAATCAATATTTCCTAGTTCTCCATGTATATTTCATTCACCTCCTTGGTCAGATTTATTCTTAAGCATTTTTTTGCTTTGGGTGCAGTTATAAAAGTGGTTGTCTCTATAATTTGTTTTCCTGTTGATTCAATGGTAGTGTAAAGAAATGTAATTGGTTTTTGTACATTACTCTGGGTACCTTGCCCAGTTCCTTTTTTAGCCTTAGTAATTTTTTGTGAAGCTTTTACAGTTTTCAATATATAGTGTCATGTCTGCATATCATGACAATTTTACCTCTTCTTTTCCAGTCTGAATCATTTTATTTCTTTTCCTTGCCTGATTATTGTGGCTAGGATTTCCAAGACTATATTGAATTGAAATTGTGAGAATGGGCAACCTTGTCTTGTCTCAGGTTTTTGTTGGAAGTGTTTCAGTTTTTCACCATTGAGTATTTTGCTGGCTATAAGTTTGTCATAAATAGCTTTCATTATGTTGAGATATGGTCCCTCTATGCACACTGTTACAAGAACTTTTATTGCAAATAGGTGTTAATTTTTCTCAAATGTTATTTCTGCATCTACTGAGATGATCATGTGGTTTTTTGTCCTCTCGGTTATTGATATGGTGTATTACAATTGATTGATTTATTTGCATAATTAAGCCATCCTTGTTTTCCTGTGATGAAGTAACATTACCATGGTGTATAATCTTTTTAACATGCTGTTGGATTCTGTTTGTTAATACTTTCTTAAGGACATTTACATCTATGTTTATCAATGATATTGGCCTATAGATTTCTCTTGGGGTAGTGTCTTTGTCTTTTTTTTTTTATCAGGTTGATGTTGGCCTCATGGTGTGAGTTTGGGTGTACTCTCTCCATATCAATATTTTGGAAGAGTTTGAGGAGGATTGGTATGTATTTTTCTCTGTATGTTTGGTCAAATTCCCCAGTGAAGCTAGTTGGGTTTGAATTTTGTTTGCAGAGATTTTTTATTTTATTGATAATTCTATTCCATTTCTGGTGATCTGACTGTTCAAATGGTTAATTTCTTCTTGATGCAATATTGGTGCGCTGAATGTTTTCAAAAACTTCTCCATTTATTCCTGGTAATCAATTTTGTTTCCATACTGTTGCTCATGTTATTCACTTATGATATTATGCAAATTTGTTGTACTCTTTTTAGTTTCTGCATTTTCATTTCTTATGTTATTTGTGTTCTCTCTCTTTTCTTGTTGGTGAGCCTGTCCAGAATTTTGTGAATTATGCTTACTATTTCAAAAAAGACTTTGATTGATTTTTTCTATTTTTTAATGTGTATTTCAATTCTCTCTTCATTGATCTTTCTTGTTTCTCTCTTTCTGCTGAGTTTTGGATTTGTTTGCTCTTCTTTTCATGATTAGTGTACATAGAACATTTGATTATTTATTTGAAATTATTCTTCTAATTTGAGGACGGTTGTCACTATAAACTTACCTCTTAAGCCTGCTTTAAATGTATTCCATAGACTTTGTGTAGTATTTTGACATATTTCTCAAGATATTTTTGAATTTCTTCTTTTACTTCTTCACCTCCCCTACTTGTTGTAGTACCATGGTGTTTAATTTACATGCTGTCATTTTTTCACACTGTTATTCTGTGAAGGATTTCTAGTTTCATGGTATTATACTCAGAAAAGATGCTTCAAATTTGTTTTATTTTCTTAAATTTGTTGAGGCTTCTTCTGTGCATGAGTACATAATCTTTTCTAGAAAATATTCCATGTGAACTTGAAAAGAATGTATATTAAGTTTTGGGGAGGAGTACTGTGTTGAAAATATCAGCCAACTCCAATTATTTTAACGTATCTTTTTGTATCATTTTTCCCTTATTAATTTTCTGTCTGAAAGACCAGTCTAGTGATGGTAATGGGGAGATATAGTCTCCGAGTGGGATTGTATTCCCATCCGTTTCTCCCTTTTCATCTATTAGTATTTGCTAAATGTATTTAGGTGCTCCTATATTGAGTGCATATATCTTAATGAGTTTAATACCCTCATTTTTTATTGCTCCTTTAATCATTATTTCATGTCCTTGTTTATCTTTCTCTATGACATTTGTTGTAAAGTCTATTTTGTTTGAAGTCTGTACTGCTAGTCCTGCTTTATTGTAATGTCCATTTGCATGCAATATACTTTTCCATCTTCTGACTTTCAATTAATTTTTGTTCCTCTTACAAAAGGGGGCCTCTTGTATGCTTCATAATGTAGGGTCTCGTTATATTATCCCATCTGACAATATATATCTTTTGATTGAAGCTCTAAGTCCATTAACATTTGTGATAATTATTGATAGACTGGTGTTTATTTCCATTTTGAACTTCATTTTCCAGTTGATTTGGTATTTCCTTTTTGTTCATTTCATTTTCTTTTTGTGGCTTGATAAGTTTTCTTTTATTATCTTGGTTTCTTTTTGGCTTTGTGACTTCATTGTAAGTTTTGACATATGGCCACCCTGTTTTGTATGTATATTGACCCATTATTATATCTTTTTATTTTAACTGATAGGAATACAAATTCTAACCCCTCCTATAGAGAACAGAAACAATAAAAAAATACTCTGTATTGTCCTGTTTCACTCTCTGACCCTTAAAATTTTTGATGTCCTGTTCTGCAACATCATGTTTATTCTATTATAAGACATTGTAGCTATTGCCTTTCTAATTATGCCTTTCTCCTTTCTATAGAATCCTGCTTCATATTTTTTTTTAGAGTCGATCTTTCAATATTTCTTTTTCTGTTGCTAAATTCTTTCAGTACTTGCTTTAGTGGAAGTTATTTACCTCGCCTTCTATTCTAAAGGATAGCCTTGCTTGATAAATTATCTTAGATTACAGCTTTCTTTTATTCAGGACTTTAAATATGTCTTGCCACTGTCTTCTGCCTGTTATATTTGTTTAGTAAACGTGTTTACAAATATAATATATATAATTACATATATATGAATAGATTACATAGAAATGAAGTTAACAAATAAGGAGAAAACCTATACATTAAAAAATAGAAAACATTGATGAAGGAAATTAAAACTGATCCAAAGAAATGAAAATTTCTCTTATGTTAATGATGTGATACAATGTGGTTGAAACAAACATACTACCCAAAGCAATCTACATTTTGTGTGATTCATGTCAAAGTACCCATGAGCTTTTTCCAGTTAATAGAACAGTTAATTTCAAAATTTATATGTAACCACATAGACCATAAGTTGCCAAAATAATCTTGAAAAAGAGTATTAAATCTAATAGTGTATAGTTCTCTGAAGTTAAACAGTCCAACAAAGCTTTAGTAATTTAAACAACATGAAACTGGCTCAAAAACAGACACCAATCAATAGAAGAGGATAGAGCAACAAGATATAATCCCTCACACCTATGATCAATTAACCCATGAAAAAGAAAGCAAGAGTATAAAATGAAGAATAGACATTCTCCTGAATAATTAGTGCAGGGGAGATTGATCATGTAAAAGATAGATTAGAATAGATCCGCACATTGCATACAATCCATAAGCAGAGAATATTTTTCTATTTATTTGGTTTATTTTATTTCTTGCACCTGTAATTTATAGATCTATATTTAGATCTTTTATTTCACTTATCAAATGTATTCCTTGTTTATTCCTTTTGGTATAAATATACACACAATTGTTTTCCTAAATTCTCTTGCTGATAATTTGTTGTTAATATATAAAAATGCAATGAATATTTGTATATTGATTTGTATTCATCAAGCTTACTAAGTTTATTCATTATTTCTAACAGTCACTGGATGAGTCTTTGGAGTTTTCTATCTATGCTTAATTATGCCATCTCTTAAAATTTTACTGCTTTTTTACAAGTTAGATGCCTTTTATAATTTTTCTTGACTAGTTGTTCTGGCTAGGCCTTCAAATAGTGTAATTTAGCTCTTGTGAGAATGAACTAACTTTTCTTATTACTGGACCAGAGGAAAACCTTCCTGTATGTTAAAATTGAACTTGATGATAGTCATGGATTTTTCATATATAGTTTTTATTATGTTTAGTTAAATTGTATTAAAAGTGATTTTGTTAAGATTATTTTTATAAAAAAGTAAAGATCAGATTTGTGAAAAATTTTCCTACATTTCTTGAGATTGCTGTTTTTGAATTCTCTGCTTTTTAAGGGATTGTATCACATATATTGATTTGAATTTGATAAGTAATATTTATGAATCAGGGCTAAATCCCTCTTAACTATAGTTTATAATACTTATAATATGTTATGAATTCAGGTTGCTAATGTTTATTTAGAATGGAATGTTCACATACTGAAAGAAAAATTTACATTACAAATTGAGTTTACATTTATTTATTAAAAAATTTTATCCCTCATTTTTAATTTGGCTTATGTTTAATGGAATTTATTTCTAAATAAAGAATATAACTTTTGGTAGAACTGGATTTTCTACAGTTTACTGAAACAGAACATAGCTATTATTTACATTTAGTGAACAAAACACTTGCCTTGAAATGCCATATTTTACTAACAATATCAAATGTTTCAGGACTGAGATACATATTCCTTCCAAAAATGCATTACCTGGTCTTTTCCACCCCAAATCACATATAGTGTTATTTCTTTGTTTTTTGATTGTTTGTTTACCCCTTAATAAAGGCACTGCTTATTGAACCCAGGATCTTGTGCATAAGTGTACTTATAAACATCATTTTGGAACACTTAACAGAAGCCACAAGTGAATGGATTATAAAGATGGAAAGAAAATTAATTGCTTCTAGGGACTGAAAAACCTCTGATTGAAAGAATGGCAAAAATAAACATTTGTAAATATACAATAAGATTTTTTCTTTTGTAATTTTAGAGTAGAATATTAAATTATATTTGTTTTACTTATAGAAATGAATTACAATTTAAAACAAAAATTCTGCCTTTTGGGATTTCTTAAATTTGATACATTATTTTTTTCTAATTTTATTTCAAAATTATTTAACATTTATTTATATACAAAACAAATAAACTGACATTTAATCTGCTCATATTTTGAATATTGAACTACTTATTATATAGTACACAGATAAATACCTACTTCAATTTCCTAAACAAATTATGTTTCATTTTAATTACAAATGATATTGAAATAGATATATATTTTCTGTACAAGTTTTACACGAATTTCACTTTAAATTCCAAAACTTTAAAATTATTTTATATATTTTGTGCAATATTTATACTCTGTTCACAAATCTGGCATAAATTTCAATACAAAAATATGGAGATTGATTTTATTTCATACACCCCAAAAGTAATTATTTAAAAAAATTTTTTGGGATAATATTTGCAGATCACACTATAAAAATAAGCATCCTATATGTTTCATTTTAACTGGATGAATGACAAGTAAACACTGGCTGAATGTTACACTTGAGTTGCTGGGATACCAGTCGTTTTGTGATGTCACAGCTTCTCAAGTTGAGATCCATTGTGATGGCCTAGCAGTTTATCTGTTCAGGTCTGCCAAACAGCATTTGAAGCAGCAGTGCTCAAAATCATGCAGATTAGAAAAGTAGCTGTAGAATAAGTTATTTGAGATGGCACATGTTTCTTCAGAAATTCAAATGTGTCTTGTAAAGATGGACCAACTGGCTCAGGAAACTCCGGTAGATCTCTATTGTGTGATCAAACATTCTCTGGGGAATTGGACTTGAGTTCTATGATTGAAGAAAATGCTTTTCAGACTTTGTCTGAAGAATCCTTGGCATAAACACAATGTTACACACATTGTGTCTCTGAACCAGATGAAGATAATGATTTTCGTTCTCTGACATTTCCAAGAAAGCTCTGGAAAATGCCTGGGAGTGACCAATTTAAATCCATCTGGTGGGGTGATAATGTATCTTCCGTAGTGATTGATGAAGTTGTCTTGAAGAAGGTAGTTTTGGAAAGAAAGACCCCTTTCAGGATATTTGAAACTGGAAGTATGAAAAGTTTACTTAGACACATTAACCTTTATGGGTTTAGGAAAGTGAGGCAGAATTTACAAAGGTGTGCTTGTCTTGCTGACTTTCCGGCAGAAGAAAAAGAAGTCTCTGTGTTAAGAAAGATATTCAGAAATTTTATTTACCACTTGGTAACTTATATATAAAATTTTATTTTGTTTATCAATCAATGGTAATATAAATGTAAAGCTAGATTTTGAAAATTGTATAAAACTATTAAGGCTAAAATACTTTATTTACTCTAAAAAATGAGGACAGTGCCTTAAGTATTCAAGATTATGAGAAACTTTGCTTACAACTATGAATCTTTCCAGAAATCCATATAAAGGTATTAAAGCTGCTTTTCAAAAGTGGCATTCACCGTTACTGCAAATGCTAACATTTAAATTTGATGACTATAATATTTAAATGTGTATTTTCCAAATAAGGAACTTCAAAATATTGTTAGCAATTTTCATATTTTGATGATATTATCCTTGCATAGTAAACGTGGAATCAAGTTTTATACATTAGGCTATTGTAGTCTTGTATTTTGGTATAAATATTACTAAAATCTTTCTCCTTTGGTTGTAGCTGCAATTTTATCATAATCCAAATTTTAAAGGAGGCTGTCCCCAGCTTTTAGAGAGAATGAAAAGAAGAGTTGGGATTAAAAATTCCTCTCTGGTGTCTTCATTGCCTGAAGACTTCAAAGAGCAGCACTTTAAGCTGGGTATAATGTGGATAATAATATTTCTAGTTTTGTGGCTGACACTATTGGAGAAAGTGCATTTTTACCTTCTGCAAATTTAAACATGCCTCTAATGAGAAAGCCCTCTACTAGCCACATAATTGGTGATACAACTACCCTGATCAGAGGTGATTTTTCTCCTCCATCATCAATGTCAGACCAACAGAACAAATTGCAATGGATCAACGAGCTATTTTCAATCAGTTGACCACTGTCCACGGGCACTCTCATAGCAGTTACAATTAAACAAATGGCCGTGTTTTGAACTCCATTTGAACTAGAATTTCTACTTCTCAGTAGAGTATCTTATCTCCCAAACAGAGCAATTATTTTGGACTGATGTTGAAGCCTTCTACTTTTCCTAATACATATCACAACATATCTGCCAATGAAGGTCATTTTCCTAAACTTCAACCAGGGTGCAACCCACGCGTTCCAGTGCCAGTGATAGCTGTTACATTAGCTACTTCTTTTTGAAGGCCAACTCATCAGCCATCTTCAGTTTATGAACGTCATCCTAATAACAACTGATCTACCAGAGAACTACCAGATAATGCAGGAAACAAAGATTATAACTGATGTTGGCAAATGTCGACAACTATCTGCTATTTTCTTATTTGAAAATTAAACATAGATGTGTACCTGTATTTTCCTTAGTATTTTTTAATAGAGTTAAGAGTTAAATGGGAGACTAACTTGCCATTTAAAGAAAAAAGAGATATTTGATTTATATGATAATTTGATGGAACAATAAGGGAGTAAATTTAAATATTTTCATGGAAGGAAGAAGAAAAAATGGAAGAATTTGGAAAAATTATAAAACATGGAGAGAGGGAAAAGTACTAAGTGGTTTCTGGTTCATCCTGGAAAGTATTAAATGTGTTAAGTTAGGATAGTTTGGAACAGGAGATACATGCAGGAACCGGCCCAGGGATCATGGTCTCTATTATGTCATCCCTGGAATCAAAAAGGTCACATGATGTATTCTCAGATGGCACATTCAGCATGTGGTAGAATTTAAGAAGTAATTTTATCTATTGTCTTCTTTGTGCTGTTCTCAAAACATTCCAATTGGTGCTTTCATTTCCTGCCCTCAAGAGTCTACACTATATTTTCTAGTTAATAATTTATGTTGCTTTTATGTTCCAGCCAAATAAAAGCTTACATCCTCAGGGTGGCACTTAATGCCTTTCCAACTCTAATCACACAAAATTAACTCAACTTAGTTTAGTCATTTCTTTATAAATCTGGCATCTGACTACCTTGGCATATCTTTATGTTTCACTGTATCTGGATATATATCCAGGCAAATGCTTCTCAACCATGTTAGCTCCAACCTCAAGAGTTTTACTCCAGCTCATACTTGGACGTTGGGTGTCCTCCTTTTATCTACTTAGACTATCCTCCTCTCAGCACAGAAACTACCTCCTCCAGATGTTTTCTGTCTATCCCGCTTTCCTTGTCTATCTTGGATACCACCACAGTAAGCACAGCACATGCCACAGGATGCATTTTAGTAATTAGTGATTGAAAAATACATGTTGACTTTAAGCAAAATCTACTTTCCTGAAACAACAAAACTCTCGGTTTTCAAACTATTTCATTTTGGTCTTTACTCTACACCACAAACTAGCTCTTTTCACAGTGCAAGGACTAGTCACTCAAGACAGTAATTGGAGGTAGGTACCGAAGACTATGTATTATTTTCTTCTCAAGTCATACCTCCATAGGCCTAAATCATTCCTTTCTCATTTGCTGGATATTTTCCTGTCTCTTCATCACCCATTCATCCCAAAAAATCTGATTCTCTTCCCCATACCAATAACTATACTGACTTCTAATTAATTTACTTCATAGAATCAGAGCTTTTTCCAGAAGAGGCACTGCCATTGCAAACATTTAATGTAGTTTTATATACCCCACATAACTTGTGCCCCTTCTAACCTTCACACAGGAAATTTCTAAGATGCACTATTCCCTTGGATGGGGTGGTGGTATTCAGTAATCAAATTGCGATCTAAAATGTGTGGACTAGAAGGAGGTGAGGGTGATAGAATTAAAAATTTGTCCAACTGCAAGAATACCAAATTTCTGCAGATATTAAGGAATATAATGGAAGTCTTTGACTATTTCCCATTATTTTAAAATAAAAGGCAAAGCATTTTCAGAATGTGAAATGCCCTGAATTGCTGGAAAGTTGTAGGCTAGGTCAGGGACCCTAAGGCTTCTGCTTACAATGATGCAGCCAGTGTCAGCTGATAAGTCTGGAATGGCAGAATAGAGTACTGAAAATTTGTCACCTGTTGTGAAGAAAGCCTTTGATATTCTGGAGAATGGGCAAATGGGCCAGGGAGAACTCTAGCAACATCTCACCAAAATGACCTATACCAAGAGAAGAAAAGGGACCACTTGCAGCTGGAGAACTGTGTTTGGACAGCCGTGGTTCTTCCTACAACAGAAACATCAAGTTTTTAAGTTTGTCAGCTGAACTCTAATGGTGGCTATGTTGTTGCTTACATTAGCCGTCTGGGGTTCAGATGGGCTGGCTCAGCAGCTAGTTTCCAGCTCCCTTATCAGACAGTGGGTCTTACCGTGATCATCTTAACAAGGTTCTATACTGATAAGTCAAAAGCTACAGTTTACTTTCAAAATTAGGAATCGTAACGAAGAATAATGTTTGTTTGTCCATCTGAAGTTTTCTACCTGGGAAAAACTAGATTTTTGACCAAAGTACAAAAGTTGGCAGGTGCTTTGAAATCTATTCTCTGAGCTCTGCCCACTGAATTCTTCCCACAAAATATTACAAGTCTCTCTACCACTGTGTGTGTGTGTGAAGATGGATTGTTAAGCAGTAACTAAGTTTGTCTTAGTTGAGTCATCAGTGAATTATTCCTCTGCAACTGTCAGAATCTCTCTGAATTAAGAGTTTCATTGAGCCACCAGATTTTCTTCCAATCAGGGAGAGGTAGATTTTATTTCTCCGAGTATACTAATTGTTACCTGCTCATTGAATCCCGAGCTGATGCTAGGGCCATGCCTCTGAACCCTTGAATGGGACTGAGGCATACACATTCCCCAGTCCCCAGTGCCAAGCACAGGACTGAATCACCTTTTTAATTTAAGCTTATGTCTAAGTTTTTCTCTTTTAATTCTCATTGTTGACACAACATATTTTGGCTTGGAACACACGTTGAATAATTTGTAGAGTCTGAACCACTGAATTATTCCCATTCACCTAGAAATTGCAATTGCTTTTCTTCCCTTGGACTACCTGGAATAGAGTGAGCATAGTCATCATTTTGAAATCAGTCCTCAGTCCTTATAAGGCAGAAGCTTTACACTTCTTTGCCCAGCACTTGAGCAAGAATGTTTGTTGTGGATCTCAGGGATTATCCTCACATTCTGCAATGCAACCATGAGAAAACACCACATTGTTATCCAAAATAAAGTCTTTGTCAGTATTGCATTCCCATTGCAAAACAGTTAAGAATTGTAGGGGTTCTGAGATTTAAACATGCTGAGATTTTTAGCAACCTAGCATGTTCATTTCTTACAGATTTTGTTGGGGAGATGAGACCATCAGTCAGAGACAGTCAAGTTTATCCCTCACAGCAAGAGCAGCCAGTTTTAATTTGAGTCCATTCCCTAATCTCAGATGAATTCACAGACTGAAATTTTGATGACTACAGAAGCAGTGGGCTGTTAACATGAAGAATGTTTAAGGCATGGTAAAACTCTTATTTTATTACTATCTTTATGTATAACTTATTAGAATCACTTATTTTTTAGTATCTTTACCTAGGATAAGTATATCATGACTCAAGTTTACTTGCTGCAAATACAACCATGAGAAATGACTTGGGAAAAATGACCTTTGAGTTTCCATTTCTCCTGCTTTTATTGAGATATAATTGGCATAAAACATTGTGTAAGTTTAGGTGCACAGGATAGTGATTTTGTATACAACAATCATGTAATAAATATCATAGCAACTTTAGGGAGAATTCATTATCTGATTTAGATACAATTTTAAAGAAATACAATTTGTATTTGGTTGTGATGAGAAATCTTATTGTCTACTCTCTTAACAACATTCATATAGAACATAAAGCAGTATTACTTGTAATTTTCAAGTTTATATGCGGCATCCCTAGAACACGATTATTTTACGGCTGGAGGTTTATAGCATTTGAGTGAATTAATTAAATCGTCCTTTTCCAACCCCTGCCTTTGTTAATTACAAATCTATTTTCATTTACTATAAGCATGATTGTTTGTTTTTGAAGTGTATTTAATCTATAACTATGCGTTAGTTTCTCCTACACAACATACTGTTCACTATTTTTAATACATTTCAAACTGTTCTCCAGAATATATCTAGTTATGATATGTTGCTATTTAAAGATATTTCATAGTTATTGACTATTCCCCATACAGTATATTTCTTGTCCGTGATTCATTTAATTTGCAACTGGAAAAATATCTCTCTTAATTTTCCTCAACTTTTTCTTTTCCTTACCCCATTTCCCTCCTTCTTGTGAACAACCTGTTTCTTTCTATATGTCTAACTCCTTTTCTGTGTTGTTAAGCTCATTTAGTTTAAAATTCCAAATGTGAATAAAATCATTCAGCATTTGTCATTCTCTTTCTGACTTATTTAACTTAGCATATTACACTCTTGGTCTACCAATTTGTTGCAAATGACAAAAACTTAATCTATTTAGAGTTGAATAATAACCCATTGTATTTTTATGTGTGTGTGTATACATATGTATATATATACTGCATATATATATAGTTTCTGTGTGTGTGTATATATATATATAAATATAGGTAAATCTGTAGTTAAATGGGTAGACATATATTTTATAAACACATATCTTCTTTATCCATCATCTATTGAGCAATTAATTTGCTTGTGTATCCTATCTATTGTGAATAATGCTGCAGTGAATATATGGTTGAATTTATCTCTTCTAATTAGTGTCTTTATTTTCTTGGAATTAGTATCCAGATATGGAAATGTAGAATTATATTTCATTTTTATTTTTAGATAAAACTCCATGTTGTTTTCCACAGTGGCAGCAAATATTTCCATTAACTCCAGCAGTGCATCAGGCTTGTTTTTCTTACATCCTCACCAAGACTTATGTTTGTTAACTTTTTGATAATAGTCATTCTGATAGGCGTGACATAAAATCTCATTGTGTTTTGGACTTGCATTTTTCTGATTATTAGTGATGTTGATCGGTTTCATGTGCCTGTTGGTTACCTTTCCCCCACTGTATATTCATTTTTGTAATGGGCTAAATGACCATAAGTGTCTGATTTCACTTTCAGGCATTCTTTGTGTTCTATTATTCTGCTTGATCTGTGCCACTACTGTATTCTTTTTATTACTGTAGCTTTGTATCATAATTTAAAATGAGGGACAGTGATATATCCTCTTTATTCTTTGTCAAAATTGTTTGTGTTTTCAGTCTGTTTGTATTCTTTTCCTTCTTTTTTTTAGTGATTTCAATTCTTTTTGTTTACATGTAAATTTTTGAATGATTAATTGTAAGTGTCTGAAAATGCCCTTGGTATTTTGATAGGCACTGAAATTAATTTGTGCATTTTCTTGGCTTATGCTGTCACTTAAAAAATATGTTTTTCCTCATCTATGAACACACTTTATCCTTTCATCTGTTTGCATTATTTTCAATTTCTGTTATAAATATTTTATACTTTTCTTAGTACAGGTCTTTTACCTCCTTGGTTGGATATATTTTTTGATTTTTTTTTTTTGTAATGCAAGTGTAAATGAGACAGTTCCCTCACTTTCTGTATCATTTAGCTTCTTGTTAGTGTGTAGAAATGCAAGATTTCTCTATGTTAATTTTACATTTGGAAATTTTACCAAATGCATTGATAAGCCCTAGTAGTATTGTGGCACCATTTTTAGAATTTCTGTTTAAATTATGTCATCTGCAAGCAGACACTTTTACTCCTTTTCTTAATTAGCTATATTTTACTTACTTTTATTTTGGATAACTATGGCTAGAATTTCCAATACTATAACTAATAAAAGTGGTAAGAGTGAGCATTCTTCTCTTCTTCCTGTTCTTATTGGAGATGCTTTAATCTTTTAATCAGTGAGTGTCATGTTAGCTGAGTTCTTGTGATATAAGACCTTAACTGTGTTGAGATGTTTCCTCATGCTCATTTTGAGGAGGAATATATTCATAAACAGATATTCAAATTGTCAAAACATTTTTTGACTCTATTGAGGTGACCATATAAATTTTATTCTTCAGGTTGTTAGTGTGGTGTATCATACTGAAAAATTTGTGGGCATTGAATCAATTTTGCATCACTGGAATAAAATGGACTTAATCATATTGTATAATCCTCTTAATGTATTGTTTGACTTGCTGACAATTTAGTGATGATTTTTGCATCTATGCTTATCAGTAGTATGTAACCTGTAATTTTTTGAGGTATTTCTTCCAGTTTTAGTAGTAGTGTGATACAGAAATTTGGGGTAGGAAGCCACTATTCCTCTCGAAATTTTTGGAATATGCTGAGAAGTATAGGTGATAGCTCTTCTTTAAATGTTTGGCAGAAATCACCTGTCAAGCTGTCTAGGCCTGGAATTTTGTTTCTTGGGATATTTTGTTGAATTACTGATTCAATTTCATTAGTGATACTCTGTTCATATTTTCTTTCTCATTCCATTCTGGAGATTAGTTCTTTCTTAGAAATTGTCCATTTCTTCTAGGGTTTCCATTTTGTTAGCATATTATTTGTTGTAACTTCATATGATGCTTTGTATTTCTTTGATATAAGCTGTAACTTCTCATTTATTTCTGAGCTTATTAATCTGTACTCCCCTGTTTGTTCATGTGTCTGGTTAAAGTTTATCAACATTATTTAACTTTGAAAAGCCATTATTTAATTTGATTAAATGTTTCTGTCTTTAATCTTTATTTTATTTAATTATGTTCTGACCTTTCAGCTGTCTTTCCTTCTACTAACAGTTTGTTTATTATTTTCCTACAAATTTTGTTTGAAAGAATATGTTGTAAGAGAGACATTTTTCTTATTTGAATAACTGGGGTTATATTGCTATAAGCATCCCTATTAATACTGCTTTTTTTTATACCCCATGGATTTTGTTTTCTTTGTCATTTTTCTTTATATATGTTTTCTTTGATTTATACAGCAATCCAGTTTTTGTTAATATTGTATGATTTATCCTCCACACTTTACAATTTTTCTCAGGTTTTTCCTTTTAGTAAATTTCTATTCTTACATAATTCATGTTTCTTCACAAAACAAGGAGAAAAATAATAAAATTTATACAAAAATCTGAAAGATCCAAATTTTCTAAAATTATACTTAAAAATGAGCAAAGCTGTTGGTATATTCCTCCTTGAATTTATAATGTACTACAAACCTACAATAATAAATGCATCAATATATGGCACTTTAAAAACACATAGATCAATGGAACAAAATAAAGAGTCCTAAAATAAACCCACACAAATATGGTCAATTAGTCTACAATGAAGAATGCAAGAGTATATAATGGAAAAAAGTAGTCTCTTCAATAAGTAGATCTGGGAAAACTGTACAATACTTGTAAAAGGAAGATGTAAGAGCACTTCCTTCCATAGTATACAACATAAGATAAAAATGGATTGATTTCCTAAATGTAAAGCCCGAAGCTATACAATTTCTGACAAAGAACAGGAGCAGAAATGACTTTGAGATAAATCATGGCAATGTTTATTTTTGATCTGTCTCCAAATTAAAAAAAGTGAAAGGTAACAATTACAGTTTTTAGGTTACTAAGGAAAAAATAGATGTACTATGCGATACAGGGATTCTAATTCTTGTATAAGTGTGAAGTGCAAAACCTTTTGCAGAGCAAAGAAATCTTCAACAAGAGATATGATAACAGACAGAATAGAAGGAAAAATTTCAGAAAATGAAACCAACAAGATGTTAATATCCATAATATATATATATCAAAATAGACTTAATATTTAAAAAACAAAACACCAACTTAAAAACAGTTGAAAGATCTTCATGGAAAATTTTCAAAATGAGACTTGTGGATGATTTTCATGCACATACATAGAAACATAACATTGTTATTCATTAAGAAACATAAATCAAAACCAGAATGGAATATAATCTCACAGCCACCAAAATGGCTATTAATAAAATGTATACAAATGACAAACTTCAATAAGAATTTTGAGAAGAGGTAAACTATGTACACTGTTGGTGGAAGTATAAATTGATGCATCCACTATTATAAACATGTTTACAGTGCTCAGAAAACGAGAAATAGAAGCATTATATGTTGCAGCAATTCCAGTTTTTGGTATAAATCTGAAAAAAAATGAAAACATTAACTTAAAGTATATATTACCCCAATGTACTTTACATCATCATTTATAGTAGCCAAGTATAGAAGCACAACTCAACTGCCCTTTAACAGATTATTGGCTGAAGAAGATGTGAGATATAGATAACATAATAAATTCTTAGTCATTGTCATATTAAAAAATAAATTTCTGTCATTTGGAACAATGTGACTGGACCCCGAGAGTGTTGCACTTAGGAAAATAAGTCATACGGAGAAAAACACTCTACGTTGTCACTTAAATGAGGAAAAAAAGATATAAGAAAAATAATCAAAAAAAGGATCAGAATGACTTATATATGTGTAGTGAACCAAGTAGTGGTTTCCTGTGGGGACAGAGCAGAAGGATGGAGAAGACAGATATGTGCAAGCTACTAGTAATAAATTAGAGAAACAACAGAGCTATATTTACAGCACAGAGAAATATTTTAATAATTTAACTGATTTTAAAGGGATTATAGGGTTATATTATAGTAAAATGTGCATGTAAGTGGGAAACACGTTAAAAAGAAAACCAGGAAAATCAAAATATTTTGTAGTACTATGATATTAAGGGAGGTGATTTATTCACCTTCTATACAGTTTTCATAATGTCCTTGGTAGAATTTAAGCTTTTAATTGAAAAAGTATACACTTTAAAAAGTGACATAAGTTTAAACAATTTTTGTCTCTCCCCTTATATCTACAGTCAATAAAACGTACACATCACAACAAAAATAAATACAACACAAAAGAATACTCTGGAATGCATGTGAATAGGTAGTTTGGTGGACTAAAACACACAAAAGAGGCTAAACTGTGGAAAGAGCAGATCTGGTGTATGCAACCAAGGCCCTCTGACTAGGATATATGAGTCCTCAAGTTCAGAGAACCCAGTAGAAACAGGGTCTCAGCAGTTCACACAGCTTCAGCCTCCAACTGCACCAGTACTCATGGTCACATGTAACTAGGAGGGAGCCACAATGGAGACAGAATTTCAATTCTTCAGACACTCAGACATTCATGAAACTGTCCCTACTCCCCATTCACAGTGGTGGAGACAAGATACCTTGCAACACTGGACATAGGAAAGGCACTTGCCTGATTCTAAATACCCACCTGTCTTTACACCTTTCCTCAATGTGTACACTGTGTCTCATGGGATATCAGATAAAAGGAAGGGTTCACCGGCCCAGTGACAAGAGTGGCATTAACTACCCAAGAAGTCTAAGAAGTGACAATGAAACCACATCTTTTATCCAGACAGTAGCGACTGGAAAGTGCCATTTTGAAATATTATCAGAGGTAGCTCAGGTAAGTAAAACCAAAACTTGTGTAATTTTGCAAACTACCAGAAAATAAAAGCAAGGACTCCAACTACCAATCTGTTATATAGTGTCATCAGAGCAGTAATTTATCATGATCATGACCAATCACACTAACTTTATAGGGCACGCACACACACAGATACACAGACACAGACACTGACACAGACACACATGCACACGCACCTGTGCACACACACACACACACACACACACACAATGTCAACCATGCAGCAAACAAACTTAAAGCCATGGTATATTGCCATATAACTAATAGAGAATCCAAATAGGTGTCATTCAGAAACTCAATTGAAAAAACAAAACAATGAAAGCAGTTTAGTGAGCTCAGGAATAAATGAAATGATGATAAGGAATACATTGCCAAAGAGACTGAAACTATAAAATTACTAAAAATTATTGGAGGCAAGGAGAACTTAATAAATGTGATGAAGAATGCAACAGAAAGCATTGAATGTAGACTGTCTTTGTGGAAGAGAGATAAGCAAACTCACCAATACAAAATGAAATCATAGGAGAGGGCAGAGATACAAGATAATAAAAAGTGAGGAAATTCAACAGTAGCCATCTGACTTCCTCTGGAAGTGCACATTAGAGAGGAATCCTGGAGGGAGTAAAAATTTAGAAGGCAGCTGATGGTTTATTTAAAGAAATAATAGTTGATAACTTCCCGAACATGTGTAAGGAACTGATACAAAAGCCCGTGAGCCAACAAAAGCCAATAACTTTAAGACAAAGGGACCTCCTTCAAGATACGTCATATGCAAGTTGGCAAGTCAATGACAGAGTAATATTTTAAAGGCAGCCAAAAATAGTTATGATAATCTACAAAGGAACCCCCATTAGGCTATCAGCAGACTTTTGAGCAGAAAACATAGACCATGGGTAAATAAAATTACATTTCAAACTACTGAAATAAGAAATCACTCACCCAATAATACACAGTTAACACTTAGATATAAAGTGAAAATAAAGGCTTTACCTGACAAACAAACATGAATGTGATGAAAAAACAAAACCGAGACACCTTATAAGAGGTGCAGAATAGAAGTCTTCCAACAAATATAAAATGGCAAAAATGGGCAAAACATTGACCAAAATGCTAAGGAGAGACCATGAGAAATTTGCATCTGTTTCTTTGGGTATGTTTTTAAATGCTACTATACCATATGGTTTAAAGAGAGAAAAATAGGAAATCAGGGACAATAAATATAGATAATTCAAACTGATAACATGTTCACAACAGCAAAAGAAATAATTTGAAACAGTAATCATAGAAGGTAAAGAGTAAAAACAAAACAATATTAAAGGAAGATTCTATCAGCGGAAAACAGGACTAAATTATACATCAGATTTTTTATTTTAATTGAAGTACTTTATATGTACTATATTGTGTAGTTTCAGATGTACAGCATAGTTATTCTAATCATTTTGTAGATTAAATTGCATTATGAATTATGACAATAATTTTAACCTACAATTATTTTAAACTAGTGTGTATAACTCCATAATCTATACAGATTTTCCTTGTTGATTTTCTCCTTTATGAATACTACTTTCTATCTGTCAAGATTCAACCATTAAAATCTCTTTCCCTTCCACTTTGGTAAACATAAATTATTTCCCATATCTTTGAGTCTGCTTAAGTCTTGTCTAACTGATCTCTTTACCTCTCCAACATGTCTCTATCTACCTATCTATCTATCTGTGTATATATCTATCTCTCTACCAATCTATCATGTATTATCCTTCTATCTATCTATCTATCTATCTCTCTATCTCTCTATCTCTCTATCTACCTATCTATCATGTATTATCCTTTCTATCTATCTGTCATCTATCAATAGATAGCTATAGATAGATGTACACAGATATTTGTTATTCTTTAGATTCCACATATAAATTATATTATATACTTTAGTCTTTGTCTAAGTTACATCACTAAGCATATTATTTACCAAGTCCATTCAGGATGCTGAAATAGCAATGTGTTATACATTTTCATGGCTGAGTATTATTCCATTGCATATTTATAGAAACATCATATCTTCTTAAGTCCATAGTCCACTGTGGACTCTTGGATTTCTTCCTTGTCTTGCATATTATAAACAGTGCTGTTGTGAACATTTGTTCTTCTCAATTTAGGTATTTTTCCCCAGATTTTTCCTAGGAGAGGTATTACTGGGTCATATGGTATTTAAATTTTTAGATTTTAAACATATCTGAATAGTATTTTCCATAGAAGTTGTACCAATTTACATTTCTACTAAAGGTATACAAGAGATTTCTTATCTACACATCATCTCCAATACTATTTGTAGACTTTTTGATAATAGCCGTTTGACCTATGTGAAGTGATATCACATTGTGGTTTTGATTTGCAGTTACCTAATAATTAGTAATGTTGAGCAATTTTATCACTTGCCTGTTACGCATATGCATGGTTTCTTTGGAAAAAAAATTAACTCAGGTATTCTGCTCTTGTTTTTGATTGGGTTTATGTTTTTCACCTTGAGTTGTGTAACTTAAATCCATGTTACATCTATTAACCTACATCTATTAACCCCTGGTCACTTGCATTGTTTGCAAATATGTTCTCCAATTACACAATCTTTTCATTTCATTGATTGTGTCCTGAGCTGTACCGAAAATTTCAAGTTTATTTAGGTCCCACTTGTTTATTTTTGCTTTTATTTCTTTTGCCTTAGGAGACCGATTTAAGAAAATATTCCTATGATATATATACAAAAGGGTATCACCTATATTCCCTTCTAGCAGTTTTATACTATCAGGTCTTACATTTAGGTCATTAATAAACTTGGGGTTTATTTTTGTATATGATGTCGGGAAATGCTCTCATTTCACTGTTTTACATGTAGATGTCCAGATTTCCCAACACCATCCATTGACGTGACTGTCTTTTCTCCATTGTGAACTCTTGCCTCTTTTATCATTGATTCATTGCTCATAGGAGTGTGGAATTATTTCTACGCTCTCTATCTCTTTTTATTTATTATATCTCTGTGCCAATGCCATACTGTTTTTATTACTGTAGGTGTGTAGTATAGTAAGGTATCTGGGAGGGTTATACCTCCAGATTTGTTGTTTTTTCTCAAGATCATTTTGGCAAATTTTAATGGTTTCATGTAAAACTTAGAGTTATTTAGTTTCTCATTCTGTGGAAAATACTACAGCTTTGTAATAGGAATTGCACTAAATCTGTGGGTTTCTTTGTGTAGTACGGCCATGTTAACAATATGAACTCTTTCAATCCAAGAGCACAAGACATCTTTCCATTTCTTTGAATCCTTTTTAATTTCTTTGTCAATGTTTTATAATTTTCAGTGTTTAGAACTTTCACATATGTGGTTACATTTATTCGAAGATTTTCGGGGGTATGGGGTTTTAAATATTATTGCTTTCAACGTCCATTTTATGGTATCTCATGATTAATGTGTAGAAATGCAAGAGACTTCTTTACATTAATTTTGTACCCTGCTCCCTTGATGAAATTATTTATTGTTCATAATAGTCAGTGTGGAGCCCCTAGGACCCTCTATGAAGAATGTTATGCCATCAGTACTGGTGAAAATTTTGCCTCTTTCTTTAAATTTTGCATTTCTTTTTCTTCTTTTTCTTTTCCTTTTCCTTTCTTCTATTACTATTGAACAGAATTGGTGAGAGTAGGAATCCTTGTCTTGTTTCCATATTCACCCAGAAGTCTTTCACCCTTTCCCCTGAGTATTATAAATTGTCATAAATGGCCTTTAGTATGTTGAGATGTGATCACATTTTACTACTTTCATGAGAATTCTGAAGATGAATGTATGTTGAATTTTGTCAAATGATTATACTATGTGTATTGACATGGTCTTGTGAATTTTGTCCCTCCTATATTAGATAAGTGTCATGCTGATTAACTTGTGTATTTTAAACCATCCTTGAGACTCTGGAAGGAATCCAACTGATCATCATGTATAAACCTTTTTAAGTATTGCTTGGATTCATTTGTTGATGTTTTTCTAGGATATTTGTATTTATATCATCATTCATCAAGGATATTGCATTTTCATTTTCATTTTTCTTTTGGTAGTGTCTTTGACTGATTTTGTTATCAGGGTAATGGTGGCCTCATGGAAGAACTTTGGGAATTTTCCTTCCTCCTTCATTTCTTAAAATATTTGGGGGGAAAAATTATTAGTGAAGGCATCCAGGCATTTTGTTCAAATGGTGTTTATAAAATTATACATTTTATTTAACTTATACAGATTGCTCTTTTCATGTTCTCTGTTTTCTCTTTATTCAGTGTTGGCGGGATGTAAGTTTCTAGAAAATTGTCCATTTCTTTTAGGTCGTCCAGTTTGTTGTCAAGTAACAGCTCGTAGTGCTTTCATAATCTTTTTTTGTATTTCTGAAATATCAGATATTATTTCTACTCTTTCATTTCTTATATTGTTTGGGTCCACTCTCTGTGTTTCTTGATAAGCCTGGCTAAATACTTACCTGTTTTTAATATTTTTTAAAAAAATTATATGGGTTGATTTTATGATTTGTAATTTATTTTTCAACTAATATTTTATCCTTTTTCAACATAAGCATTAAAGATTTCTCATTCTACTGCCTTTGGGTTTTGTTTGTTCTTATTTCTTGTTATTTTGGGCAGTATGCTTTGTCCTTTCTATGATGTTTTTCTAGTTCCTTGTAGAAGTCTTGATTTGTTCTCAACTTCCCTCTTAGATTTGTCTTTGCTGCATCCCGTATGTTTTATGAAGCTGTGTTTTCATTTTAATATGTCTCCAGGTATGATTTTATTACCTCTTTGATTTCATCATTGATCTTGTTTTATTGTATTTCTTTAAAGGATGTGGTTTGACTTCTTGATAGTGCTTTTCCTATTCTTCTTTCTAGAGTTGATACACAGTTTCTTACTTTTGTGTATGGAAAAATACTTGCTGAAATCTATATTTGCTTAAAGTTCCTGAGGCAATTTTTATGACATAATATGTGGTTAATTCCTTAGATAACATCCTGTGAACACTTGAAATGTTTATGTGTTCTAATTTTCTGATGCAGTGTCCAATAGCTCAGTTAGGTTCAAATGATCTTATATGCTATGAAGATCTCTGTTTCCTTACAGATATTCTTTCTGGATGATCTGGCTATCAGAATAGTTAGGTGTTAAACTCATCTATTATTATTGTTTTATAATGAATTAAATCCTTCATGTCCAGTAAAATTTCATTTTATATTTTGGATCTATGGTGTTGGGTCCATATATAATTTAATGAGTGTAATACCCTATTTTTTATTGATCAGTTTTTATTGATATAGTCTTATATTTGTTTCATTTTGGCCCCTATTTAAAAACGTGTTTTGTATGAGTTGAGCATTGCAATCTGCACTCTCTTGTCAATTTCATGGAATATATTTTCCATTTATTTCCAGACTATGTTTATCTTCCACCATAAATTGAGTCTTTTTGGTGGGAGGGCAAAGATGGTGGAGAAGAAAGATGCTCGTAGCTCACCCTTTTCCTCAAATGCACCAAGACTCATACACAGACCCACCCAGCTAACCAGAGAATCTCCTGAACTCTGACAGATCATTCTCCTCTTCAATAATTAAGATGCAAAAAATCTGGTAGGAGAAAAGGAGGAAAGAAAGAAGAAAAGGCAAAACAGAGTGGGACAGGTCCCAAAGTGAGGGAGCAGCAAAGAAGGGCTGGTGCTCATTCACTGTGTCTCCCCTCTCAAACTGAGTGATCGGCACGATTGGAGGGGAGACTCCAATACTTGTAGATGTACATAGTATAAGTTGATTGACAGAACTTAAGTAAAACAGGCATAGAGGATCCCAGTGACACTCAGCCAAAGATGCAGCCCAGAAGCTGGGGCAGGGCCTTGTTGCCCGACTGAGTGGTAGATGGGAATGGCTGCACTGTGGTGGCCCGGGGGAATGGAGTTGGCTTTGTGTCATGGCTGTGGGTGCAAAGGGCAGAACAAATTGGGCCCTCCATAAAACAACAGGGCAAATGTGCCCTGTGGATGAAAGGGTGCATTCCCCATCTCTGAAAATCCACAAAAGTTTCTAGGTGAAGACAGCTAGGGCTCAGACACAGCCACTATATCTTCTGGTGCTTTACAACCATGTGGCAGTGGGTGCAAAACCTGCATCTACACCTAAGGACTTAGTAGCCTCAAAGGCCAGACGGAGACTTGTCTACAGCCTGAGGCAGATATTATACTACTGTCTGGTTCCTCAGAGAACTTGTCTGCCAAGACAAACAAGGAGCTGGATTTTGGCCCAGACCAGGTACAGGGCTGTTCCTCAGTCTTCCCTCAGCCCACTTCTGGTGTGCAAACCTTAGGCAGAGCATACACTGGCACAGAGCAGTAGAGGGATCAGCAACCTGAGGGGTAGGATGGCCCCTCAAATTTTGGGCTGGAATACAGCCCCTGAATATTGGGTTGGGAGAGGTCGTGATGCCCAATCCTGCCTGGTCAGTCTGCAACATCTGACTGCAGCATCGGGCAGGGCAGTGACAAGCCATCCCAGAGTAAAGAGAGCTTCATCAGACCCAGTGTTGGGTGTAGGATCGATCTTTTAGCTGACCTGCTCTGGGAGCAGAATAGATGAGGGCTCCAATGGAGGGCCTCTGGAAACAACAACATGAGCTTCCAAATCAGGATGAATAATGAAAGAATTCACATTAAATGTACACAGTATCCAGGAGGACACTGACCACCCCCTTGTATTAATCTGTTTTAACCAGTTCCATTTTCTATTACATTCTTAATTTTTAATTCTTATTGAATTATATATACCCCAATTTTAATCCCTTTGAAATTTTTTAAAATATATTTATTATTATTATTTTTCAAAACTCTGCTTCAAATTCCTTTTCTATTATTCATTATACAATGTCTTCAAACCTTTATTTATCCCTTCTTTAAAATTCTTTATCTTTCTCTCTCTTTTATCTCTTTTCTAAGTTGTATAACTACATAGGCTTTAGGTAGTTAAACTCTTTTAGGACCACAGGAGATAACTGATACACCAAAAACCACAGTGCCAGAGAGGTAGTAGAAATTTGAAGAAGCATAGAAACAATTCCCTATTAAAAGAACAAGAGAAATCCCCTGAAAGAAGGATCAGTGAAATAGACATCGATATCCAACTTGATCAAGATTTCAAAAATGGAGTGATCAAAGTACTGAAGGTAATAAAAGAGATAGTGTTTAGAGATATAAAATATGTCAAAAATGAAATGGAAGCTTTAATGAAGAGCCGAGTAGAATAGGTAAACCCGTTGACTGAGATGAGGAATGATTTAAAGGTGTAGCAAAGCTGACTAGATAATGCAGAGGAATGAATTAGTGACTTAGAAAACACGACAATAGAAAGCACCCAATCAGAAGAGCTACAAGAGAAACAATGAGAAACAATTTAAAAAAGCTCAAGAGACCTATGAGATAATAGAAAGCATGCCAATCTTGGCATGATAGAAGTCCCAGAAGGGGAAGAAAGATCAAAGGGGATTGCAAAGCTTTTCTAGAAATCATGACTGAGAACTTCCAAAACTTAAAGAAGGAATCCGATATCCAAATACAGGAAGCTCAGAGTGTCCCAAACATGAAGAACACAAATACACCCACACCAAGATATATAATTAAGATGCCCAGAGTCAAGGATAAAGAAATTATCCTAAAGGCAACAAGAGAATGGTAAAGTGTGAGTTACAAGGGAATCCCCATAAGGCTACTAGCTGATTTCTCTACACAAATACTACAGGCCAGAAGGGAGTGGCAAGACATATTCAAAGTCCTGAACGAAAAAAAATTAAATACTTTAGGACACTTTGACCAGCAATGCAATCCTTTTTGGTAGAAGTAGAAATAAAGGACTTCACAGATAAGAAAAAGCTTCAAGAGTTTAGCAACACTAGACCCAAGCTAAAATAATTATTGAAAAGTCTTCTCTAAAAAGAAAAGCAGCAGGATGCCACAGAAATGTGATATTCACAGCTGGAAAGGTGATAATTCATGAATGACAAATAAAATAAACACAAAATTTTAAAAGAAGTCATACTAAACACTGAGAGTGGAAGAGGGAGGCAGGAAAATACAGAATTTTTTTTTTGGTCTTTCATTTTAAATTTTTTGTTCTCAGTTAAAGATAGGTTTGAGATCATCTAACTATCCGTTTAATAAAAGCAGTTATGGTAATGGTCTAATGGACTTATAAAAAAGGGTAACAAGAAGACAAAAACTTATCTGGGAGTCACTAAAACTAAATAAATTTCATGATAATACAAAGGAAAATGACCAAACCATAAAAGGAAGATGAAAGGAACAAAGAAGAAATATCAAATCAACTGCAAAGATAAGGTCAAATTGGCAATAAACACAAGCCTATCATCAATTATTTTAAGTGTTAATGGACTAAATGCTCCAGTCGAAAGTCATAGAATGGCAGGCTGGATAATAAAGCCAGAACCTTCAATATGCTGCATACAAGAGACCCACTTCAGGGAGTAGGACAGATATAGATTGAGAGTGAAAGGATGGAAAAGGGTATTCCATACAATTGGAAAAGCCAAAAAACAGTTGTTGCATTACTGATTTCAGACAAAATACTCTTTAAAACAAAGGTCATAAAGAAAGATAAAGAAGGACATTTTATAATGATTGAAGGAGTGATACAATATGAGAATAGCCCACTCGTTAATACATATGCACCAAATAGATGAGCACCTAAGTATATAAAATAATTACTAACAGATATAAAGGGGGATTCATATTTGGAGATTTGAACAATGCATTAACAACACTGGACATATCACTGAGACAGAAAATAAATTAGGCAAAAGAAAAAATTAAACAATACAATAGAAATATTGCACTTGGTGGATTTTTTTCAGAGCATTGCAACCCCCCAAATCAGGATATACATTCTTTACAAGTGCACGTGGAACATTTTCTAGGATTCATGATGTACTTGGGCACAAAAGAAACCTCAGCAATTTTAAGAAGATAAAAATTACCTCAAGCATCTTTACTGACCACAATGCCATGAAGCTAGAAATCAACAGAGAAAAAAGGAGAACAAAGGAAAACATGGAGATAAAACATTATGTTATTAAAAAACCAATGGGTAAATGCAGAAATCAAAGCTGAAATGACAAAGTACCTTGAGACAAAAGAAAATGAAAGCAAAACCACACAAAATTTATGGGACACAGCAAAAGCAGTGCTGAGAGGGGAGTTAATACCGATACAGGCATTCCTCAAAAAAGAAGAACAACCACAAATAAACAATTTAACCCTCCAGCAGAATGAAGTAGAAAAACAAGACCAAAAAGGCAGTGGAAGGAAAGAAATCATCAATAATGGGGAGGAAATAAGTAAAAAAGATATTCAAAAGACCATAGGAAAAAAGTCAACCAATCCAAAAGCTGTTTCTTCCAAAAAGTAATAAAATCAACAAACATCTGGCCAAACTCAAAAACAAGAAAATAGAGAGAGCACAAATTAGCAAAATGAGAAAGGAGAATGGAGAAATTACAACAAAAAAATAGAGAAACAGAATAACATACGAGAATATTATGAAGAGTATATGGAACAAAACAGTATAACCTAGAAAAGATGGACAAGTTTCTGGAAACATACTGTCCACCAAGAATGAATCAAGATGAAACTGACCCCTTGAACAAATAGAGCACTAGAAATGAAATCAAAATAGCAATATAAAACCTCCCTACAAATAACAGTCCAGGACTGGACAGATTCATAGCGGAATTCTACCAAACAAACAAAGAAAAACTCATACCAGTCCTTCTGAAACTCTTCCAGAAGTTTGAAAATGAAGGAATACTCCCAAAGACATTCTATGAAGCCACAATCACCCTGATACCACAACCAGGCAAAGACACTACCAAATCAGAGGATTATAGGCCAATAACATTGATGAACACAGACGCAAATATCCTCACCAAAATAGTAGCAAGTAGAATCCAACAACAAAAATAAAGATTATATATCATGACAAAGAAGGGATCAAACCAGGGACACAGGGGTGGTTCAACTTATGCAAATCAATCAATGTAATACAGCACATCAACAAGAGGAAGGACCGAAACCACATGATCATCTCAATAGATGCAGGAAAAACATTTGAAAAATTCAACACCCACATATGATAAAAATTCTGACCAAAGTGGGCATAGAGGGAATATATCTCAGCAAACAAACCTACAGCCAGCATAGTACTCAAAGGTGAGAGAGTCAAATTCTTCCTACTAAAATCTGGGACAGTAAAAGGATGCACACCATCATGACTCCTACTCAAGATAGTCTTGGAAGTCCAAGCCACAGCAATCAAACAAGAGAGAGAAGTAAAAGGGATGCAAATTGGAAAGGAAGAGATAAAAGTCTGACTATATGCAGATAATATGTTACTATTTATAGAAAACCCTACAAGATCCAGAATGAAATTACAACAGCTGATCAAAGAATTCAGCAAGGTAGCAGGTTACAAGATTAAGGTTCAAATATCTCTGGCATTTTTTTATGCTAATGATTCAGATAATACTATACAGCTATAGTCAACATGACAACACTGTATTGGTAGATAAACATACATATAGGCCAATGGCACAGTATAAAGAGCCTAGAAATGTTCCCAAACGCAATTAATCTTAGACAAAGGAGGCAAGAAAATACAATGGAAAAGAGATAGTCCCTTCAGCAGCTGGTGTTTGTAAAACTAGACAGCAGCATATAATTCAATGAAGCTTGAACACTCCCAATGAAGACAGAACACCATACACAAAAATAAACTCAGAATGGATCAAATACTTAAACATAAGGCAAGATACAATAAACCACAAAGAGGAAAATATAGGGAAAATATTATCTGATATAAGTCTCGAAAATTTTCTCGTAGAATAAAAAAACCAAGAATAAACAAATGAGACCTAATGAAACATACAAGCTTCTGCACATGAAAGAAACCGGAAGTAAAACAAAAAGTCAACCTACGGAATGGGAAAAAATTTGCATATGAAACCATCAAAGACTTGATCTCCAGAGTATATAAGCAGCTCATCCAACTGAGTAAGAAAAAATAAACAACCCAATTAAAAATTGGGCAGAAGAACTGAACAAGCGATTCTCCAAGGAAGACATACAAATGATCAAAAGACACATCAGAAAATGCTCAATATCACTTATTATCAGAGAAATACAAATCAAAACTGCAATGAGATATCACCTCACACCAGTCAGAATGGGTATCATTGAAAAATACACAAATGATAAATGCTGGAGGGGCTGTGGAGTAAAGGTAACCGTCCATCATTGCTGGTGGCAATGCAGTTTGGTACAGCCACTTTGGAAAACAGGATGGAGATTCCTCAAAAGCCTAGGAAAAGACTTACCATATAACACCAGAATCCCGCTCCTGGGCATAAATCCAGAAGGAACCCGACTTCAGGAAGACACCTGCACCCCAATGTTCATAGACAGCACTATTTACAATAGCCAAGACATGGAAAAACCCTAAATGTCCATCGACAGTTGACTAGGTAAAGAAGAGGTGGTATATTTATACAATGGAATAGTAGTCAGTCTTATAAACTGATAACATAATGCCATTTTCAGCAACATGGATGCTCCTGGAGAAAATCAGTCTACGTGAAGTAAGCCAGAAAGAGAAAGAAAAATACCATATGAGAAGGCTCATGTGTGGTATCTAAAAACCAAACCAAACCAAACAAAAAACTCATAAATACAAATCAGAAATAGACTCGCAGGCAGAGAATACAAACTTTTGGTTGCCAAGTGGGTGGGGTGTGGGAATAGATAGTCTGGGACTTCAAAATTGTAAAATAGATAAACAGGACTGTACTGTATAGCACAGGGAAATATATAAAAGATCTTAAGTCAGCTCACAGGGGAAAAAATGGTACAAGAAATGTATATAAGTTCATTGTAACTAAAAAATTGTGCTCTACAATGGAATTTGAGACAAATTTGTACAATGATTAAAAATCCATAAAAAAAGTTAAAAAAGTAAAAAACATGAATCTAAATATTACATGTGTAAATATAAATTAGAGAGATAAACAACTATGCAAAAGAGTAGTAAAACCTAAATTTTGTTTTTGTTGTCTTTTTAAGATAAGCAAAGTCAAAAATCCTCTATCCAGGTGCATCATGAAGAAAAAAGAATTGATCCAAAGAAATAAAGTCAGAAATAAATATGGAGAAATAACAATTGTTCCCTCAGATATACAAAAAGGGGATCATTTTGTCAACACTTACATGACAATGAACTGGACAACTTAGAAGAAATAGACAAATGTCTAGAAAGAGACAGGGATAAGGAGAAACAAATAATTTGAACAAACTGTTTACTAGAAGAAAGAAAGAATCTGCATTTAAAAAAATCGTTAAATATTAGTGCAGATTTAAACAGCTCCCATGGAATACTGTACAAATATTCAAAGTAGAACTTATAATCTTCAAACTATTAAAAATAGTGAAGATGTGGGAAACTCACAAATTATTTCTATGAAGCTTTCATCACTCTGATAGCAAAGCCAACAAACAAAGTACAGGTATATAGAATTTCAAGCCAATATCTTTGATTGACATAGATGCAAAAATTCTAAAAAATATTATTAGCAAACTAAATCCAGCAATACTTAAAATGAATTATACAACATGATCAACTTTAATTTATAGCAGGGTCATAAGAGAGGTGGAACATGAAATCAATCAGTTCGATACACCACATTAACAAAAGAAAAAGGGAAAATGACGTGATCATCCCAATAAATCCATAAAAAGCATTTCACATAATTCAACTTTTATTCATTAAAAAGCACCAACAACAGCAATAACAAAAAACAACAGAAAGAACAACAACAGAAACCTCAAACAAAAGTAGGATTCAGGAAATATATCTCAATGTAAATGAGTCATTAATAACAGACACACAGACAACATAATATGCAAAAGTGAATAACTGAAAGCCAAATTAAGGAATAAGAAAAGGATGCCCACTCTCACCATTTCTATTAAACACATTATAGGAAGTCCTAGCAACAGCAATCGGACAAGAAAAAAAAGTTATTCAAGTTGGATTGAATGAAGTTAAACTGTTATTATTTTAGATGACATGATAATCTATATAGAGAACCCTAAAGATTCACCACACCAAAACAAATAAAACTAATAAAGACATTTAGCAAAGTAGCATGATTCATGATTAATATACAAAAACTGTCACATTTTTTACCCTAACAAAGAAATATTCCATAATTTTAAAAAATCCATATGAAATCAAATCAAAAATGAAAAACCTATGGAAAAACCAAAAGAGTAAAATCTATAGGAGACTGATAAATAAATTTGAAGATGATGCAAAGAAATGGAAAAAATCTCAAGGTCTTAGTTTAGAGGAATTAATATTGTTAAAATATACATACAAAAAACAATGTCCACAGATATAAATTGATTCAGATCGAACTACATGATATTTTCCACAGAAATTAAAACAGTCCTAAGATTTGTATGTAACTGCAAATGTACCAGAACTGCCAAAGGAACAATGAGGAAAAAGAACAAATTTGGAGGCATAACCCAAATACCTCCCAGATATCAGACTATATTACAAAAACAGTAATCAAAACAGCACAATACTGGAAAATGAACAAACATCTATATCACTGGAACAGAATACAGAGGTAGAAATAAAACATCACAACTATGGTCAACTAAACTATGAAAAAGGAAACAAAAATATACAATGCCGAAAAGACAGTCTTCAGCAAGTGAAGTCGAGAAAGCAAGACATCTACATGTAAATCAATGAAATTAGAACACTCCATCACACTGTACAAAAATAAACTCAAAATGCTTGAAATATCTGAATATAATACATGACAAAATAAAACTCCTGGAAACTAACATAGGCAAAACAAGACATAAATTGTAGCGAAATTTTCATATGTCAAACTCCCATGCTGAAAACAATAAAAGCAAAACAAAGAAATAGGTCCTAATTAAACTTAAAACCTTCTTCACAGCAAAATAAACAATATGAAAAGATGAAATTCCTAATGGGAGAAAACATTAGAAAACAATGCAATTAACAAGAGGCTAATTTCTAAAATACACAAATCGTTCATACAACTCCATTTCAAAAATCTACAAACTACTCAGCCAGAAAATGAGCAGAAGAGAATTCACTAAAAAACACACACAGAAGACAGTCAGAAACATAAAAACATGCTCACATAGCTAATCATTATACAAATGAAACACAAAAATAAAGTAATGTTTTACCTCACACTAGTGAGGGCTGTCATCAAAATGTCTACAAATAATAAAGACTGTGGAAGTTGTGGAGAAAAAGGGACTCTCCAACGGTGTTGGTGGGAATGAAAATTGGTGCAAGCACTTTGGAAACAGTATGGATGTTCCTTTAAATAATTAAAATAACTTAAAAAATAAAATCAAACTCTCATATGACCCAGCAATCCCACTCCTGGGCATATAAAGAATAAAACCTGAAAACAAAGTATCCTAGGGTAAAACATAAGAAGTACACTCTGACATTAGACTGAAATTCATTCTACATATGTCTCCTCTGGCAAGGGAAGCAGAAGGAAATCTAACAAAATATGATTGTATCACTCTAAACAGATTTACACTGCTGAAGAAATGATCAATAAAATGAAAAGTCAACCAACAAATTGGGAGAATATGTTTGCATGTGATATTTTCCAATCAAGTGTTAGTATCTAAACATATGGCAAACTCTTACCCCACAACACCAAAAAAAAAGGACAAACAATCTAATTAAAAAAAGTACGTAAGTACTGAATAGATAGATCTCAATCAATTATCTGTAGAAAACTTACAGATGCCTAAATGACACATGAAAATGTTCTGAGTTATCAATTATTAGGAAAGTCATAAACCAAAAATGAGACAAGACCTCAAAATCGTTAGAAGGTTCTCATCAAAAAGAAAAGAAACATATGTTGGTGAGATTGTAGAGAAAAAGGGAAAACATGGACACTGTTGATAGGAATGCAAAGTATTGATTCCATTGCATATGTACATCAAATTTTCTTCATCTATTTTTCGGTCAAGGGATGTTGGATTTGCAGGTTCCTGTCTGAAGGCTCTAGAGAATAAGCCCATGGGCTGAACTGATAAACAAGCTGTGAGGAATGTCACATATCCAGGCTGGATAAGAAATGGCCTACTCAATGTATCCAGTATGGGTGGCTAGATAGCCTATGCTGGGTAAGATCCTCAGAGGAGGACAACCTAAGACAGGCACAGCCGGCTGGATAAGAGATGGTTTACTTAATGAAGTTGCGTGATGAACTTTAAAACAATCCTTGATCATTTAACATCCTGTGCTTACTGCAGGATCATAGGGACATAAATAGGTTAAGATTATTAACATTGTTATAACTTAGATGATATGTGAGGCATTGTGCATGTCCTACATAAACCCTTTTTCTAGGAATCAATAAAAAGAGAACTGCTCCGCTTCTGTCCACACAGTGTTTGTCTGTATATGATATCGTGCCACTGACAGTGTTAATGTAATTTGTTGGGAGTATCTTAAAAGGATGTTGCATTATATACAATGCTCTTTTTGCACCTATTGAAATTATTATGTGAGTTTTATTTCTCATTCTATAAGTGTGGCATGTCACCTATATTGATCTGAATATTTTGAAGTAACTTTAAACCCAAGGATAAGTCCCTTTATTCATTGTATGTGCATGATACATTAATGTGTTGTTAAATTGATTTTCCTTCTCTTTTGTTGAGAATTTTGGCACATATGTTCATCAGGGAAAATATTCCATATTTTGCATCTAATGTCCTTTCTTGCATTGTTATGCAAATAAATCTGGCATCATAAAATAACTTTGGAATCTTTCACCCCCTTCAAATTCTTGGAAGATATTTGGAAGAATTGGTGAAAAATTGTCTTCAAATGTATCACAGATTTCACCAGCAAAGTCATCTTGTAAATGTTTTCTGGTTTGGGAGGTTTGGATTACTGATTTACTCATACACACTTTTGCTGTATTTAACTTTCTAATTTCTTATTGAATCAGTATTGGAAGACATATGTTTCTGGGAATTTGTCTTTTGTTCTAGGTCATTCAAATCCTTGGCTAGTGTTAATTTCTTATGACGCTATGCATCTCTACATCATTGGTAATATCTTCTCTATTATCTCTAATTTTATTTGAGATTTCATTTTCTTAGCCAACCTAAACGTTTGTCCACTTTATGTTTAAAAGAAACAGACTTTGTTATTTTTTTTAAATTTTCAATTGTTTATCTTATTATTTGCCTTACTCTCATTGATTCAAATTTCTTCTTTATTCTTTCTGTTTTCTCCTAGATTCTTGATGTGTAAAGTTAAGTAGTGTGAATCTTTGTATTTCTTTTATTATTAAATATAATATATATTTATTTATATATTTACATATTTTTTCATTTATTTATCAATGAAATATGTCATTTACAATGTGTCAATCTGTGGTGTATATCATAGTGTCCCCGTACACGCATATAATTCTATGCCTATAAAACGTTACTTCACGATATTTAACATAATGGCCTGTGTCATACAAAAGAAATTTTGAAAACATCTTTTTTTATATACAGTGAATAACATTTATAAATCTACAGCTCCCAAATATATCCTCTCGAAGCCCATTTCTGCAGTAATCTAAAATTGTTTAGAATATCTGCGTGTATGTTTCAGTATTTTAGATGAAATCATAGTGTTCCCATCCATATATTTTTTAAAGCTTCTTCATATGTAATGTCATGTGTTATATTTCTTTCTATTTCTGGCTTAATTCAATTAGAATGACACATGTTGGGGACATCCATTTTGCTGCAAATATCATTGTTTTATCATTTTTATTGCAGAATATTTTTCCATTGTGTAAATATGGCATAACTTCTGTATACTGTAATCTGTTGTTGGAAAATAATGTTGCTTCCATATTTTGGCTTTTGTATACAGCACTGCTAAGGACATTGGGGTGCACGTGCCTTTTTGAAATAGGGTTCCCTTTCATATATACCCAGAAGTGGGATTGCTGGATCGTATGTTAAGTTTATTTTTATTCTTTTGTGGAATCCCCATCCTGGTTTCCAAAATGACTGCACCAAACTACATTCCTACCAACTGTGTAGGAAGTTTCCCTTTCTCCACAGCTTCCCCAGCATTTATTGTTTGTGGACTTTTGAATGATGACCACTGTGAGTACTGGGAAGAAATTCTTCATTACAGTTTTGAATTGCCCTTCTCTGATAATGATAGTGAGCATTTTTTTTTTCATATATCTGTGTGGCATTTGAATGTCTCTTTTGGAGAATTGCTAGTTTAGGGCTTCTGCCCATTTTCAGATTGGGTTTCTTGTGTTTTTTTAATTATTATTAGGTTGTATGAACTCTTTATATTTTGGAAATTAAGACTTTGTCAGTTGCATCACTTCTATATATTTTCTTTAATCCTGCAGGTTGTCATTTTGCTTTGTTTATGGTTCCTTTTGCTGTGCAAAAGCTTATAAGTTTTATTTGGTCGAATTTATTAATTTTGCTCTTACATCCCTTCCCTGGGTAGGCTGTTCTAGCAGGTCATTGCTGAGATTTATCTCAGAGTCTTTTGCCTATGTTTTCTTCTAGGAGATTTACTGTGTCTTGCTTATATTTAAGTCTTCAAGACATTTTGAGTTTATTCTTGTGCACGGAGTGAATGATTTTTCTAACTCCATTGCTTTGATGCTGCTATCCAGTTTTCCCAAAACCAGTTGGTGAAGAGATGGTCTTTTCTCTGTCATATTCTTGGCTACTCTGTCAAAGATCAATTGAACATAGGTCTGTAGATTTATTCCTAGGCTCTCTATTCTGTTCCATTGGTCCATATGTCTGTTTTAGTACTAATATCATGTCATTTTCATTATTGTAGCTCTGCAATAGTGTATGGAGACCTAATGGTGTATTCCTCCAGCATCATTCTTTTACTTCAATATTGCTTTTGTAACTATGGTTTTTTTATGACTCTATGTAAATCTTAGGATCATTTGTTTCAGTACTAAAAAGAAATGTTTTGCATAATTTGATAGGAAATCAAATTTTCTTGCCTGATCGTTGTGGTTAAGACTTCCAAGACTATATTGAATTGAAATTGTGAGAACGGGCAACCTTGTCTTGTCTCAGGTTTTTGTGAGAAGGGTTTCTGTTTTTCACCATTGAGTATTTTGTTGGCTATATATTTGTCATAAATAGCTATTATTATGTTGAGATATGGTCCCTCTGTTCCCACTGTGATAAGAATTTCTTTTGCAGATAGGTGTTAAATGTTATCAAATGATTTTTCTGCATCTACTGTGATTATCATGTGGTTTTTTGTCCTCTCTTTTGTTAATATGGTGTATCACAAATGATTGATTGATTTGCATATGTTACACCATTCTTGTGTTCCTGGGATGAACCTAACTTGACCATGTTGTATGATCTTTTTTTACATGCTGTTGGATTATGTTTGTTAATAATTTCCTAAGGACTTTTACATCTATGTTTATCAATGATATTAGCCTATAGATTTCTTTTTAGGTAGTGTGTTTGTCTGGTTTTAGTTTCAGGTTGATATTGGCCTTATGGTGTGAGTTTGGGAGTACTCTCTCCATATGAATCTTTTGGAAGTGTTTGAGGAGGACTGGTATGGATATTTCTTTGTATGTTTGGTCAAATTCCCCAGCGAATCTATTTGGGTCTGAATATTTGTTTGCAGAGATTTTTTTATTTTACTGATAATTCTTTTCCATTTCTGGTGATTTGTCTGTTCAAATGGTCAATTTCTTCTTGATACAATAATGGTGGGCTGAATGTTTCCAGAAACTTCTCCATTTCTTCTAGATTATCCAATTTGTTTCCATGCAGTTGCTCATGGTATACCCTTATGGTTTTTTGCAAATTTTATGTACTCTTTGTAGTTTCCCCATTTTCACTAAATGTGTTAATTGTGTTCTCTCTCTTTTCTTGTTGGTGAGCCTGTCCTGAGTTTTGTCAGATTTGTTGACTCTTTCAAAAACAGTTTGATTGATCTTTTCTATTTTTAATCTTATTTCAAATCTTTCTCCCTTGCTCTTTATTTTCCCGCTTTCTGCTGACTTTTAGTTTTGTTTGCTCTGCTCTTCATGATTAGTTTACATAGAACATTAGATTAGTTATTTGAAATTGCTCTTCTAATTTGAGGCGGACATTGTCACTATGAACTTGCCTCTTAAGCCTGCTTCAACTATATTCCATATACTTTGTGTAGTGTTGTGTCATATTTCTCAAGATATTTTTTAATTTCTTCTTTTAATTCATCACCTACCCCCCTTGTTTTAGTACCATGTTTATTAATTTACATGCTGTCATTTTTTCTCCCTGTTTATCTGTGATTGATTTCTAGTTTCATGGTATTATACTCAGAAAAGATGCTTGAAATCATTTTTAACTTCTTTAATTTGATGAGGCTTCTTCTGTGCCTTAGTACATAAACATTCCTAGAATATGTTCCTTGTGCACTGGAAAAGAATGTATATTCTGTTTTGGGGATAAGTAGTGTATTGAAACTATCAACCAAATCCAATTATTTTATTGTATCTTTTTGTATCTTTGTTCCCTTATTAATTTTCTGTCTGAAAGACCAGTCTAGTGATGGTAATGGGGATTTATACTCTCCTACTGTGATTGTGTTCCCATCAATTTCTCCCTTTTATTCTATTAGCATTTACTTTATGTACTTACGTGCTCTTATATTGAGTGCATATATACTAATGAGTATAAAACCCTCATTTTGTATTGCTCTTTAATCATTATATCATGTCCTTGTTTATCTTTCTCTATGGCCTTTCTTGTAAAGTCTATTTTGTTTGAAGTCACTACTGATAGTCCTCCTTTCTTGTCATGTGCATTTGCATGGAATATATTTTTCCATCTTCTGACTTTAAATTGATATGTGTTCCTCTTTCTAAAGTGGGTCTCTTGTATGCTTCATAATTTAGGGTCTTGTTATATTATTCCATCTGACAATATACATCTTTTGATTGAAGCACTAAGTCCATTAACATTTGTAACAATTATTGATAAACGTGTTTATTTCCTTTTTGAATTTCATTTTATCGTTGATTTTGTATTTCCTTTTTATTCATTTCTTTTTCTTTTTGTGGCTTTATAAATTTTCTTTTATTATCTTGGTTTTTTTCTAGCTTTGTGACTTCTTTGTAAGATTTTGACTTATTGTTACCCTGTTTTGTGTGTATATTGACCTGTTACTATATCTGTTTATATTAACTGAAAGGAATACAAATTTAAACGCTTCATACAGAGAACAGAAATAAGAAGAAAATAATCTGTATTGTCCTGTTTCACTCTCTAACACTTAAAAATTTTGACGTCCTGTTTTACAATATCATTATTATTCTGTTGTAAGTCATTGCAGCTTTTGACTTTCTAATTATGCCTTTCTCTTTCTATAGCATTCTGCTTCTTTATTTTTAGAGTAGATGTTTCATTATGTCTTTTTCTGTTGCTAAATTCTTTTAGTATTTGCTTGTGTGGAGATTATTTTTCTCTCCTTCTATTCTAAAGTTTAGCCTTGCTTGATATATTATCTTAGATAACAGATTTCTTTCATTCTGGACTTTGAATATGTCTTGCCATTGCCTTCTGCCTGTAGTATTTGTGTGAGGAACATGTTTAAAAATAAAATGTATATAATTATATATATGTAGAGAATACCTACAAATGAACTTAACAAATAAGGAGAAAAACCTATACTTTAAAAAATAGAAAACATATATGAAGGAAATTAAAATTGATCCAAAGAAATGAAAAGATCTCTTATGTTAATGATGTGAAACAATGTGGTTGAAACAACCATACTACCCAAAGGAATCTACATTTATTGTGATTCATGTCAAAATACCCATGAGACTTTTAAATAAAAGAGAAGAAATAATTTCAAAATTTATATGCAACCACAAAGATCTTTAGTTGCCAAAATAAACTTGAAAAAAAGAATTGAATATAATATTGTAAATTTCTCTGTTGTTAAACAGTCCTACAAAATTTTAGTAATTTAAACAACATGATAATGGCTCAAAAACTGACACCAATCAATAGAAGAGAATAGAGCAACCAGATATAATCCCTCTCACCTATGATAAATTAACCTATGAAAAATGAAGCAAGAGTATTAAATGAAGAAAAGAGATTCTCCTAAATAATAATTGCTGGGGAGACTGAAAAAGTGAAAGATAGAGTAGAGTATTTCCTCACATTGTATACAATCAGTAAGCACAGAATATCTTTTATTTATTATGTTTACTTATATTTCTTCCACCTGTAATTTATAGATCTATGTTTAGATCTTTTATTTCACTTATCAAATTTATTCCTATTTTATTCTTTTTTCTATAAATTTACACACAATTGATTTCCTAATTTATCTTTCTGATAATGTGTTGTTACTATATAAAAATGCAATGGATATTTGTATATTGATTTTGTATACTGCAAGTTTACTAAATTTGTTCATTATTTCTCACAGTCACTGGCAGAGTGTGTGCAGTTTTCTAACTATTTATCATTATGTCATCTGTAAAAATTTTACTGCTTGCTCACAAGTTGAATGCCTTTTATATTTTTTCTTGACTAGTTGTTCTGGCTAGAACTTCTAGTAGTGTAATATAGGACATGTTATTATGAGCTACTTTTTCTTATTACTGTACCAGAGAAAACCCTTCCCATGTGTTAACATTGAACTTGATGTTAGTCATGGTTTTTTCATATACGGATTTTACTATGTTTAGTCATATTCTATCAAGAGCAAATTTGTTAAAAAAAATTTTTATAAAAAAGTTAAGATCAGATCTGTGAATAATTTTCCTACATATTTTGAGATTTTTATTTATGAATTCTTTATTTAACGGATGGTATCACATTTATTGATTTGCGTATGTTAAATAAAATTTAAGAATCAGGACTAAATCCAACTTAACTATACTTTATAATACTTATAATATGCCATGAATTCAGCTTGCTAATATTTACTTAGAATGGAATATACACATACTGAAGGAAAAATTTACATTTTAGCTTGAGTGAACATTTATTTATTTAAAATTTTATCTCTCATTTTGAATTTGGCTTATGTTTAATGGAATTTATGTCTAAATAAAGAATACAACTTTTGGTAGAACTGGCTTTACTACAGTTCACTGATACAGAACCTATCTATTATTAACAATAAGTGTACAAAACACTTGCCTTAAAATGCCGCATTATACTAACAATGCCAACTCTTTCAGGACTGAGAAACATATTGTTTCCTAAAATGCATTTTTTGGTCTTTTAAACCCCATCCCTCATATAATGTTATTTCTTTGTTTTTGATTTTTTTTTTGCCCCTTAATGGAGGCACTGAGTATTGAACCCATGATCTTCTGTATAAGTGTATATATCAACATCATTTTGGAACACTTAACAGAAGCCCCAAGAGCATGGATAATAATGATGAGAAGAAAATTTATTACTTCGAGGGACTGTAAAACCTCTGAGTGAAAGAATGGCAAAAGTAAACTTTTATAAGTATACTATAATAATTTACCTTTTGTAATTTTAAAGTAGAATACAAAATTACATTTGTTTTACTTACAGCACTAAATTACAATTTCATACAAAAATTACCCCTATGGGATTTCTTAAATTTGATTCATTATTTTAATCTAGTTTTATTTCATAAATATTTACCATTTATTCTTAAACATACCAAATACACTGATGTGTATTCTGCTCATGTTTTGAATAAAGAGCTACTTCTTGTAAAGTAAACAGATAAATAACTACTTCCATTTCCAAATCATATTAAGTTTCACCTTACTAATTATAATGAAATAGGTATACATTTCCTGCAGAGGTTTCACACAAATTTCACTTTAAATTCCATAACTTTAAAATTATTTTATATATTTTGTGCATTATTTATACTCTGTTCATCAATGTTGTATAAATTTGTGTACAAAAGTATTGAGATTTGTTTTATTTCATAGACCCCAACATTAATTATTTAAAAAGATTTTCTTGGGGTAATAATGCAGATCACACTATAAAAATAAGCATCCTCTATGTTTCATTTTAACTGGATGAATGAGAAGTAAACACTGGCTGAATGCTACACTTGAGTTGCTAGGAGACCAGTCGTTTTGTGATGTCACATCTACTCAAGTTGAGAACCACTGTGATGGCCTAGCAGTTTATCTGTGCAGGCCTGCCAGAGCAGCATATGGAGCTGCAGTGCTCAAAATCATTCAGATTAGGAAAGTAGCTGTAGAAAAATTTATTTGATGTGGCACATATTTCTTCAGAAATTCAAGATGGGTCTCATAACGATGGACCAACTGGTTCTGGAAACTCCGGAAGATCTGTATTGTGTGATCAAACAATCTCTGGGGACTTGCCTTGAGGTCTATGATTGAAGTAAATGATTTTCAGAATTTGTCTGAAGAATCCTTGTTTAAAAGTCCATGTTACACACATTGTGTCTCTGAACCAGATGAAGATAATGATTTTCGTTCTCTCACATTTCCAAGAAAAATCTGGAAAATGGCTGGGAGTTACCAATTTAAATCCAACTGGTGGGATGATAATGAAACTTCCATAGTGATTGATGAAGTTGTCTTAAAGAAGGAAGTTTTGGAAAGAAAGTCCCCTTTCAGAGTATTTGAAACTGGAAGTATGAAAAGTTTAGTTAGACAGCTTAACATTTATAGGTTTAGGAAAGTGTGGCAGAATTTTCAAAGATCTGCTTGTCTAGCTGACTTTCTAGCAGAAGAAAAAGAAGTCTCTCTTTTAATCAAGGTATACAGTAATTGTAGTTACCACTTGGTAACTTATATATAAAATTTCATTTTGTACATCAATCTATGCTAATATAAATATAAAACTAGATTTTGAAAATTGTATAAAACTACAAACGCTAAAATTCTTTATATTTTCTAAAAATGAGGACAGAGCCTTAAGTATTCAAGATTGTGAGAAACTTTCCTAGCAACTAAGAATCTTATGAGAAATCTGATTAAAGGTAGTAAAGCTGCTTTTATAAATTGGCTTTCACCGTTACTGCAAATGCTAACTTCTTAAATTTGAATACTTAAATAATATTTAAATATGCATATTCCAAATAAGAAATTTCAAAACATAGTCAGCAATGTTCATATTTTGATGATATTATCTTAGCATAGTAAACATGAAATCTGAGGTTTTATAGGTTAAGCTTAATGTAGTCTTGTATTTTGGTTTAAAATATTACTAAAATCTTTCTCTTTTGGTTGTAGCTGCAGTTCTGCCATAATACAAATCTTAAATGAGGCTGTCCCCAGCTTTTTGTGAGAATAAAAAGAAGAATTGGGATTAAAAATGTTTCTCTGGTATCTTCATTGGCTGAAGATTTCAAAAATAAGCATTTTAAAGCAGGGGGTAACGTGCATAATGATAATTTTGATTTTGTGGTTGACATTAGAGGAGAAAGTGCATTTTTACTTTCTGCAATTTTAAACATGCCTCTAATAAGAAAGCCCTCTACAAGCCACATAATAGGTGATACAACTACCCTGATCAGAGGTGATTTTTCTCCTCCATTTTCAATGTCAGTTAGATCAGCAGAACAATATTGCAGTGGATCAACGTGCTTTTATAAATCAGTTGACCACTGCCCACAGGCACTCTCAAAGCTGCTACACTGAAGCAAATGGCCGTGTTTTGAACTTCATTACATTTACAACATCTACTTCTCAGTACAGTACCTTGTCTCCCATACTGAGCAATCATGTTTGACTAATAGTGGAGCCTTCTACTTTTCCGTATAGATATCACAACATATCTGCCAATGAAGGTCGTTTTTCTCAACTTCAACCAGGGAGCAAGCCACGGTTTCCAGTGACAGTGATAGCTGATACATCAGCTACCTCTCTTTCAAGTCCAGCTCATCAGCCATCTTCAGTTTATGAACGTCAAACTAAACACAACTTATATACAAGAGGACTACCATATTATGCAGGCTAACAAAGATTAATATTGATGGTGGCAAGTGTCGACAACTATATGCAATTTTCTTATTTGAAGAATAAACATACATGTATACCTGTATTTTCGATATATTTTTTAAAATAAAGAGTTAAACGGGAGTCTAATATATAATTTAAAGAAAAAGAGATATTTGATTGATATGATCACTTGATGCAACAATATGGGAGTAAATTTAAATAATTTCTTGTAAGTAGGAAGGGAAAATGGAAGAATTTGGAAAAAGACTAAAACATGGAGAGAGGGAAAGTTATAAGTGATTTCTGGTTCATCCTGGAAAGTATGAAAAGTGTTAAGTTTGGATAGGTTGGAACAGAAGATAAATGCAGGAACCGGCCCAGGGAACATGGTCTCTATTACGTCATCCCTGGAATCATGAAGGTCACATGATCTAGTCTCAGATGGCACATTCAGCATGTGGAAGAAATTAAGAAGTAATTTTATCTATGGTCTTCTTTGTGTTGTTCTCAAAGCATTCCAATTGGTGCTTTCATTTCCTGCCCTAATATTCTACGCTATAATTTCTAGTCAATAATTTATGTTGCTTTTATTTCCATCAAGTACAAACTTACATCCTCAGGGTGGCTCTTAATGCCTTTCCAACTCTATGCACACAAACTGAACTTAGTTAAGTCATTGCTTTATAAAACTGGCATCTGACTACCTTGGCATATGTTTATGTTTCACTGTATCTGGAGATATATGCAGGAAAATGCTTGTCATATATGTAAGCTCCAAACTCACAAATTTTGCTCCAGCTCATTCTTGAACTTATGATGTCCTCCTATTACCTACTTAGACTTTCCCAGTCTCAGCACAGAAACCACCTCCTCCAGATGTTTTCTGTTTATCCCCCTTTCCTTGTCTAACTTGGATACCAACACAGTAAGCACAGCACATGCCACAGGATGCATTTTATTATTTAGTGAATGAAAAATACATGTTGACTTTAAGCATAATCTGCTTTCCTGAGACAACAAATCTCTCATGGTTTTCAAACTATTTCATTATTGTCTTTACTCTTCACCACAATCTAGCTCTTTTCATAGCCCAAGGACTAGTCACTCAAGACAGTAATTGGAGGTAGGTACAGGAGACAAAGTATTATTTTCTTCTTAATTCATGCCTCCAGAGGCCTAAAGCATTCAATTCTCATTTGCTGGATTATTTCCTGTCTCTTCATCACCCACCCACTCCTAAAGAGCTGATTCTCTTCCCCATACCAATAAATATACTGCATTCTAATTAATTTACTTCTTAGAATCAGAGCTATATCCAGAAGAGACAGTGTCATTGCAAACATTTAATGTAGGATTATACACCCCACATAAATTGTGCCCCTTCTAACCTTCACACAGGCAGTATCTAAGAGGTACTAGTCCCTTGGTTGGAGTGGTCGTATTCAGTAACCAAATTGCAACCTAAAATGTGTCGACTAAAAAGAGGTGAGGGTGGTAGTATTAAAAATTTGTCCAACTGCAAGAATACCAAATTTCTGCAGATATTAGGAAATATAAAATATTCATGGAAGACTTTGACTATTTCCCATTAATTTAAAATAAATAGTGAAGCATTTTCAGAATGTGAATTGCCCTGAAATGCTGCAAAATTGTAGGCAAGGTCAGGGAGCCTAAGGCTTCTGCTCAAAACCATGCAGCCAGTGTCAGCTGATAAGACTGGAATGGCAAAACTGAGTCCTCAAAAAGTGTCACCAATTGTGAAGAAAGCCTTTGATAATCTGGAGAATGGGCAAATGGGCCAGGTAAAACTCTAGCAATATCCCACCAATATGATTTTACCAAGAGAAAAAGGAGCCCACTTGCAGCAGGAGATCTGTGTCTGGACAGCAGTAGTTGTTCCTAAAACAGAAACATCAAGCTTTTAAGTTTGTCAGCTCAACTATGATGGTGACTATTTTTTGCTTACATTAGCAGTCTGGGTTTCAGTGGGCTGGTTCACAGCTAGTTTTAAGCTCTCTTATCACACAGGGGGTCTTACTGTGATCATCAAAACAAGGTTCTATACTGATAAGTCAAAAGCTACACTTTACTTTAAAAATTAGAAATCCTAAAGAAGAATATTGTTTGTTGGTCCATCTGTAGTTCTCTACCTGGGAAAACCTAGAGTATTGGCAAATGTACAAAAGTTGGTTGGTGTGTGAAATCTATTCTCTGAGCTCTGACCACTGAATTCTTCCCACTAAATACTACAAATATGTCTATCACTGTGTGTGTGTGTGAAGTTGGATTGTTAAGCAGTAACTAAGTTTATCTTAGATGAGTCATCAGTGAATTATTCCTCTGCTTCTGGTAGAATATCTGTGAATTAAGAGTTTCATTGAGCCACCAGATTTTCTTCTGATCAGGGAGAGGTAGCTTATATTTCTCCCTATATACTAATTGTTACCTGTTCATTGAATCCCAAGCTAATGCTAGGGCCAAGCCACTGAAACCTTGAATTGGACAGAGGCATATATATTCTCCAGTCCCCAGAGCCCAGCACAGGACTGTGTCTCCTTTTAAATTTAAGTTTGTGTCTAGTTTGTTTTCCTTTAATTCTCATTGTTGACACAACTTATTTTTTCTTTGAACACCCCTTGACTAATTTATATGGACTGAACCACTGATTTATTTCTTTTAAGCTACAAATTGCAATAACATTTCTTTCCTTGGACTACCTGGATTAAAGTGAGCATAGTCATCATTTTGAAAGCAGTCCTCAGTCCTAAAAATGCAGAACCTTTACAGTTCTTTGCCCAGCACTTGAGCCAGAATGTTTGTTGTTGATCTCAGGGATTATCCTCACATTCCCTTATGCAACCATGAGAAAACAGCACATTGTTATCCAAAATCAAGTCTTTGTCAGTATTGCATTCCCATTGCAAAACAGTTAAGAATTGTAGGAGTTGTGAGATTTTATCATTCTGAGATTTTTAGCAACCTAGCATTTTCATATTTTACAGATGCTCTCGTGGAGATGAGACTTTCGGTCTGAGACAGTGAACTTTATCACTCACAGCAATAGCAGACAGGGTTAATATTTGTATCCATTCCCTAATCTCAGATGAATACACAAAGTAAAATTTTGTTGCCTACAGATGCAGTGGTCTGTTAATCTGAAGAAAGTATTAGGCATTTTAAAACACTAATTTTATTAGTATCTTTACGTATAATTTATTAGAATCACTTATTTATTAGTATCTTTAACTAGGATAAGTATATCATGACTAAAGATTACTTGCTGCAAAAAGAATCATGAGAAATGACATGGGAAAAAGTGACCATTGACTTTCCATTTTTTCTCCCACTTTTATTGAGATATAATAGGCATAAAACATTGTGTAAGTTTTGGTGCACAGGATAGTGATTTGATTTACAAGTATCATGAGATAAATATCATAGCAATTTTAGGGAGAATTCATTATATCATTTAGATACAATTTTAAAGAAATATAATTTGTCTTTTGGTTGTGATTAGAAACATTATGGTCTACTCTCTTAACAACATTGATATTGAACATAAAGCAGTATTAATTGTAATTTTCATGTTATTATGGGGTATCCCTAGAACACGATTCTTTACAGCTGGATATTTATAGCTTTTGAGTGCATTAATCAAATCCTACTTTCCCAAACCCTGCCTCTGTTAACTACAAATCAAATTTTTTCTATGTGTATGTTTGTTTGTTATTAAAGTGTACTTTAATCTATAACACTGTGTTAGTTTCTCTTTCACAACATACTGTTTACTGTATTTAATATATTTCAAACAGACCACCAGAATATATCTAGATATGATATGTTGCTATTTAAAGATATTTAATAGTTTTTGGCTATTCCCCATACAGTACATTTCTTGTCCCTGACTCATTTAATTTGCAACTGGAAAATTTTCTCTCTTAATTTTTTCAACTTTTCTTTTTCTCACCCCATTTCCCTCTTTCTTGTGAACAACCTGTTTCTTTCTATACGTATAACTCCATTTCTGTGTTTTTATGTTCATTTGTTTAAAATTCCAAATATGAGTAAAATCATTCAGCATTTGTCATTCACTTCCTGGCTTATTTGACTTAGCATATTACCCTCTTGATCAACCGATTTGTTGCAAATTGCAAGAACTTATTCTTTTTAGAGCTGAGTAAAAACCCATTTTATTTTTATGTGTGTGTGTGTATATATATATATATATATATATATAGTTCATATATATATATAAAGTGTTTGTGTGTATATATATATATAGATAAATCTGTACTAAAGATGGGTAGATATAAAAACTATAAAAATACATCTTCTTTATCGATCATGTATTGATGAGCAATTAATTTGCTCCTATATCCTGTCTATTGCGGATAATGCTGCAGTGAATATAGGGTTGAATTTATCTTTTCTAATTAGTGTTTTTATTTTCATGGAATAAGTAACCTGATATGTATATGTTGGATTATATTTCATTTTTAATTTTTAGATAAAGCTCCAGGTTGTTTTCCACAGTGGCAGCACATATTTACATTCACTCCAGCAGTGCATCAGGGTTGGTTATCTAACATCCTAACCAACAGTTATGTTTGTTATCTTTTTGATAGTAGTCATTCTGACAGGAGTGACATAAAATCTCATTACGTTTTGGACTTGCATTTTTCTGATGCTTAGTGATGTTGATCGGTTTCATGTGCCTGGTGGTTACTTTTCCCCAATTGTATATTCATTTTTTGTAATGGGCTAAATGATCATAACTGTCTCATTTCATTTTAAGGGATTCTGTTGTGTTCCATTATTCTGTTTGTTCTGTGCCACTACCATATTCTTTTTAATACTGTAGCTTTGTATAATAGTTTAAAATCAGGGACATAGATGCATCCTCTTTGTTCTTTGTTAAAGTTGTTTGTGTTTTTAGTTTGTTTGTTTTCTTTCCTTTCCTTTTTTTTTAGTGATTTCTTCTCTTTTGTGTTTACATGTAAATTTTAGAATAATTTATTTAGAGTGTCTGAAAATGCCCTTGGTATTTTGGTATGCACTGAATTTAATTCGTGTATTTTGTTGGCTAATACTATCAATTAAACAATATTTTTTTCCTCATCAATGAACACAGTATATCCTTTCATCTGTTTGCATTATCTTCTATTTCTTTTACAAATATTTTATAGTTTTCTGAGTACAGGGTTTTTACCTCCTTGGTTGGATAAATTTCTTGATTTATATTTTTTGTAATGCAACTGTAAATGTGACAGTTCCCTCACTTTCTCTATCTGTTAGCTTGTTGTTAGTGTGTAGAAATGCAAGATTTCTGTATGTTAATTTTACATTCAGAAATTTTACCAAATACATTGATAAGCCCTAGTAGTTTTGTGGCACCATTTTTAGGATTTCTGTTTAAAGTATGTCATTTTCAAACAGATAATTTTAAACCTTTTCTTAATTAGCTAAATTTTATTTACTTTTATTTTGGATAGCTATGGCTAGAATTTCCATACTATACTGAATATAAGTGGTAAGAGTCAGCATTCCTGTCTTCTTCCTGCTCTTATTGGAGATGCTTTCAGCTTTTAATCAGTGAGTGTCATGTTAGATGAGTTCTTGTCATATAAGACCTTAACTGTGTTGAGGTATGTTTCCTCATGCCCACTTTGAAGAGAAATATAATCTTAAATATATACTGAATTTGTCAAAACATTTTATGACACTATTGATGTGACCATATAATTTTTATTCTTCAGGTTGTGTGGTGTATCATACTGATTAATTTGTGGGTATTGAATCACTTTTGCATCTCTGGAATAAAATGGACTTAATCATATTGTATAATCCTCTTAATGTATTGTTTTATTTGCTAACAAATTAGTGGTGATTTTTGCACCTATGCTTATCAGTAGTATGTAACCTGTAATTTTTTGAGGTATTTGTTCCAGCTGTAGTAGCAATTTGATACAGAAATGTGGGATAGAAAGCCTCCTTTCCTCTCAAAATTTTTGGAATTCTCTGAGAAGTATAGGTGATAGCTCTTCTTTAAATGTTTGGCAGAAATCACCTGTGAAGCTGTTAGGCCTGGAATTTTGTTTCTTGGGAGATTTTTTTAAATACTTATTCAATTTCATTAGTGATAATCTCTTCATATTTTATTTATCATTTCATTCTGGAGATTAAGTCTTTCTAAGAAATTGTCCATTTCTTCTAGTGTTTCCATTGTATTGGCATATAATTTGTTGTATCATTTTACGATGCTTTGTATTTCCTTGATATAAGCTGTAACGTCTCATTTATTTCTGAACTTATTAATCTGTAACTCTCTTTTTTGCTCATGTGTCTGGTTAAAGTTTACCAACATTATTTATCTTTCAAAAGTCAATATTTAGATTGATTAAATGTTTATATTTTTAACCCTTATTTTATTTAATTATGTTCTGTCATTTCAGCTGTCTTTCCTTCAACTAACAAGTTTTTTTATTATTTTGTGACAACTTTTGGTTGTAAGAATATGTTATAAGAGAGAAATGGTTCTTATTTGTATAAGTGGGATTATTTGCTATAAGCATCCCTATTAATGCTGCTTTTGTTATACCCCATGGATTTTGTTTTTGTTGTCATTTTTCTTTATATATTTTTTCTTTGATTTACACAGCAATCCAGTTGTTGTTAATATTGCATAAATTATCCTCCACACTTTAGTATTTTTCTCAGGTTTTTTCTTTAAGTAAATTTCTATTCTCACAGAATCCATAAGTGTTTTCACAGAACAAGGAGAAAAATAATAAAATTTATACATACGTCTGAAAGACCCAAATTTTCTAAAATTATTTTCAAAAATGAACAAAGCTGTGGGTAATACCCTCCCTGAGCTTAGAACATAGTACAAAGCTACAGTAATCAATACATGAAAATATGGCAATTAAAGAAACACATAGATCAATTGTACAAAATAAAGTGTGAGAAAATAAACCCACAAACATATGGTGAATTAGTGTACAACGAAAGAGGCAAGAGTATACAAGGGAAAAAAGGCAGTCTCTTCAAAAAGTAGTTCTGTGATAACAGGACAGTACATGTAATTGGAAGATGTAAGAGCACTTCCTTCCATAGTAGAAAAAAATGAGATAGAAATGGATTAATTTCCTAAATATAAAGCCTGAAACTGTACAATTTTTGACCAAGAACATGAGCAAAACAGACTTTGAGATAAATCATAGCAATCTTTATTTTTGATCTGTTCCCAAATTAAAAAAAAACAACTGTTACAATTTTTAGTTTACTAAGGAAAAAATAGATGTACTATGTGATACAGGGATTCTATTTCTTGTATTAGTGTGAAGTGCAAAAGCTTTTGCAGAGCAAAGGGAACCTTCAAAAGACATATGATAACAGACAGAATAGAGGGAAGAATTTCACACAAAGGGACCAACAAGATGTTAATATCAATAATATATATATAGCATATTAGACTCAATATTTAAAAATAAAGACCACAAATTAAAAACAGTTAAACAATTTTATGGAAACTTTTCAAAAACACACATGTGGGTGATTTTCATGCTCATGAAAAGAAAGACAACTTTGCTATTCATTAGAAAAACATAAATCCAAACCAGAATGAAACATAATTTTACAGCAACCAAAATGGCAATTAACAAAATGTCTACAAATGACATACATTAATAAGAATGTCGATATGATGGAACCCAAATACACTGATGGTGAAAAGGTAAATAGATGCATCTACTATTATAAAACTGTGGACAGTGCTCAGAAAACTGGAAATAGAAGCATGATCTGTTGCAGCAATTCCTGTTTTCGGTATAAATCTGAGAAAAAATGAAAAGATAACTTAAAAGATATATTACCCCAAATGTTCTTAACATCATCATTTATAGTAGCCAAGGGTAGAAGCACAACTCAACTGCCCATCAACAGATGATTGACTGAAATAGATGTGAGATATTGATAACATAATAAATACTTCATCATTGTATATTAAAAAGTAAAATTCTGCCATTTGTAACAATGTGACTGGACCCAGAAAGTGTTGCATATAGGAAAATAAGACATACAGGGAAAAACACTCTATGTTGTCACCTAAATGAGAAAAACAAAGATATAAGAGAAATAATCATAAAAAAATAGAAAAAGAATGACATATATATGTGAAGTGTACCAAGTAGTGGTTTCCTGTGGGGAAAGGGAAGAAGGATGGAGAACACAGAAATGTGCAAGGTACAAGAAATAAATTAGAAAACCAAAAAGGCTATATTTACAGCATGGATAATGATTTTAATAATTTAATTGATTTTAAAGAGATTATAGGAATATATTTTAGTAAAATGTGCATGTAGGTGGGAAAAACATTGAAGAAAAGAACCCAGGAAAATCAAAATATTCTGTAGTACTATGATATTAAGGGAGGTGTTTTGTTCATTTTCTTTAGTGTTCTTATAGTGTCCTTATTAGAATTTAAGCTTTTAATTGAAAAGGTATATAGTTTTAAAAGTGACATAAGTTTAAACTATTTTTGTCTCTTCCCTTACATCTACAGTCAGTAAAACGTTCGTATCTGAACAAAAATAACTACAACACAAAACAATACTCCAGAACACATGTGAACAGGTGAAGTTCAGTGGACTAAAACACACAAAGAAGGCTGAACTCTGGAAAGAGCAGATTTGGTGTCTGCAACCAAGGCCACCTGAATAGGATATCTGAGTCCACAAGTTCAGAGAACGCAGTAGAAACAGAGTCCCAGTGGTTCACAGCTTCGGCCTCCAAATGTACCAGTACTCATGATCACAGGTAACTAGGAGGGAGCCACAATGGAGACAGAATTTCCATCCTTCAGACACTCAGACATTCATGAAACTGTCCCTACTCCCCATTCACAGTGGTGGAGTCAATTTACTATGCAACACTGGACATGGCAAAGGCACTTGTCTGATTCCAAATACCCACCTGTCTTTACACATTTCCTCAATGTGTACACTGATTTTCAAGGGATATCAGATAAAAGGAACGGTTCTCCATCCCAGTGACAACAGTGGCATTAACTACCGGAGATTTCTAATAGTGACAATGAAAGCACATCTTTTATCCAGACAGTAGCGACTGTAAAGTGCCATTTTGAAATATTATCAGAGGTAGCTCAGGTAAGTAAAAGGAAAAATTGTGCAATATTGCAAGCTACCAGAAAACGTAAGCAAGGACTCCAACTCCCAATCTGTTATTAAGTGTCATCAGAACAATAAACTATCAAGATCATTACCAATCACAGTAACATTATAGGGCACGCTAACACACAGATAGACACACACAGACACCGAGACAGACACAGACACACATGGACACACACACGCACCTGCACACACACACACACAATATCAACCCTGCAGCAAACAAACTTTAAGCTATGGTATATTGCTATATAACTAATAGAGAATCCAAATAGGTGTCATACAGATACTCAATACAAAATACATAACTAAGAAAGCAGTTTAGTGAGCTCAGGAATAAATGAAATGATGATAAGGAATACATTACCTAAGAGACTGAAACTATAAAATAACCAAACATTACTGGAGGACCAGGAGAACTTAACAAATGAGATGAAGAATGCAACAGAAAGCATTGGAAGTAGACTGTCTTTGTGGAAGAGAGATTAGCAAACTCACCAATACAAAACTAGAAATGATAGGAGAGGGCAGAGATTCAAGATATTAAAAAGTGAGGAAATTCTACAGTAGACATCAGACTTCCTCAGGAAGTGCACATTAGAGTGTAACCCTGGAGAGAGAAGACAGAAGGCAGGTGATGGTTTATTTAAAGAAGTAATAGTCGATAACTTCCTGAACCTGTGTAAGGAACTGACATACAAGTCTGTGAGCCAAAAAAACACCAATAAATTTAAGACAAAGGGACCTCCTTCAGGATACGTCATATGCAAATTGGCAAGTCAATGAAAGAGTAAAATTTTAAAGGCAGCCAAAAAAAGTTATGATAATCTACAAAGGAACCACCATTAGTCTATCGGCAGAATTCTGAGCAGAAAACATATGCCAAAGGGTAAATAAAATTGTATTTTCAAACTACTGAAATAAGAAATCACTCACCCAATAATACTTACACAGTTATCACTTAGATATAAAGTGAAAGTAAAGACTTTAACAAACAAAACCTGAATGAGATGAAAAAAACCAAGACATCTTATAAGAGGTGTAGAAAAGAAGTCTTCTAAGAAATATAAAATGGCAGAAATATGCAAAACATTGAACAAAATTCTAAGAAGAGTCCATGAGAAAGTTGCAACTTTTTCTTTGGTTATGTTATTAAATGCTACTATCCTCTATGTATTAAAGAGAGAAAAATAAGAAATCAGGGGCAATAGATATAGATGCTTCAAACTGGTATCATGTTCAGAAGTTTAAAAGAAATAATTTGAAACAGTAATTATAAAAAGTAATGAGTAAAACAAAACAATATTAAAGGAAGATTCTATCAATGGAGAAAGGACTAAATTATACATGATATGTTTTATTTTTAATTGAAGTACAGTAGATGTATAATATTGCATAGTTTCAGATGTACAGCATAGTGATTCCAACCACTTTGTAGATTATATTGCATTATTAATTATTACAATAAGTGTAACATAAAATTATTTTTAGCTATTGTGTTTAATTCCCTAATCTATACAGATTATCCTTGTTTCTTCTCTACTTAATATATAATACTTTGTATAGGTCAATGTTGTACCATTAAATTCTCTTTCCCTTCCACTTTGGCAAATATAAATTCTTCCCATATCTTTGAGTCTGCTTAAGTCTTGTCTATCTAATCTCTTTACCTCTCCATCATGTCTCTATCTCTCTCTCTCTCTCTCTCTCTCTCTCTCTCTCTCTCTATCTCTATCATTTATCTATATATCTATCTATCATGTATCTATACTTCTATCTATTTATCTGTCATATATCAATAAATAGCTATAGATAGATGTACACAGATATTTGTTATTCTTTAGATTCCACAGATAAATTAAATTAAATACTTTAGTCTTTGTCTAAGTTAATTCACTAAGCACAATATTTACTAGGTCCTTTCATGATGCTGAAATAGCAATGTGTTATACTTTTCCATGGCTGGGTATTATTCCATCTCATATGCATAGAAACATCATATTTTCTTAAGTCCACATTCTACTGTGGACTCTTGGATTGTTTCCATGTCTTGCATATTATAAACAGTGTAGTTGTGAAATTGGTTCTTCTCAGTTTAGGGGGTTTTCCCCAGATTTTTCCTAGGAGAGGTATTACTGGGTCTTATGGTAGTTAACTTTTTAGTTTTTAAACAAATTTGAATAATGTTTTCCTTAGAAGTTGTACAAATTTACATTCCTACCAAGAGTATACAAGAGATTACTTACCTACACATCATCTCCAACACTTACTATTTGTAGACTTTGATAATAGCTGTTTGACCAGTGTGAAGTGATACCTCATTGTGATTTTGATATGTAATTATGTAACAATTAGTAATGTTGAGAAATTTTATCACTTTCCTTTTACTCATCTGAATGTTTTCTTTGGAAAAATATTAACTCAGGTACTCTGCTTTTGTTTTTAATTGGGTTTTTGTTTTTCATCTTGAGCTGTTTAACCTAAATCCATGTTATATCTATTAACCTACATTTATTAACCCCTGGTCACTTGCATTGTTTGCATATATGTTCTCCAATTACATAGGCAGTGTTTTCATTTCATTGATAGTGTCCTTAGCTGTGCAGAAATTTTCAAGTTTGTTTAGGTCCCACTTGCTTATTTTTGTTTTATTTCTTTTACCTTAGGAGACTGATATAAGAAAATATTCCTATGATGTATATCTAATAGTGTATCTCCTATACTCCCTTCTAGCACTTTTATAGTATCAGGTCTTACATGTAGGTCTTTAATACACTTGGAGTTTATTTTGGTATATTATGTCAGGGAAAGCTTTCATTTCACTGTTTTACATGTAGATGTCCAGATTTCCCAACACCATCCATTGACGTGACTGTCTTTTCTCCATTGTGAACTCTTGCCTCTTTTATCATTGATTCATTGCTCATAGGAGTGTGGAATTATTTCTAGGCTCTCTATCTCTTTTTATTGATTATATCTCTGTGCCAATGCCATACTGTTTTTATTACTGTAGGTTTTTAGTAGAGTAATGTATCCAGGAGGGTTATACCTCCAGATTTGTTGTTTTTTCTCAAGATCATTTTGGCAATTTTTAATGGTTTCATGTAAAACTTAGAGTTATTTATTTTCTCGTTCTGTGGAAAATACTACAGCTTTGTAACAGTAATTGCACTATATCCTTAGGTTTCTTTGTGTAGTACTGTCATGTTAACAATATGAACTCTTTCAATCCAAGAGCACAAGACATCTTTCCATTTCTTTGAATCATTTTTAATTTGTCAATGTTTTATAATTTTCAGTGTGTAGATTTTTCACATATGTGGTTACATTTATTCCAAGATATTCGGGGGAATGGGGTTTTAAATATTATTGCTTTCAACGTCCATTTTATGGTATCTCATGATTAATGTGGACAAATTCAAGAGATGTCTTTACATTAATCCTGTACTTTGTTCCCTTGATGAAATTATTTTTTGTTCATAATAGTCAGTGTGGAAACCTTAGGACACTCTGTTTAGATTTTTATGACTTCAGTACTGGTGATGGTTTTGCCTCTTTCATTCCATTTTGTGTTTCTTTAATCCTTTTTCTTTTCCTTTTCCTTTCTTCCATTACAATTGAAAAGATGTGGTGAGAGTAGGAATCCTTGTCTTTTTCCCAAATTTACCCAGAAAGCTTTCCTCCTTTCCCCTGAGTATTATAAATTGTTATAAATGTCCTTTAGTATGTTGAGAAATGTTCCCATTGTACTCACTTTCATGACAGTTCTGATGATGAATGTATGTTGAATTTTGTCAAATGCTTTTTCTTTGTGTATTGACATGGTTTTGTGAATTTTGTCCTTCTTTTATTAGATATGTGTCATGATGCTTGACTTGTGTATGTTGAACCGTCCTTGTGACTCTGGAAGGAATCCATCTGATCATCATTTATAATCCTTTCTATGTATTGCTGGATTAATTTTTTGAAGTTTTTCGAGGATTTTTGAATCTCTATTCATCAAGGGTATTGGATTTTCATTTTCATTTTTATTTTTTGGGGGGATTGTCTTTGACTGGTTTTGTTATAAGGGTAATGGTGGCCTCATGGAATAACTTTGGGAATTGTCCTTCCTCCTTTATTTGTTAAACTAGTTAGGGGGAAAGGGGTTTTAGTGAAGCAATTCAGGCATTTTGTTCAAAGGGTGTTTTTAAAATTATAAAATTTACTTACCTTATACTGATTGCTCTATTCAAGTTCTCAGTTTTCTCTTTATTCAGTCTTGGCAGGCTGTACATTTTTAGAAATTTGTCCATTTCTTTTAGGTAGTCCAGTTGGTTGTCATGTAACAGCTTATAGTAATTTCATAATATTTTATTGTATTTCTATAATATCAGATATTCTCTCTACTGTTTAATTTCTCATTTTCTTTGTGTGCAGTCACTGTGTTTCTTGATAAGCCTGGCTAAATGCTTTCCTGTATGTTAATATTTTAAGAAAAATTAAAGCTGTTGATTTTATGATTTGTAATTTATTTTTCAAATTTTTTATTTATTTTCAAACTAATCATTAAAGATTTCTCGTTCTACTGCCTTTCGGTTTTGTTTGTTCTTATTTCTTGTGACTTTGGGTTGTATGCTTGGACTTTTGTATGGCGTTTTTCTTGTTCGTTGTATAAGGCTACATTTATTCTCAGTTTACCTCATAGATTTGTCTTTGTTGCATCCCATACATTTATGAAGCTGTGTTTTCATTGTAATTTGTCTCCAGGTATGAATTTATTGCTCCTTTGATTTCATCATTGAACTTGTTTTATTGTATTTTTTTTAAAAGATGTGGTTTTACTTCATGTTTGTGTTTTCCTATTCTTCTTTCTAGAGTTGAGGCAAAGCTTCATATTTCTGTGTATGGAAAAATACTTAGTATAATCTATATTTGCTTAAAATTCCTGAGGCTTATATCATGTCATAATATGTGGTTAATTCCTTAGATAACATCCTGTGCATACTTGAAAAGTTTATATGTTCTGCTTTTCTGATGCAGTGTCCAATATCTCAGTTAGGTTCAAATGATTTAATATGCAATTAAGACCTCTGTTTTCTAACAGATATTGTTTCTGAATGATCTGATCATCAGAATAGTGAGGTGTTCAACTCATCTACTATTATTGTTTTATAATGAATTAATTCTTTCATGTTTACTAAAATTTCTTTTTATAATTAGGATCTATGCTTTTGGGCCATATATAATTTAATGAGCATAATTCCCACATTTTTTTCTTGATGCAATTTTCTTTATATAATCTCATATCTCATTTTGGCCTTTATTTTAAAAAGTATTTTGTATGAGTTGAGCATTGCAATCTGCACTTTCTTGTCAATTCCATGGAATACATTTTCCATTTATTTCAAGACTATGTTTATCTTCCACCATAAAGTGAGACTTTTTGGGGGGAGGCGAAGATGGTGGAGCAGAAGAATGCTCATAGCACACCCTTTCCCACAAATGCACCAAGACTCACATCCACAGACCCACTCAGCTAACCAGAGAACCTGCAGAACTGTGACAGAACATTGTCCTCTTCAATAGAGAATGATGCAAAAAATCTGGTAGGAGAAAAGGAAGAAAGAAAGAAGAAAAGGCAAAACAGAGTGGGACAGGTACCACGGGTAGGGAGCAGCAAATAAGTACATGTACTCATTCACTGTGTCTCCCCTCTCCAACTGAGAGATCGGCATGACGGAGGGGGTGCCTCCAAGGCTTGGACCTGTACAATGTATAAGTTGACTGACAGAACTAAGATAAACAGGTACAGAGGATCCCTGTGAGACCCAGCAAATGATGCAGTTGAAAGCTGGGGACAGGGCCATGCTGCCCGAGCTGGGTGGTTGATGGGGATGGTTGCACTGTGGCAGCACAGGTGAATGGAGATGGTTTTGTGCCATGGCAGTAGGTGCACAGGGCAGAACAACCTGGTCTCTTCATAAAACAACAGTGCAGATGTGCACAGTGGGGGGAAGGGTAAATTCCCCATCTCTGAAATTCCTCGAAAGTTTGTAGGTGAAGAGAGCTGGGGCTCAGACCCAGCCACCATAGCCTCTGGTGCTTTGCACCCAGGTGGCAGCAGGTGCAAAAACTATATATACACCTAATGAATTAGCAGCCTCAAGGGCCAGATAGAGACCTGTCTACAGCCTGAGGCACATAGGATAATACTGTAATGGTTCCTCAGGGAACTTGTCCGCCAAGAAAACAAGGAGCTGGAGTTAGGCCCAGATCATGGACAGGGCAGTTCCACAGTCTTCCCTAGCCCACTTCTGATGTGCAAACCCGAGGCAGAGCATGCAGTGGCACAGAGCAGCAGAGTGATCGGCACACATAGAGGGAGGGTGCCCCCCCATGTTTTGGGCTGGAATGCTGCCCCTGACCATGGTGCTGGGAGAGGGCGTGATGCCCAAACTTCCCTGGTCAGTCTGCAACATCTGACTGTAGCATCAGGTGGGGCAGTGACAAGCAAGCCCATGGTAAAGAGAGCTGCACCTGAAGCAGTGTTGGGTGTTGGAGCGATCTGCTTGCCGACATGTCCTGGGAGCAGCACACATGAGGGCTCCAATGGAGGGCATCTGGAAATAGCAAGCTGAGCTTCCAAAACATGATGAATACAGAAAGCTTTCACATTTAAAGTACACAGTCTCCAGGAAGACACTGACCACATCCTCGTTTTAACCTGTTTTAACCGGTTCCATTTTCTATTACCTCCTAATTTCTACTTCTTATGCAATTATATTTACCCCCATTTTCATCCCTTTGAAATTTTTAAAAATATTTTTATTATTATTATTTTTCAAAACTCGGCTTCAACTTGCTTTTCTATTATTCATTATACAATGTCTTCAAAGCTTTATTTCTCCCTTCTTTAAAATTCTTTATCTCTCTCTCTCTCTATTCTGTTTTCTAAGTTGTATTACTACATAGGCATTAGGTAGATAAACCCCTTTAGGACAACAGTAGATAAATGATACACCAGAAACCACAGTGCCAGAGAGGTAGGAGCAAGATGAAAGAGCAGAGAAACCATTCCCAATTAAAAGAACAGGAGAAATCCTCTGAAAGAAAGATCAGTGAAATAGACAAAGATATCTTAGTAGATCAAGATTTCAAAAAAGGTGTGATCAAAATACTGAAGCAAATAAAAGAGAGAGGGTTTAGAGATATAAATTATGTCAAAAATGAAATGGAAGCTATAAAGAAGAGCTGAGTAGAATAGGTAAACTCGTTAACTGAAATGAGGAATGATCTAAAGGCATTGCAAAGCTGACTAGATAACAGAGAGGAACGAATTACTGACTTTGAAGACAAGACAATAGAAAGCTTCCAATCAGAAGAGCTACAAGAGAAGCAATAAGAAACAAATGAAAAAAGCATAAGGGACCTATGGGATTATAGAAAGCATGCCAATCTTGGCATGATAGAAGTCCCAGAACAGGAGGAAAGATGAAAGGGAATTGCAAAGATGTTTGAAGAAATTATGACTGAGAACTTCCCACACTTAAAGAAAGAATCAGATATCCAAGTACAGAAAGCTCAGAGTGTCCCAAACAAGAAGAACCCAAATACACCCACACAAAGACATATAATTAAGATGGCCAGAGTCAGGGATAAAGAAATGATCTTAAAGGCAATAAGAGCAGAGCAAAGAGTGAGTTACAAGGGAACCCCCTTAAGGCTCCCAGCTGATTTCAATACACAAATACTACAGGTCAAAAGGGACTGGCAAGATATATTCAAAGTCCTGAATGAAAAAAATTAAATACCGTAGGATACTTTGACCAGCAAGGCTATCCTTTATGGTAGAAGGAGACATAAATTATTTTGCAGAGAAGAAAAAGATACAAGGGTTCAGCAACACTAGACCCATGCTAAAAGAAATATTGAAAATTCTTTTCTAAAAAGAAAAGAAGCAGGATGCTACAGAAATGTGAAACTCACAGCTAGAAAGATAAGTCATAAATTACAAATAAAATAAACAAAATTTTAAAACAAGAAAAACAAATCATTGAGATTGGGAGAGAGAGGCAGGAAAACAGAGAATTTCTTTTTTTTTTGGTCTTTCATTTTAAAATTTTTTTCTCGGTAGGATGGTTTGAGATCAAGTTACTATCAGTTTAATTAAAGCTGTTATAATAATGGTCTAAAAGACTTATAAAAAGAGGTAACAAGAAGACAATCCTTTTCAGGGAGTCAGTAAAGCTAAATAAAATTCATGATAATAAAAAGGAAAATTACCAGACCATAAAATGAAGATGAAAGGAACAAAGAGGAAATACTAAATCAACTGAAAAATAAGGTGAAAATGGCAATAAAATCAAACCTATCATAAATTAATGTAAATGTTAATGGACTAAATGTTCCAGTCGAAAATAATAGAGTGGCATGCTGGATAAAAAAGCAAGAACCTTCAATATGCTGCATACAAAAGACCCACTTCAGAGAGAAGAACACATATAGATTGAGAGTGGAACGATGGAAAAGGGTATTCCATACAAATGGAAAAGCAAAAAAAAGCAGGTGTGGCAGTACCAACTACTGACAAAATAGTCTTTAGAACAAAGGCCATAAAGAAAGATAAGGAAGGACATTTTATAATGATTCAATGAGTGATAAAAATCAGGATAGCACACTCGTTAATACATATGCACCAAATAGAAGAGCACCTAAGTACATAAAATAATTACTAACAGATATAAAGGGGGATAGTTATGGGAATCTAAACACATTTGGAGATTTCAACACTGCAAAATATCACTGGACAGATCACCAAGATAGAAAATAAATTAGGCAACAAAGAAGTTAAATAATACAATAGAAATATTATTATTGGTGGATATTTTCAGAGCATTGTACCCCACAAAAAAAAGTATATACATTCTTTTGAAGTGCACATGGAATAGTTTCCAGGTTTCATGATGTACTTCGGCACAAAAGAAACCTCAGCAATTTTAAGAAGATAGAAATTACCTCAAGCATCTTTACTGAACACAATACCATGAAGCTAGAAGTCAGCAACAGAGAAACAAAGGAGAAAAAAAGGAAAACATGGAGATTAAGCAGTATTTTATTAAAAAACCAATGGTTCAATGAAGAAATCAAAGCTGAAATGAAAAAGTACTTTGAAACAAAAGAAAATGAAAGCAAAACTACACAAAATTTATGTGACACAGCAAAAGCAGCGCTGAGAGGGGAGTTTACAGCGATACAGGCCTTCCTCAAAAAAGAAGAACAATCACAATTAAACAATTTAACCCACCAGCAGAATGAACTAGAAAAAGAAGAACAGAAAACCCCAAAAGGCAGCAGAAGGATGGAAATCATAAATGATGGGGAGGAAATAAATTAAATAGAGATTAATAACACCATAGGGAAAATTTCAATGAATCCAAAAGCTGGTTTTTCAAAAAAGTAAGTAAAATCAACAAACCTCTGTCCAAACTCAAATAAAAGAAAAGAGAGAGAGCACAAATTAGCAAAATAAGAAAGGAGAATGGAGAAATTACAACAAATAAAAAAGAAATACAGAATACCACACAAAAATATTATAAAATGTATATGGACATTAACTAGGTAACCTAGAGGAGATGGACAAGTTTCTGAAAACATACTGTCCACCAAGACTGAATCAAGAAGAAATTGACCCCTTGAGTAAGCAGAGCACTAGAAATAAAATCAAAATAGCAATAAAAAATTTCCCTAAAAATAGCAGCCCAGGACCAGATGGATTCACTGTGGAATTATACAAAACATACAAAGAGTACTCATACCAGTACTTCTCAAAGTCTTCCAGAAGATTGAAAAGGAAGAAATACTCCCAATGTCATTCTATGAAGCAACAATCACCCTGATACCACAACCAGGCAAAGACACTACCAACAAAGAGTATTATAGGCCAATAACACTTATGAGCACAAACACCAAAATCCTCACCTAAATAGTAGCAAAGAGAATCCAACAACACAGATAAAAGATTATACATCATGACTAAGTTGGGATCATGCCAGGGACACAGGGGTGGTTCAACATATGCAGATCAATCAGTTTAATAAAGAACATCAACAAGAGAAAGGACCAAAACACATGATCATCTCAATAAATGCAGGAAAAGTATTTGGTAAAATTCATCACCAACGTATGATAAAAACTCTCACAAAACTGGGCATAGAGGGAACATATTTTAGCATCATGAAAGCTATAGAAAACAAACCTACAGACAACATAGTACTCAATGGTGAGAAAGCCAAATTTTCCAACTGAAATCTGGGACAAGACAAGGATGCACACTAACACCACTCCAACGCAATATAAACTTGGAAGTCCTAGCCATAGCAATCAAACAAGAGAGTGAATTTAAAGGGATGCAAATTGGAAAGGAAGGGGTAAAAGTCTCATTATATGCAGATAATATGTTACTATATATTGAAAACCCTGCAAGATCCAGACAAAATCTACTACAGCTGATCGGAGAATTCAGCAACTTAGCAGGTTACAAAATTAAGGTTTAAAATCAGTGGCATATCTTTACAAAAACGATTCAGATAATACTATAGAGCTACAGTCAACATGACAGCACTGCATTGGTAGGAAAACAAACATATAGCCCAATGGAACAAAACAGAGAGCCCAGAAATGAATTGACAAACTTTTGGTCAATTAATTTTCGACAAAGGAGACAAGAAAATACAATGGAATTGAGACAGACACTTCAGCAAATGGTGTTGGGAAAACTGGACAGCAGCATGTAAATCAATGAAGCTAGAACACTCCCAATGAAGCTAGAACACCATGCACAAAAATAAACTCAGAATGGATCAAAGACTTAAACATAAGACAAGATATAATAAACCTCCTTGAGGAAAACATAGGCAAAATGTTATCAGACATAAGTCTCGAAAATCTTCTTGTAGAAGAAATAAAATTAAGAATAAACAAATGAGACATAATGAAACTTACAAGCTTCAGCACAGTAACGAAGCCGGAAGTTAAACAAAAAGACAACCTATGGAATGGGAAAATAATTTGCATATGAAACCGACAAAGGCTTGATCTTCAGAGTATATAATCAACTCATCCAACTGAATAAGAAAAAAATAAACAACACAATCCAAAAATGGGCAGAAAACCTAAACAAGCGATTCTCCAAGGAAGACATACAAATGATCAAAAGACACATCAGAAAATGTTGTATATCACTGATGATCAGAGAAATGCAATTTAAAACTACAGTGAAGTATCACCTCACACTATTCAGAATGGCCATCATTCAAAAATCCACAAATGAAAAATGCTGGAGAGGCTGTGGAGAAAATGGAATCATCCTTCACTACTGGTGGCAATGCAGTTTGGTGTAGCCACTGTGGAAAACAGGATGGAAATCCTTTAAAAGCCTAGGAATAGACTTACCATATGACCCAGGAATCCCTCTCCTGGGCATAAATCCAGAAGGAACCCAAATTCAGGAAGACACTTAAACCACAGTGTTCATAGCAAACACTATTTACAATAGCCAAGGCATGGAAACAGCCTAAATGTCCATCAACCATTGACTGGATAAAGAAGATGTTGAATATTTATACAATGGAATACTTGTCAGCCATATAAAACGGCAACATAACACCATTTTCAGCATCATGGATGCTCCTGGAGAAAATCAGTCTAAGTGAAGTAAGCCAGAAAGAGAAAGAAAAATACCATATAAGATGGCTCATCAGTGGAATCTAAAAACAAAACAAAACAAAACAAAAAAAGTCCAAATCCAATACAGAAATAGACTCACAGACATAGAATTCAATGTTTTGGTTGCCAAGGTGGTGGAGTGTGGGGAGAGATAGACTGGGAGGTCAAAATTGTAGAATAGATAAACAGAACTGTACTGTATAGGACAGGGAAATATATAAAATATCTTATGGCAGCTCACAGAAGAAAAAAATGGGACAACAAATGTATATATATACATTGTAACTGAAAAATTGTGCTCTACGCTGGAATTGGAGACAACTTTGTCTAATGACTGTAAAGCAATAAAAAAAGGAAAAAACAGAAAAAAAATGATCCTAAATATTACAGGTGCAAATATAAATTATAGGAAAAAAAAACTATTCAAAATTTTTGTAAAACCAAAGATTTTGTTTTATGTTTTCTTTTTAAGATAAGCAAAATCAAAAAACCTCTACCCAGGTGCATCATGAAGAAAAGAAAGATGCTCCAAAGAAATAAAGTCAGAAATAAAAGAAGAGAAATAACAATTGTTACCTCAGCTATCCAAAAATTTGTTCATTATGTCTACAATTATATGCCAATAAACTGGACTAATTAGAAGAAACAGACAAATGTCTAGAAAGAGACAGAGATAAGGAGAAACAAATCATTTGAACAAACTGATTTCTAAATGAAAGAATCTGCACTTAAAAAAATCATTAAACATTAGTGCAGATTTAAACAGCTCCCGTGGAGAACTGAACAGAAATACAAAGCAGGACTTATACTTTTCAAACTATTCAAAAATAGTGAAGATGTGGGAAACTACCAAATTAATTCTATGAAGCTTTCATCTCCCTGATAGCAAAGCCAACAAAGAAAGTACAGGCAAAGGCAAATTCAAGCCATTATATATGATTGATTTAGGTGCAAATATTCTACAAAATATAATTAACAAACTAAATCCAGCAATATCAAAAATGAATCATGCACCATGATCAACTTGGATTAATTGAAGTGTCACAAGAGAGGTTCAACATACACAAATCAATCAGCTTGATAAACCACAATATCAAAAAAAAGAGAAAATGATGTGGTTATCCCAATAAATCCTTCAAAAGCATTTCACAAAATTCAACATTTACTCATTAGAACAGCAACAACAGCAGCAATAACAACAACAACTACAACAATAGAAACCTCTTATCAAACTAGGATTCAGGAAAAATATCTCAACATAACTAAAGTCATTTTTTACAGAAAAACAGACAACAAAATATGCAAAAGTGAACAACTAAAAGCCAAATTATGGAATACGACAAGGATGCCCACTCTCACCATTTCTATTAAACACAGTATGGGAAGTCCTAGCAACAGCAATCGGCATAGAAAAAAATTTATTCCAGTTGGATTGAATGAAGTAAATTTGTTACTATTTTAGATGAGATGATAATCTATATAGAGAACCCTTAAGATTCTTCACAGCAGAACAACAAAAACTAATACAGACATTTAACAAAGTTGCATGATTCATTATTAATATACAAAAATTGTCATATTTCTTTACACTAACAATGAAATATTCCATAATTTTAAAATATCCATATGAAATCAGATCAAAAAAAAGAAAAACCTATGAAAAAACCATGATAATAAAATCGAAAATTCACTGATAAATAAATTTGATGATGATGCAAAGGAATGGAAAAAAATTTCAAGGTCTTAGTTTAGAGGAATTAATATTGTTAAAATATACATACTACAAAAGATGTCTACAGATATAAAGTGATTCAGATCGAAATTCATGATATTTTCCACAGAAATAGAAACAGTCCTAAGATTTGTAAGTAACTGCAAAAGAACCAGAACTGCAAAAGAAACAATCAGGAAAAATAACAAAGTTGGATGCATAACCCATAATCCTCCCAGATCTCAGACTATATTACAAAATACAGTAATCAAAAGAGCACAATACTGGAAAACAAATAAACATCTATATCACTGGAACAGAACACTGAGGCAGAAATAAAACATCACAACTATGGTCAACTAAACTATGACAAAGGAAACAAAAATATACAATGCCTAAAAGACAGTCTTCAGCAAGTGATGTTGAGAAAGCTAGACATCTACATGTAAATCAATGGAATTAGAACACTCCCACACACTGTACAAATACAAACTGAAAATATTTTAAATATATGAATCTAATACATGACACAATAAAACTCCTGGAAACTAACATAGGGAAAACAATAGATAAATTGCAGTAAAATTTTCCTATGTCACACTCCCAAGCTGAAAACAATAAAAGCAAAATAATCAATTAGGTTCAAATTAATCTTAAAAGCTTCTACACCACAAAATAAACAGAGAGAAAAGATGAACTTACAAATGGGAGAAAATATTAGGAAACTGTGCAATCAAAAAGAGGCTAATTTCTAAAATACACACATCCTTCATACAACTCCATTTCAAAAATCTACAAACAACTAAGCCAGAAAATGAGCAGAAGACAATTCTCTAAAAAAGACACAGAGATGACAAACAGGAACATAAAAACATGCTCACATATCTAATCATTATACAAAGGCAAGAAAAAAATAAAATTATGTTTTACCTCACACTAGTGAGAAGGGTTGTCATCAAAATGTCTACAAATTATAAAGACTGTGGAGGTTGTAGAGAAAAAGGGACACTCCAATGCTGTTGGTGGGAATGAAAATTGGTGCAATCACTTTGGGACTGTATGGAATTTCCTTTAAATAATAAAAATGGACCTATCATATGACCCAGCAATCCCACTCCTGGGCACATAAAACATAAAACCTGAAAACAAAGAATACTAGATTAAAACACAAGAAGTACACTTGACTTAATTTGATTCTTCATATGTCTCCTCTGTCAAGGGAAGCAGAAGCAAATCTAACAAAATATGATTGTATCAGGCTAAACAGGTTTACACTGCAGAAGAAATGATCAATAAAATGAAAACTCAACCAACACAATGGGAGAATATATTTGCAAGTGATATTTTCCAATCAAGTGTTAATATCCAAATTATATGGCAAACTAAACACAACAACAACAAAAAAGACCAAACAATCCAATTAAAAAAAGTCCATAGGAACTGAATAGATATATCTTAATCAATTTTCTGTAGAAAATATACAGTAGGATAAATGACACATGAAAATCTGTTCAGAGTTATAAATTATTAGGAAAGTCATAAACCAAAAAAGAGACAAGACCTCATACTTGTCAGAAGGCTGTCATCAAAAAGAGAAAAATAGATGTTGGTGAGATTGTGGAGAAAAGGGAACACCATGGACACTGCTGATAGGAATGCAAAGTATTAATTCCATTGCATATAAACATCAAATTTTCTTCATCCAGTTTTCTGTCAAGGGATGTTGGGTTTGTAGGCCCCTGTCTGAAGGCTCAAGAGTATAAGCCCATGGGCTGAACTGATAAACAAGCTGGGAGGAATGTCACATATCCAGGCTGGATAAGAAATGGCCTACTTAATGAAGTTCCATGATGAAATTTAAAACAATCCTTGATCATTTAACATCCTGTGCTTACTGCGGGAACAAGTGAACAGATATAGCTTAAGATTATTAACATTGTTATAACTTAGATGATATGTGAGGCATTGTGCATGTCCTATATAAAACCTTTTTCTTAGAATCAATAAACAGAACTGCTTCGCTTCTCTCCACACAGTGTTTGTGTGTATATGATATTGTGCCACTGACAGGGTTAATTTAATTTGTTGGCAATGTCTTAAAATTATGTTACATTATATACAATGCTTTTTCTGCACCTATTGAGATGATTATGTGAGTTTTATTTCTCATTCTATTAGTGTGGCATTTCACCTTTTTTGAATTGAATATTTTGAAGTATCCTTAAACCCAGGGATAATTCTCTTTACTCATTTATGTGTATGATATTTTAAATGTGTTGTTGAATTTATTTTGCTTGTGTTTTGTTGAGAATTTTGGCACAAATGTACATCAGGGTTAATACCCTTTATTTTGCATATAATGTCCTTTCTAGTATTGTTATGCTAATAAAGCTGGCATCATAAAACACGTTTGGATGCTTTCAACCCCTTCAAATTCTAGGAAAGTTTGGGGAAGAACTGGTGAGAAATTTTCTTCAAACGTATCACAGAATTCACCAGTAAAGTTATCTTGTAAATATTTCTTGGTATGGAAGGTTTGGATTACTGATTTATTCATACACACTTTTGCTGAATTTAACTTTTTAATTCCTTCTTGATTCAGTATTGGAAGACATATGTTTCTGGGAATTTGTATTTTGTTCAAGGTCATTCAAATTGTTGGCTAGTGGAAATTTATTATGATGCTATGAATCTCTTCAACATCAGTGGTAATATCTTCTCTTTTATTTCTAATTTTATTTGAGTCTTTATTTTCTTAGAAAACCTAAAGGTTTGTCCAATTTATGTTTAAAACAAACAGACTTAGGTTTGTTTTTATCTTTTCAATTTTTTCTCTTGTTATTTGCCTTACTCTCATTAATTCAATTTTCTTCTTTATTGTTTCTGTTTTCTCCTTGGTTCTTGATGTGTAAACTTAAGTAGTGTGAATCTTTGTATTTTTTAAATATTAAATATTTTATTTATTTATTTATTTACTTACTTACTTATTTATTCATTTATTTATCATTGAAGTACTGCCATTTACAATGTGTCAATCTCTGGTGTATAGCACAGTGTAACACTTCATGGATATATTTGTGTGCCTATTAAATATACTTCACAATATTAAACATAATGCCCTGTGTCATACAAAAGACATTTTGAAAAAATCTATTTTTATATATAGTGGATAACATTTATAACTCTACAGCTCCCAAATATATCCTCTCCAAGCCTTTTCAGCAGTAACCATAATATTATTAAGCAGATCTGCAAGTGTGTTTCAGTTCTGTAGATGAAATCATAGTGTTCTTATCCAAATTTTTTTTTAAGTTTCTGTATATATCTTGTCATGTGTTATTTTTCTCTCTCTTTCTGGCTTACTTCAATTAGAATGACACATTATGGGGACATCCATTTTGCTGCAAATGTCATTGTTTTATCTTTTTTAAGGCAGAATATTATTCCACTGTGTAAATAAGGCTTAAATTCTGTATACTTTGATATGTTGATGAACAATTAGGTAGCTTCCATGTCGTGGTTGTTGTATATAGCACTGCTAAGTACATTGGGGTGCAGGTGACATTTTGAATTAGGGTTCTCTTTGATATATACCCAGAAGTGGGATTGCTGGATCATATGTTGTCTATTTTTATTCTTTAGAGGAATCCCCATCCTGTTTTCCACAGTGACTGCACCATTCTACATTCCTACCAACAGTGTAGGAGGGTTCCCTTTCTCCACAGCTTCCCCAGCATTTATTGTCTGTGGACTTTTGAATGATGGCAATTGTGACTATAGTGAGTTGATACTTCATTATAGTATTGAATTGCCGTTCACTGATAATGATAGTGAGCAATTTTTTTTCAAATATCTGTGTGGCATTTGTATGTCTCTAATGGAGAATTGCTTGTTTAGGGTTTCTGCCCATTTTTAGATTGGGTTTCTTGTTTTTTTAGGTATTACTATTAGTTTGTATGAACTCTTTATAATTTGGAAATTTAGCCTTTGTCAGTTACATCACTTCTAAATATTTTCTTTAATCCTGAAGGGTATCATTTTGCTTTGTTTATGATTTCCTTTTCTGTGCAAAAGATTATAAGTTTAATTAGGTCCTATTTATTAATTTTGCTCTCACATCCATTACCTGGGTAGGCTGTTCTAGATCATTGCTGAGAATTATCTCAGAGTGTTTTGTGTATGTATGTTTTCTTCTAGGAGATTTATTGTTTATTGTCTTACATTTAAGTCTTCAAGTAATTTTGAGTTTATTCTTGTGTATGGAGTGAAAGAGTGTTCTAACTCCATTGCTCTGATGCTGCTATTCAGTTTTCCCAACACCAGTTGGTGAAGAGATGGTCTTTTCTGTGTTATAATCTTGGCTACTCTGTAAAATATTAATTGAGCATAGGCCTGTAGATTTATTCCTAGGCTCCCTTTTCTGTTCCATTGGTCCATATGCCTGTTTCTGTACCAATATCATGATGTTTTGATTATTATAGCTCTGCCATAGTGTATGGAGAGCAGACAGGTTATTCCTCCAGCCTCTTTCTTTGTCTTCAATTTTGTTTTGGAAATTATGGATCTTTATTGTATCTATATAATCATATGATCATTTGTTTCAGTCCTAAAAAGAAATGTTTTGAATAATATGATAGGAACTCAGATAAAGTATGTGGATTGCCTTGGGTAGTATGGCCATTTTAACAATATTATTTCTTCCATTACGAGACCATTGGATATCTTGTCAATTCTTCAAATCTTTCTTGATTTTCTAAATCAATGTTTTCTTGTTCTCCACGTAAAAGTCATTCACCACCTTGCTCAGAGTTATTTTTAAGCATTTTGTAATTTTTGGTGCAGTTATAAAAGGGGTTGTTTCTATACTTTTTTCCTGTTGATTCAATGGTAGTGTAAAGAAATGTAATTGGTTTTTGTATATTACTCTGGCTACGTTGCCCAGTTCCTCTTTTAGCCTAAGTATTTTTTGTGAAGTTTTACAGTTTTCTATATATACTGTCATGTCTGCATATCGTGGTAATTTTACATCTTCTTTTCCAGTCTGAGTACTTTTATTTATTTTTCTTGCCTGATCGTTGTGGTTAGGAATTCCAAGACTACATTGATTTGAAATTGTGGAATGGGGTTCCTTGTCTTGTCTCAGGTTTTTGTGGGAAGGTTCCAGTTTTTCACCATTGAGTATTAAGCCGACTATATGTTTGTTATAAATAGCTTTCATTATATTGAGATATGGTCCCTGTATGCCCACTGTGATAAGAACTTTCATTGCAAGTAGGTTTTAAATTTTATTAAATGCTTTTTCTGCATCTACTGAGATGATCATATCATTTTGTCTTCTCTTTTGTTGATATGGTGTATCACATTTGATTGATTAATTTGCATATTTTCAACCATCCTTGTGTTCCTGGGATGAACCTAACTTGTCCATGGTGCATGATCTTTTTTAACATGATTTTAGATTCTGTTTGTTAATAATTTCTCAAGAACTTTTACTTCTATGTTTATCAATGATATTGGCATATAGTTTTCTTTTTGGGGTAGTGTCTTTGTGTGGTTTTGGTATCAGGTTGATGTTGGCCTAATGGTGTGAGATTGGGAGGACTCTCTCCTTATCAATCTTTTGGAAGAGTTTGAGGAGGACTGGTATGGATTTTTCTTTGTATGTTTGGTCAAATTACCCAGTGAAACTATTAGGGTTTGAATTTTGTTTGCAGAGATTTTTTATTTTATTGATAATTCTATTCCATTTCTGGTGATCTGTCTGTTCAAATGTTTAACTTCTCCTTGATGCTATACTTGTGGGCTGAATCTTTCCAAAAACTTCTCCATTTCTTCCTGGTTATCCAGTTTATTTCCACACAGTTACTCATGGTATTCCCTTATGATATTTTGTAAATTTGTTGTTATCTTTGTAGTTTCTCCTTTTTCATTTCTTATATTAGTTGTGTTCTCTCTCTTTTCTTGTTGGTGAGTCTGTCCAGAGATTTCTCAATTTTGTTTACTATTTCAAAAAGGGGTTGATTGAATTTTCTATTTTTTAATCTCTGTTTCAATTATTTCTTCCTTGAGCTTTATTTTTTCCCTCTTTCTTTTGACTTTTGATCTTGTTTGTTCTTCTTTTCCTGATTTGTTTACGTAGATTATATTTTTGAAATTGTTCTTCTAATTTGAGGATGGCCTTGTCACTATGAACTTCACTCTTAAGTCTGCTTTAACAGTATTCCATAGACTTTTGCAGTGTATGTCATATTTCTCAAGATATTTTTTAATTTCTTCTTTTACATCAGCACCTGACCCCCTTGTTTTAGTACCATGTTTTTTTCATCTGGATGCTGTTATTTTTTCTCCCTGGTTTTCTGTGATTGATTTCTAGTTTCATGGTATTATACTCAGAAAAGATGCTTAAAATAATTTTTATCTAATTAAAATTGTTGAGGCTTCTTGAGTGCCTGAGTATGTAATCTTTCATAGAAAATATTCCTTGTGAACAGGAAAAAATATATATTCAATTTTGGGGAGAAGAACTGTTTTGAAAATATAAAGCATCTCCAATTATTTTATTATGTATTTTAGTATCTTTGTTCCCTTATTAATTTTCTGTGTGAAAGACCAGCCCAGTGATGATAATGGGGAGTTATAGTCTCCTACTTTGATTCTGTTCCCAGGGATTTCTCTATTTTATCCATTAGAATTTCCTTTATGTATTTAGGTGCTCCTATACTGAGTGCATATATCTTAATGAGTATAATATCCCCATTTTGATTTGCTCCTTTAATCATTATATCATGTCCTTGTTTATGTTTCTGTATGGCCTTTTTTGTAAAGTCTCTTTGTGTGAAGTCAGTACTGCTAGTCCTGCTTTCTTGTCATGTACATTTGCATGGAATATATTTTTTTAACTTCTGACTTTCAATTCATGTGTGTTCCTCTTACTATAGTGGGTCTCCTCTATGCTTCATAATGTAGGGTCTTGTTATATTATCCCATCTGACAATAAATATCTTTTGATTGAAGCACTAAGTCCATTAACATTTGTGATAATTATTGATAGACATGTTTATTTCCATATTGAACTTCATTCTCCAGTTGATTTGTTATTTTCTTTTTGTTCATTTGTTTTTGTTTTTGTGGCTTGATAAGTTTTCTTTTATAATCTTGGATTCTTTTTGGCTTTGTGACTTCATTGTACGCTTTTGACTTATGTTTACCTTGTTTTGTATGCATATTGACCTGTAATATATTTGTTTATTTTAACTGATAAGAATACAAATTCAAACCCATACAACAGAGAACAGAAACAAGAAGAAAACACTCTTTATTTTCCTGTTTCTTTCTGTGACCCTTAAAAATTTTGGTCTCTTCTTTTACAACATCATATTTATTCTGTTGTAAGTCATTATATATATTATGTTTCTAATTATGACTTCCTCTTTTCTATAACATCCTGCTTCTTTTTTTATTTATAGTAGATTTTTTTTATTTCTTTTTCTCTTGATAAATTCTTTAAGTATTTCCTTGTGTTGAAGTTGTTTATCTCTCCTTCTTCAAAAAGATAGCCTTGCTTGATAAAGTATCTTAGATTACATCTTTCTTACATTCAGAACTTTGAATCTGTCTTGCCACTGCCTTCTGCCTGTTGTATTTGTGTAGGAAACGAGTATACAAATATTATGTATATAATTATATATATATGTAAAGAACACATATAAATGAAGTTAACAAATATGGTGAAAACCTATATGTTAAAAAGCAGAAAACATTGATAAAGGAAATTAAAACAGATCCAGGGAAATGAAATGATCTCTTATGTTAGTGATGTGAAACAATGTGTTTGAAACAAACATGCTACCCAAAGGAATCTACATTTAGTGTGATTCATGTGAAAATACCAATGAGATTTTTCCAATAAATTGAACAAATAATTTTAAAATATACATGTAACCACAAATATCATGAGTTGCCAAAATAATCCTAAAAAAGGGTATTAAATCTAATGGTGTAAAATTCTCTGATGTTAAACAGTCCTACAAAGCTTTAGTAATTAAAGCAAAATGATACTGGCTCAAAAACAAACATCAATCAATAGCAGAAAATAGAGCAACCAGATATAATCCCTCACACCTTTGATCAATTAACCATGAAAAAGGAAGCAAGAGTATAAAATTAAGAAAAGACATTCTCCTCAATAATTACTGCTGGGGAGATTGAACAGGTAAAAGATTGATTAGAATATTTCCTCACATTGTATACAATCGATGACCACACAATATCTTTCTATTTATTTTGTTTACTTATATTTCTTGCACCTGTAATATATAGATATTTGTTTAGAACTTTTATTTCACTTATAAAATTTATTCCTATTTTATTCTTTTTGGTATAAACTTACACACAATAGTTTTCCTAATTTCTATTTCTGATAATGTTTTGTTACTATACAAAAATGCAACGAATATTTGTATATTGATTTTGTATTCTGCAAGTGTACTAAATTTTTTCATTATTTCTAACAGTCACTGGAGGAGTCTATGGAGTTTTCTATGTATGCATAATTATGTCATCTGTAAAAACTTCACTCCGTTATTACAAGTTGAATGAATTTTATGTTTTTTCTTGACTAGTAATTCTTCCTAGGACTTCTAGAAGTGTAATTTGGAACTTGTGAAAATGAGCTACTTTTTCTTATTACTGGACCAGAGGAAAACATTCCTGTATGATAACATTGAACTTGATTTAAGTCATGGGTTTTTCATATATGGCTATTATTATGCTTAGTTACATTCTATCTAGATCGAATTAAATAATATTTTTATAAAAATGTTAAGATCAGATCTGTCAATAGTTTTCCTATATATTTTGAGATTGTTATATTTGAATTCTTTGTTTTTTAAAAGGATGGTATCACATATGTAAATTTGAGTATGTTAAATAATACTTATGAATCAGGACTAATTGCAACTTAACTATAGTTTATAATACTTATAATATGCCATGAATTCAGGTTGCTTATATTTATTTAGAATGGGATTTACAGATACTGAATGAAAAATTTACATTTTAGCTTGAGGGTACATTTATTTATTAAAAATTTTATCTCTCATTTTGAACTTGGTTTACGTTTAATGGAAATTATTTCAAAATAAAGAATGTAACTTTTGGTAGAACTGGATTTACTACAGTTTTCTGATACAGACCATAGCTATTATTTACAATTAGTGCACAAGACACTTGCCTTAAAATGCCGTATAATAATAACAACGCCAACTGTTTCATGACTGAGAAACATATTGCTTCCTAAAATGAATACCTGGTCTTTTCCACCCCAACCGACACATACGATTATATCTTTGTTTTTTGATTGTTTTTTTGTTTTCCCCTTAATGGAGGCAACGCTTATTGAACCCAGGATCTTGTGCATAAGTCTATTTATCAACATCATTTTGGAACAATTAGCAGAAGCCACAAGAGAATGGATTATAAAGACGAAAAGAAAATTTATTACTTCTAGCGGTTGATAAACCTCTGAATGAAACAATGACAAAAATAAACATGTGTAAATTTACAATAAGATTGTCTCATTTGCAATATAATTGTAGAATATTAAATTACTTTTGTTTCAATTATAGCATTGAATTACAATTTAAAACAATTGTTCCCCCTTTGGGATTTCTTAAATTACATTGATTACTTTAATATTTTATTTCATAAATATTAAGCATACCATATAAACACATATTTATTCTTCTCATGTTTTGAATATAGTGCTACATATTCTAAAATACACAGATAAATACCTGCTTCCAATACCAAATCAAATTATGTTTCACTTTAATTACAAATGATATTGAAATAGTTGTACCTTTTCTGTACAGGTTTTAGACAAATTTCAGTTAAAATTCCTAAACTTTAAAATTATTTTATATATTTTCTGCATTATTTATAGTCTGTTCACTAATCTGTTATTTATTTGTGTACAAAAGGAAGGAGATTGGTTTTATTTAATAAACCCCAAAATTAAATTGTATAAAAAGATTTTGTGGAGATAATATTTGCAGATCACTCTATAAAAATAAGCGTCTTATATGTTTCATTTTAACTGGATGAGTGAGAAAAAAACACTGGCTGAATGTTACACTTGATTTGCTAGGAGACCAGTTGTTTTGTGATGTCACAGCTACTCAGGTTGAGAACCACTCTGATGGCCTAGCAGTTTATCTGTGCAGGCCTGCCAAAGCAGCATTTGAAGCTGCAGTGCTCAAAATCATGCAGATTAGAAAAGTAACTGTAGAAAAAGTTATATGAAATGGCACATGTTTCTTCAGAAATTCAAGAGGTGTCTCATAAAGATGGACCAACTGGTTAAGGAAACTCCGGTAGATCTCTATTGTGTTATCAAACATTCTCTGGGGATTTGGACTTGAGGTCTATGATTGAAGAAAATGCTTTTCAGACTTTGTCTGAAGAATCATTGATTAAAAGGCCATGTTACATACATTGTGTCTCTGAACCAGATGAAGATAATTATTTTCGTTCTCTGACATTTCCAGGAAAACTCTGGAAAATGGCTGGGAGTGTCCAATATAAATCCATCTGGAGAGATGATAATGGAACTTCCATAGTGATTGATGAAGATGTCTTAAGAAGGAAGTTATGGAAAGAAAGGCCCTTTTCAGAAAATTTGAAACTGGAAGAATGAAAAGTTTAGTTAGACAGCTTAACCTTTATGGGTTTAGTAAAGTGTGGCAGAATTTTCAAAGATCGGCATTTCTAGCAGACTTTCTGGCAGTAGAAAAAGAAGTCTCTGTTTTAAGCAAGGTATTCAGAAACTTTAGTTACCACTTCGTAACTTATATATAAAATTTTATTTTGTACATCAATCTATGGTAATATAAAATAAAGCTAGATTTTGAAAATAGTATAAAAATACTAAGACTAAAATCCTTTATTTATACTAAAAATTGAGGACAGTGTCTTAAGTATTCACATTATAAGAAACTTTGCTTGCAACTATGAATTTTACCAGAAATCTAAATAAAGGTATTAAAGCTGCTTTTCAAAAGTGGCATTCCCCTTTACTGCAAATGCTAGTTTCTTAAATTTGAAACTTAAATTTGACTATACTATCTAAATGTGTATTTTCCAAATAAGGAACTTCAAAATATTGTCAGCAATGTTCATATTTTGATGATATTATCTTTGCATAGTAAACATGAAATCTGAGGTTTTATAGCTTAGGCTTATAATAGTTATGTATTTTGGTTTAAATTATTACTGAAATCTTTCTACTTTGGTTGTAGCTGCAGTTCTATCATAATCCAAATGTTAAACGAGGCTGTCCCCACCTTTTAGTGAGAATAAAAAGAAGAGTTGTGATTAAAAATGTCTCTCTGGTATCTTCATTGGCTGAAGATTTCAACAAGAAACACTATAAAGCAGTGGGTAATGTGGATAATCATAATTCTGATTTTGTGGGTGACACTAGTGGAGACAGTACATTTTTACCTTCTGTAAATTTAAACATGCCTCTAATAAGAAAGCCCTCTATCAGCCACATAATTGGTGACACAACTACCCCGATCAGAGTTGATTTTTCTCCTCCATCATCAATGTCAGTTAGACCACCAGAACAAATTGCAGTGAATCAACGTGCTATTTTAAATCAGTTGACCACTGTACACGGGCACTCTCAAAGCAGCTACATTGAAGGAAATAGCTGTGTTGTGAACTTCATTACAACTACAACTTCTACTTCTCAGTTCAGTATCTTGTATCCCATACAGAGGAATTATTTTGGACAGATGGTGGAACCTTCTATTTTTCCAAATAGATATCACAACTTATCTGCCAATGAAGGTCTTTTAACTAAACTTCAACCAGGGAACAACCCACGGTTTCCAGTGCCATTGATTACTGATACATCAGCTAACTCTCTTTCAAGGCCAACTCATCAGACATCTTCAGTTTATGAACGTCATCCTAGTCACAACTGATCTACCAGAGGACTATCAGACTATGCAGGATAACAAAGATTAAAATTGATGTTGGACAAATATCTGCAATTTTCTTATTTGAAAAATAAACATAGTTGTGTACCTCTATTTACCTTATTTTTTTAAATAGTGTTAAGAGATAAATGGGCGACTAAGTTACAATTTAAAGATAAAAAGAGATACTTGATTGATATGATCATTTAATGGAACAATATGGTATTTAATTTAAAAAATTTCTTGTAAGGAAGAAGAGAAAATGGAAGAATTTGGAGGAAGATTATAACATGGAGAGAGGGAAAAGTATAAAGTGGCTTCTGGTTCATCCTGGAAAGTATTAAAAGTGTTAAGTTAGGATTGGGTGGAAGTAAATAAATTCAGAAACCAGCCCAGGGATCATGGTCTCTATTATGTCATCCCTGGAATCATAAATGTCACATGATGTAGTCTCAGTTGGCACATCAGCATGTGGTTGAATTTGAGAAGAAATTTTATCTATTGTCTTCTTTGTTCTGTTCTCAAAGCACTCCAATTTTTGGTTTCATTTCCTGCCCTCAAGAGTTTACATTATATTTTCAGTCGATACATTATTTTGCTTTTATGTTCCATCCAAAGACAAGCTTATGTCCTCAGGGTGGTTCTTAATGCCTTTCCTACTCTACGCACACAAACTGAACTTAGTTTAGTCATTGCTTTATAAATCTGGCATCTGACTACCTTGGCATATCTTTATGTTTCACTGTATCTGGAGATAAATCCAGGCAAACGCTTGTCAAGTATGTTAGCTGCAACCTCAACACTTTTGCTCCAGCTCAACCTTGGACTTTGGATGTCCTCCTTTACCTACTTAGACTTTCCCAGTCTCAGCACAGAAACTACCTTCTTCAGAAGTTTTCTGTCTATTCCCCTTTCCTTGTCTAACTGGGATACCAGCACAGTAAGCACAACATTTGCCATAGGATGCATTTTAGTATTTAGTGAATGAAAAATACATGTTGTCTTTAAGCAAAATCTACTTTCCTGAAACAACAAATCTCTTATAGTTTTCACAATATTTCGTTATGGTCTTTACTCTTCACCACAAACTAGCACTTTCCATAGCCCAAGGACTAGTCACACAAGACAGTAAGTGGAGGTAGCTGCAGGAGACAAAGTATTAGTTTCTTCTTAATTCATGCCTCCTGAGGCCTAAAGCATTCCATTCTCATTTGCTGCATTTTTTCTGACTCTTCATCACCCACCCCAAAATAGCTGATTCTCTTCATCTTATTAATAACTATTCTGACCTCTAATTAATTTACTTCTTAGAATCAGAGCATTGCCCAGAAGAGACAGTGCTTTTGCAAACATTTAATGTAGGTTTATGCACCCCACATAATTTGTGCCCCTTCTAACCTTCACACAGGAAGTATCAAAGAGTTACTAGACCCTTGGTTGAGGTGGTCGTATAAGGTAACCAAATTGCAACCTAAAATGTGTGGAATAGAAGGAGGCGAGGGTGGTGGAATTAAAAATTTGTCCAACTGCATGAGTACCAATTTTCTGCAGACATTAGGAAATATAAATTATTCATGGCAGAATTTGTCTATTTCTTATTAATTTAAAATAAAAGGTGAAGGATTTACAGAATGTGAAATGCCCTGAAATGCTGGAAAATTGTAGGCAAGGTCAGGGTGTCTAAGGCTTCTGCTCATAATCATGCAGCCAGTGTTAACTGATAAGACTAGAATGGCAACATTGAGTCCTGAAAATATGTCTCCAGTTGTGAAGAAAGACTTTGATTATCTGCATAAAGGGCAAATGGGCCAGGGTAACCTCTTGCCACATTCCACCAATATGACCTTTTCCAAGAGAAGAAAAGAGACCAATTGCAGCAGGAGTTCTGTGTCTGGACAGCAGTGGTTGTTACTACAACTGAATCATCAAGCTTTTAAATTTGTCAGCACAATTCTGATCGTGGCTATGTTGTTGCTTACATTAGAAGGCTGAGGTTCAGATGGACTGGTTCAGCAGCTATTTTCCACCTCTCTTATCAGACAGTGGGTCTTACCATGATAATCTTAACAAGGTTCTATACTGATAAGTCAAAAGCTATAGTTTTCTTTTAAAATTAGAAATCCTAAAGAAGAATATTGTTGGTTTCTCCATCTATAGTTTCCTACCTCGGAAATGCTAGACTATTGGCAAAAGTAGAAATGTTGTCTGGTGTTTGAAATCTATCCTCTGAGCTCTGCCCACAGAACTCTTACCACTAAATACTACAAATCTGTCTACCACTGTGTGTGTGTGTGAAGATGGATTGTTAAGCAGTATCTATGTCTTAGTTAGGTCATCAGCAAATTATTATTCTGCAACTGGCAGAATTTCTGTGAATTAATAGTTTCATTGAGCCACCAGATTTTCTTCTGATTAGGGAGAGGTAGATTATATTTCACCCAGTATACTAATTGTTACCTGTTTATTGAAGCCCAAGCTGATGCTAGGGCCAAGCCACTGAACCCTTGAATTGGACTGAGGCAAATACATTCTCCAGTCCCCAGAACCCATCACAGGACTGTGTCTCCTTTTTAATTTATGCTAATATCAAATTTTTTTCCTTTTAGTTCTCATTGTTGACACAACTTATTTTGTCTTTGAACACCCCTTGACTAATTTATAGAGACTGAACCACTTATTTATTCCCTTTAAGCTACAAATTGCAGTAACCTTTCTTTCCTTGGACTACCTGGATTAGAGTGAACGTAGTCATCATTTTGAAAGCAGACCTCAGTACTAAAAATGCAGAACCTTTACATTCTTTGCCCAGAACTTGAGCAATAATGTATGTTGTGGATCTCAGGGATTATCCTCACATTCCCTTATGCAACCATGAGAAAACAGCACATTGTTATCCAAAATCAAGTCTTTGTCAGTATTGCATTCCCAATGAAAAACAGTTAAGAATTGTAGGAGTTCTGAGATTTTAACATTCTGAGATTTTTAGCAACCTAGCATGTTCATTTCTTACAGATGCTCTGGTGGAAAGGAGACTTTCTGTCTGAGACAGTGAACTTTATCACTCACAGCAAGAGCAGTCAGTTTTAAATTTGTATCCATTCCCTAATCTCAGATGAATACACGAAATGATATTTGGTTGCCTACAGAAGCAGCGGGCTGTTAACATGAAGAAAGTTTAAGGCATGGTAAACCACTAATTTTATTCGTATCCTTATGTATAATTTATTAGAATCACTTATTTATTAGCATCTTTACCTAGGATAAGTATATCATGACTAAAGTTTACTTGATGCAAAAAGAATCATGAGAAATGACATGGAAAAAAGTGACCACTGACTTTCCATTTTTTTTCCACTGTTATTGAGCTATAAATGGCTTAAAACATTGTGTAAGTTTTGGTGCACAGGATTGTGATTTGATTTACAAGTATCATGAAATATATATCATAGCAAATTTTGGGAGACTTCATTATCTCATTTAGATAAAATTGTAAAGAAATTAATTTTATCTTTGGTTGTGATGAGATACATTATGGTCTACTCTCTTAACAACATTGATATAGAACATAAAGCTGTATTAATTTTAATTTTCATGTTACTATGGCGCATCCCTAGAACAAGATTATTTTACCGCTGGTTGTTTAAAGCTTTTGAGTACATTAATCAAATCCTCCTTTCCCAACCCCTGCCTCTGTTAAATACAAATCTAATTTTTTTCTATGTGTATGTTTGTTTATTTTTGAAGTGTACTTTAATCTATAAATCTGTGTTAGTTTCTCTTACACAACATACTGTTTGCTGTTTTCAATATAATTCAAACAGATCACCAGAATATATCTAATTATGTTATGTTACTATTTAAAGTTATTTAATAGTTATTGGCTATTGCCCATAGAGTACATTTCTTGTCCCTGAATCATTTAATTTGCAACTGGAAAATTTTCTTTCTTAATTTCCTCAAATTTTCTTTTCCACACCCCATTTCCCTCCTTTTTGTGAACAACCTGTTTCTTTCTTTATTTATAATTCCTTTTCTGTGTTGTTATGTTCATTTGTTTTAAATTCCAAATATGAGTAAAATCATTCAGCATTTGTCATTCAATTTCTGACTTATTTCACTTAGCATATTATCCTCTTGGCCAACCCTTTTGTTGCAAATGGCAAGAACTTATTTTTAGAGCTGATTAATAACCCATTTTATTTTTATGTGTGTGTGCATATATATATATATAGTGCATATATACATATAAATTGTGTGTGTGTATATATATATAGATTAATCTGTACTTAATATGGGTAGATATATATACTATAAACACACCTTTTCTTTATCCATCATCTATTGATGAGCAATTAATTTGCTTCTTTATCCTGTCTATTGAGGATAATGCTGCAGTGAATATAGGGTTGAATTTATCTTTTCTAATTAGTGTTTTTATTTTCTTGGAATAAATATCCCGATATGTATATTTTGGATTATATTTCATTATTAATTTTTATTTAAAGCTCCATGTTGTTTTCCACAGTGGCATCACATATTTACCTTTTCTCCAGCAGTGCATCAGGATTGTTTCTCTTATATCCTAACCAACAGTTATGTTTGTTATCTTTTTGATAATAGTCATTCTGCCAGGAGTGACATAAAATCTCTCTGTGTTTTGGACTTGCATTTTTCTGATATTTAGTGATGTTGATCGCTTTCATGTGCCCGGTGGTTACCTTTCCCCCACTGTATATTCATTTTTTGTAATGGGCTTAATGACCATAACTGTCTGATTTCATTTTCAGGCATTCTGTTGTGTTCCATTATTCTGTATGTTCTGTGCCACTAGCATATTCGTTTTAATCCTGCAGCTTTGTATTATGGTTTAAAATCAGGGACAGTGATACATCCTCTTTGTTTTTGTTAAAGATGTTTCTCTTTTTAGTTTGTTTGTTTTCTTTCCTTTTTTTTTTAGTGATTTCATCTCTTTTGGGTTTACATGTAAATTTTAGAATTATTTTTTGTAAGTGTCAGAAAATGCCCTTGGTATTTTGATAGGCACTGAATTTAATTTGTGTTTTTCCTTGGCTTATTCTGTCATTAAGCAATATATTTTTTCCTAATCTATGAACACAGTATATCCTTTTACATGTTTGCATTATCTTCAATTTCTGTTATACATATTTTATAGTTTTCTGAGTACAGTTCTTTTACCTCCTTGGTTGGATATATTTCTTGATTTTCTTTTGTAATGCAACTGTAAATGATATAGTTTCCTCACTTTCTCTATCTGTTAGCTTGTTGTTAGTGTGTAGAAATGCAAGATTTCTGTATGTTAATTTTGCATTCTGAAATTTTACCAAGTGCATTGAAAAGCCCTCGTAGTATTGTGGCATCTTCTTACGGATTTCTGTTTAAAGTATTTCATCTGCAGATTATTTTACTCCTTTTCTGAAATAGCTATATTTTATTTACTTTTATTTTGGATTGCTATGGCTAGAATTTCCAATATGATACTGAATAACAGTGGAAAGAGTGAACAATCTTGTATTCTTCCTGCTCTTACATCAGATGCTTTCAGCTTTTCAGTGAGTGTCATCTTAGCTGAATACTTATCATATGAGACATTAAATGTGTTGAGGTATGTTTCCTCATACCCATTTTGAGGAGAAATATAATCATAAATAGATACTGAATTTGTCAAAACATTTTATGATTCTTTTGAAGTGACTATATAATTTTTATTTTTCAATTAGTTAGTTTGGTGTATCATATTGATTAATTTCTGGATAATGAATCACTTTTGCATACCTGGCATAAAAGGGACTTAATCATACTGTATAATCCTTTTAATGTATTGTTTGCTTTGCTAATATTTATTGATGGTTTTTTCATGTATGCTTGTAAGTAGTATTTAAACTGTAATTTTATGTGGTATTTGTTCCTGTTTTGGTAGTCGTGTGATACAGAATGGTGGGTTAGGAAGCCTTCGTTCCTCTGCAAGTTTTTGGAATTCTCTGAGAAGTATAGGTGATAGCTCTTCTTTAAATGTTTGGAAGAAGTCACCTGTGAAGCTGTCTATGCCTGGAATTTTATTTCTTGGGAGAATTTGTTTAATTACTTATTCAATTTCATTAGTGATATTCTGTTAATATTTTCTACTTCTCATTCCATTCTGGAGATTATGCCTTTCTAAGAAATTGGCCATTTATTCTAGGGATTCCATTTTAATTGGCAAATAATTTGTTGTATCTTCTTATGATGCTTTGTGTTACTTTGATATAAGCTGTAACTTCTCATTTATTTTGGAGCTTTTTAATCTGTACTCTCTTTTTTGCTCATGATTTTCTTTAAATTTTATCAGTTTTATTTATCTTTCAAAGGCCATTATGTAGTTTGTTTAGATGTTTCTATTTTTAATCTTTATTTTATGTATTTATGTTTCGACCTTTCTACTGTCTTTCTTTCCACTAACAAGTTTGTTTATTATTTTGCTGCATCTTTTGTTTGAAAGATTATGTTATAAGAGAGAGTTGTTTCTTATTTATATAAGTCGGATTGTTTTGCTATAAGCATCCCTATTAATATTGCTTTTGCTATAACACATGGAATTTGTTTTTGTTGTTATATTTCTTTATGTATTTTTCTTTGATTTATACAGCAACCCATTGGTTGTTTAATCTTGTATGATTTATCCTCCACAATTTACAATTTTTCTCAGGTTTTCTCTTTTAGTAAATTTCTATTCTCACATAATCCATATGTTTCTTCACAAAACAAGGTGAAAAATAAAATTTATACTTAATTCTGAAAGACCCAAATTTTCTAAAATTATCTTTGAAAAATTAACAAAGCTGCGGTTATTATCCTCCCTGAATTTAGAACATACTACAAATTTACAGTAAGCAAAACATCAAAATATTTCACTAAAAGAGTCATATAGATCAATGGAACAAAATAAAGAGTCCTTAAAAAAACACACACACATATGGTCAATTAGTCTACAATGAAGGATGCAACAGTATACAATGGAAAAAAGTCTCTTCAACAAGTAGTTCTGGGAAAACTGGCATTACATGTTAAAGGTAGATGTAAGAGCACTTCCTTCAATAGTATACAAAATAAAATAGAAATGGATAAATTTCCTAAATATAAAACCTGAAACTATGCAATTTATGAACAAGAACAAGAACAGAATTGCCTTTGTGATAAATCATAACAATATTTATTTTTGATCTATCTTCTAATTAAAAAAATGAAAACAAACAATAACAGTTTTTAATTATACTGAGGAAAAAATAGATGTACTATGTGATACAGTGATTCCACTTCTTGTATAAGTGTGAAATGCAAAACCTTTTGCAGAGCAAATGAAACATTCAGTAAGACTTATCACAACACACAGAATAGAAGGAAGAGTTTTAGACTATGAAACCCACAAGGTGTTAATATCCATAATGTATATATAGCATTTTAGACTCATTATTTAAAAAACAAAGACCCCAACTTAAAAACAGTAGAAGGATCTCCATGGAAACTTTTCAAAAACAGACATGTGGATGATTTTCATGGACATAAAAAGAAATATAATGTTGCTATTCATTAGGAAATCATAAATCAAAACCAGAATGAAATACAATCTCACAACATCCAAAATTGTTATTAAAAAAGTCTTCAAATGACAAACATTAATATGAATGTTGATAAAAGGGAACCCAAGTACAATGTTGATGGAAATATAAATTGATGCATCCACTATTATAAAAGTGTGGTCAATGCTAAGTAAACTAGAAACAGAAACATTATATGTTGCAGCAATTCCAGTTTTTTTAAAAACCTAAAAAAATGTAAACATTAACTTTAAAGGATATATTACCCCCAAAGTTCTTAACATCACAATTTATAATAGCCAAGGATAGAAGTACAAATCAACTGCCCATCAACAGATGATTGGCTGAAGTAGATGTGAGATATAGATAACATAATAAATACTTACTCATTATATCAAAAAATAAAATTCTGCCATTTGGAACAATGTAATGGGACCCAGACACTGTTGCACATAGGAAAATAAGTTATACAGAGAAAAACACTCTATGTTACCACTTTCATGAGGAAACTAAATATATAAGAGAGATAATCATAAAAAAACAGGAACAGAATCACATATATATTTGTAGTGTACCAAGTAGTGGTTTCCACTGGTGACAGGGAAGAAGGGTGGGGAAGACAGAAATATGCAAGCTACTAGTTATAAATTAGATAACCAACAGGGCTATATTTACAGCACAGAGCAAGATTTTAATAATTTAAATGATTTTAAAGAATTTAGAGGCATATATTATACTAAAATGTGCATGCATTTGGGAAAAATATTGAAGAAAAGAACCCAGGAAAAACAAAATATTTTGTAGTACTCTGATATTAAGGGAGGTGATTAGTTCACTTTCTTTACTGTTCTTATAATGTCCTTATTAGAATTTAAGCTTTTAAATGTAAAAGTTTAAACTTTGAATAAAGTGACATAAGTTTAAACTATTTCTGTCTCTCCCTTTAAATGTACAGTCAGTGAAACGATCACATCTCAACAAAAATAACTACAATACAAAACAATACTCCAAAACACATGTGTACAGCTGAAGTTTGGTGGGCTAAAACACATAATGATGGCTGATCTGAGGGAAGAGACCAGTTGATGCCTTCGACCAAGGCCCACTTACTAGGGTATCTGAGCCCAGAGTTTCAGAGTACCCAGTAGAAACAGGGTCTCAATGGTTTACACAGTTTCAGCCTCCAACTGCACTTGTACTCATGGTCACAGGTAACTAGGAGGGAGCCACAATGCAGACAGAATTTCCATCCTTTTGACGTTCAGACATTCATGACACTCTCCCTACTTCCCATTCACAGAGGTGGAGAAAAGGTAACTTGCAACATTGGACATGGCAAAGGCACTTGCCTGATTCCAACTACCCACCTGTCTTTACACCTTTCCTTAATGTGTGCACTCAGTCTTAAGGGATATCAGATAAAAGGAAGGGTTCACCGGCCCAGTGACAAAAGTGGCATTAACTACCAGATTTGTCAAAGAAGTGACCATGTAAGCAATCTTTTATCCAGACAGTAGCGATTTGAAAGTGCCATTTTGAAATATTATCAGAGGTATCTCAGATAAGTAAAACCAAACAAGGACTCCAAATCACAATCTGTTTTTTAGGGTCATCAGAGCAATAATTTACCAGGATCATGACCAATCACAGCAATAATATAGGGCATGCCACACACAGATACACAAACACAGAAACTGACACAGACACAGACACACATGCACAGGCAAACGCACACACACATGAACACACACACACACGCACACACACACACACAATATCAACCCTGCAGCAAACAAATTAAGGTCATGGAATATTGCCATATAACTAAAAGAGAATCCAAAGAGTTGTCATAAAGAATCTCAATACAAAAAACAAAACTCAGAAAGCAGTTTAGTGAGCTCAGGAATAAAATAAATGATGATAAGGAATACATTACCTAAGAGACTGAAACTACGAAACAACCAAACATTATTGGAGGACCAGATGAACTTAATAAATGATATGAAGTATGCAACAGAAAGCATTGGAAGAAGACTGTCTTGTGGAAGAGAGATTAGCAAATTCACCAATACAAAACAAGAAATGATAGGAGAGGGCAGAGATATAAGATATTAAAAAGTGAGGAAATTCTAAAATAGCCATCGGACTTCTTCAAGAAGTTCACATTAGAGTAAATCCTGGAGGGAGGAGAAAGTTAGAAGGCAGCTGATGGTTTAATTAAAGTTGTAATAGTTGATAACTTACTGAACCTGTGTAAGGAACTGACATACAATTCCGTGAGCTAACACAACACCAATAACTTTAAGTCAATGATACCTTCTACAAGATACATCATATGCAAATTGGCAAGTCAATGCCAGAGAAAAATTTTAAAGGCAGCCAAAAAAGTTATGTTAATCTACATAGTAATCCCCATTAGGCTATCAGCAGATTGCTGAGCAGAAAACATGCAACAAGGGTAATTAAAATGACATTTTCAAACTACTGAAATAAGAAATTTCTCACCCAAGGATACTCTACCTTGCACAGTTATCACTTAGGTGTAAAGTAAAAATAAAGAATATACCAGACAAACAAACATGAATGAGATGTAAAAAAGAAAACCGAGACACATTACAAGAGGTTCAGAAAAGAGCTATTCTAAGAAAAATAAAATGGCAACTATACACAAAACATTGAACAAAATACAAAGAAGAGACAATGAGAAAGTTGCAACCGTTTCTTTGGGTATGTTTTTAAATGCTACTATTCTATATGAATTAATGAGAGAAAAATAGTAATTCAGTTGCAATAAACATAGGTACCTCAATCTAGTAACTTGTTCACAACAGAAATAGAAATAATTTGAGTCAGTAATCATAAAAGGTAATGAGTAATAATAAAATAATATTAAAGGAAGATGCTATCAGCGGAAAAAGGACTAAATTATACATGAGATTTTTTATTTTTAATTGAAGTAAAATAGATGTACTATATTGTGTAGTTTCAGATGTACAACATAGTGATTCCAATTTTTAGATTAGATTGCAATAAAAATTATTACAATAATTGTAACATACAATTATTATAAGTTATTGTGTCTAATTCCCTAATCTATACACAATATCCTTGTTGCTTATCTCCTTTATATATACTATTTTTAGCTGTCAGTGTCCTACCATTGAATTGCCTTTCCCTTCCCCTTTGGTAAACATAAATTTTTTCCCGTATCTTTCAGACTGCTTCAGTCTTGTCTATCTAATCTCTCTATCTCTCTACCATGTCTCTATCAATCTATCTATCTATCTAACTTTATATCTATCTATCTATCATGTGCCTATGTATCTATCCTTCTATGTATCTACTTATCTGTCATCTATCAATAGATAGCTATAGTTAGATGTACACAGATATTTGTTATTCTTTAGATTCCACATATAGTTAATATTATATACTTTTGTCTTTTTCTAAGTTATTTCACTATGCACAATATTTACTAGGTCCATTCATGATGCTGAAATAGCCATGTGTTATATTTTTCATGGCTGAGTATTATTCCATTGCATATTTATACAACCATAATATCTACTTAAGTCCATAGTCTACTGTGGGCTCTTGGATTGCTTCCATGTCTTGCATATTATAAACAGTGCTGTTGTGAACAATGGTTCTTCTCAATTTAGGGTTTCTTCCTCAGATCTTTCCTAGGATATGTGTTACTGTTTCATATGGTAGTTCTGTTTTAGGTGTTAAAGAAATCTGAATACTGTTTTCCATAGAAATTGTACAAATTTACATTTCTACCAAGAGTATACAAGAGATTTGTTTCCTCCACTTCATCTCCAACAGTTTCTATTTGTAGACTTTTTGATAATAGCCATTTGACAAGTGTGAAGTAATGACTTATTGTGGTTTTGAACTGCTATTAATTAATAATTAGTAATGTTGAGCAATTTTATCACTTGCCTGTTACTCATCTGTATGTTTTCTTTGGAAAAATATTAACTCAGGTACTCTGCTATTTTTTGATTGGGTTTTTGTCTTTCACATTGAGTTGTGTAAATTAAATCCATATTACATCTATTAACTTACATCAATTTCACCCTGGTCACTTGCATTTTTTGCAAATATGTTCTCCATTTACTTAGGCAGTGTTTTCATTTCATTCAAAGTGTCCTTAGGTGTGCAGAAGCTTTCATATTTATTTAGGTCTCACTTGCTTATCTTTGCTTTTATTTATTTTGCCTTAGGAGACTGATACAAGAAATTATTCCTATGATATATATCCAATAGTGTATCACTTATATCACCTTCTAGAAGTTTTATGGTGGCAGGTCATACATTTAGGTCCTTAATAAACTTGGGGTTTATTTTTATATATGATGTCAGGGAATGCTCTCATTTCACTTTTTTACATGCAGATATCCAGCTTTCCAAAAACCATCCATTGACAAGACTGTCTTTTCTTCATTGTGTACTCTTGCCTCTTTTATCATTGATTCATTCCTCATAGGTGTGTGGAATTATTTCTAGGCTCTCTATCTGATTTTATTGATTATATCTCTGTGCCAATGTCATGCTGTTTTTATTACTGTAGCTTTGTAGTATAGTAAGGAATCCAGGAGGATTATACCTCCAGATTTGTTGTTTTTTCTCAAGATCATTTTGAAAATTTTTAATGGTTTCATGTAAAACTTAGAGTTATTTATTTTCTGCTTCTGTTGGAAATATTACAGCTTCGTAACAGAAATTGCACTAAATTTGTATGTTTCTTTGTGTAGCTCGGCCATGTTAACAATATTAACTCCTTCAATCCAAGAGCACAAGACATCTTTCCATTTTTATGAATCATTTTTATTTTCTTTGCCAATGTTTTTTAACTTTCAGTGTGTAGATCTTTCATATATGTGGTTACATTTATTCCAAGGTATTTGGGGTAATGTGATTTTAAATAGTATTGCTTTCAACGTCCAATTTAGGGTATCTCATAAATAACATGTAGAAATGCAAGAGAAATCTTTACATTAATCTTGTACCCTGCTCCCTTGTTGAAATTATTTATTGTTGCTATTAGTCTGTGTGGAGACCTTAGGACTCTATATAGATTGTTATGTCATCAGTACTGGTGCCAATTTTGCCTCTTTCTTTCAATTTTGCATTTCTTTTTCTTCTTTTTCTTTCTTTTTCCTTTCTTCTTTTACTATAGAACAGAAGTGCTGAGAGTAGGAATCCTTGTCTTGTTCCCGAATTTACCCAGAAGTTGTTCAGCTTTTCCCCTAAGTATTATAAATTGTTATAAATGGCTTATAGTATGTTGAGAGATGTTCACATTATACTCTCTTTCATGAGAGTTCTGATCATGAATGTATGTTGAATTTTGTCTAATGCTTTTTCTGTGTATTGACATGGTCCTGTTCATTTTGTCCTTCCTTTATTAGATACGTGTCATGCTGATTGACTTGTGTATGTTGAACCATCCCTGTGACTCTGGAAGGAATCCAACTGACCATTGTGTATAATCATTTCTATGTATTGCTGGATGAATTTGTTGATGTTCTGTTGAGGATTTTTTAATGTATATTAACCAAGGATATTGGCTTTATATTTTCATTTCTTTTTTTGGTAGTGTCTTTGACTGGTTTTGTTATCATAGTATTGGAGGCATCATAGAATAACTTTGGGAATTTTCCTTCCTAATACATTTTTTGAAATAGTTGAGAGGAAAGAGATTTTAGTGAAGGCATCCAGGCATTTTGTTCAAGGGGTGTTTCTAAAACTATAGACTTTATTTAAATTAAACTGATTGCTCTTTTCAAGTTTTCAGATATCTTTTTATTCAGTGTTGGCAGGCTGTATGTTTCAAGAAATTTGTCTCTTTAAGGTCATCCAGTTGGTTGTCATGTAACTGCTCAGAGTGCTTTATAATCTTTGCATTTCTGTACTGTCAGATATTATTTCTAATATTTCATTTATTATTTTGTTTCGGTCGACCCTGTATTTCTTGGTAAGCCTGGCTAAATGCTTATCAATTTGTTAATATTTTTAAGAAAAAAACCTGTTGATTTTATGAATTTTAACTTATTTTTTAATTTTTATTTTATTTATTTTCAACCTAATCATTAAAGATTACTCATTCTACTGACTTTGCATTTTGTTTGTTCTTATATCTAGTTATTTCAGTTGGTAAGCTTTATCCTTCCTGTGAGGTTTTTGTTTTTCCTTGTAGAAGGCCTCAATTGTTCTAAGCTTCCCTCTTAGATTTGCCTTTACTGCATCCCATACATTTGATGAAGTTGTGTTTTCATTGTAATTTTTCCCCAGGTATGATTTTATTACCTCTTTGGTCTCATCATTGAACTTGTTTTATTTTATTTTTTTAAAGGATGAGGTTTTAATCTCATGTTTGTGCTTTTCCTGTTCTTTCTAGAGTTGATGCATAGTTTCATAATTTTGTGTATGGAAAAATACTTGCTGTAATCTGTATTTGTTAAAAGTTCCTGAGGCTCATTTCATGACATAATATGTGGTTAATTCCTTAGATAACATCCTGTGCACACTTGAGAAGTTTATGTGTTCTACTTTTCTGATGCAGTGTCCAATATCTCAGTTAGGTTCAGATGATCTAATATGCCATTAAGACCTCTGTTTCCTTACAGATATTCTTTCTGGGTAATATGGCCATCAGAATAGTGAGGTGTTCAACTAATCTACTATTATTGTTTCATAATGAATTAATTCCTTCATTTCTACTAATATTTCTTTTTATACTTAGGATCTACGGTGTTGGGTCCATATATAATTTAATGAGTGTAATACTCTATTTTTATATTGATCTCTTTCTCTTAATATAATCTCATATTTATCTTGCATTGTGGCCCTTATTTTAAAACGTATTTTGTATGAGTTGAGCATTGCAATCTGCACTTTGTTGTCATTTCCATTAAACATCTTTTCCATCTGTCTCCTGGTTGTGTTTATATTCCACCATAAAGTGAGACTTTTTGTGGGGGAAGCGAAGATGATGGAGCAGAAGGATGCTTATAGCTCACTCTTTCCCACAAATGCACCAAGACTCACATCCACAGACCTACTCAGCTAACCAGAAAACCTACACAACTCTGATAGTACACTGTCCTCTTCAAAAGATAAAAATGCAAAATATCTTGTAGAAGAAAATGAAGAAAGAAAGAAGAAAAGGCAAAACAGATTGGAACAGGTCCCACAGGGAGGGAGCAGCAAAGAAGGCCTGGTGCTCATTCACTGGGTCTCCTCTCTCCAACTGAGATGTCAGCAGGATGGAGGGGGATCCTCCAAGAATTGGAACTCTATAGAGTATAAGTACTAAGTTAAACAGGCAGTGAGGATCCCTGTGACACCCAGCTCAAGAGGCATCCTGGCAGCTGGGGGCAGGGCCATGCTGCCTGAGCTGGGTGGAAGATGAAGATGGCTGCACTGAGGCAGCCCGGGGGAATGGAGGGGGCTGTGCAACATTGCTATGGGTTCACAGGGCAGAACAACTTGGGCCCTCCATTAAACAACAGGGCAGACAAGCCCTGGGAGGGGAAAAGTGCATTCTAAATCTCTGAAAATCCACAAAATTATCTAGGAAAGAGACCAAGGGCTCAGACACAACCACCGTAGCTTCTAGTGCTTTGCACCCTGTCAGCAGTGAGAACAAATCTGCATTCACTCCTAAGGACTTAGCAGCCTCAAGTGCAAGAAGGGGACTTGTTTACAGCCTGAGGCAGATAAGATATTTCTGTCCTATTTCTTCAGAGAACTTGCTCTACCAATGCAAACAAGGAGCTGTGTTTTGGCCAAGATCAGTGACAGGGCACATAACAGTGGAGAGACAGGCACCCTGAGGGGGCTGATGGCCCACCAACTTTTGGGATGGAACACAGCCCCTGACCATGTGGCTGGGAGAGGGCTTTATATACACTCCTGCCTGGTGAGTTTGAAACATATGACTGAGGCATTGGTCAGGGCAGTGACAAGACAACACAGAGAAAAGAGAGCTGCTCCATAACCAGTGATGGGAGTAGGAGTGATCTGCTTGCCATCAGGCCCTAGGAGCTGCACAGATGAGGGCTCCAATGGAGGGCCTCTGGAAAAAGCAATCTGAGCTTCAAAAACAGGATGAATACAGAAAGAGTTCACATTAAATTACACAGTCTCCAGGACACACTGACCACCCCCTTGTTTTAATCTGTTTTTACCCGTTCCATTTTCTATTACCCTCTTAATTTTTAATTCTTAGGCAATTATATATACCCCCTTTAAAATCCCATTGAAATTTTTAAAAAATATTTTCATTATTATTATTTTTCAAAACTCTGCTTCAACTTGCTCTTCTATTATGTATTATACATTGTCTTCAAACATTTATTTTCCCTTCTTTAAAATTCTTTGTCTTCCTCTCTCTTTTTTCTCTCTTTTAGTTGTATTACTACATAGGCATTAGGTAGATAAACTCCTTTAGGACCACAGTAGATAACTGATACTCCATAAACCACAGTGCCAGAGAGGTAGGAGCAAGATAAAGAAGCAGACAAGCCATTCCCAATTAAAAGAACAAGAGACATCCTCTGAAAGTACGATCAGTGAAATAGATATCAATAGCCTACTAGATCAAGATTTCAAAAAAGGTGGGATCAAATTAATGAAGGAAATAAAAGATAGTGTTTAGAGACATAAAATATGTTAAAAATGAAATGGAAGCTATAAAGAAGAGCCGAGTAGAATAGGTAATCCTGTTGACTGAGATGAGGAATGATCTAAAGGGGTCATAAAGCTGACTAGATAATGCAGAGGAATGAAATAGTGACCTAGAAGACAGGACAATAGAAAGCACCCAATCAGAACAGCTACAAGAGAAACAACAAGAAACAAATGAAAAAAGCATGAGACCTATGGTATAATAGAAAGCATGCCAAACTTAGCATGATAGAAGTCCCAGAATGGGAGGAAAGATCAAAGGGAATTGCAAAGGTGTTTGAAGAAGTCATGAGTGAGAACTTCCCAAACTGAAAGAAGGAATCAGATATCCAACTACAGGAATCTCAGACTGTCCCAAACAGGAATAACTCAAATAAACCCACAACAAGACATATAATTAAGATGGCCAGAGCCAAGGATAAAGAAATGATCCCAAAGGCAGCATGAGAGTAGCAAAGGGTGAGTTACAAGGGAATCCCCAGAAGACTCACAGCTGATGTCACAACACAAATACTACAGAACAGAAGGGAGTGGCAAGATATATTCAAAGTCCTGAATGAAAAAACTGATATAACCTAGGATACATTAACCAGCAAGGCTATTTTGTATGGTAGAAAGAGACAGAAGTAATTTCACAGACAAGAAAAATTTACAAGAGTTTAGCAACACTATACCCATGCAAAAAGAAATATTGAAAGGTCCACTCTAAAAAGAAAAGCAGCAGGATGCTACAGAAATGTGAATCTCACAGCTGGAAAGGTGATAACTCATGAACTAGAAATAAAATAAACACAAAATTTTAAAACAATACATACAAATCATTGAGAGTGGAAATGGAGGTAGGAAAATAGAGAATTTTTTTCTTGGGGGTCTTTCATTTTAAAATATTTTGTTCACGGTAGGATGTATTTGAGATCATGTTACTATCAGTTTAATAAAATCAGTTATACTAACGGTCTAATAGACTTATATAAAAGGGTAAAAACAAGACAAAAACATATTCAGAGAGTCAATAAAACTAAATAAATTTCATGATAATACAAAGGAAAATGAACAAACCAAAAAAGGAAGATCAAACAAACAAAGAAGAAATAAAAGATCAACTGCAAAGATAAGGTCAAAATGGCAATAAACACAAACATATCATCATTATTGTAAATGTTAATGGACTAAATGCTCCATTCAATGTCATTGAGTGGCATGCTGGATAATAAAGTAAAAACCTTCCATATGCTGCATACAAGAGACCCACTTCAGCGAGAAGGAAACAAACAGATTGAGAGTGAAAGGATGGAAAAGGGTACTCCATACAATGGGAAAAGCCAAAAAAGTAGGTGTTGCAGTACTGACTTCAGACAAAATAGTCTTTAAAAAACAAGGTCCATAAAGAAAAATAAGGAAGGACATATTATAATGATTGAAGGAGTGCTACAAGATGAGGATAGCACACTTGTTAATACATAGGCACCAAATAGAGGACTACCTAAGTGCATGAAAAAATTACTAACAGATATAAAGGGGGATAGTGATGGGAATCTAAACATAGTTGGAGATTTCAACACTGCATTAACATCACTGGACAGATCATTGAGATAGAAAGTAAATTAGGCAACAGACAATTTAAATAATACAATAGAAATATTACACTTGGTGGATATTTTTGGAGAATTGCACCACCCACAAAATAGTAAATGCATTCTTTTCAAGTGCACATGGGACATTTTCCAGGATTCATGATATACTTGGGCACAAAAGAAACCTCAGTAATTTTAAGAAGATAAAAATTACCTCAAGCATCTTTACTGACCACAATGCCATGAAGCTAGAAATCAACAAAGAGAAACAAAGGAGAACAAAAGGAAAACATAGGGATAAAACAATATGTTATTAAAATACCAATGGGTCAAGAAGAAATCGAGGCTAAAATGAAAATATACCTTGAGACAATAGTAAATGAAAGCAAAACCACACAACATTTATGGGACACAGCAAAAGCACTGTTGAGAGGGGAGTTTACAGCGATACAGGCCTTCCTCAAAAAAGAAGAACAACCACAAATAAACAATTTAACCCATAAGGAGAATGAACTAGAAAAAGAACAAAATAACCCCAAAAGGCAGCAGAAGGAAGGAAATCATAAATATTGGGGAGAAAATAAACAAAATAGAGTTTTAAAAGACCATAGAAAAAAATCAACCAATCCAAAGGCTGGTTTTCTGAAAAAGTAAGTATAATCTACAAACCTCTGGCCAAACTCAAAAATAATAAAAGAGAGAGAGCACAAATTATCAAAATAAGATAGGAGAATGGAGAATTTACAACTGATAAAATAGAAATACATAATATCATATGAGAATATTATGAAAAGTATATTGAACCAAACTGGATAACCTAGAGGAGATAGACAAGTTACTGGAAACATACTGTCCACCAAGACTGAATCAAGAAAAAACTGACCCCTTGAACAAACAGAGCAGAAGAAATGAAATCAAAATAGCAATATAAAACCTCCCTACAAATAACAGTCCAGGAACGGATGGCTTCACTACAGAATACTACCAAACATGCATAGAAGAACTCATACCAGCCCTTTTCAAACTCTTGCAGAAGATTGAAAAGGAAGGAAAACTCCCAAAGTCATTCTATGAAGCCACAATTACCCTGATACAACAACCAGGATAAGACAATACTAAACAAGACAATTATAAGCCAATAGCAGTGATGAACACAGAAGCCAATATCCTCACCAAAATAGTAGCGAATAGAGTCCAAAAACAGAGAAAAAATATTATAAATCATGACCAAGTGGGGATCATGCCAGAGACACAGGGGTGGTTCAACATATGCAAATCAATCAATGTAATACAGCACATTAACAAGAGAAACGACCAAAACTGCGTGAACATCTCAATAGATGCAGGAAAAGCACTTGATAATATTCAACACACACTTATGATAAAAACTCTCACCAAATTGGGCATAGAGGCAACATATCTCAGCATCAAAAAAGCTATAGATTACAAACCTACAGCCAGCATAGTACTGAAGAGTGAGAAAGTCAAAACCTTCCCACTAAAATCTGGGACAAGACAAGGATGGACACTATCACCACCCCAACTCAACATAGCCTTGGAAGACCTAGCCACAGCAATCAAACAAGAGAAAGAAGTAAAAGGGATGCAAATTGGAAAGGAAGATTTTAAAGTCTCACTATATGCAGACAATGTTGCTATATATAGAAAACCCTACAAGATCCAGACAAAAACTATTACAGCTGATTGAAGAATTCAGCAATGTAGCATGTTACAAGATTAAAGTACAAAAATCAGTGGCATTTCTTAACGCTAATGATTCAGACAATACTATAGAGCTACAGTCAACATGACAGCACTGTATTGGTTGGAAAATATACATATGGGCCAATGGAAGAGAATAGAGAGCCCAGAAATAAACCCACAAACTTTTGATCAATTAATCTTAGACAAAGGAGACAAGAAAATACAATGGAAGAGACATAGTCTCTTCAGCAACTGGTGTTGGGAAAACTGGACAACTGCATGTAAATCAATGAGGCTAGAACACTCCCGATGAACCTAGAACACCATACACAAAAATAAACACAGAATGGATCAAAGACTTATACATAAGACAAGATAGAATAAACTTCCAAGTGGAAAATATAGGCAAAACAGTATCTGACATAATTTTCATAAATTTCCTTGTAGAAAAATTAAAAGCAAGAATAAACAAATGAGACCTAATGAAACTTACAAGCTTCTGCACAGTAAAGAAACTGGAAGTAAAAAAAAATGCAACCTACGGAATGGGAAAAAACTGAATATGAAACTGACAAAGGCTTGATCTCCAGAGTGTATAAGCAGCTCATCCAACTGAATAAGAAAAAATAAATCACCCAATGCAAAAATCGGCAGAAGACCTAAACAAGAAATTCTCCAAGGAAGACATACAAATCACCAAAAGGCACATCAGAAAATACTCAATATCACTGATTATCTGAGAAATGCAAATCAAAACTACAATGAGGTATCATCTCACACCATTCAGAATGGCCATCATTCCAATATCTACAAATGACAAATGCAGGAGATGCCGTGGAGAAAAGGGAACCGTCCTTCACTGCTGGTGGCAATGCAGTTTGGTGCAGCCACTGTGGAAAACAGGATGGAGATTCGTCAAAAGCCTAGGAATAGACTTAGCATATGACCCAGGAAACACGCTCCTGGCCAGAAGTCATGAAGGAACCCAACTTCTGGATGACACCTGCACCCCAATATTTATAGCCAGCACTATTTACAATAACGAAGACATGGAAACAGACTAAATGCCCATCGACAGTTGACTAGATGAAGAAGAGGTGGTATATTTATACAATGGGATACTGGTCAGCCATATAAAGCGACAACTTATTGCCATTTTCAGCAACATGGATGGTCCAGGAGAAAATCAGTCTAAGTGAAGTAAGCCAGAAAGAGAAAGAAAAATACCACATGAGATGGCTCATCAGTGGAATATAAAAACAAAATAAAACAAAACAAAAAAGCACAACTACAAAACAGAAATAGACTCGCAGACATAGAATAGAAGGTTTTGTTAGCCAAGGGGGCCGATGTTGGGAAGAGATAGACTGGGAGGTCTAAACTGTAGAACAGATAAACAGTATTGTACTGTATAGCACAGGGAAATATATACAAGTTCTTACGGAAGCCCACAGTGGAAAAAATGGGACAACAAATATATATTTGTTCATTGTAACTGCAATACTGTGCTCTACGCTGGGATTGGAGACATCTTTGCAAAATGACTGTAAATCAATAAAGAAAAGTTAAAAAAAGTTATTAATTATTACAGGTGTAAATATACATTAGAGAGAAAAAGTAAACTATGCAAAAGGGCAGTAAAACCAAAGATTTTCTTTGTTTTCTTTTTAAGATAAGCAAAATCAAAAAACCTCTAGCCAAGTGCATCATGAAGAATAGAAAGATACCCCAAAGAAATAAAGTAAGAAATAAAAGAAGAGAAATAACAATTATTTCTTCAAATATACAAAAAAAGGATCATTTTGTCAACACTTACATTCAAATAAACTGGACAACTTAGAAGAAATAGACAAATGTCTAGAAAGAGACAGAAATAAGGAGAAACAAATAATTTGAACAAACTGTTTACTAGAAGAAATAATCTGCATTTAAAAAAATCGTTAAATGGAAGTGCAGATTTAAACAAATCCCGTGGAGAACTGTACAAATATACAAAGCAGAACTTATACTCTTCAAAATAATCAAAAATATTGAAGATGTGTGAAACTCCCTAATTAATTCTCTGAAGAATTCATCACCCTGATAGCAAAGCCAACAAAAAAGCTACAGGCAAAGAGAACTTCAAGCCGATGAAATTGATAGATTTAGATGCAAAAATTCTACAAAATATTATTAGTAAAATAAATCCAGCAATACCAAAAGTGAATCATACACCATGATCAACTTGGATTCATTGCAGGGTCACAAGAGTAGTTCAAAATACACAAGTTAATCAGTTTGATACACCACATTAACCAAAGGAAAAGAGAAAACCACGTGGTCATCCCAATAAATCCATAAAAAGTATTTCACAAAATTCAAGATTTATTCATTAAAACAGCAACAAAAGCTACAACAACAACAACAACAATAGCAACAACAACAGAAACCTCTTACCAAAGTAGGATTCAGGAAATATATCTCAACATATCTGAAGTCATTTCTTACAAATCCACAGACAACATAATATTCAAAAGTGAATAACTGAAAACCAAATTAAAGAATAAGACAAGGATGCCCAATCTCAACATTTCTGTTAAACACAGTATGGGAAGTCCTCGCAAGAGCAATCAGACAAGAAAAAAAGTTATTCAAGTTGGATTGAATGAAGTAAATCTGGTATTATTTTAGATGACATGATAACATATATAGAGATCCCTGAAGATTGTCCAAACCAGAACAAGTAAAACTAATTAAGACATTTAGCAAAGTAGCATGAGTCATGGTTAATATACAAAAACTGTCACATTTCTTTACACTTAAAATGAAATATTCCATAATTTTAAAATATCTATATGAAATCAGATCAAAAAATGAGAAACCTATGGAAAATCCAAGATAATAAAATCAATAGGACACTGAGAAAGAAATTTGAAGATGATGCAAAGAAAAGGAAAAAAATCTCAATGTCTTAGTTTAGAGGAATTTATATTGTTAAAATATACATACTACAAAATATGTCTAAGGATATAAATTGATTCAGATCAAACTACATGATATTTTCCACAGAACTAAAAACAATACTATGATTTGTATGGAACTGCAAAAGAACCAGAACTGCAATAGAAACAATGAGGAAAAAGACAAAGTTGGAGGCATAACACTTAACACTCCCAGATCTCAGACTGTATTACAAAAACACAGTAATCAAAACAGCACAATACTGGAAAACAAACAAACATCTATATCACTGGAACAGAACACAGAGGCAGAAAAAAACATCACAACTATGGTCAACTAAACTATGACAAAGGAAACAATCATATACCATGACTTAAAGACAGTCTTCAGCAAGGGATATTAAGAAAACTAGACAGCTACATGTAAATCAATGTAATTAGAACACTCCCTCACACTGTACAAGAATAACTTCAAAATACTTTTAAATATCTGAATGTAATACATGACACAATAAAACTTCTGGAATCTAATATAGGCAAAACAAAACAAAAATTGAAGCAAAATTTTCTTATGTCACACTCCCAAGCAGAAAAAAATAAAGGTAAAATAAACAAATAAGTGCTAACTAAACTTAAAAGCTTCTACACAGCAAATTAAAATGAAAATATGAACTTCCAAATGGGAGAAAACATTAGGAAACAATGAAATCTACAAGAGGCTAATTTCTAAAATACACAAATCGTTCATAAAACACAAGTTCAAAAATCTGCAAACAACTCAGCCAGAAAATGAGCAGAAGACAATTCTCTAAAAAAGACACACAGATGACAAACAGGAAAATAAAAACGTGCTCACATTGCTATCATTATACAAAGGCAAGTCAAAAATAAAGTAATGTTTTACCTCACACTAATGAGAAGGGCTGTCATCCAAATGTCTACAAATAATAAAGACAGGGGAGAATGTGGAGAAAAAGGGACTCTCCAACGCTGTTGGTGGGAATCAAAATTGGTGAAACAACTTTGGAAACAGTATGGAAGTGCTTTAAATAATAAATTAGACCTATCATATGACACAGCAATCCCACTCCTGGGCATATAAAACATAAAACCTGAAATTAAAGAATCCTAGGGTAAAACATAAGAAGTACACTCTGACATTGGACTTAATTTGATTCTACAAATGTCTCCTCTGAAAAGGGAAGCAGAAGTAACTCTAATAAAATATGATTGTGTCACACTAAACAGATTTACACTGCAAAAGAAATGATCAATAAACTGAACCATCATCCAAGACAATGGTAGAACATATTTCCAAGTGATAATTTCCAATCAAGTGTTAATATCCAAAATATATGGCAAACTCTTACCCCAAAACAACAACAAAAAAGAGCAAATAATCCAATTAAAAAAAGTGTCCATACGAACTGAATAGATAGATCTGAATCAATTTTTGTAGAAAACATACAGTTGGCTATATGACACATGAAAATGTGTTCAGAGTTATAAATTATTAGGAGAGTCATAAACCAAAAATGAGACAAGACTTCACACTTGTCAGGAGGCTCTCATCAAAAAGAAAAGAAATAGATGTTGGTGAGATTGTGGAGAAAAAGTAACACCGTGGACACTGTTGATAGGAATGCAAAGTATTGATTCCATTGCATATATACATCAAATTTTCTTCATCCATTTTTTTGTCACGGGATGTTGGGTTTGTAGGCCCCTGTCTGAAGGCTCTAGAGAATAAGCCCATGGGCTGAACTGATAAACAAGCTGTGAGGAGTGTCACATACCCTGGCTGGATAAGAAACGGCCTACTCAATGTATACAGTATGGAAGGCTGGATAGCTTATGATGGGTAAGATCCTCAGAGTAGGACACCCTAAGGCAGGCACAGCCAGCTGGATAAGAGATGGCCTACTTAATGAAGTTCCGTGATGAACTTTAAAATAATCCTTGATTATATAACATCCTGCGTTTACTGCAGGAGCATGGGAACAAAAATAGCTTAAGATTATTAACATTGTTATAACTTAGATTATATGCGAGGCATTGTGCATATCCTATATAAACCCGTCTTCTAAGAATCAGTAAACAGAGAACTGCTTCGCTTATCTCCACACAGTGTTTGTGTGTAAATGATATCATGACACTGACAGGGTCAATTTAATTTGTTGGGAGTATCTTAAAAGGATGTTGCATTATACACAATGCCCTTTCTGCACCTATTGAGATAATTATGTGAGTTCTTTTACTCATTCTATTAGTGTGGCATGTCACCTTTATTGATTTGAATATTATGAAGTATCCTTAAACCCAAGGATAAATCCCTTTACACATGTATGTTTATGATACATTAAATGTGTTGTTGAATTCATTTTGCTTGTGATTTGTTGAGAATTTTGGCACATATGTTCATCAGGGATAATATTCTGTATTTTGCATATAATGTCCTTTCTAGCTTGTTTAGAAAATAAAGCTCATACCATAAAAAATGTTTGGAATCTTTCACCCCCTTCAAATTCTCGGATGATTTGGGGAAGAATTGGTGAAAAATTGTCTTCAAATATTTGACAGAATTCACCAGTAAACTCGTCTTGTAAATTTTTCTGATTTTGGAAGTTTGCATTATTGACTTACTCAAACACACTTTCGCTCTATTATCTTTCTCATTTCTTCTTGATTCAGTATTGGAAGACATATGTTTCTGGGAATTTGTCTTTTGTTCTAGGTCATTCAAATCGGTGGCTAGTGGTTATTTCTTATGATACTTTGCATCTCTACAACATCAGTTGTATTATCTTCTCTTTTATTTCTAATTTTATTTGAGTCTTTATTTCTTAGCAAACCTAACCATTTGTCCAGTTTATGTTTAAAAGAAACACACTTAGGTATATATTTTTTTTCTTTTCAATTGTTTCTCTTGTTATTTGCCTTACTCTCATTCATTCAATTTTCTTCTTTATTCTTTCTGTTTTCTCCTAGATACTTGAGGTGTAAGGTTAAATAGTGTGAATCTTTGTATATCATTTATTATTAAATATTATTATTTAGTTAATTGTTATTTATTTATTTATCTATTTATTCAATTATTTACTTATTCATTCATTTATTTATTTATTTATTTACTTATTTATTTATTTATTTATTCATTTATTTATTCATTTATTTATCATTGAAATACGCCATTTGCAATGTGTCAATCTGTGGTGTATAGCATAGTGTCCCCATACATGCATATAGTTCTGTGCCTATAAAATATTACTTCACAATATTTAGCATACTGCCCTGTGTCATAGAAAAGAAATTTTGAAAACATCTATTTTTATATATACTGTATAACATTTATAAATCTACAGCTCCCAAATATATCCTCTCGCAGCCCCTTTCTGCTGTAATCTTAAAATTGTTTAGTAGATCTGCGAGTGAATTTCAGTTTTGTAGATGAAATCATAATGTTCTTATCCAAATTTTTTTAAGCTTCTTCATATATAATGTCATGTATTATATTTCTTTCTTCTTCTGGCTTACTTCAATTAGAATGACACTATTTGTGGACATCCATTTTGCTGCAAATGTCATTGTTTTATCATTTTTTACTGCAGAATATTATTCCATTGTGTATATATGGCATAACTTCTGTATACTGTCATCTGTTGTTGGACAATTAGGTTGCTTCCATATTGTGGCTGTTGTATACAACACTGCTAACGACATTGTGGTGCAGATGTCTTCTTGAAATAGGGTTCCCTTTGATATATACCCAGAAGTGGGATTGCTTGTTCGTATGTTAAGCTTATTTTTATCCATTAGAAGAAACTTCATCCTTGTTTCCAAAATGACTGCACCAAACTACATTCCTACCGGCAGTGTAGGGAGCTTCCATTACTCCACAGCTTCCCCAGCATTTACTGAATGTGGACTTTTGAATGATGACCATTGTGACTACTGGGAAGTGATACATCATTATAATTTTGAATTGTCCTTCTCTGATAATGATAGTGAGCATTTATTTTTTCATATATCTGTGTGGCATTTGAATGTCTCTATTGGAGTATTGCTTTTTTAGGGCTTCTGCACATTTTCAGATTGGGTTTCTTGTTTTTTTTTATTATTATTAGGTTGTATGAAGCCTTTATATTTTGGAAATTTAGCCTTTGTCAGTTGCATCACTTCTAAATATTTTCTTTACTCCTGCAGGTTGTCATTTTGCTTTGTTTATGAATCCCTTTGCTGTGCAAAAGCTTATGTTTTACTTGGTCCCATTTATTAATTTTGCTCTTACATCCCTTCCCTGGGTAGTCTATTCTAGAAGATCATTGCTGAGATTTATCTCAGAGTGTTTTGCCTATGTTTTCTTCTAGGAGATTTACTGTGTCTTGCTTATATTTAAGTCTTCAAGCCATTTTGAGTTTATTCTTGTATATGGATTGAAGGATTGTTCTAACTCCATTTCTCTGCATGCTGCTATCCAGGTTTCCCACCAGTTGTTGAAAAGTTGGTCTTTTCTCTGTCATATTCTTGGCTACTCTGTCAAAGATTAATTGAACATAGGTCTGTAGATTTATTCCTAGGCTCTCTATTCTCTTCCATTGGTCCATATGTGTGTTTCTGTACCAATATCATGTCATTTTCATTATTGTAGCTCTGCAATAGTGTATGGAGTCCTGATGGGTTATCTTTCTTTTACTTAACATTGCTTTGGAAACTATGGATTTTTTATGACTCTATGTAAATCTTAGGATCATTTGTTTCAGTCCTAAAAAGAAATGTTTTGCATAATTTGTTAGGAAATCAAATTTTCTGGCCTGATCGTTGTGGCTAGGACTTCCAAGACTGTACTGAATTGAAATTGTGAGAATGGGCAACCTTGTCTTGTTTCAGGTTTTTGTAAGAAGGGTTTCAGTTTTTCACCATTGAGTATTTTGCTGGCTATATATTTGAAATAAATAGCTATTATTATGTTGAGATATGGTCCCTCTGTACACACTGTGATAAGAACATTTTTTGCAGATAGGTGTTAAATGTTATCAAATGTTTTTCTGCATCTACTTAGATTATCATATGGTTTTGTGTCCTCTCTTTAGTTGATAAGGTGTATCACAATTGATTGATTGATTTGCATATGTTACACTATCCTTGTGTTCCTTGGGTGAACCTAACTTAAGAAAGGTGTATGATCTTTTTTTTACATGCTGTTGAATTCTGTTAATAATTTCCTAAGTACTTTTACATCTATGTTTATCAAAGATATTGGCCTATAGTTTTCTTTTTAGGTAGTGTCTTTGTCTGGTTTTGTTATCAGGTTGATGTTGGCCTTATGGTGTGAGTTATGGAACACTCTCTCCATATGAAACATTTGGAAGAGTTTGAGGAGGCTGGTATGTGTATTTCTTTGAATGTTTGGTCAAAATCCCCAGTGAAGCTATTTGGGTCTGAATTTTTGTTTGCAGAGATTTTTTATTTTATTGATTATTCTCTTCCATTTCTGGTGATCTGTCTGTTCAAATGGTTAATTTCTTCTTGATGCAGTAATGATGGGCTGAATGTTTCCAGAAACTTCTCCATTTCTTCTAGGTTATCCAGTGTGTTTCCATACAGTTGCTCATGGTATTCCCTTATGATTCTTTGCAAATTTGATGTACTCTTTGTTGTTTCCCCCATTTTCATTTCTTATGCTATTTGTCTTCTCTCTCTTGTCTTGTTGGTGTGCCTGTCCTGAGTTTTGTCAATTTTGTTGACTATTTCAAAAAACAGTGTGATTGATCTTTTCTGTTTTTTGATCTTTATTTCAATTCTTTCTCCCTTGATCTTTATTTTCCCACTTTGTGCTGACTTTTCATTTTGTTTGCTCTTCTCTTTATGATTACTTTACATAGAAAGTTAGATTAGTTATTTGAAATTGCTCTTCAACTTTGAGGCAGACATTGTCACTATGAACTTCCCTCTGAAGCCTGCTTTAACTGTATTCCATAGACTTTGTGTAGTGTTGTGTCATATTTCTCAAGATATTTTTTAATTTCTTCTTTTAATTCTTCACCTCCCCCACTTGCTATAGTACCATGTTTTTTAATTTATATGCTGTCATTTTTATCCCTGTTTTTCTGTGATTCATTTCTAGTTTCATGGTATTATACTCAGAAAAGATGCTTGAAATAATTTTTATCTTTTTAAATTTGTTGATGTTTCTTCTGTGCCTCAGTACATAAACTTTCCTAGAAAATGTTCCATGTGCACTGGAAAAGAATGTATATTCTCTTTTGGGGAGAAGTAGTGTTTTGAAAATATCAACCAAATCCAATTATTTTATCGTATCTTTTTGTATCTTTGTTCCCTTATTAATTTTCTGTCTGAAAGGCCAGTCTAGTGGTGGTAATGGGGAGTTATATTCTCCTACTGTGATTGTGCTCCCATCGTTTTCTCCCTTTTTATCTATTAGTATTTGATTTATGTATTTAGGTGCTCCTATATTGAGTGCATATATATTAATGAGTATAATACCCTTATTTTGTATTGCTCCTTTAATCATTATATCATGTCCTTGTTTATCTTTCTCTATGGCCTTTCTTGTAAAGTCTGTTTTGTGTGAAGTCAGTACTGCTAGTCCTGCTTTCTTGTTATGTGCATTTGCATGGAATATATTTTCCCATCTTCTGACTTTGAATTGATGTGTGTTCCTCTTTCTAAATTGGGTCTCTTGTATGATTCATGATGTAGGGTCTTGTTATATTATTCCATCTGACAATATGTATCTTTTGATTGAAGCACTAATTCCATTAACATTTTTAACAATTATTGATAAACTGGTGTTTATTTCAATATTGAACTTCATTTTCAAATTGATTTGTTATTTCCTTTTTGTTAATTTCATTATGTTTTTGTGGCTTTATAAGTTTTCTTTTAATATCTTGGTTTTTTTCTGACTTTGTGACTTCATTGTAAGCTTTTGACTTATGGTTACCCTGTTTTGTATGTATATTGACCCGTTACTATATTTGTTTATATTAACTGAAATGAATACAAAGTCAACCACATCATACAGAGAACAGAAACAAGAAGAAAACACTCTGTATTTTCCTGTTTCATGCTCTGACAGATAAAAATTTTGATGTCCTGTTTTACATCATTTTTATTCTGTTGTAAATCATTTTAGCTATTGCCTTTCCAATTATGCCTTTCACCATTCTATAGCATCCTGCTTCTTTATTTTTTGAGGAGATGTTTCATTATTTATTTTTCTGTTGCTAAATACTTTTAGTATTTGCTTGTGTGGAGATTATTTATCTCTCCTTCTATTCTAATGGAAAGCCTTGCTTGATATATTATCTTACATAACAGATTTCTTTCATTCTTGACTTTGAATATGTCTTGCCACTGCCTTCTGCCTGTTGTATTTGTGTGGGAAAACGTGTTTCAAAATATAATGTATATAATTATATATATGTAAAGAATACCTTCAAATGAAGTTAACAAATAAGGAGAAAATCTATACATTAAAAATTAGAAAATATTGATGAAGGAAAGTAAAATTGATCCAAAAAAATGAAAAGATCTCTTATGTTAATGATGTGAAACAATGTGGTTGAAACAAACATACTACCCAAAGGAAACTAAATTTAGTGTGATTCATGTCAAAATACCCATGAGATTTTTTCATTATATAGAAGAAATAAATTCAAAATTTATATGTAACCACAAAGATCTTGAGTTGACAAAATAATCTTGAAAAAGAGTATTAAATATAATAGGGTAAAGTTCTCTGATGTTAAACAGTCCTACAAATCTTTAGTAAATTAAACAACATGACAGTGGCTCAAAAACTGACTCCAATCAATAGAAGAGAAGAGAGCAAGCAGATATAATCCCTCACACCTATGATCAATTAACCTATGAAAACGGAAGCAAGAGTATGAAATGAAGAAAAGAGATTCTCCTCAATAAGAAGTGCTGGGGAGATTGAACAAGTGAAAGATAGATTAGAGTATTTCCTCACATTGTCTGCAATCAGTAAGATCCGAATTTCTTCTATTTATTATGTTTACTTATATTCCTTGCACCTGTAATTTATAGATCTATGTTTAGAACTTTTATTTCACTTATCAAATTTATTCCTATTTTATTCTTTTTGGTATAAATTTACACACAATTCTTTTCCTTATTTCTCTTTCTGATAATGTGTTGTTACTATATATAAATGCAATGGATATTTGTATATTGATTGTGTATTCTGCAAGTTTACTAAGTTTGTTCATTATTTCTAACAGTCACCGGAGGAGTCTATGGAGTTTTCTATGTATAAATATGTCATCTCTAAAAATTTTATTGGTTGCTCACATGTTGAATGCCTTTTACATTTTTTCTTGACTAGCTTGTTCTGGCTAGAACTTCTAGTATTGTAATTTAGGACTTGTGAGAAGGAGGTACTTTTTCTTATTACTGGACCAGTGGAAAACCTTCCTGTATGTGACCATTGAACTTGAAGATAGTCATGGGATTTACATATACGGCTGTTATTATGTTTAGTAATATTCTATGTAGAGCGAATTTGTTAAGAATTTTTTTATAAGTTAAGATCAGTTCTGTGAATAATTTTCCTACATTTTTTGAGAGTGTTACTTTTGAATTCTTTGTTATTTAACGGATGGTATCACATTTTATGATTTGCGTATGCTAAATAAAATTCATGAATCAGGACTAATTCCAACTTAACTATACTAAAAAATACTTATAATATGCAATGAATTCAGCTTGCTAATATTTACTTAGAATGGAATATATACATACTGAAGGAAAAATATACATTGTAGCTTGAGTGAAAATTTATTTATTTTAAAATTTTTTCTCTCATTTTGAATTTGGCTTATGTTTAATGGAATTTATGTCAGAACAAAAATTCAACTTTTGGTAGAGCAGGATTTACTACAGTTTAGTGAAACAGAACCTAGCTATTATTAACAATTAGTGTAAAAAACACTTGCCTTAAAATGCCGAATTATACTAACAATGCACTATTTTATGTCTGAGAAACATATTGCTTCCTAAAATGCATTAACTTGTCTTTTCCACCCCAACCCAAATATACTGTTATTTCTTTGTTTTTGATTGTTGTTTTCCCCTTAATGGAGGCAATGGTTATTGAACCCAGGATCTTGTTTATAAGTGTATTTATCAACATCATTTTGGAACACTTAACAGAAGTCCCAAGAGTATGGATTGTAAAGATGAAAAGAAAATTTATTTCTTCTAGGGACTGAAAAACCTCTGAGTGAAAGAATGGCAAAAGAAAACTTTTGTAAGTACACAATTAGATTTTCTCTTTTGTAATTTTAAAGTAGAATACCAAATTACATTTGTTTTACTTATAGCACTGAATTACAATTTAAAACAAAAGTTACCCCCTTTGGGATTTCTTAAATTTGATTCATTATTTTAATCTAGTTTTATTTCATAAATATTTACCATTTATTAATAAACCTACCGAATACACTGATAATTATTCTGCTCATGTTTTGAATATAGAGCTAATTATTGTAAAGTAAACAGATAACTACTTCCATTTCCAAATCAAATTAACTTTCACCTTAATTACTTATTATAATGAAATACGTATACCTTTTCTGTAGAGGTTTTACATAAATTTCACTTTAAATTCCATAAGTTTAAAATTATTTTATATATTTTGCGCATTATTTATTCTCTGTTCACAAATCTGGTATAAATTTGTGTACAAAAGTATGGAGATTGGTTTTATTTCATAGACCCCAATATTAAATTATTAAAAAGATTTTGTGGGGATAATATTTGCAGATCACACTATAAAAATAAGTATCCAATATGTTTCACTTTAACTGGATGAATGAGAATTAAACACTGGATGAATGTTACACTTGAGTTGCTAGGAGACCAGTCATTTTGTGAAGTCATATCTACTGAAGTTGAGAACCATTGTGATGGCCTAGCAGTTTATCTGTGTAGGCCTGCCAAAGCAGCATTTGTAGCTGAAGTGCTCAAAATCATGCAGATTAGAAAATTAGCTGTAGTAAAAGTTATTTGTGATGGAACATATTTCTTAAGAAATTCAAGATGTGTCTCGTAAAGATGGACCAACTGGTTCAGGAAACTCCGGTAGATCTCTATTGTGTGATCAAACATTCTCTGGGGACTTGTCTTGAGGTCTATGATTGACAAAAATGATTTTCAGAAATTGTCTGAAGAATCCTTGATAAAAACGTCATGTTACACACATTGTGTTTCTGAACCAGATGAAGGTAATGATTTTCCTTCTCTGACATTTCCAAGAAAACTCTGGAAAATGGCTGGGAGTGACCAATTTAAATCCATCTGGTGGGATGATAATGGAACTTCTGTAGTGATTGATGAAAATGTCTTTAAGAAGCAAGTTTTGGAAAGAAAGGCCACTTTCAGAATATATGAAACTGGAAGTATGATATGTTTACTTAGACAGCTTAACATATATGGGTTTAGTAGAGTGCGGCAGAATTTTCAAACATCTGCTTGTATAGCTGACGTTCTGGCAGAAGAAAAGAAGTCTCTGTTTTAAGCGAGGAATTCAGTAATTGCAGTTATGACTCGGTAACGTATATATAAAATTGTGTTTTGTACTTCAATCTATGGTAATATATATGTAAAGCGAGATTTTGAAAATTGTATGAAACTACTAAAATTCTCTTTTTTTCTAAAAATGAGGACTGTGCCTTAAGTATTCAAGATTATGAGAAACGTTACTAGCAACTATGAATCTTACGAGAAATCTAAATAAAGGTATTAAAGCTGCTATTAAAAAGTGGCTTTCACCGTTACTGCAAATGCTAACTTCTTAAATTTGATGACTATACTACTTAAATGCATATATTCCAAATAAGGGATTTCAAAATATACTCAGCAATGCTCATATATTGATGATATTATCTTTGCATAGTAAACGTGAAATCTGAGGTTTTATAGGTTAGGCTTATTTTAGTCTTGTATTTTGGTTTAAAATATTACTAAAATGTTTCTCTTTGGTTGTAGCTACAGTTCTGCCATAATCCAAATCTTAAATGAGGCTTTCCCCAGGTTTTAGTGAGAATAAAAAGAAGAGTTGGGATTAAAAATGCCTCTCTGTTATCTTCATTGGCTGAAGATTTCAAAATGAAGCACTTTAAAGCAGGGGGTAACTGTGCATAATTATGTTTTTGTGGTTGACACTAGTGGAGAAAGTGCATTTTTACTTTCTGCAAATTTAAACATGCCTCTAATAAGAAAGCCTTCTTCTAGCCACATAATAATTGGTGATACAACTACCCCGATCAGAGGTGATTTTTCTCCTCCATCATCAATGTCAGTTAGACCACCAGAACAAATTGCAGTGGATCAACGTGCTATTTTAAATCTCTTGACCACTGTCCATGGGCAGTCTCAAAGCAGCTACACTGAAGCAAATGGCCGTGTTGTGAACTTCATTACAACTAAAACTTCCACTTTTCAGAACAGCATCTTGTCTCCCATGCAGAGCAATTATTTTGGACTGATGGTGGAGGCCCTTACTTTTCCAAAAAGATATGACAACATATCTGCCAATGAAGGTCGTTTTTCTAAACTTCAACCAGGGATCAACCCACGGTTTCCTGTGACATTGATAGCTGATACATCAGCTACCTCTCTTTAAAGGCCAACTCATCAGCCATCTTCAGTTTATGAACGTTATCCTAATTACAACTGATCTACCAGAGGAATACCAGATTATGCAGGATAACAAAGATTAATATTAATGTTGGCCAATGTTGACAACTATCTGCAATTTTCTTATTTCAGCAATAAACATAGATGTGTGCCTGTATTTTCCTCGTATTTTTTTAGAATAGAGTAAGAGTTAAACGGGACACTAAGCTGAAATTTAAAGATAAAAAGAGATATTTGATTGATATGGTCATTTGATGGAACAATATGTGTGTAAATTTAAATAATTTCTTGGAAGGAAGAAGAGAAATGTAAGAATTTGGGAAAAGACTAAAACATGGAGAGAGGGAAAAATACTTAGTGGTTTCTGGTTCATCCTGGAAAGTATTAAAAGATAAATGCAGGAAAAGGCCCAGGGATCATGGTCTCTATTATGTCATCCCTGGAATCATAAAGGTCACATGATGTAGTCTCAGATGGCACATTCAGCATGTGGAAGAAAATAATAGTTAATTTTATCTACGGTCTTCTTTGTGCTGTTCTCAAAGCATTCCAGTTGGTGCTTTTTTCCTGCCCTGAAGAATCTACACTATATTTTATAGTCAATGCTTTATGTTACTTTTATGTTCCAGCCAATGACAATGTTACATCCTCAGAGTGGCACTTAATGCCTTTCCAACTCTAAGCCCACAACTCAATATAGTTTAGTCATTTTTTATAGATCTGGCATCTGACTACCTTGGCATATCTTTATGATTATCTGTTTCTGGAGATACATCCAGGTAAATGCTTGTCAACAGATTTAGCTCCAAACTCACGACTCTTTCTCCAGCGAACCCTTGGACTTAGTATGTCCTCCTTTTACCTACTTAGACTTTCCCAGGCTCAGCATAGAAACCACCAACTCCAGATGTTTTCTGTCTATACCCCTTTCCTTGTCTAACTTGGATACCAGCACAGTAACCACAGAACATGCCACAGGATGAAATTTAGTATTAAGTGAATGAAAAATACATGTTGACTTTAAGCAAAATCTACTTTCCTGAAACAACAAAACTCTCATGGTTTTCAAACTATTTCATTATGGTCTTTTTACTTCACCACAATCTAGCTCTTTTCATAGCCCAAGGACTATTCAATCAAGAAAGTAATTTGAGGTAGGTACAGGAGAAAAGTATCATTTTCTTCTTAATTCATGCCTCCAGAGGCCTAAACCATTCCATTCTCATTTGCTGGATTTTTTTCCTGTCTCTTCATCACCCACCCACCCAAAAATAGCTGATTCTCTTCCCCTTACCAATAAATATACTGCCTTCTAATAAATTTACTTCTTAGAATCAGAGCTTTGTCCAGAAGGGACACTGTCATTGCAAACATTTAATGCAGGATTATACACCCTACATATATTGTGCCATTTCTAGCCTCCACACAGGAAGTATCTAAGTGGTACTAGCCACTTGGTTGGGGTGGTCATATTCAGTAACCAAATTGCAATCTAAAATGTGTGGACAAAAAAGAGGTGAGGGTGGTAGAATTAAAAATTTGTGCAACTGCAAGAATACCAAATTTATACAGATATTAGGAAATATAAAATATTCATTGAAGACTTTGACTATTTCCCATTAATTTAAAATAAAAGGTGAAGCATTGTCAGAATGTGAAATACCCTGAAATGCTGGAAAATTTGTAGGCAAAGTCAGGGAGCCTAAGGCTTCTGCTCACAATCATGCAGCCATTGTAAGCTGATAAGACTGGAATGGCAAAATTGAGTCCTGAAAATGTGTCACCATTTGTGAAAAAGCCTTTGATAATCTGGAGAATGGGCAAATGGGCCAGGGTAAGCTCTAGCAACATCCCACCAATATGACCTTTACCAAGAGAAGAAAAGAGCACACTTGCTGCAGGAGATATGTGTCTGGACAGCAGTGGTTTTTCCTAAAACAGAAACATCAAGCTTTTAATTTTGTCAGCTGCACTATGATGGTGACTATTTTGTTGCTTACATTAGCAGTCTGAGGTTCAGTTGGGCTGGTTCAGCAGCTAGTTTCCAGCTCTGTTATCACACAGTGGGTCTTACTGTGATCATCATAACAAGTTTCTATACTGATAAGTCAAAGGCTACAGTTTAATTTAAAATTAGATATCCTAAAGAAGAATATTATTTGTTTGTCCATCTGTAGTATTCTACCTGGGAATACCTAGACTATTGGCAAAAGTACAAAACTTGGCTGGTGTTTGAAAACTATTCTCTGAGCCCTGCCCACTGAATTCTTCCCACTAAAAACTACAAATATGTGTACCACTGTGTGTGTGTGTGAAGATGGATTGTTAAGCTGTAACTAAGATTGTCTTAGTTGGGTTAACAGTGAATTATTCCTCTGCATCTGGCAGAATCTCTGTGAATTTAGTGTTTCTTTGATCCTACAGATTTTCCCCCAAGCAGGGAGATGTAGATTATATTTCTCCAAGTATACTAATTGTTACCTGTTCATTTAATCCCAAGCTAATACTCGGGCCAAGCCAGTGAACCCTTTAATTGGACAGAGGCATATACATTCCCCAGTCCTTTAATATAAGCTTATGTCTGATTGTTTTTCTTTTAATTTTCATTGTTGACACCACTTATTTTGTCTTTGAACACACCTTGACTAATTTACAGAGACTGACCACTAATTTATTCCCTTTAAGCTACACATTACAATAACCTTTCTTTCCTTGGACTACCTGGATTACAGTGAGCATAGTCATCATTTTGAAAGCAGTCCTCAGTCCTAAAAATGCAGAATCTTTACAGTTCTTTGCCCAGCACTTGAGCGGTAATATTTGTTGTGGATCTCAGGTATTATCCTCACATACCATATTGCAACTATGAGAAAACAGCACATTGTTATCCAAAATCAAGCCTTTGACAGTATTACATTCCCATTGCAAAACAGTTAATAATTGTAGGAGTTAGGAGATTTTACCATTGTGAGAATTTTAGAATCATAGCATGTTCATTTCTTACAGATGCTCTCGTGGAAATGAGATTTTCGGTCTGAGACAGTGAACTTTACCACTCACAGCAAGAGCAGTCAGTTTTAAATTTGTATCCATTCCCTAATCTCAGATGAATACACAAAATGAAATTTTGTTGCCTACAGAAGCAGTGGGCTGTTAATATGAAGAAAGTTTAAGGCATGGTATAATACTAATTTTATTCATATCTTTATGTATAATTTATTAGAATCACTTATTTATTAGTATCTTGAACTAGGATAAGTATATCATGAAAAAGTTTATTGCTGCAAAGACAATCATGAGAAATGACATGGGAAAATGTGACCATTGACTTTCCATTATTTCTTCCACTTTTATTGAGATATAATTGGCATAAAAGATTGTGTAAATTTAGGTGCACAGGATAGTGATTTGATTTACATGTATCATGAAATAAATATCATAACAACTTTAGGGAAAATTCATTATTTCATTTTGATAAAATTGTAAAGAAATTCAGTTTGGAAACAGAAACATTATGGTCTAATCTCTTCACAAAATTGATATAGAAAGTAAAGCAGTATTAATTTTAATTTTCATGTTACTACGGTGCATCCCTAGAACACGATTATTTATAGAACATAAAGCAGTATTTATTATAGATTCCATGTTATTTCAGGGCATCCCAAGAACACGATTATTTTATGCATGGATATTTATAGCTTTTGAGTGCATTAATCAAGTCCTCCTTTCCCAAACCCTGCCTCTGTTAACTACAAATATAATTTTTTTCTATGTGTATGTTTGTTTTTGAAGTGTACTTAAATCTATAACACTGTGTAAGTTTATCCTACATAACATAATTTTTGCTGTTTTTAATATATTTCAAACATCACCAGAATATATCTAGTTTGATATGTTGCTATTTAAAGATAGTAATAGTTATTGGATATTCCCCATACAGTACATTTCTTGTCCCTGGCTCATTTAATTTCCAACTGGAAATTTTTCTCAATTTCCTCAAATTTTCTTTTCCTCACCCCATTTCCCTCCTTCTTGTGAACAACCTGTTCCTTTCTTTATCTATAATTCCTTTTCTGTGTTGTTATGTTCATTTGTTTTAAATTTCAAATATGAGTAAAATCAATCAGCATTTGTCATTCAATTTCTGACTTATTTCATTTAGCATAATACCCTCATGGTCAACCCATTTGTTGCAAATGGCAAGAACTTATTCTTTTTAGAGCTGAGTAATAACCCATTATATTTTTATGTGTGTGTGTGCATATATATATATATATATATAGTGCATATATATAAATATAAAATGTGTTTGTGTGTATATATATATAGATGAATCTGTACTTAATATAGGTAGATACATATACTATAAACACACATCTTTTCCATCATCTATTGATGAGCAACTAATTTGCTTCTTTATCCTGTCTATTGTGGATAATTCTGCAGTGAATATAGGGTTGAATTTATCTTTTCTTATTAGTGTAATTATTTTCTTGGAATAAGTATCCTAATATGTATATTTTGGATTATATTTCATTAATAATTTTTACTTAAAGCTCCATGTTGTTTTCCACAGTGGCATCACATATTTACATTCACTCCAGCAGTGCATCAGGGTTGTTTTTCTAACATCCTAACCAACAGTTATGTTTGTTATCTTTTTGATAATAGTCATTCTTACAGGAGTGACATAAAATCTCATTGTGTTTTGGACATGAATTTTTCTGATGGTTTGTGATGTTGATCGGTTTCATGTGCCTGGTGGTTACCTTTCCCCCACTGTATATTCATTTTTTGTAATGGGCTAAATGACCATAAGTGTCTGAATTCATTTTCAGGCATTCTGTTGTGTTCCATTATTCTGTTTGTTCTGTGCCACAACCATATCCTTTTTAATACTGTAGCTTTGTATTATAGTTTAAATCAGGGACAGTGATACATCCTCTTTTTTCTTTGTTAAAGTTATTTGTGTTTTTAGTTTGATTGTTTTCTTTCCTTTCTTTTTTTTCTTTGTGATTTCATCTCTTTTGGGTTTACATGTAAATTTTAGAATTATTTTTTGTAAGTGTCAGAAAATGCCCTTGGTATTTTGATAGGCACTGAATTTAATTTGTGTATTTTGTTGGCTAATACTGTCATTTAAACAATATTATTTCCTCATCTACGAACAAAGTATAGACTTTCATATGTTTGCATTATCTTCAATTTCTGTTATAAATATTTTATATTTTTTTGAGTACAGGTATTTTACCTCCTTGGTTGGATACATTTCTTGATTTTTTTTTCTAATGAAACTATAAATGTGACATTTCCATCAATTTCTCTCTCTGTTAGCTTGTTGTTAGTGTGTAGAAATGCAAGATATGTGTATGTTATTTTTACATTCGGAAATTTTACCAAATGCATTGATAAGCCCTAGTAGTTTTGTGTCGAATTCTTTAGGATTTCTGTTTAAAGTATGTCATCTGAAAACAGATACTTTTACTCCTTCTCTTAATTAGATATATTTTATTTATTTTTATTTTGTATAGCTATGGCTAGAATTTCCTTGCAATACTGAATAAAAGTGGTAAGAGTGAGCATTCTTGTCTTCTTCCTGCTCTTATTGGAGACGCTTTCAGATTATAATCAGTGAGTGTCATGTTAGTGGTGTTCTTGTCATATATGACCCTTAACTGTGTTGATGTATGTTTCCTCATGCCCAATTTCAGGAGAAATATATTGATAAATAGATACTGAATTTGTCAAAACATTTTATGAATCTATTGAGGTGACCATATAATTTTTATAATTCAGGTTGTTTGTGTGGTGTATCAATAAAATGTCCATAATCATATTGCATAATCCTCTTAATGTATTGTTGGATTTGCTAACAATTTTGTGGTGATTTTTGCATCTATGCTTATCAGTAGTATTTAACCTGTAAATTTTTGAGGTATTTGTTCCAGTTCTACTAGAAGTGTGATACAGAAATGTAGGGTAGAAAGCCTCCTTTCCTCTCGAAATTTTTGGAATAGGCTGAGAAGTATAGGTGATAGCTCTTCTTTAAATGTTTGGCAGAAATCACCTGTGAAGCTGTCTAGGCCTGGAATTTTACTTCTAGGGAGATTTTTTTAAATACTTATTCAATTTCATTAGTGATAATCTGTTCATATTTTCTTTCACATTCCATTCTGGAGATTAAATCTTTCTAAGAAATGGTCCATTTCTTCAAGGGTTTCCATTTTATTGGCATATAATTTGTTGTATCATCTTATGATGCTTTGTATTTTTTGATATAAGCCGTAACTTCTCATTAATTTTTGAGCTTATCAATCTTGAACTCTCTTTTTTGCTCATGTGTCTGGTTAAAGTTTACCAACATTATTTATCTTTCAAAAGTCATTATTTAGATTGATTAAATGTTTATATTTTTAATCCTTACTTTATTTAATTATGTTCTGTCCTTTCAGCTGTCTTTACCTGTACTAACAAGTTTCTTTTATTATTTTGCTACATATTTGTTGGTAAGTATACATTATAAGAGAAAGATATTTTTATTGGTATAAGTGGGATTAATTTCCTATAAGCATCTCTATTAATACCGCTATGTTATACCCCATGGATTTTGTTTTTGTTGTCATTTTTCTTTATATATTTTTCTTTGATTTATACAGCAATCCATTTGTTGTTAATAATATTTGATTTATCCTCCATACTTTAGTATTTTTCTCAGGTTTTTTCCTTTAGTAAATTTCTATTTTCACAGAATCCATAAGTTTCTTCACAAAACAAGGAGAAAAATAATAAAATTTATACATACATCTGAAAGACCCAAATTTTCTAAAATTATTTTTAAAAATGAGCAAAGCTGTGGATATTACCTTCCCTGAGTTTAGAACTTACTACAAAGCTACAGTAATCAGTACATCAATATATGGCACTTATAGAAACACATAGATCAATGGAACAAAATAAAGAGTCTGAAAATAAACCCACACACATATGGTCAATTACTCTACAAAGGAGGAGGCAAGAGTATACAATGGAAAAAAGGCAGTCTCTTCAACATGTAGTTCTGAGAGAACAGGACAGTACATGTAAAAGGAAGATGAAAAAGCACTTCCTTCCATAGTATAAAAAATGAGATAAAAATGCATTAATTTCCTAAATGTAAAGCGTTAAACTATACAAATTCTGACAAAGAACAGGAGCAGAAATGACTTTGAGATAAATCATAGCAATCTTTATTTTTGTTCTGTCTCCAAATTAAAAAAAAAGGAAAACAAAAAATTACAATTTTTAGTTTACTAAGGAAAAAATAGATGTACTCTGTGATATAGTGATCCTATTTATTGTATAAGTGTGAAGTGCAAAAACTTTTGCAGAGCATAGGAAACCTTCAAGACATGAAAACAGACAGAATAGAAGGAAAAATTTCAGACAATGAGACCAACAAGATGTTATTATCCATAATATATATATAGCATATTAGAGTCAATATGTGAAAAATAAAGACCTCAAATTAAGTACAGTTGAAGAATCTTCATGGAAACTTTGCAAAAACAGACATGTGGATGATTTTAATCCTTATAAAAAGAAACATAACGTTGCTATTTTTCAGGAAAACATAAATCAAAACCAGAGAGAAATATAATTTTAGAGCAACCAAAATGGCTATTAACAAAAAGTCTACAAATGACAAACATTAATAAGAATGTCGATAAGAGGGAAACCAGGTACACTGATGGTGGAAACATAAATTGATGCATCCACTATTATAAAACAGTAGACAGTGCTCAGAAAACTAGAAATAGAAGCATTATATGTTGCAACAATTCAAATTTTCAGTATAAATCTAAAAAAAAATGAAAAGATTAACTTAAAAGATATATTACCCCCAATGTTCTTAACATCATCATTTATAGTAGCTAAGGGTAGAAGCATAACTCAACTGCCCATCAACAGATGATTGGCTGAAATAGATGTGAGATATAGATAACATAATGAATACTTCATCATTGTATAATAAACAGTAAATTTCTGCCATTTGGAACAATGTGACTGGACACAGAGAGTGTTGTACATAGGAAAATAAGTCATACTGAGAAAAACACTCTACATTGTCACTTAAATGAGGAAAATAAAGATATAAGAGAAATAATCATAAAAAAAAAGAATCACAAATATATATGTGGTGTAACAAGTCGTGGTGTCCTGTGGGGAAAGGGAAGAAGGATGGATAATATAGAAATCTGCAAGCTACAAGTAATAAATTAGAGAATCAAAAGGGCTATATTTACAGCACAGAGAGTTATTTTAATAATTTAATTGATTTTAAAGAGTTTATAGGGATATATTTTAGTAAAATGTGCATGTAGGTGGGAAAAACATTGAAGAAAAAAACCCAGAAAAATCAAAATATTTTGTAGTACTATGATATTAAGGGAGGTGATTTGTTCACTTTCTTTAGTGTTCTTATAATGTTCTAATTAGAATTTAAGCTTTTAATTGAAAAAGTATATACTTTTAGAAGTGACATAAGTTTAAACTATTTTTGTCCCTCCCCTTATACCTACACTCAGTAAAACGTTCACATCTGAACAAAAGTAACTACAACACAAAACAATACTCCAGAACAAATGTGAACAGGTGAAGTTCAGCGGACTAAAACACACAAAGGAGGCTGAAATGAGGAAAGAGCCGAGTTGGTGTCTGCAACCAAGGCCCCCTAAATAGGATATCTGAGTCCACAAGTTCAGAGAACCCAGTAGAAACAGGGTCTCAGTGGTTCACACAGCTTCGGCATCCAATTGCACCAGTATTCATGATCACAGGTAACTAGGAGGGAGCCACAATGCAGACAGAGTTTCCATCCTTCAGACACTCAGACATTCATGAATCTGTCCCTACACCCCATTCACAGTGGTGGAGACAATTTACCTTGCAACACTGGACATGGGAAAGGCACTTGTCTGATTCCAAATACCCACCTGTCTTTACACATTTCCTCAATGTGTACACTGATTCTCAAGGGATATCAGATAAAAGGAAGGGTTCGCCGTCCCAGTGACAACAGTGGCATTAACTACCAGAGAATTCCAATAAGTGACAATGAAAGAACATCTTTTGTCCAGACCGTAGCGACTGTAAAGGGACATTTTGAAATATAATCAGAAGTAGATCAGGTAAGTAAACCAAAAATTGTGCAATATTGCAAGCTAGCAGAAGACAAAAGCAAGGACTCCAACTCCCAATGTGTTATTAAGTGCCATCAGAGCAATAATTTATCAAGATCATGACCAATCACAGTAACATTACAGGGCACGCTAACACACAGATAGACACACACAGACACCGACACAGACACAGAAACACATGCACACTCACAATGTCAACCCTGCAGCAAACAAATTTAAAGTCATGGTATATTGCCATATAACTAATAGAGAATCCAAATAGGTGTCATACAGAAACTCAAAAAAAAGAACAAAACTAAGAAAGCAATTTAGTGAGCTCAGGAAGAAATGAAACGATGATAAGGAATACATTACCAAAGAGACTGAAACTATAAAATATCCAAACATTATAGGAGGACCAGGAGAACTTAATAAATGATATGAAGAATGCAACAGAAAGCATTGGAAGTAGAGTGTATTTGTGGGAGAGAGATTAGCAAACTCACCATTACAAAACTAGAAATGATAGGAGAGGGCAGAGATTCAAGATATCAAAAAGTGAGGAAATTCTTCAGTAGCCATCAGACTTCTTCAGGAAGTGCACATTAGAGTGGAATCCTGTAAGGAGCAGAAAGTTAGAAGGCAGCTGTTGGTTTATTTAAAGAAGTAATAGTTGATAACTTCCCGAACCTGTGTAAGGAACTGATATACAAGTCCGTGAGCCAACAAAACACCAATAACTTTAAGACAAAGTGACCTCCTTGAAGATACGTCATATGCAAATTGACAAGACAATGACAGAGTAAAAATTTAAAGGCAGCCAAAAAAGTTATGTTAATCTACAAAGAAACACCCATTAGGCTATCAGCAGATTTCTGAACAAAAACATACACCAAAGGTAAATAAAATTGTATTTTCAAACTACTGAAATAAGAAATCACTCACCCAATATTACTTACACAGTTATCGCTTACATATAAACTGAAAGTGAAGACTTTAATAAACAAACATGAATGAGATGAAAATACAAAACCGATACACCTTAGAAGAGGTGCAGTAAAGAAGTCTTCTAAGAAATATAAAATGGCAAAAATATGCAAAACATTGACCAAAATGCTAAGGAGAGACCACGAGAAAGTTGCATTTGTTTCTTTGGTTATGTTGTTAAATGCTGGTATACTATATGCATTAAGAGAGAAAAAGATGAAATCAGGGGCAATAAATATAGATACTTCAAACTGGTATCATGTTCACAAGAGTAAAAGAAATAATTTGAAACAGTAATCATAAAAAGTGAAGAGTAAAATGAAACAATATTAAAGGAAGATGCTATCAGTGGAAAAAGGACTAAATTATACATGATATGTTTTATTTTTAATTGAAGTACAGTAGATGTAAAATATTGTGTAGTTTCAGATGTACAGCATAGTGAATCCAACCACTATGTAGATTATATTGCATTATGAATTATTACAATAATTGTAACATACAATTATTTTAAGCTATTGTGTTTAATTCCCTTATCTATACAGATTATCTTTGTTGCTTTTCTACTTCATGTATACTTCTTTGTATATGTCAATGTCCTACCATTGAATTCTCTTTCCCTTCCACTTTGGTAAACATAATTTTTTTCCCATATTTTTGAGTATGCTTAAGTCTTGTCTATCTAATCTCTTTACATCTCCATCATGTCTCTATCTAAGTATTGATCTATCTATCTATCTATCTATCTGTCTATCTATCTATCTATCTATATATCTATATATCTATCATGTACATATGTATTTGTACTTCTGTTTATCTGTCATCTATCAATAGATAGCTATAAAAAGATGTACACAGATATTTTTTATTCTTTATTCCACATATAAATTAAATTATATACTTTTGTCTTTGTCTAAGTTACTTCACTAAACACAAAATTTACTAGGATCTTTCACGATGCAGAAATAGCAATGTGTTATAATTTTTCATGGCTGAGTATTATTCCGTTGCATATTTATAGAAACATCATTTCTTCTTAAGTCCATAGTCTGCTGTGTACTCTTGGATTGTTTGCCTGTCTTGCATATTATAAACACGGCTGTTGTGAACATTGGTTCTACTCAATTTTGGATGTTTTCCCCAGATTTTTCCTAGGAAAGTTATTACTGGGTCATATGGTATTTAACTTTTTAGTTTTTAAACAAATATGAATACTGTATTCCTTAGAAGCTGTACCAATTTACATTTCTACCAAGAGTATACAAGAGATTTCTTACGTCCACATCATCTCCAACACTTACTATTTGTAGACATTTTGATAATAGCCGTTTGGCCACTGTGAACTGATACCTCATTGTGATTTTGATTTGCAATTACCTAATAATTAGAAATGTTGTGAAATTTTATCACTTGCTTGTTACTCATCTGGATGTTACTTTGGAAAAATATTAACTCAGGTACTCTGCTGTTGTTTTTGATTGGGTTTTGTTTTTTCACCTTGAATTGTGTAACCTAAATCCATGTTACATCTATAAACCTACATCTATTAACCCCTGGTCACTTGCATTGTTTGCAAATATGTTCTCCAATTACACAGGCAGGGTTTTAATTTCATTGATAGTGTCCTTAGCTGTGCAGAAATTTTCAAGTTTGTTTAGGTCCCACTTGTTTATTTTTGCTTTTATTTCTTTTGCCTTAAGAGTCTGATATAAGAAAATATTCCTATGATGTGTATACAATAGTGTATCACCTATATTCCCTTCTAGCAGTTTTATAGTTTCATTTCTTACATTTAGGTCCTTAATAAACTTGGATTTTATTTTTGTATATGATGTCAGGGAACGCTTTCATTTCACTGTTTTACATGTAGATGTCCTGATTTCCCATCACCATCCATTGACGAGACTGTCTTTTCTCCATTGTGAACTGTTGCCTCTTTTATCATAGATTCATTGCTCATAGGTGTGTGGAATTATTTCTAGGCTCTCTATCTCTTTTTATTAATTATATCTCTGTGCCAATGCCATACTGTTTGTATTACTGTACGTTTGTAGTATAGTAAAGTATCCAGGAGGGTTATACCTCAAGATTTGTTGTTATTTCTCAAGGTCATTTAAGCAATTTTTAATGGTTCCATGTAAAACTTAGAGTTATTTATTTTCTCTTTCTGTGGAAAATACTACAGCTTCATAACAGGAATTGCATTAAATCTTTAGGTTTCTATGTGTAGTACGGCCGTGTTAACAATATGAACTCTTTCAATCCAAGACCACAAGATATCTTTCAATTTCTTTGAATCATTTTTATTTCTTTGTCAATGTTTTATAATTTTCAGTGTGTAGATATTTCACATATGTGGTTACTTTTATTCCAAGATAGTCGGAGGAATGGGGTGTTAAATATTATTGCTTTCAACATCCATTTCATGATATCTCATGATTAATGTTGACAAATGCAAGAGACGTCTTTACATTAATCATGTACCTTGCTTCCTTGATGAAATTATTTATTGTTCATAATAGCCAGTGTGGAGCTCTTAGGACTCTCTGTGTAGATATTTATGTCTTCAATACTGGTGACAATTTTGCCTCTTTCTTTCCGTTTAGTCTTTCTTTTACTTATTTTTCTTATCCTTTTCCTTTCTTCTATTACTATATTACAGAAGTGGTGAGAGTAGGAATCCTTTCCTTGTCCCCGAATTTACCCAGAAGGCTTTCAGCCTTTCCCCTGAGTATTATAAATTGTTATAAATGGCCTTTAGTATGGAGAGAAATATTCCCATTGTACTCACTTTCATGAGAGTTCTGATGATGAATGTATGTTGAATTTTGTCATGCTTTTCCTTTTTATACTGACATGGTTTGTGAATTTTGTCCTTCCTTTATTAGATATGTGTCATGCTGCTTGACTTCTGTATGGTGAAACATCCTAGTGACTCTGGAAGGAATCCAAATGATCATAGTATATAATCCTTTCTATGTATTGCTGGTTTAATTTGTGGAAGTTTTTCATGTATTTTTGAATCTATATTCATCAATGATAATGGATTTTCATTTTCATTTCTTTTTTTAGTAGTGTCTTTGACTGGTTTTTATATAAGGGTAATGGTGGCCTCATGGAATAACTTTGGGAATTGTTCTTCCTCCTTCATTTTTTAAAATACTTGGGGGGAATAGGAATTTAGTGAAGGAATGCAGGCATTTTGTTCAAGGGGTGTTGTCAAAATTTTACATTTTATTTAACTTATAATCATTGCTCTATTCAAGTTCTCAGTTTCTCTTTATTCAGTCTTGGCAGGCTGTGCATTTTTAGAAATTTGTCCATTTCTTTTAGGTCGTCCAGTTGGTTGTCATGTAACAGCTCATAGTGTTTTCATAAACTTTTTTTGTATTTCTGTAATATCAGATATTATATATACTGTTTCATTTCTTATTTTTTTTGGGTCCAGTCTCTGTATTTCTTCATAAGCTTGGCTAAATGCTTTCCTGTTTGTTAATATTTTATGAAAAATTAAAGCTGTTGATTTTATGATTTGTAATTTATTTTTCAAATTTTTATTTATTTTCAACCTTATCATTAAAGATTTCTCATTCTACTGCCTTTGGGATTTGTTTGTTCTTATTTCGTGTTATTTTGGGTTGTATGCTTGGTCCTTTGTATGAGGTTTCCCTTGTTCCTTGTAGAAGGCCTGATTTGTTCACAACTTACCTCGTAGATTAGTCTTTGATGCATCCCATACATTTATGAAGCTGTGTTTTCAGTGTCATTTGTCTCCAGGTATTTTACTACCTCTTTGATTACATCATTGACCTTGTTTTATTGTATTTTTTTAAAGAATGTGGTTTTACCTCATGTTTGTGTTTTTCCTATTCTTCTTTCTAAAGTTCATGCATAGCTTCATAGTTTTGTGTATGGAAAAATACTTGCTATAATCTATATTTGGTTAAAGTTCCTGAGGCTTATTTCATGACATAATATGTGGTTAATTCCTTAGATAACATTCTGTGCACACTTGAAAAGTTCATGTGTTCTGATTTTCTGATGAAGTGTCCAACAGCTCAGTTAGATTCAAATGATCTAATATGGTATTAATACCTCTGTTCCCTTACAGATATACTTTCTGGATGATTTGATCATCACAATAGTGAGGTGTTAAACTCATCTACTATTATTGTTTTATAAGGAATTAATTCTATCATGTCTACTAAAATTTCTTTTTATACTTAGGATTTATGGTGTTAGGCCATACATAATTTAATGAGTGTAATTCCCAATTTTTTTATTGATATCTTTTTCTTTATATAATCTCAAATTTCTTTCATTTTGGCCCTCATTTTAAAACTTACTTTGTATGAATAGAGCATAGAAATCTGCACTTTCTTGTCATTTCCATGGAATAACTTTTCCATTTATTTCAAGTCTATGTTTATCTTCCACAATAAAGTGAGACTTTTTCAGTGGGAGGCAAAGATGCTGGAGCAGAAGGATGCTCATAGCTCACCCTTTCCCACAAATGCACCAAGACTCACATCCACAGACCCACTCAGCTAACCAGAGAACCTGCATAACTATAACAGGACATTGTCCTCTTCAATAGATAAACATGCGAAAAATCTGGTAGGGGAAAAGGATGAAAGAAAGAAGAAAAGGCAAAACAGAGTGGGATAGTTACCATGGGGAGGGAGCAGCAAAGATGGACAGGTGCTCATTTACTGTGTCTCCCCTCTCCAACTGAGATTTCAGCAGGATGGTCGTGGAGCCTCCATGGCTTGGACCTGTACAAAGTATAAGTTGACTGAAAGAACTAAGTTAAACAGGCACAGAGGATCCCTGTGAGACCTAGCAAATGATGCAGCCTGGAAGCTGGGGGCATGGCCAAGTTGCCCAAACTGGGTGGTAGATTGGGATGGCTGCAATGTGGCAGCCCAGGGGAATGGAGTGGGCTTTGTGCCATGGCTGTGGGAGCACAGGGCAGAACACCTGGGCCCTCCATATAACAACAGGGCAGATGAGCCCTGTGGCTGAAAGGGTGCATTCCCCATCTCTGAAAATCCACAAATTTTCTAGGTGAAGAGATCTGGGGTTCAGACACAGCCACCATACCCTCTGGTGTTTTGCACCCATGTGGCAGTGGGGGCAAAAACTGCATCTACACCTAAGGACTTAGCAGCCTCAAGGGCCAGACAGAGTCTTGTCTAAACCATGAGGCACATAGGGTCCTACTGTAATGGTTCCTCAGGAAACTTGTCCGCTAAGACAAACAAGGAGCTGGATTTTGGCTCAGATCTGGGACAGGGCAGTTCCTCAGACTTCCCTGAGCCCATTTCCGGTGTGCATAACCGAGGCAGAGCGTACAGTGACACAGATCAGCAGAGTGAGCAGCACAATGAGGGGGTGGGTGACCCCCACATTTTTGGCTGGAATGCAGCCACTGACCATGGTGTAGAGAGAGGGTGTGATGCCCAATCCTGCCTGGTCAGTCTGCAACATCTGACTGCAGCATTGGGCAGGGCAGTGACAAGCCAGCCCAGAGTAAAGAGAGCTTCATCAGACCCAGTGTTGGGTGTAGGAGCGATCTGCTTACTGACATGCCCTGGGAGCAGCACAGATGAGGTCTCCAATTGACGGCCTCTGAAAACAGTAAGCTAAAGATTTCACATTAAATGTACACATTCTCCAGGAGGACACTGAACACACTCTTGTTTTAATCAATTTATTCGGTTTCATTTTTTATTACCCTCCTAATTTCTACTTCTTCTGCAATTATATATACCCCCATTTTAATGCCTTTGAAATTTTTAAAAATATTTTTATTATTATTATTTTTCAAAACTCGGCTTCAACTTGCTTTTCTATTATTCATTATAGAATATCTTCAAACCTTTATTTCACCCTTCTTTAAAATTCCTTATCTCTTTCTCTCTTTTCTCTTTTCTAAGTTGTACTTCTACATAGGCATTAGGTAGATAAACTCCTTTAGGATCACAGAAGATAACTGATACACGAAAAACCACAGTGCCAGAGAGGTAGGAGCAAGATGAAGGAGCAGAGAAACCATTTCCAATTAAAAGCACAAGAGAAATCCCCTGAAAGAACGATCAGTGAAATAGACAATGAATCCTACTACATCAAGATTTCAAAAATAGTGTGATCAAACTACTGAAGGAAATAAAAGAGATAGTGTTTAGAGATATAAAGTATGTCATAAATGAAATGGAAGCTTTACAGAAGAGCCGAGTAGAATCGGTAAACTCATTAACTGAGATGAGGAATGATGAAAAGGTGTCACAAAGCTGACTAGATAAAACAGAGGAACGAATTAGTGACTTAGAAGACAGTACAATAGAAAGCACCCAATCAGAAGAGCTACAAGAGAAACAATGAGAAACAAATGAAAAAAACATAAGGGACCTATGGGATAATAGAAAGCATGCCAATATTGGCATGATAGAAGTCCTTGAAGGGGAGGAAAGATCAAAGGGGATTGAAAAGTTGTTTGAAGAAATCATGACTGAGAACTTCCCAAACTTAAAGATGGAATCACATATCCAAGTACAGGAAGCTCAGAGTGTCCCAAACAAAAGAACCCAAATACACCCACAAAAAGACATATAATTAAGATGGCCAGAGTCAGGGATAAAGAAATGATCCTAAAGGCAGTAAGAGCAGAGAAAAGAGTGAGTTACAAGGGAATGCACAGAAAGCTCCCAGCTGATTTCTCTACACAAGTACTACAGGACAGAAGGAAGTGGCAAGACATATTCAAAGTCCTGAAAGGAAAAAATTATATACAGTAGGATACTTTGACCAGCAAGGCTATCATTTATGGTAGAAGGAAACAAAGAATTTCACAGACAAGAAAAAGCTACAAGAGTTTAGCAACACTAGACCCCTGATAAAAGAAATATTGAAAGGTCTTCTCTAAAAAGAAAAGAAGCAGGATAATACAGAAATGTGAAACTCACAGCTGGAAACGTGATAACTCATGAATTATAAATAAAATAAACAGAAAATTTTAAAATAAGACATAGAAATCATTGAGAGTGGGAAAGGGAGGCAGGAAAACAGAGAATTTTTTTTTTGTTCTTTCATTTAAATTTTTTTTTCTCAGTGGGATGGGTTTGAGATCATGTTAATATCATATTAATAAAAGCAGTTATAGTAATGTTCAAAAAGACTTAAAAAAAGGGTAACAAGAAGAAATAAACTTACCAGGGAGTCACTAAATCTAAATAAAATTCATGATAATACAAAGGAAAATTACCAAACCATTAAAGGAAGATGAAAGGAACAAAGAGGAAATAATAAATCAAATGGACAATATGGTAAAAATGGCAATAAACTCAAACCTATCATCAATTAAAATAAATGTTAATGGACTAAATGCTCCACTCGAAATTCATAGAGTGGCATGCTGGATAATAAAGCAAGAACCTTCAATATGCTGCATACAAGAGACCCAATTCAGAGAGAAGGACATATATAGATTGTGACTGAAAGGATGGAAAAGGGTATTCCATACAATTGGAAAAGCCAAAAAACAGGTGTTGCATTACTGATTTCAGACAGAATACTCTTTAATACAAAGGCCATAAAGTAAGATAAAGAAGGACATTATATACTGATTGACGGAGTGATACAATATGAGGATAGTATACTCGTTAATACGTATGCAACAAATACAGGAACACCAAGTACATAAAATGATTACTAACTTATATTAAGGAGGATTTATATTTGGAGATTTCAACACTGCATTAACATCACTGGACAAATCATTGAGACAGAAATTAAATTAGGCAACAGAGAAATTAAATAATACAATAGAAATAATACATATGTTGCATATTTTCAGAGCATTGCACCCCCATAAGAGGATATGCAATCTTTTGAAGTGCACGTGGAATATTTTCCAGGATTCATGATGTACATGAGCACAAAAGAAACCTCAGCAATTTTAAGAAGATAGTAATTACCTCAAGCATCTTTACTGAACACAATGCTATGACGGTAGAAATCAACAACAGAGAAACAAACAATAGCAAAAGGAAAACATGGAGGTTAAACAATATTTTATTAAAAAAACAATGGTTCAATGAAGAAATCAATGCTGAAATGAAAAAGTACCTTCAGACTAAAGAAAATGAATACAAAACCATACAAAATTTATGGGACACAGCAAAAGCAGTGCTGAGAGGGGAGTTTATAGTGATACAGGCCTTGCTTAAAAAAGAAGAATAATCACAAATAAACGATTTAACCCACTAGCAGAATGCACTTGAAAAAGAAGTACAAAAAACATAAAAGGTAGCAGAAGTAAGAAATCATAAATATTGGGGAGGAAATAAATAAAATAGAGATTAAAAACACCATAGGGAAAAATGCAACAAATCCAAAAGCTGGTTTTTTGAAAAGTAAGTAAAATCAACAAACCACTGTCCAAACTCAAATAAAAGAAAAGAATGAGAGCACAAATTAGCAAAATAAGGAAGGAGAATGGAGAAATAACAACAAATAAAAAATAAATGCAGAATATCATTTGAAAATATAATTAAAAGTATATTGAAACAAACTGTAAAACCTAGAGGAGATGGACAAGTTTCTAGAAACATACTGCCCACCAAGACTGAATCAAGAAGAAACTGACCCCTTGAACAAGCAGAGCACTAGAAATGAAATCAAAATAGCAATATAAAACCTCCCTAAAAATAGCATTCCAGGACCGGACGGTTTCACTGATGAATTCTACAAAACATGCAAAGAAGACTCATATCAGTCCTTCTCAAACTCTTCCAGAAAATTGAAAATGAAGGAATACTCCCAAAGTCATTCTATGAATCCACAATCACCCTGATACCACAACCAGGCAAAGACACTAACAAAAAAGAGGATTATAGGCCAATATAACTTATGAACACAGACGCCAAAATGTTCACCAAAATAGTAGAAATTAGAATCCAACAACACAGATAAAAGATTATACATCATGACCAATGAGGATCTTGCCAGGGACACAGAGGTGGTTCAACATATGCAAATCAATCAGTGTAATGCATCACATCAACAAAAGAAAGGAACAAAACCACATGATCATCTCAATAGATGCAGGAAAAGCAATTGATAAAATTAAACACCCATGTATGATAAAAAATCTCACCAAAGTGGGCATAGAGGGAACATATTTAAGCATCATGAAAGCTATAGAAAACAAACCTACAGCGAACATAGTACTCAATGGTGAGAAAGTCAAAATATTCCAACTAAAATCTGGGAAAATACAAGGATGCACACTTTCACCACTCCAACTCAATATAATCTTGAAAGTCCTAGCCACAGCAATCAAAGAAGAGAGAGAATTAAAAGAGAAGCAAATTGGAAAGGAAGAGATAAAAGTCTTACGATATGCAGATAATATGTTACTATATATAGAAAACCCTGCAAGATCCAGAAAAAACTAATAAATCTGATTGAAACATTCAGCAAGGTAGCAGGTTAAATGATTAAGTTTCAAAAATCAGTGGCATATCTTTACGCTAATGATTCAGATATTACTATAGAGGTACAGTCAACATGACAGCACTGTATCTGTAGGAAAACATACATATAGGCCAATGGAACAGAATTGAGAGCCCATAAATGAACCCGCAAACTTTTGGTCAATTAATTTTCGACAAAGGAGGCAAGAAAATACAAAGGAATTGAGATAGACACTTCAGCAAATGGTGTTGGGAAAACTGGACAGCAGCATGTAAATCAATGAAGCTAGAGCACTCCCAATGAAGCTAGAACACCATACAGAAAAATAAATTCAGAATGGATCAAAGACTTAAACATAATCCAAGATACAATAAACCTCCTTGAGGAAATTATAGGCAAAACGTTATATGACTTGCGTCTCGAAAATCTTCTTGTAGAAGAAATAAAAGCAAGAATAAACAAATGAGACAAAATGAAACTTACAATCTTCTGCACAGTACAGAAATCGGAAGTGAAACAAAAAGACAACCTACAGAATGGGAAAATAATTTGCATATGAAACCGACAAAGGCTTGATCTTCAGAGTATATATGCAGCTCATCCAACTGAATAGAAAAAATAAACAACATAATCCAAAAATGGGCAGAAAACCTAAACAAGCGATTCTCCAAGGAAGACATGCAAATGATCAAAAGACGCATCACAAAATGCTCAGTATCACTGATTATCAGAGAAATGCAAATCAAAACTATAGTGAGGTATCACCTCTCACTAGTCAGAATGGCCATGATCCAAAAATCCACAAATGACAAATGCTGAAGTGGCTGTGGAGAAAAGGGTACAGTCCTTCACTGCTGGTGGCATTGCGGTTAGGTGCAGCAACTGTGGAAAACAGAATGGAGATTTTTCAAAAGCCTAGGAATAGACTTACCATATGACCCAGGAATCCCACTCCTGGGCACAAATCCAGAAGGAACCATATTTCAGGATGACACTTGAACCCCAATGTTCATAGCCAGCACTACTTACAATAGCCAAGACATGGAAACAGACTACATGTCCATCGATAGTTGACTGGAAAAAGTAGAGGTGGAATATTTACACAATGAAATACTAGTCAGCCATATAAAATGACAACATAACGGCATTTTCAGCAACATGGATGGTCCTGGAGAAAATCAGTCTAAGTGAAATAAGCCAGAAAGAGAAAAAAAAATTCATGTGAGATGGCTCACCAGTGGAAAGTAAAAACTAAACAAAACAAAACAAAAAAGCCCTAATTCCAAACATAAATAGACTCACAGACATAGAATACAATATTTTGTTTGCCAAGGGGCTGGAGGGCAGGGAGAGATAGACTGGGAGGTCAAAATTGTAGAATAGATAAACTGGATTGTACTGTGTAGGATAGGGAAATGTATAAAAGATCTTACGGCAGCTCACAGAAGAAGAAATGGGACAAAAAATGTATATATTTTCATTGTAACTGAAAAATTGTGCTCTACACTAGAATTGGAGACAACTTTGTAAAATGACTGTAAACCAATAAAAAAAGTAAAAAAAAGAAAAAAACAAGATCCTAAATATTACAGGTGCAAATATAAATTATAGAGGAAAAATAACTATTCAAAAGTGGAGTAAAACAAAAGATTTTGTTTTATGTTTTCTTTTTAAGATAAGCAAAATCAGAAAACCTATAACCAGGTCCATCATGAAGGAAAGGGACATGCTCCAAAGAAATAAATTCAGAAATAAAAGAAGAGAAATAACAATTGTTACTTAAGATATACAAAAAAGTGTTCATTTTGTCAACACATATATGCCAATAAAATGGACAAATTAGAAGAAATAGACAAATGTCTAGAAAGAGACAGAGATAAGGAGAAACAATTTGAACAAATTGTTTACTAGAAGAAAGATAGAATCTGCATTTAAAAAAATTGTTGAATAGAAGTGCAGATATAAACAGCTCCTGTGGAGAACTGTACAAAAATACAAAGCATAACTTATACCCTTCAAACCATTCAAAAATTGTGAAGGTGTGGGAAACTTACAAATTAATTCTATGAAGATTTCATCACCCTGAGAACAAAGCCAAAAACAAAGTATGGTCAAAGACAACTTCAAGCCAATATATTTGATTGATTTAGATGCAAATATTCTAAAAAATGTTATTAGCAAACTAAATCCAGCAATACCAAAAATGAATCATTCACCATGATCAACTTGGATTCATTGCAGGGTCACAATAGAGGTTCAACATACACAAAACAATAAGTTTGAAGCACCACATTAACAAAAGTAAAAGAGAAAATGACATGGTTATCCCAAAAAATCCATCAAAGCATTTCATAAAATTCAACATTTATTCATTAGAACAGCAACAACAACAAGAACAACAACAATAAGAAGAACAGCAACAACAACAATAGAAACCTCTTACCAAAGTAGGATTAAGGAAATATATCTCAACCTATCTAAAGTCATTACTCACAAACCCACAGACAATATAATATACAAAAGTGAATAACTGAAAGCCAAATTAAGGAATATGACAAGGGTATCCCCTCTCACCAATTCTATTAAACACAGTATGGGATGTCCTAGCATCAGCAATTGGAACAGAAAAAAATTTATTCATGTTGGATTGAATGAAGTAAATCTGTTATTATTTTAGATGACACAATAATCTATATAGAGAACCCTAAAGATTCTCCACACCAGAACAACTAAAACTAATAAAGACATTTAACAAAGTTGCATGATTCATGACTAATATACAAAAACTGTCACATTTCTTTACACTAACAATGAAATATTCCATAATTTTAAAAATCCATATGAAATCAGATCAAAAAATTAAAAAAACTTTGAAAAAAGATAATAAAATCGAAAATTCACTGATAAATAAATTTGAAGAAGATGAATAGAAATGGAAAGAAATCTCAAGGTCTTAACTTAGAGGAATTAATATTGTTAAAATATACATACTACAAAAGATGTCTACAGATATAAAGTGATTCAGATCGAAATACATGATATTTTCCACAGAAATAAAAACAGTCTTATGATTTGTATGAAACTGCAAAAGAACCAGAACTGCAAAAGAAACAATCATTAAAAGAACAAAGCTGGAGACATAACCCATAACCCTCCCAGATCTCAGACAATATTACAAAATTACAGTAATCAAAACAGCAGAATACTGGAAAACAAACAAACAACTATATCACTGGAACAGAACACAGAGGCAGAAATAAAACGTCACACCTATGGTCAACTAAACTATGACAAAGGAAACAAAAATATACAATGCCTAAAGACAGTCTTCAGCAAGTGATGTTGAGAAAGATAGACATCTACATGTAAATCAATGAAATTAGAACATTCCCGCACATTGTACATATATAAACTCAAAATGACTTAAATATTTGAATCTAATACATGACACAATAAAACTCCTGGAAACTAACATAGGCAAAACTGTAGATAAATTGCAGTAAAATTTTCCTATGTCACTCTCCCAAGCTGAAAACGTTAAAAGCAAAATAATCAAATAGGTCCTAATTAAACTTAAAAGCTTCTACACAGCAAAATTATCAGAATGAAAAGATGAACTTCCAAATGGGAGAAAAGTTTAGGAAACAATGCAATCAACATAAGGCTAATTTCTAAAATACACACATCATTCATAAAATTCCATTTCAAAAATCTAGAAACAACTCAGACAGAAAATGAGTAGAAGACAATTCTCTAAAAAAGACACACAGATGACAAACAGGAATATAGAAACATGTTCACATAGCTAATCATTATATAAAGGTAAGACAAAAATAAAATAATGTTTTACCTCACACTATTGAGAAGGGTTTTCATCAAATGTCTACAAATAATAAAGACTTTGGAGGTTGTAGAGGAAAAAGGACAGTACAACACTGTTGGTGGGAATGAAAATTGGTGCAACCACTTTGGAAACAGTATGGAATTTCCTTTAAATAATAAAAAAAGACATATCATATGACACAGCAAACCCACTCCTGGGCATATAAAATATAAAACCTGAAAACAAAGAATCCTAGGGTAAAACATAAGAAGTACACTTGACTTAATTTGATTCTTCATATGTCTCCTCTGTCAAGGGAAGCAGAAGCAGAAATAACAAAATATGACTGTATCAGTCTAAACAGATTTACACTGCATAAGAAATGATCAATAAAATGAAAAGTCAACCAACACAATGGGAGAATATATTGGCATGTGATATTTTCCAATCAAGTGTTAATATCCAAAATATATGGCAAAGTCATACACAACAATAAAAAATCCAAACAATCCAATTAAAAAAAAGTCCATAGGAACTGAATAGATTGATCTGAATCATTTTTCTGTAGAAAACATACAGTTGGCTATATGACACATGAAAATGTGTTCAGAGTTATAAATTATTAGGAAATTCATAAACCAAAAATTAGACAAGACGTCACACTTGTCAGAAGGCTCTCATCAAAAAGAAAAGAAATATATTTTGGTGAGATTGAGGAGATAAGGGAACGCCGTGGACATTGTTGATAGGAAAGCAAAGTATTGATTACATTGCATATAAACATCAAATTTTCTTCATCCAGTTTTCTTTCAAGGGATGTTGGCTTCGTAGGCCCCTGTCTGAAGGCTCTAGAGAATAAGCCCATGGACTGAACTGATAAGCTGTGAGGAATGTCATATATCCAGGCTGGATAAGAAATGGCCTACTCAATGTATCCAGTATGGATGGCTGGAGAGCCTATGCTGGGTAAAATACTCAGAGGAGGACAACCTAAGTCAGGCACAGCCAGCTGGATAAGAGATGGCCCACTAAATGAAGTTTGGTGATGAACTTTAAAACAATCCTTTATCATTTAACATCCTGTGCTTACTGCGGGAGTATGTGGACTTAAATAGCTTAAGATTATTATCATTGTTATAACTTAGATGATATGTGAGGCATTGTGCATGTCCTATATAAACCCTTTTTCTAAGAATCAATAAGCAGAGAACTGCTTCTCTTCTCTCCACACTGTTTTTGGGTGTATATGATATCATGCCACTGACAGGGTTAATTTAATTTGTTGGGAGTACCTTCAAAAGATGTTGCATTATATACAATGCTCTTTCCACACCTATTGAGATGATTATGTGAGTTTTATTTCTCATTCTATTAGTGAGGCATGTCACCTTTATTGATTTGAATATTTTGAAGAATCCTTAAACCCAGGGATAAATTCATTTACTCATGTATGTGTATGATACATTAAATGTGTTGTTGAATTCATTTTGCTTGTGTTTTGTAGAGAATTTTGGCACATATATACAACAAGGATAATATTCAATATTTTGCTTATAATGTCCTTTTTAGCATTATTAAGCAAATAAAGCTGGCATCATAAAACAAGTACGGATACTTTCACCCCCTTCAAATTCTTGGATGGTTTGGGGAAGAATTGGTGAGAAATTTTCTTCAAATGTATTACAGAATTCACCAGTAAATTCAAGTTGTAAATATTTTGTGGTTTGGGAGGTTTCGATTACTGATTTACTCATACACACTTTTGCTCTATTTAACTTTCTAATTTCTTCTTGATTCAGTATTGGAAACATATGTTTCTAGGAATATGTCTTTTGTTCTAGGTCATTCAAATTGTTGGCTAGTGGTAATTACTTTGATGCTATGCATCCCTATAACATCAGTTGTAACATCTTCTCTTTTATTTCTAATTTTATTTGAGTCTTTATTTTCTTTGCCAACCTAAATGTCCACTTTATGTTTAAAACAAACAGACTTAGGTATTTTTTTTTCTTTTCAATTATTTCTCTTGTTATTTACCTTTCTCTCATTCATTCAATTTTCTTCTTCTTTCTGTTTTCTCCTAGATTCTTGATGTGTAAAGTTAAGTAGTGTGAATATTTGTATTTCTTTTATTATTAAATACTATTTATTTATTTACTTACTTACTTATTTACTTATGGATTCATTTATTTATCATTGAAGTACTGCCATTTACAATGGGTCAATCTGTAGTGTTTACCACAGTGTCCCACTTCATGCGTATATTTGTGTGCTAATTAAATTTAACTTCACAATATTTAACATACTACCCTGTGTCATACAAAGAAATTTTGAAAATATCTGTTTTTATATATAGTGAATAACAATTATAACTCTACAGCTCCAAAATATATCCTCTCAAAATCTCTTTCATCTGTAACCATAAGATTATAAAGTAGATCTGCATGTAAGTTTCAGTTTTGTAGATGAAATCATAGTGTTTTCTTCCAAATTTTTTTTAAGGTTCTACATATATCATGTCATATATTATTTTTCTTTCTCTTTCTGGCTTACTTCAATTAGTATGACAGATTATTGGAACATCCATTTTGCTGCAAAATTCATTGCTTTATCATTTTTTATGGCAGAATATTATTCCATTGTGAAAATATGGCATAATTTCTGTATACTGTTATGTGTTGTTGGGCAATTTGGGTGCTTCCATGTCGTGGCTGCTGTATATAGCACTGCTAAGAAAATTGGGATGCAGTTGACATTTTGAATTAGGGTTCTCTTTGATATATACCCAGAAGTGGGATTGCTGGATCATATGTTGTCTATTTTTATTTTTTGAGGAATCCCCATCCTGTTTTCCACAGTGACTACACCAAACTACATTTCTACCAACAGTGTAGGAGGGTTCCCTTTCTTCACAGCTTCCCCAGCATTTATTGTCTGTGGACATTTGAATAATGTCCATTGTGTCTATTGTGAGGTGATACTTCATTAGACTTTTGAATTGCCTTTCTCTGATAATGATAGTGAGCAATTTTTTTTCATATATCTGTGTCATTTGTATGTTTCTAATGGAGAATTGCATGTATAGGGCTTCTGCCAATTTTCAGATTGGGTTTCTTGTGTTTTTTAAGTATTAGTATTAGGTTGTATGAACTCTTTATATTTTGGAAATTAGGCTTTGTCAGTTGCATCACTTCTAAATATTTTCTTTATCCTGTCAGTTGTCATTTTGGTTTGTTTATGGTTCCCTTTGCTATGCAAAAGCTTATAAGCTTAATTAGGTCCTATTTATTAATTTTGATCTTACATCAATTACCTGGGTAGGCTGTTCTAGGAGATCATTGCTCCAATTTATCTTAGAGTGTTTTGCGTATGTCTTCTTCTAGGAGATTTACTGTGTCTTGACTTACATTTAAGTCTTCAAGTCATTTTGAGTTTATTGTTGTGTATGAAGTGAAGGAGAATTCTAACTCCATTGCTCTGATGCTGCAATCCAATTTTCCCAACACCAGTTGGTGAAGAGATGATCTTTTCTCTGTCATATTCTTGGCTACTCTGTCAAATATTAATTGAACATAGGCCTGTAGATTTATTCCTAGGCTCTCTATTCTGTTCCATTGATCCATATGCCTGTTTCTGTACCAATATCATGATGTTTTGATTATTATAGCTCTACAATAGTGTATGGAGAGCAGGCAGGTTATTCCTCCAGCCTCTTTATTTGTCTTCAATATTGTTTTGGATATTATCGATCTTTATTGTATCTATATAATTCTTATGATCATTAGTTCAGTCCTAAAAAGAAATGTTTTTAATAATTTGATAGGAACTCATATTAATTCTGTGGATTGCCTTGTGTAGTATGTCCATTTTAACAATATTATTTCTTCCATTACGAGACCTTTGGGTATCTCTTCAATTCTTCAAATCTTTCTTGATTTCCTCAATCAATGTTTTCTTGTTCTTCATGTACAATTCATTCACCTCCTTGGTCTGAGCTATTCTTAAGCATTTTATAAATTTGGGTGCAGTTATAAAAGGGGTTGTTACTATACTTTGTTTTCCTCTTGATTCAATGGTAGTGTAAAGAAATGTAATTGGTTTTTGTACATTACTCTGGCTACCTTGCCTATTTCCTTTTTTAGCCTATGTATTCTTTGTGAAGCTTTTACAATTTATATATATAGTGTCATGTCTGCATATCATGACAATTTTACTTCTTCTTTTCCAGTCTGAATCCTTTTATTTCTTTTTCTTGGCTGATCATTGTGGCTAGGAATTCCAAGACTATAATGAATTGAAATTGTGAGAATGGGGATCCTTGCCTTGTTGCAGGTTTTTGCGGGAATGGTTCCAGGTTTTCACCATTATTATGCTGGCTATATATTTGTCATAAATAGGTTTCATTATGTTGAGATATGGTCCCTCTATGCCCACTGTGATAAGAATTTTCATTGCAAAGAAGTGTTAAATGTAAACAATTGCTTTTTCTGCATCTACTGAGATGATCATATCTTTTTTGTCTTCTCTTTTGTTGATATGGTGTATCACAATTGATTGATTGATTTGCATATGTTAAACTATCCTTGCATTCCTGGGATGAATCTAACTTGTCCATGGTTCATGATCTTATTTTTAGATGCTTTTGGATTCTGTTTGTTAATAATTTCTCAAGGACTTTTGCTTCTAAGTTTATCAATGATATTGGCCTATAGTTTTCATTTTGGGGTAGTGTCTTTGTCTGGTTTTAGTATCAGGTTGATGTTGGCCTTATGGTGTGAGTTTGGGAGTACTCTCTCCATATCAGTCTTTTGGAAGAGATTGAGGAGGACTGGTATGGATTTTTCTTAGTATGTTTGGTCAAATTCCCCAGTGAAGCTATTTGGGTTTGAATTTTTTTTGAAGAGATTTTTTATTTTATTGATAATTCTATTCCATTTCTGGTGATCTGTCTGTTCAAATGGCTAACTTCTCCTTGATGCAAAATTGGTGGGCTGAATGTTTCTAAAAACTTCTCCATTTCTTCCTGGTTATCCAGTTTGTTTCCATACAGTTGCTCATGTTATTCCCTTATGATATTTGGTAAATTTGTTGTACTCTTTGAAGTTTATCCATTTTCATTTCTAATATTATTTCTGTCCTCTCTCTTTTCTTGTTGGTGAGCCTGTCCAGAGGTTTGTCAATTTTGTTTACCCTTTCAAAAAATAAATTGATTGATTTTTTTCTATTTTTTAAACTTTATTTCAATTATTTCTTCTTGATCTTTATATTTTCAGTCTTTCTGTTGACTTTTGGTTTTGTTTGCTCTCCCTTTCTTGATTACTTTACATAGAACGATTGATTATTTATTTGAAATTGTACCTCTTGTTTGAGGATGGCCTTGTCACTATGAACTTCACTCTTAAGCGTGCTTGAGCAGTATTCCAGAGACTTTGTGTAGTGTTTTGTCATATTTCACAAGGTATTTTTTAATTTCTTCTTTACTTCATTATCTCATCCCCCTTGTTTTAGTAGCATGTTTTTTAATCAGGATGCTGTCATTTTTTCTCACTGTTTTTCTGTGGTGGATTTCTTGTTTCATAGTATTATACTCAGAAAAGATGCTTGAAATAATTTTTATCTTCTTAACATGTGGAGGCTTCTTGAGTACCTGAGTACATAATCTTTCATAGAAAATGTTCCTTGTGCACAGGAAAAGAATGTATATTCTATTTTGGGGAGAAGTACTGTTTTGAAAATATCAAGCATCTCCAATTATTTTATAATTTATTTTAGTATCTATTTTCCCTTATTAAATTTCTTTGTGAAAGACCAGTCCAGTGATTGTAATGGGGAGTTATAGTCTCCTACTTTGATTGTATTCCCAGGGATTTCTCTATTTTTATCTATTAGTATTTTCTTTATTTATTTATGTGCTCCTATATTGACTACATATATATTAATAGGTGTAATACCCTCATTTTGATATGCTCCTTTAATCATTAAATCATGTCCTTGTTTATTTTTCTCTATGGCCTTTTTTGTAAAGTCTCTTTGTGTGAAGTCAGTACTGCTAGTCCAGCTTTCTTGTCATTTGTATTTGCATGGAATATATTTTTCCACCTTCTGACTTTCAATGGATGTGTGTTCCTCTTACTAATGTGGGTCTCTTCTGTACTTCATAACATACGGTCTTGTTATGTTATCACATCTGACAATATATATCTTTTGATTGAAGCACTAAGTCCATTAACATTTGTGGTAATTATTGATAGACCAGTGTTTTTTTTCCATATTGAACTTCTTTCTCCAGTTGATTTGGTATTTTCTTTTTGTTCATTTCTTTTTGTTTTTATGGCTTGATAAGTTTTCTTTTATTACCTTGGTTTCTTTTTGTCTTTGTGACTTCATTGTAAGCTTTTGACTTATGGTATTTTGTTTTGTATGTATATTGACCAGTACTAAATATGTTTATTTTAACTGATAAGTATACACACTCAAACCCATCCTACAGAGAACAGAAACAAGAAGAAAACACTCTGTATTTTCCTGTTACACTCTGTGACTTTTAAAAATTTTGATGTCCTTTTTTACAACATCATATTTATTCTGTTATAAGTCATTGCAGATATTGCCTTTCTAATTATGCATTTCTCTTTTCTATAGCATCCTGCTTCTTTTTTATTTAGAATAGATCTTTCTGTATTTCTCTTTCTCTTTCTAAATTCTTTAAGTATTTGCTTGTGTGGAAGTTATTTATCTCTCCTTCTATTCTAAAAGTTAGCCTTGCTTGATAAAGCATCTTAGATTACAGCTTTCTTTCATTCAGGACTTTGAATATGTCTTGCCACTGCCTTCTGCCTGCTGTACTTGTGTACGAAACGAGTTTACAAATATGTATATAATTGTATATATATATATGTAAAGAACACCTATAAATGAAGTTAACAAACATGGTGAAAACCTATACTTTAAAAAACAGAAAACATTGATAAAGCAAATTAAAACTTATCGAAAGAAATGAAATGATCTCTTATGTTAATGATGTGAAACAATGTGGTTGAAACAAACATAGTACCCAATGCAATCTATATTTAGTGTGATTCATGTGAAAATACCCATGAGATATTTCCAATAAATAGAACAAATAATTTTAAAACAACAAAGATCTTGAGCTGCCAAAATAATCCTGAAAAAGAGTATTAAATCTAATGGTGTAAAGTTCTCTGATGTTAAACAGTCCTACAAAACTAATAATTAAAACAACATGATACTGGCTCAAAAGCAGACACCAATTAATAGAAGAGAATAGAAAAACCAGATATAATCCCTCACACCTATGATCAATTAACCCATGGAAAAGGATGCAAGAGTATAAAATTAAGAAAAGACATTTTCCTCAATAATTACTGCTGGGGAGATTGAACATATGAAAGATAGATTAGAATATTTCTTCATATTGTATACAATCCATCAGCACAGAATATCTTCCTATTTATTTTGTTTATTTATATTTCTTGTACCTGTAATATATAGATCTATGTTTAGAACTTTTGTTTAACTTATAAAATTTATTCCTATTTTATTCTTTTTAGTATCAATTTACACACAATGGTTTTCCTAATTTCTCTTTCTGATAATGTGATTTTACTATACAAAAATGCAACGGATATTTGTAGATTGATTTTGTATTCTGCAAGTTTACTAAGCTTGTTCATTATTTCAGTCACTGGAGGAGTCTATGGAGTTTTCTATGTACGCATAATTATGTCATCTAAAAACTTCACTTCTTTATTACAAGTTGGATGAGTTTTATATTTTTCCTTTACTATATATTCTGGTTAAGACTTCTAGCAGTGTAATTTAGTACTTGTGAAAATGAGCTTCTTTTTCTTATTACTGGACCAGAAGAAAACCTTCCTGTAAGTTAACATTGAAATTGAAATAAATCATGGGTTTTTCATATATGGCATTTATTATGCTTAGTTACATTCTATCTAGAGCGAATTTAAGGATATTTTTATAAAGATGTTAAGATCAGACCTGTCTATAATTTTCCTACATATTTTGAGATTGTTATTTTTGAATTCTTTGTCTTTTAAAGGAATGATATTACATATATTCATTTGTGTATGTTAAATAATGTTTATATATCAGGACTAAATCCAACTTAACTATAGTTTATAATACTTATAATATGCAATGAATTCAGGTTGCTAATATTTATTTAGAAGGGAATTTATACATAGTGAAAGAAAAATTTACATTGTAGCTTGAGGGTACATTTATTTATTTAAAAATTTTATCACTGATTTTGAATTTGATTTATGTTTAAAGGAATTTGTTTCTTAATAAAGAATATAATATTTAGTAGAACAGGATTAACTACAGTTTTCTGATACAGACCATAGCTATTATTTACAATTAGTGCACAAGACACTTGCCTTAAAGTGCCGTATTATTCTAACAATGTCAACTGTTTCAGGACTGAGAAAATTATTGCTTCCTAAAATATTTTACCTGGTCTTTTCCACCCCAACCTACATATACTGTTATATCTTTGTTTTTTGATTGTTTGTTTCTTTGTCCCTTAATGGAGCAATGCTTACTGAACCCAGGATCTTGTGCATAAGTTTATATATCAACATCATTTTGGAACACTTAACAGAAACCCCAAGAGAATGGATTATATAGATGTCAAGAAAATTTATTACTTCTAGGGAATGATAAACCCTGAGTGATAAAATGGCAAAAATAAACTTTTGTAAATATACAATAAGATTGTCTCTTTTGCAAATTTAGTGTAGAATATTAAATTACATTTGTTTCACTTATAGAACTGAACTACAAATTTAAAAAAATTCCACCCTTTGGGATATCTTCAATTTGATTGATTATTTTAACCTAATTTTATTTCATATATATTAACCATTTATATATAAACATACCAAATAAACTGATATTTATTCTTCTCATGTTTTGCATATAGAGCTACTTATTCTAAAGTACACATATAAATACCTACTTCCATTTGCAAATCAAATTATATTTCACTTTAATTACAAATGATGATGAAATAGTTATACATTTCTGTACAGGTTTTACACAAATTTCACTGTAAATTACAAAATTTAAAAATTATTTTATATATTTTCTGCATTATTTATACTCTGTTCTCAAATCTGTTATAAATTTGTGGACAAATGGTTGGAGATTGGTTTTATTTCATAGACCAAAATATTTAATTGTTTAAAAAGATTTTATGGGGATAATATTTGCAGATCACACTATAAAAATAAGTATCCAATATATTTCATTTTAACTGGATGAATGAGAAATAAACACTGGCTGAACGTTACACTTGGGTTGCTGGGAGGCGAGTCCTTTTGTGATGTCACAGCTACTCAAGTTGAGAAACATTGTGAAGGTCCAGCAGTTTATATGTGCAGGCCTGCCAAAGCAGCATTTGAAGCTGCATTGCTCAAAATCATGCAGATTAGAAAAGTAGCTGTAGAAAAAGTTATTTGAGATGGCACATATTTCTTCAGAAATTCAAGATGTGTCTTGTAAAGATGGAACAACTGGTTCAGGAAACTCCGGTAGATCTCTATTGTGTGATCAAACATTCTCTGGGGACCTGGACGTGAGGTCTATGTTTGAAGAAAATGCTTTTCAAACTTTGTCTGTAGAATGCTTGTTTAAAACACCATGTTACACACATTGTGTCTCTGAACCAGATTAAGATAATCATTTTCGTTCTCTGACATTTCCAAAAAACTCTGGAAAATGCCTGGGAGTGACCAATTTAAATCCATCTGGTTGGATGATAATGGATCTTTCATAGTGATTGATGAATATGTCTTAAAGAAGGAAGTTTTGGAAAGAAAGGCTCCTTTCAAAATATTTGAAACTGCAAGTATGAAAAGTTTACTTAGACAGCTTTACCATTATGGGTTTAGGAAAGTGCGGCAGAACTTTCAAACTTCTGCTTGTCTAGCTGACTTTCTGGCTGAAGAAAAAGGAGTCTCTGTTTTAAGCAAAGTATTCAGAAATTTTAGTTACCACTTGGTAACTTATATATAAAATTTTATTTTGTTTATCAATCAATGGTAATATAAATGTAAAGCTAGATTTTGAAAATTTTATAAAACTACTAAGGCTAAAATCCTTTATTTTTTATAAAAAATTAGGACAGTACATTAAGTAGTCAATATTATGAGAAACTTTGCTTGCAACTTTGAATCTTTTCAGAAATCTTAATAAAGGTATTAAAGCTGCTTTTAAAAAGTGGCATTCAACATACTGCAATTGCTAACTTCTTAAATTTGATGAGTATACTATTTAAATGTGTAGTTTCCAAATAAGGAACTTCAAAAAATCGTCAGCAATGTTCATATTTTGATGATATTATCTTTGAATAGAAAAAGTGGAATCTGAGGTTTTATAGGTTAGGCTTATTCTAGACTTGTATTTTGGTTTAAAATATTACTAAAATATTTCTCCTTTGGTTGTAGCTGCATTTCTATCATAATCCAAATTTTAAACGAGGCTGTCCCCAGCTTTTAGTGAGAATAAAAAGAAGAGTTGGGATTAAAAATTCCTCTCTGGTGCCTTCATTGGCTGAAGATTTCAACAAGAAGCACTTTAAAGCAGGGTGTAATGTGGATAATCATATTTCAGGTTTTGTGGCTTACACTAGTGGAGAAAGTGCATTTTTAACGTCTGCAAATTTAAACATGCCTCTAATAAGAAAGCCCTCTACTAGCCACATAATTGGTGATACAATTACCCCAAACAGAGGTGATTTTTCTCCTCCATCATCAATTTCAGTTAGACCACCAGAACAAACTGCAGTGGATCAATGAGCTATTTTAAATCAGTTTACCATAGTCCACGGGAACATTCAAAGAAGCTACAATGAAACAAATGGCCGTGTGGTTAACTTCATTACAACTACAATTTGTAATTCTCAGTACCGAATCGTCTCTCCCATACAGAGGAATTATTTGGACTGATGGTGGAGCCTTATACTTTTCCAAAAAGATATCACAACATATCTGCCAATGAAGGTCATTTTCCTAAACTTCAACCTGTGAGCAACCCACGGTTTCCAGTAACAGTGATAGCTGATACATCAGCTACCTCCCTTTCAAGGCCAACATATCAGCCATCTGCAGTTTATGAACGACATCGTAATTACAACTGATTTACCAGAGGACTACAAGATTATGCGAGATAACAAAGATTAAAATTGATGTTGGCAAATGACGACAACGATCTGCAATTTTCTTATTTGAACAATAAACATAGATGTGTACCCGTATTAACCTTTTTTTAAACAGTGTTAAGAGTTAAATGGGAGACTTAGTTACTATTTAAAGAAAAAAAGAGATATTTGATTTACATGATCATTTGATGGAACAATATGTGAGTTAATTTAGATAACTTCTTGTAAGGAAGAAAAGAAAATGGAAGAATTTGGAAAAAGACTAAAACATGGAGAGAGGGAAAAGTACAAAATGGTTTCTGGTTCATCCTGGAAAGTATTAAAGGTGTTAAGTTAGGATGGGTTGGAACAGAAGATAAATGCAGGAACCAGCCCAGGGTTCATGGTCTCTATTATGTCATCCCTGGAATCATAAAGGTCACATGATGTAGTCTCAGATGGCACATTCAGCATGTGGTAGAATTTAAGAAGTAATTTTATCTATGGTCTTCTTTGTGCTGTTCTCAAAGCATTCCAATTGGTGCTTTAATATTTGCCCTCAAGAATCTACACTATATTTTCTAGTCGATACTTTATTTTGCCTTTATTTTCCAGCCAAAGGCAAGCTTACATCGTCTTGGTGGCTCTTAATGCCTTTCCACTGTAAGCCCACAAAATCAACTTTGTTTAGTCATTTCTTTCTACATCTGGCATCTGCCTACCTTGGTATATCTTTATGTTTCACTGTATCTGGAGATACATCCAAGCAAATGCTTGTCAACTATGTTAGCTGCTACCTCACCTCTTTTGATCCAGCTCACCCTTGGCCTTTGGGTGTCCTCCTTTTACCTACTTAGACTTTGCCAGCCTCAGTACAGAAACTACCTCCTTCAGATGTTTTCTGTCTATCCGCCTTTACTTGTCTAACTTGGATACCAGCACAGTAATCCAAGCACATGCCACAGGATGCATTTTAGAATTTAGTGAATGAAAAATACATGTTGAATTTAAGCAAAATCTACTTTCCTGAAACAACAAATCTCTCATGGTTTTCAAACTTTCATTATGGTCTTTACTCTTCACCACAATCTAGCTCTTTTCTTAGCCCAAGGACTAGTCACTCAAGACAGTATGTGGAGGTAGGTACAGGAGAAAAAGTATTATTTTCTTCTTAATTCATGCCTCCAGAGGGTTAAAGCATTCCATTCATATTTGCTGGATTTTTTCCTGTCTCTTCATCAACCACCCAACCCAAAATAGCTGATTCTCTTCCCCAAACTAATAACTGTAATGCCTTCTAATTAAGTTAATTTTCTTAGAATCAGAGCTTTGTCCAGAAGAGACAGTGCTATTGCAAACATTTAATGTAGGTATATGCATCCCACATAAATTTTGCCCCTTCTAACCTTAACACAGGAAGTATCTAAGAGGTACTAGATCCTTGGTTGGGGTGGTCATATTCAGTAATCAAATTGCAATCTAAAATGTGTGGACTAGAAAGAGGTGAGGGTGGTGGAATTATAAATTTGTCCAAATGCATGAGTACCAAATTTCTGCAGATATTAGGAAATACATAATATTCATTGCAGACTTTGACTATTTCCCATTAATTTAAAATAAAAGGTGAATCATTTTCAGAATGTGAAATGCCCTGAAATGCTGGAAAAATTGTAGGCAATGTCAGGGTGTCTAAGGCTTCTGCTCAAAATCATGCAGAAATTGTCAGCTGATAAGACTGGAATGACAACATTGACTCTTGAAAATATGTCACCTGTTGTGAAGAAAGCTTTTGATAATCTGCAGAAAGGGCAAATGGGCCAGGGAAAGCTCTTGCAACATCCCACCAATATGTCCTTTACCAAGTGAAGAAAAGGGACCACTTGCAGCAGGAGATCTGTGCCTGGACAACAGTGGTTGTTCTTACAACAGAAATATCAAGCTTTTAAGTTTGTCAGCTCAACACTGATGGTGGCTATGTTGGTGCTTACATTAGCAGTCTTGGGTTCAGATGGGCTGGTTCAGCAGCTAGTTTCCAACTCCCTTATCAGACAGTGGGTCTTACCGTGATCTTCTGAACAAGATTCTATACTGATAAGTCAAAAGCTACAGTATAATTTCAAAATTAGATTTCCTAAACAAGAATATTGTTTGCCCAACTGTAGTTTTCTACCTGGGAAAAGCTTGACTATTGGCAAAAGTACAAAAGTTGGCTGATAATTTGAAAACTATTCTCTGAGCTCTGCCCACAGAACTCTTCCCACTAAATACTACAAATCTGTCTACCACTGTGTATGTGTGTAATGATGGGTTATAAGCAGTAACTAAGTATGTCTTAGTTGAGTCATCAGTGAATTATTATTCTGCATCTGGCAGAATCTCTGTGATTTAAGAGTTTCATTGAGCCACCTGATTTTCTTCCGATCAGGGAGAGGAATATTATATTTCTCCCAGTATACTAATTGTTACCTGTTCATTGAATCCCGAGCTGATGCTTGGGCCTAGCCACTGAACCCTTGAATTTGACTGAGGCATATACATTCTCCAGTCCCCAGAGCACAGCACAGGACCGTGTCTCCTTTTTAATTTAAGCTTATGTCTAATTTCTGTTTTCTTCTATTTCTCATTGCGATACATCTTATTTTGGCTTTGATCACCCCTTGACTAATTTAAAGAGCCTGAACCACTGACTTACTCCCGTTCAACTAGAAATTGCAATTACCTTTTTCCTTGTACTACCTGGAATAGAGTGAGCATAGACATCATTTTGAAAGCTGTCCTCAGTTCCTAATAATGCAGAACTTTTACACTTCTTTGCCCAGCACATGAGCAAGAATTTTTGTTGTGGATCTCAGGGATTATCCTCACATCCCCTAATGCAACCATGAGAAAACACCACATTGTTATCCAAAATCAAGACTTTGTCAGTATTGCATTCCAATTGGAAAACAGTTAAGAATTTTAGGAGTCCTGAGATTTTACCATGCTGAGATTTTTAGCAACCTCGCATGTTCATTTCTTACAGATGCTGTCGCGGAGATGAGACCGTCGGTCAGAGACAGTGAACTTTATCACTCACAGCAAGAGCAGCCAGTTTTAAATTTGTATCCATTCCCTAATCTCAGGCGAATATACAGTGTGAAATTTTGATGCCTACAGAAGCAGTGGGCTGTTAACATGAAGAAAATTAAAGGCATTGTAAAACACTCATTGTATTAGTATCTTTATGTATAATTTATTAGAATCACTTATTTATGAGTATTTTTACCTAGGATAAGTATATCATGACTCAAGTTTACTTGCTGCAGAAGCAATCATGAGAAATGACATGGGAATATGTGAATATTGAATTTCCACTTTTCCTTCTGCTTCTATTGAGATATAATTGGTGTAGAATATTGTGTAAGTTTAGGTGCACAGGATAGTGATTTGATTTACAAGTATCATGAAATAAATATCATAGCAACATTAGGGAGAATTCATTATCTCATTTAGATACAATATTAAAGAGATACAATTTGCCTTTTGGTTGTGATGAGAAAACTTAGGGTCTACTACCTTAACAACATTGATATGTAACATAAAGCAGTATTAATTGTAATTTTCATGTTATTATGGGGCATCTCTAGGACACATATATTTTAGGTCTGGCGATTGGTAGCTTTTGAGTGTATTAATCAAATCCTCCTTTCCATACCCTTCTGTTAGCTACCTCTGTTAGCTACAAATCTAATTTTTTACTAAAAGTATGTTTGTTTTTGAAGTGTACTTTAATCTATAAACTGTTTTAGTTCCTCTTAAACAACGTGCTTTTTTCTATTTGTAGTATATTTCAAACTGATCACTGGAATATATCTAGTTATGATATGTTGCTATTTAAAGGTATTTCATAGTTATATACTATTCCCCATACAGCACATTTCTTGCCCCTGACTCATTAAATTTGCAACTGGAAAATTTTCTCTCTTAATTTTCGTCCAATATTTCTTTTTCCTCACACCATTTCCCTCCATCTTGTGAACAACCTGTTTCTTTTTATATCTATATCTCCTTCTCTGTTGTGGTATGTTCATTTCTTTTAAATTCCAAATATGAGTAAAATCATACAGCATTTTTCATTCTGTTTCTGACTTATTTCACTTAGCATAATACCATTTTGGTCTACCCATTTGTTGCAAATGAAGAAGTTATTCTTCTTATAGCTGAGTAATAACCCATTGTATTTTTATCTGTGTGTGTGCATATATATATATATATATATATGTCTATAATATATAAAAATAAAAAATATAGATTTGTAGATATATATACTATAAACACACATTTTCTTTATCCATCATCTTTTCTTGAACAATAAATTTGCTTCTATATCCTCTCTATTGTAAATAATGCTGCAGTGAATATATGTTTGAATTTATCTTTTCTAGTTATTGTTTTTATTTTCTTGAAATAAGTATCCAGATATGGAAATGTTGGATTATATTTCATTCTTTATTTTTAGATAAAACTGCATACTCTTTTCCACAGTGACAGCACAAATTTACATTCACTTCAGCAGTGCATCAGGGTTTTTCTTCCTTACATCCTCACCAACACGTATCTTTGGTATCTTTTTTGATAATATTCATTTTGACAGGACTGACATAAAATCTTTTTGTGTTTTGGACTTGCAATTTTCTGATGGTTATTGATGTTTACCAGTTTCTTATGCCTGTTGACTACCTTTCCCCACTGTATATTCATTTTTGTAATGGACTAAATGACCATAACTGTCTGATTTCATCTTCAGGCATCCTTTGTGTTAAATTATTTTCTTTTTTGTGTGCACTACCATATTCTTTTTATTACTGTAGCTTTTTATTATAGTTTTAAATAAGGGAAAATGATACATCCTCTTTCTTCTTTGTCAAATATGATTCTGTTTATTATTTGTTTTCCCTTCTTTTCTTTTTTTTGTGATTTCAACACTTTTGTGTTTACATGTAAATTTTAGAATTATTTATTATAAATTCAGAAAATGCACTTGGAATTTTGATAGGCACTGAATTTAATTAATGTATTTTCTTGGCTAGTACTGTCATTTATACAATAAACTTTTCCTCATCAATGAACACAGTATAACCTTTCATGTGTTTGCATTGTCTTCAATTTCTGTTATAAATATTTTATAGTTTTCTGTGTACAGGACTTTTACCTCCTTCGATGGATATATTTCTAGATTTTGCTTTTTGTAATGCAACTGTAAATGAGACAGTTCCCTCACTTTCTCTATCTGTTAGCTTGTTGTTTGTGTACAGAAATGCAAGATTTCTGTATGTTAATATTACATTCTGAAATTTTGCCAAATGCATTGATAAGCCCTAGTCGTTTTGAGGTGCAATCTAAAGGATTTCTTTTTAAAGTATGTCATCTGCATACAGATACTTTTACTCCTTTTTTTGAAATAGCTATATTTTTTTACTTTTATTATGGATAGCTATGGCTAGAATTTCCAATAGTATACTGAATAAAAGTGGTAAGAGTGAGCATTCTTGTCTTCTTACTGCTCTTACAGGAGATGCTTTCAGCTTTTAATCAGTGAGTGTCATGTTAGCTGAGTCCTTGTCATATATGACATTAACTGTGTTGAGGTATGTTTCCTCATGCCCAATTTGAGGAGAAATATAATCTTAAATAGTTAATGAATTGTCAAAATATTTTATGACTCTTTTGATGTGACTATATAATTTTTAAACTTTAATTTGTAGTGTGGTGTATCATAGTGATTAATTTGTAGGTAATGAATCAATTTTGCATCCCTGGATTAAAATTGACTTTATCATAATATATAATCCTGTTAATGTATTTTTTGCTTTGCTAACATTTCAGTGATGCATTTACATCAATGTTTATCGGTAGTATTTAACCTGTAATTTTTTGAGGTATTTGTTCCAGTTTTAGTAGTAGTGTGATACAGAAAGTTGGGGTAGGAAGCCTTCCTACCTCTGCAAATTTTTGAAATTCTCAGAGAAGTATACGTGATAGCTCTTCTCTAAATGTTTGGCAGAATTCACCTGTGAAGTTGTCTAGGCCTGGAATTTTGTTTCTTGGGAGATTTTGTTTAATTATTTATTCAATTTCATTAGTGGAAATCTGTTCATATTTTCTATTTCTCATTCCATCCTGGAGATTATGTCTTTCTCAGAAATTGTATATTTCTTCTAGGGTTTCCATTTTATTTACATATAATTTCTTGTATCTTCTTACGATGATTTGTATTTCTTTGATATAAGCTGTAACTTTTCATTTATTTCTGAGCTTATTAATCTGTACTCTTTTTTTCTCATGAGTCTGGTTAAAGTTTATCAATTTTATTTATCTTTCAAAAGCCATTACTTAGTTTGATTGAATGTTTCTATTTTTAATCATTATTTTATTTATTTATGTTCTGACCTTTCAGCTGTCTTTCCTTCTACTAAAAATTTTATTCTTATTTTGCTACATCATTTGTTTGTAAGATTATGTTATAATAGAGAGATGTTTCTTATTTGTATAAGTGGGATTATTTTGCTATAAGCATCCCTATTAATACTGCTTTTGCTATACCCCATGGACTTTGTTTTTGTTGTCATTTTTCTGTATATGTATTTCCTTTGATTTTTACTGCAATCCATTGGTTGTTTAATATTGTATGATTTGTCCTCCACATTTTACTATTTATGTTAGGTTTTTACATTTACTAAATTTCTATTCTCACAGAATCCATATGTTTCTTCTCAGAACAAGGAGAAAAATAATAAAATTTATACAAAAATAGGAAAGAATCATATTTTCTAAAATTATCATTGAAAAATGAACAACGCTGTAGGTATTATCCTCCCTATGTTTATAATGTACTACAAAGCTACAGTAATCAAAACATCAAAATATATCACTAAAAGAGACACATAAATCACTGGAAAAAAATAAAGAGTCCGAAAATGAACCCACACACATACGGTCAATTAGTCTACAATGAAGGAGGCAAGAGTATACAATGGAAAAAAGGCAGTCTATTCAACAAGTAATTCTGGGAAAACTGGACAGTACAAGTAAAAGGAAGACGTATGAGCACTTCCTTCCATAGAATACAAAATAAGATATAAATGGATCAATTTCCTAATTGTAAAAACTGAAACTACACATTTTCTGACCAAAAACATGAGAAGAATTGACTTTGAGATAAATCATACCAATATTTATTGGTGATCTGTCTCCTAAGTAAAAAAAAAAAAAGGAAAGGAAAATTATCAATAATAGTTTTAAGTTTATGTAGGAGAAATTAGATGTACTACGTGATACAGGGATTCTACTTCTTGTATATGTCTGAACTGCAAAAGCTTTTGCAGTGTAAAGGAAAACTTCGACAAGACATATGACAACACACAGAATAGAAGGAATAATTTCAGTCAATGAGAACAAAAAGGTGTTAATATCCATAATATATATGTAGCATATTAGTCCCAATATTTTAAAACACAGGCCTCAACATTTTAAGGATCTTCATGGAAAATTTTCAAAATCAGATATGAGGATGATTTACATTCACATAAAAAGAAACATAACGTTGCTATTCATTAGGAAATCTTAAATCAAATCCAGAATGAAATATGATCCACAGCAACCAAAATGGCTATTTAAAAAGACTTCAAATGACAAACGTTAATAAGAATGTCGATAAAAAGGAACCCAGGTACACTGTTGGTGGAAACATAAATTGATGCATCCACTATTATAAAAGTGTAAACAGTGCACAGAATACTATAAATAGAAGCAATAAATGTTGCAGCAATTCCAGTTTTTGACATAAATCTGTAAAAACATGAAAACATTAACTTTAAAGGATATATTACCCCCATTGTTCTTAACATCTTCATTTAAAATAGCCAAGGATAGATGCACAACTCAACTGCCCATCAACAGGTGATTGGCTGAAGTAGATGTGGGATATAGATAACATAATAAATACTTAGTCATTGTCCTAACAAAAAATAAATTTCTTCCACTTGAAAAAATGTGACTGGACCCAAAGAGTGTTGTATATATGAAAATAAGTCATACGGAGACAAACACTGTAAGTTATCACTTATATGAGGAAACTAAAGATATAAGAGAAATAATCATAAAGAAACAGGAAAAGAATCACTTATATATGTGCAGTGCACAAAGTAGTGGTTTTGTTTCAGGAAAGACAAGAAGGATGGAGAAGACAGAAATATGCAAGCTACCAGTTGTAAATTAGAGAAGCAACAGGGCTATATTTTCAGCACAGAGATATATTTTAATAATTTAAATGTTTTTAAAGAGATTATAGGCATATATTTTAGTAAAATGTGCATGCATGTGGGAAAAACAATGAACAAAATAACAGAGGAAAATCAAAATATTTTGTAGTAATATGACATTAAGGGAGGTGATTTGTTCACTTTCTTTACTGTTCTTATAATGTCCTAATTAGAATTTAAGCTTTTAAATGAAAAATATATACTTTGATAAAAGTGACATGTTTAAATTATTTTTGTCTCTCCCCTTAAATCTACAGTCAGTAAAAATTTCACATCTCAACAAAAATAACTACAACACAAAACAATACTCCAGAAAGCATGTGTCAAGCTGAAGTTTGGTGGGCTAAAACACATAAAGGAGGCTCAACTGGGGGAAGAGCAGTTTAGGTGCCTGCAACCAAGTTCCACTGACTAGGGTGTCTGAGCCCACAGGCTTAGAGAACCCAGGAGAAACAGAGTCTCAGTGGTTCACACAGCTTTGGCTTCCAACTGCACCAGCACTCATGGTCACAGGTAACTTGGAGGGAGCCACAATGGAGACATAAATTCCATCCTTCAGACACTCAGACATTCATGACACTGTCCTAACTCCCCATTCAGATTGGTGGAGACAAGTTATCTTGCAAAACTGGACATGGGAAAGGCACTTGCCTGATTCCTAATACCCACCTGTCTTTACACCTTTCCTCAATGTTTAAACTGAGTATCAAGGGATATCAGATGAAAGGAAGGGTTCACCATACCAGTGACAGCAGTGGCATTAACTACCAGAGAAGTCTAAGAGGTGACAATGAAAGCACATCTTTTATGCAGACTGTAGCGACTGGAAAGTGCCATTTTGAAATATTATCAGAGGTAGCTCAGGTAATTAAAACCAAAAATTGTGCAATATTGCAACTTACCAGAAAACAAAAGCAAGGGCTCCAACTCCAAAACTATTATTTAGTGTCATCAGAGCAATAATTTACCAAGATCATGACCAATCACAGTAACATTATAGTGCACGCACACACATAGATACGCAGACATAGACACCGAAACAAAGACACACACGAATACACACATGCACACACACACGCAATGTCAACCCTGCAGCAAACAAACTTATAGTCATGGTATATTGCCATATAATTAATAGAGAATCCAAATAGGTGTCATACAGTAACTCAATACAAAAACAAAACTCAGATAGCAGTTTAGTGAGTTTATCAATAAATTAAATGCTGATAAGGAATACATTACCAAAGAGACTGGAACTAAAAAATATCCAAACGTTATTGGAGGACCAGATGATGTTAATATCTGAGATGAAGGATGCAACAGGGAGCATTGGGAGCAGACTGCCTTTGTGGAAGTGAGTTTAGCAAACTCACCATTACAAAACTAAAAATGATAGAGGAGCGCAGAGATACAAGATATTATAAAGTGAGGAAATTCTACATTAGCCATCAGACTTCTTCAGGAAATGCACTTTAGAGTGAAATCCTGGAGGGAGAAGAAAATTAGAAGTTAGCTGATGGTTTATTTAAAGAAGTAATAGTTGAGAAACTCCCTGAACCTGTGTAAGGAACTGATATACAAGTCTGTGAGCAAACAAAACACCAATAACTTTAAGGCAAAGAGAACTCCTTCAAGTTACGTCCTATACAAATTGGCTAGTCAATGACAGAGTAAAATTTTAAAGGCAGCCAAAAAATGTTATGATAAGCTACAAAGGAACCCCATTAGACTTTCAGCAGATTTCTCAGCAGAAAACATCTGCCAACGGTAAATTAAATGGCATTTTCAAACTACTGATGGAAGTAATCTCTCACCCAATAATACTCTACCTTGCACAATTATCACTTAGATATAAAGTGAAAATAAAGACGTTACCAGACAAATAAATCTTGAATGAGATGAAAAAAAAAATAAAACTGAGACACCTTACATGGGGTACAGAAAAGAGCTCTTCTAATAAATTTAAAATGGCAAAAATATGCAAAACATTGAACAAAATGCTAAGCAGACACCACGAGAAATTTGCAAATGTTTCTTTGCGTATGTTCTTAATTGCTACTATACTCTATGTGTTAAAGAGAGAAAAATTGGAATTCAGGGGCAATAAATATATATACATCAAACTGGTAACATGTTCACAAGAGTAAAAGAAATTATTTGAGAGAGTAATCATAAAAGATAATGAGTAAAAATAAATCAATATTAAAGGAAACTGCTATCAGTGGAAAAAGGACTAAATTATACATGAGATGTTTTATTTTTATTTGAAGTAGATTAGATGTGCTATATTGTGTAGTTTCAGATGTACAGCATAGAGATTCCAACCACTTTGTGGATTATATTGCCTTATAAATTATTACAATACTTTTAACATTCAATTATTATAAGTTATTTTGTATAATTCCCTGATCTATACAGATTATACTTGTTGCTTCTCTCCTTTATGTATACTACATTATATCTCTCAATATCGTACCATAAAATTGTCCTTTCCTTTCACTTTGGTAAACATAAATTTTTTCCCATATCTTTCATTTGTGTTTCAGTCTTTCCTATCTAATCTGTCTATCTATCTACCATGTCTCTATCAATCAATCAATCTGTCTATCTATCTATTTATCTCTCTATCTATCTATCTATCTACCATGTGTCTGTGTATCTATCCTTCTATTTATCTGTCATCTATCAATAGATAGATGTACATAGATATTTGTTATTCTTAAAATTTCACATATAAATTATATTACATACTTTTGTCTTTGTCTAAGTTTCTTCACTAAGCACAATATTTACTATGTCCATTCAGGATGCTGAAATAGCAATGTGTTATACTTTCTCATGGCTGACTAATATTCCATTGCATATTTATAGAATCATCATATCTTCTTTAGTCCATAATCTACTGTGGACCCTTGGATTCCTTCCCAGTCTTGCATGATAAAAACAGTGCTGTTGTGAACATTGGTTCTTCTCAATTTAGGGATGTTTCCCCAGATTTTCCCTAGGAGAGAAATTAGTGTTTCATATGGTATTTCTGTTTTAGGTTTTAAAGAAATCTGAATACTGTTTTCCATAGAAGCTTTATCAATTTACATTCCTACCAAGTGTATACAAGAGATTTCTTAATTCCACATCGTCTCCAACACTTTCCATTTGTAGACTTTTAGATAATAGCAGTTTGACCAGTGTGAAGTGATACCTCATTGTGGTTTTGATTTGCAATTACTTAATAATTAGCAATGTTGAGCATTTTTATCACCTGACCATTACTCATCTGTAAGTTTTCTTTGAAAATTATTATCTCAGTTACTATGCTCTTATTTTTGATTGGGATTTTGCTTTTCAAACTGAGTTGTGTAATCTAAATCCATGTTACATCTATTAACCTACATCTATTAAACCCTGGTCACTTGCATTGTTTGCCAAAAAGTTTTCCAGTTACACAGGCAGTGTTTTCATTTCATTCATTGTGTCCTTAGCTGTGCAGAAGTTTTCAAGTTTGTTTAGGTCTCACTTGCTTAATTTTGCTTTTATTTCTTTTGCCTAGGAGACTGATAAAAGAAAATATTCCTATGATATATATCCAATAGGGTATCACTTATATTCACTTCTAGCAGTTTTATACTATCAGGTCTTACATTTAGGTCATTAGTACACTTGTAGTTTATTTTTGTATATGATGTCAGGGAATGCTCTCATTTCACTGTTTTGCATGTAGATGTCCAGCTTTCCCAACCACCCATTGACGAGACTGTCTTTCCTCCATTGTATCCTTTTGCCTTTTTTATCATAGATTCATTGCTCATAGGTGTGTGGAATTGTTTCTAGGCTCTCTGTTTTTATTGATTATATCTTTGTGCCAATGCCATGCTGTTTTTATTACTGTAGGTTTGTAGTACAGTAAGGTACCTGGGAGGGTTATATCTCCAGATTTGTTGTTTTTTTTAAGATCATTTTGGCAATTTTTAATGATTTCATGTAAAACTTAGAGTTATTTTTTTCTGCTTCTTTGGAAAATTCTACAAATTCATAACAATATTTGCACTAAATCTGTAGGTTTCTTTGTGTAGTACAGCCATGCTAACAATATGAACTCTTTCAATCCAAGAGCAGAAGACATCTTTCCATTTCTTTGAATCATTTTTAAATACTTTGTTAATTTTTTATAATTTTTAGTGTGTAGATCTTTCACATATTTGGTTACAATTATTCAAAATATTCCAGGGAATGGGATTTTATATAGTATTTCTTTCAACGTCCATTTTAGGGTATCCCATGTATAATGTGTAGAAATGCAAGAGACTTCTTTACATTAATCTTGTTCCCTGCTCCCTTGCTGAAATTATTTATTATTCATAACAGTCAGTGTGGAGCCCTTAGGACTCTCTGTGTAGATTGTTATGCCATCATTACTGGTGATAATTTTGCTTCTTTCTTTCCATTTTGTGTTTCCTTTACTTCTTTTTCTTTTCCTTTTCCTTTATTTTATTACTATGGATCAGAAGTTGTGAGAGTAGGAGTCCTTGTCTTGTTCCCGAATTTACCCAGGAGGCTTTCAGTTGTACCCCTGAGTACTATAATTTGCTATAAATGTCCTTTACTATGCTGAGAGATGTTCCCATTATACGCACTTTCATGAGAGTTCTGGTCATGAATATATGTTGAATTCTGTCAAATTCTTTTTCTCTGTGTACTGACAAGGTCTTGTGGAATTATTTCTTCCTTTATTAGATAAGTGTCACGCTGATTGAGTTGTGTATGTTGAACCATCCTTGTGACTCTGAAAGGAATCCAACTGATCATCATGTATAATCATTTATATGTATTGCTGGATTAATTTTCTGATGTTCTTTTGAGGATTTTTGAATGTATATTCAACAAGGATATTGGCTTTTCATTTTCATTTTTTCTTTGTCGTGTCTTTGGATTTGTTATCAGGGTAATGGTGGCCTCATAGAATAACATTGGAAATTGTCCTTCCTCCTTCATTTTTTGAAATAGTTGGGGGGAAAGAGGTTTTAGTGAAGGCATCCAGGCATTTTGTTCAAGGGGTGTTTTTAAAATTATACATTTTATTTAACTAAAACTGATTGCTCATTTCAAGTTTTCTGTTTTCCTTTATTAAGTGTTGGTAGGCTGCACATATCTAGAAATGTGTCCATTACTTATGGGTCATCCAATTGGTTGTCACATAACTGCTCATAGTGCTTTCATAATCTTTTTTTGCATTTCTGTAAGAAAAGATATTATTTCTACTGTTTCATTTCTTATTTTGTTTCAGTCCACTCCATGTATTTCTTGAAAAGCCTGGCTAAATGCTTACCAGTGTGTTAAAATTTTTAAGAAAAAATTAGCTCATTTTTATAGGAATTTCAACTAATTTTTTGATTTATATTTCATTTATTTTCAACCTACTAAAGATTTCTCATTCTAATGCCTTTGGGATTTGTTTGTTCTTATTTCTAGTTGTTTTGGGTGGTATGTTTGGCCCATTGTGTGAGATTTTTCTTCTTCTTTGTAGAAGGCCTTAATTGTTCTAAGTTTCCCTCATAGTTTTGTCTCTGCTGTATCCCATACATTTTATGAAGCTGTGTTTTCATTGTAATTTGTCTATAGGTATGATTTTATTACCTCTTTAATTTCTTCATTGGCCTTGTTTTATTTTATTTTTTTAAAGCATGTGGTTCAATCACATGTTTGCGCATTTCCTGTTCTTCTTTCTAGAGTTGATGCATTGTTTCATGATTATGTGTATGGAAAAATAGTTGCTGTAATCTATATTTGCTTAAAGTTCCTGAGACACTTTTCATGACATAATTTGTGGTTAATTCCTTAGATAACATCCTGTGCACACTTGAAAAGTTTTAGTGTTCTGCTTTTCTGATGCAGTGTCCAATAACCCAGTTAGGTTCAAATGATCTAATATAATATTAAGACCTCTATTTCCTTACAGATATTCTTTCTGGATGACCTGGCTATCAGAATAGTGAGGTGTTAAATACATCCACTATTATTTTTTTATAATAAAATGATTCCTTCATGTCTACTAATATTTCTTTATATACTTAATATCTATGGTGTTGGGTCTATATAAAAATTAATGAGTGTAATACTCTATTTTAATATTGATCTCTTTTTCATTATATAATCTCATATATATCTTTCATTGTGGCCCTTAATTTGCAACATATTTTGTATGAGTTGAGCATTGCAATTTGCACTATCTTATCATTTCCATGAAATATCTCTTCCATCTATTTCAAGGCTGTGTTTATCTTCCACCATAAAGTGAGACATTCTGGGGGTGGTGGCCAAGATGGTGGAGTAGAAGGATGCTCGATACTCACCCTTTCCCACAAATGCACCAAGACTCACATCCACAGACCCACTGAGCTAACCAGAGAACCTGTAGAAATCTTGCAGAACATTGTCCTCTTGAATAACTAAAGATGCATAAAATCTGGTAGGAGAAAAGGAAGAAAGAAAGAAGAAAAGGCAAAACAGAGTGGAACAGGTCCCACAGGGAGGGAGATGCAAAGATGACTGGCGCTCATTCACTGGGTCACCCCTCTCCAACTGAGTTTTTGGCAGGATGGAGGGGGAGCCTCCAAGGCTTGGATCTGTACAGAGTATTAGTTGATTGACACAACTAAGTTAAACAGGCACAGACACCCAGGCCAAGATGTAGCCCGGAAGCTGGGGCAGGTCCATGCTGCACAAGCTGGGTGGAATTTGGGAATGGCTGCACTGAGGCAGTCCAGGGGAATGGAGGGGACTGTGTGTCATTGCTGTAGGTGTACAGGGCAGAACAACCTGGGCCCTCTATAAAACAACAGGGCAGATGTGCCCTGTGGTGGAAAGGTGCATAACCATGTCTGAATATCCACAAAAGTTTCTAGGTGAAGAGAGCTGGGGCTCAGACACAGCCACCATACCCTCTGGTGCTTTGCAACCAGGCAGCAGTGGGGGCAATATCTGCATTCATTATTAAGTACTTAGCAGCCTTAACGTCCTGATGGAGACTTCTCTACAGCCTGAGACAGTTAGGATCCTTCTGTCCTGGTTCCTCAGAGAACTTGCTTCACCAAGGCAAACAAGGAGCTGGATTTTGGGTCAGACCAGGGACAGGGATGTTCCTCAGTCTTCCCTGATCCCACTTCTGGTGTGCAAACACGAGGCAGACTGTAGAGTGGCACAGAGCAGTGGAGTGGCTGGCAACCTGAGGGGGTGTGTGGCCCCCAAGCTTTTCTGCTGCAATGCAGTCCCTGACAATGGTGCTAGGAGTGGGCGTGATGCCCACTCCTGCCTGGTCAGCCTGTAACATCTCACTGCAGCATCAGGCAGGGCAGTGACAAGCCAGCAAAAAGTAAAGAGATCTGCTCCAGAAGCAGTGTTTGGGGTAGGAGCGATCTGCTTGCCGACAGGCACTGGGAGTGGCACAGTTGAGGGCTCCAGTGGAGGGCCTCTGAAAACAGGAAGATGAGCTTCCAAAACAGGATGAATACAGAAAGAGTTCAGATTAAATGAACACAGTCTCCAGGAGGACACAGACCACCTCATTGTTTTAATCTGTTTTTACCTGTTCCATTTTCTGTTACCCTAAAATTTTCACTTCTTTGGCAATTATACATAACCCTATTTTCATCCCTTTGAAATATTTTAAAAATATTTCTATTATTATTATTTTTCAACACCCTGCTTCAACTTGCTCTTCTATTATGCATTATACAATGTCTTCAAAAATTTATTTCCCCTTCTTAAAATTCCTTGCCCCTCTCTCTCTCTTTTCTCTTTTCTAAGTTGTATTACTACATAGGCACTAGGTAGAGGAACTCCCTTAGGACCACATTAGATATCTCTTACTCCATAAACCACAGTGCCAGAGAGGAAGGAGCAAGATGAAGAAGCAGAGAAACCATTCACAATTAAAAGAACAAGAGAAATCCCCTGAAAGGATGATAAGTGAAATAGACATCGATAGCCTACTTGATCAAGATTTTTAAAAAGGAATGATCAAATTACTGAAGGAAATAAAGATAGTGTTTTGAGATATAAAATATGTCAAAAATGAAATGAAATCTATAAAGAAGAGCCGAGTAGAATAGGTAAACTCGTTGACTGAGATAAGGAAAAATCTAAATGCGTCTCAAAGTTGACTAGATAATGCAGAGGAATGAATTAGTGACTTAGAAGACAGTACAAAAGAAAGCACCCATTCAGAAGAGCTACAATAGAAACAACGAGAAACACATGAAAAAAGCATAAGGGACCTATATGATAATATAAAGCATGTCAATCTTGGCATGAGAGAAGTTCCAGAAGGGGAGGAAATTTCAAAGGGGATTGCAAAGGTGTTTGAAGAAATCATGACTGAGAACTTCCCAAACATATATAAGGAATCAAATATTGATGTACAGGAAGCTCAGAGTGTCCCAAACAGGGAGAACCCAAATACATCCACACCGAGACATATAATTAAATGGCCAGAGTCAAGGATAAAGAAATGATCCTAAAAGAAGAAAGGGAAAAGCAAAGAGTGAGTTACAAGGGAATCCCCATAAGGCTCCCAGCTGATTTCACTACACAAATACTACAGGACATAAGGAAGTGTCAAGATATATTCAGAGTATTGAATGAAAAAAATGATATACCCTAGGATAATTTAACCAGAAAGGCTATACTTTATGGTAGAAAGAGACATAAAGGATTTCACAGGCAATAAAATGCTACAAGAGTTTAGCAACACTGTACCCATGCTAAAAGAAATATTTAAATGTCTACTCTAAAAAGAAAAGTAGCAGGATGATACAGAAATGAGAATCTCACAGCTGGAAAGGTGATAACTCATGAATTATAAATAAAATAAACACAAAATTTAAAAAAAAGACATACAAATCATTGAGAGAGGGAGAAGGAGGCAGGAAAATAGAGAATTTTTTTTTTTGGTCTTTCTTTTTAAATTTTTTGTTATCAGTAGGTCGGTTTTGAGAACATGTTACTATCAGTTTAATAAAAGCAGTTATAATAATGGTCTAAAAGACTTATATAAAAGGGGAACAACAAGACAAAAACTTATCAGTGTGTCACTAAAACTAAATAAATTCCATGATATTTCAAAGGAAAATGACCAAACCATAAAAGGAAGATGAAATGAACAAAGAGGAAATACCTAATCAACTGCAAAGATAAGGTCAAATTGGCAATAAACACAAACATATCATCTATTATTATAAATGTTAATGGACTAAATGCTCCAGTCAAAGTCATAGAGTGACAGGCTGGATAATAAAACAGGAACGTTCAATATGCTGCATACAAGAGATCCACTTCAGGGAGAAGGACACATATACATTGAGAAAGAAAGGATATAAAAGGTATTCCATACAAATGGAAAAGACAAAAAGGCAGGTGTCGCAGTACTGATTTCTGACAAAACAGTCTTTAAAACAAAGACCATAAAGAAAGATAAAGAACATTTTATAATGATTGAAGGAGTGATACAAGATGAGGATAGAACACTTGTTAGTACATATGTAGCAAATAGAGGAGCACCTAAGTACATAAAGCAATTACCAACAGATATAAAGGGTGATAGTGATGGGGATCTAAACATAGTTGGAGACTTCATTGCAGCATTAACATAACTGGACTGATCATCCAGACAGAAACTAAATTAGGCAAAAGAGAAGTTAAATAATACAAAAGAAATAGTACACTTGGTGGATATTTTCAGAGCATTGCACCCCCAAAAATATAGTATATACATTCTTTCCAAGTGCACATGGGAAATTTACCAGGCTTCATGATATAGGTGGGAACAAAAGAAACTTCATCAATTTTAAGATAGAAATTACCTCAAGCATCTTTACTGACCACATTACCATGAAGCTAGAAATCAACAACAGAGAAACAAAGGAGAACAAAAGTAAAACATGGAGATTAAACAATATTTTTTTGAAAAACAAATGCGTCAAAGAAGAAATCAAAGCTGAAATGGAAAAGTTCCTTAAGACAAAAGAACATGAAAGCAAAACCAAACAAAATTTATGGGACACATGCAAAGCAGTGCTGAGAGGGGATTTTATAGCGATAAAGGCTTTCCTCATAAAAGAAGAAAAATCACAAATAAACAATTGAACCCTCCAGCAGAATGAACTAGAAAAAGAAGAACAAAAAACAACAAAAGGCAGCAGAAGGAAGGAAATCATAAATATTGGGGAGGAAATAAATATAATAGAGATTGACAAAATCATAGGAAAAATATCACCAATCCAAAAGCTGGTTTTTTATAAAAGTAAGGAAAACCGAACATCCTCTGTCCAAACTCAAAAAGGAGAAAAAAGAGAGAGCAAAAATTAGCAAAATAAGATAAGAGAAAGGAGAAATTACAACAAAAAAATTAAAATAAAGAATATAATATGAGAATATTATGAAAAGTTTATGGAAACAAACTCGATAATCTAAAGGAAATGGACAATTTTCTGGACACATACTGTCCACCAAAGATGAATCAAGAAGAAACTTACCCCTTGAACAAGCAGAGCACCAGAAATTAAATCAAAAAAGCAATATAAAACCTCCCTACAAATAACTGTCCAGAACCGGACGGAAGCAATGAGGAATTCTACAAAACATACAAAGAAGAACTCATACCAGTGCTTCTCAAACTCTTCCAGAAGATTGAAAAGGAAGGAATACTCCCAAAGTCATTCTATGAAGCCACAATCACCCTGAAACCACAACCAGGAAAAGACACTACCAAACAAGAGAATCATAGGCCAATATCACTGATGAACACAGAAGCCAAAATTCCTCACCAAAATAGTAGCAAACAGAATCCAAACACAGAAAAAAGATTATACTTCATGACCAAGTAGAGATCATGCCTGGATCACAGGGGTGGTTCAACATATACAAGTCAATCAATGTAATACAGCACATCAACAAGAGAAACGACCAAAACAACATGATCATCTCAATAGATGCAGGAAAAGCATTTGATAAAATTCAACACCCACGTATGATAAAATCTCTCACCAAAGTGGGCAGAGAGGGAACATAACTAAGCATCAAGAAAGCTATAGATAACTAACCTACAGCTAGCATAGTAATCAATGGTGAGGAAATTTAAACCTTCCCACTAAAATCTGGGACAAGACAAGGATGCACACTATCTCCACTCCAACTTAAGATAGACTTGGAACACCTAGCAACAGCATTCAAATAAGAGAGAGAAGTAAAAGGGATGCAAATTGGAAAGCAAGAGTTAAAAGTCTTACTATATGCAGGTAATATGTTACTATATATAGAAAACCCTGCAAGATCCGGACAAAAGCTACTAAAGCTGATCAAAGTATTCAGCAAGGTAGCAGGTTACAAGATTAAGATTCAAATATCAGTGACATTTCTTTATGCTAATGATTCAGATAATAATATAGAGCTACAGTCAACATGACAGCACTGAATCGGTAGGAAAACATACATATAGGCCAATGGAACAGAATAGAGAGCCCAGAAATAAACCCACAAACTTTAGGTCAATTAATCTTCGACAAAAGTGGCAAGAAAATACAATGGATTTGAGACAGACACTTCAGCAACTGGTGTTGTGAAAACTGGAAAGCAGCATGTAAATCAATGAAGCTTGAGCACTCCCAATAAAACTAGAACACCACACACAAAAATATAATCAGAATGGATCAAAGACTTAAACATACTTCAAGATACAATAAAACTCCTTAAGGAAAATATAGGCAGAATATTATCTGACAATTCTCGAAAATTTTCTCACAGAAGAAATAAAAGCAAGAAAAAACAAATGAGACCTAATGAAACTTACAAGCTTCTGCACAGTAAAGTAACCAGAAGTAAAACTAAAAGTCAACATACGGAATGGGAAAATAATTTGCATATGAAACCGACAAAGGCTTGATTTTCAGAGTGTATAAGCAGCTCATCCAACTGAATAAGAGAAAATGAATAACACAATCCAAAAATGGGGAGAAAATCTAAACAAGCGATTCTCCTAGGAAGACATACAAATGATCAAAAGGCACATCACAAAATGCTCAATATCACTTATAATCAGAGACATGCAAATCAAAACTACAGTGAGGAATCACCTTACACAAGTCAGAATGGGCATCATTCAAAAATCCACAAATGAAAAATGTTGGAGTGGCTGTGGAGAAAAGGGAACTGTCTTTCACTGCTGGTGGCAATACAATTTGGTGTAGCCACTGTTGAAGACATGATGGAGATTCCTCAAAAGCCTAGGAATAGACTTAACCATGACCCAGGAATCCCGTTCCTGGGCATGTATCCAGAAGGAACCCTACTTCAGGATGACACCTGCACACCAAATTTCATAGCCAGCAATATTTACAATAGCCAAGACATGGAAACAGCCTAAATGTCCAACGACAGTTGACTGGATAAAGAAGAGGTGGTATATTTATAGAATGGAATACTAGTCAGACATATAAACTGACAACATAACGCAATTTTCAGCAACATGGATGCTCCTGGAGAAAGTCAGACTAACAGAAGTAAGCCAGAAAGAGAAAGAAAAATACCATAAGAGATGGCTCATCAGTGGAATCTAAAAACAAAATAAAACAAAACAAAAAGAGCACAAACACAAAACAGAAATAGACCCGCAGTCGTAGAAAACAAAGTTTTGGTTGCCATGGGGCAGGGGGTTGGAAGAGATAGACTGGGAGGCCAAAATTGTAGAATAGATAAGCAGGATTCTACTGTATACCATAGGGAATTTTATAAAAGATCTTATGGCAGCTCAAAGGCAAAAAAATGGGAAAAAATGTATATATGTTCATTGTAACTGAAATATTGTGCTCTACTCTGGAATTGGAGACAAATTTTTAAAATGACTGTAAATCAATTAAAAATTGAAAAACAGAAAAAACATTATCCTCAATATTAGAGGTTTAAATATAAATTTTAGAGAAAAAAATCTATGCTAAAGAGTAATAAAACCAAAGATTTTGTTTTATGTTTTCTTTTTGAGATAAGAAATTCAATAAACCTCTAGCCAGGTGCATCATGAAGAAAAGGTAGATGATCCAAAGAAATAAATGAAGAAAGAAAAGAAGAGAAATAACTATTGTTACCTCAGATATACAAAAGGATCATTTTGTCAACACTTACATGCCAATAAACTGGACAAATTAGAAGAAATAGACAAATGTCTAGAAAGAGACAGATATAAGGAGAAACAAATTATTTGAACAAACTGTTTACTAGAAGAATGATAGAATCTGCATTTAAAAAAAACTGTTGAATAAAAGTGCAGATATAAACAGCTCCCGTGGAGAACTGTAAAATTACAGAAAGCAGAACTTATACTCTTCAAACTATTCAAACATAGTGAAGATGTGGGAAATTCCCAAATTAATTCTATGATGCTTTCATCACCCTGATAGCAAAAGCAACAAAAAAAGCACGGGCAAAGGGAATTTCAAGCCATTATATTTGATAGATTTACAAGCAAAAATTCTACAAAATATTATTAGCAAACTAAATCCAGCAATACCTAAAATATATCATACACCATGATCAACTTGGATTGATTGCAGGGTCACTAGAGAGGTTCAACATACACAAATCAATCAGTTTGATACACCACATTAACAAAAGAAAAAGAGAAAATGACATGGTCATCCCAATAAATCCATTAAAAGCATTTCATAAAATTCAACATTTATTCATTATGACAGTAACAACAGCAACAAAACAACCACAACAACAAAAGCAACAACGGCAGAAACCTCTTAGCAAAGTAGGATTCAGGAAATATACTTCAACATATTTAAAGTCATTAATTACAGGACAAAAGACAACATAATATGCAAAAGTGAAAACCTGAAAGCCAAATTAAGGAATAAGACAAGGATGCCCACTTTCACCAGTTTTATTAAACACAGTATGGGAAGATCTAGCAACAGTAATCAGACAAGAAAAAATGTTATTCAAGTTGGATTGAATGAAGTAAAACTGTTATTATTTTAGATGACATGATAATCTATATAGTGATCTCTAAAAATTCTTCAAACCAAAACAACTAAATCTAATAAAGACATTAGTAAAGTAGCATGATTTATGATTAATATACAAAAACTGTCACATTATTTACACAATGAAATAATCCATAATTTTAAAAGATCCATAAGAAATCAGATCAAAAAATGAAAAACCTATGAAAAAACCAACATAGTAAAATGAATAGGACACTGATAAAGAAATTTGAAGATGATGCAAAGAAATGGAAAAAAATCTCAAGGTCTTAATTTAGAGGAATTAATAATTTTAAAATATACATACTACAAAAATGTCTACAGATATAAATTGATTCAGATCAAACTACATGATATTTTCCACAGAACTAAAAACAATACTATGATTTGTATGGAATTGCAAAAGAACCAGAACTGCAAATGAAACACTGAGGAAAAAGAACTAAGTTGGAGGCATAACCTATAACCAACCCAGATTTCAGACTATAGTACAAAAATACCAAAATCAAAACTGCACAAAGCTGGAAAACAACCAAACATCTATATCACTGGAATGTAACACAGAGGCACAAATAAAACATCACACCTATGGTTAACTAAACTATGACAAAGGAAAAAATAATATACAATGTCTAAAATACAGTCTTCAGCAAGTGATGTTGAGAAAGCTAGATAGCTATACGTAAATCAATGAGATTAGAACACTCCCTCACACTATACAAAAATAAACTCAAAATGCTTTAAATATGTGAATATAATACATGACACAATAAAAATCCTGGAAACTAACATAAACAAAACAAGAAATATATTGTAGCAAAATTTTCTTATGTCATTCTCCCAAGCTGAAAATAATAAAAACAAAATAAACAAAAAGTCCTAATTAAATTTAAATGCTTCTACACAGCAAAATAAACAAAATGAAAAGATGAATTTCTGAAAGAGGGAAAATATTAGGAAACAATGCAATCAAAAAGAGGCTAATTTCTAAAATACACACATTGTTCATACAACTCCATTTCAAAAGTCTACAAACAACTAAGCCAGAAAATGAGCAGAAGACAATTTTCTAAAGAAGACACACAGATGACAAACAGGAAAAAAACATGCTCACATTGCTAATCATTATACAAATGTAAGACAAATATAAAATAATGTTTTACCTCACACTATTGAGAAGGGCTGTCATTCAAATGTCTACACACTGTAAAGAATTGGGTGGTTGTGGAGAAAATGGGACTCTCCAACACTGTTGGTGGGAATGAAAATTGATGCAACCACTTTGGAAACAATATGGAAGTTCCTTTACATAATAAAATTAGACATTTCATATGACCCAGCAATCCCACTCCTGGGCAAATAAAACATTAATCCTGAAAACAAAGAATCCTAGAGTAAAACATAAGAAGTACACTCTGACATTGGACTTAATATGATTCTACATATGTCTCCTCTGGCATGGGAAGCAGAAGCAAACCTAACAAAATACGCTTGTATCACTATAAACAGATTTACACTGCAGAAGAAATGATCAATAAAATGAAAACTGAACAAACAGAATGGGAGAATATATTTGCAAATTATATTTTCCAATGTGGTGTTAATATCCAAAATATATGGCAAACTCTTTCCCCACAACAACAACAAAAAAGAGCAAACAATCCAATTAAAAAAATGTCCATAGGAACTGAATAAATAGACATGAATCAAATTTCTGTAGAAAACCTACATTTGGCTAAATGACAAATTAAAATATGTTCAGAGTTATAAATTATTAGGAAAGTCATAAACCAAAAATGAGACAAGACTTCACACTTGTCAGAAGGCTCTCATCAAAAAGAAAACAAATAGATATTGGTGAGATTATGGAGAAAAAGGAACACCATGGAAACTGTTGATAGGTATGCAAAATATTGATTTAATTGCATATATACATCAAATTTTGTTCATCCATTTTTCGGTCAAGGGATTTTGGGTTCGTAGACCCCTGTCTGAAGGCTCTAGAGAATAAGCCCATGGGCTGAACTGATAAACAAGCTGTGAGGAATGTCGCATATCCATGCTGGATAAGAAATGGCCTACTCAATGTATCCAGTATGAATGAATGGATATCTTATTCTGGGTAAGATACTCAGAGGAGGATAACCTAAGACAGGCACAGCCAGCTGGATAAGAGATGGCCTACTTAATGTAGTCCCGTGATGAACTTTAAAACAGTCCTTGATCATTAAACATCCTGTGCTTACTGCAGTAGAATGGGGACATAAATAGCTTAAGATTATTATCATTGTTATAACTTAGATGATATGTGAGGCATTGTGCATGTCCTATATAAAGCCTTCTCCTAAGAATCAAAAACAGAGAACTGCTTCGTTTCTCTCCACACAGTGTTTGTGGGTAAATGATATCATGCCACTGACAGGGTTAATTTAATTTGATGGGAGTATCTTAAAAGTATGTTGCATCATATACAATGCACTTTCCGCACGTGTTGAGATGATTATGTGAGTTTTATTTCTCATTCTATTAGTGTGGGATGTCACCTTTATTGATTTCAATATTTTGAAGTTTCCTTAAACCCAGGGATTAAACCCTTTACTCATGTATGTGTAGTATAATTTAAATGTGTTGTTGAATTCATTTTGCTTGTGTTTTGTTGAGAATTTTGGCACATATGTTCATCAGGGATAATATTCTATATTTTGCATATAATGTCCTATCATTGTTATGCATATAAAGCTGGCATCATAAAACATGATTGGAATCTTTCACACCCTTCAAATTCTTGGAAGATTTGGGGAAGAATTGGTGAATATTTTCTTCAGATGAATGACAGAATTCACCAGTAAAGTCGTCTTGCAAATTTTTTCTTGTTTGGGAATTTTGGATTATTGATTTACTCCTACACACTTCTGCTCTATTTAACATTCTTATTTCTTCTTGATTCAGTATTGGAAGACATATGTTACTGGGAATTTGTCTTTTGTTGTAAGTCATTCAAATCTTTGTCTAGTGGTAATTTCTTCTGATGCTTTACATCTCTACAACATCAGTGGTAATATATTCTCTTTTATTTCTAATTTTAATTGAGTCTTTATTTTCTTTACCAACCTAAACTTTTGTCCACTTTATGTTTAAAAGAAATAGACTAAGGTTTTTTTTTGTATTTTCAATTGTTTCTCTTATTTGCCTTACTATCATTCATTCAATTATCTTCTTTTTTCTTTCAGTTTTCCCCTAGAATTTGAGGTGAAAAATTAAGTAGTGTGAATCTTTGTATTTCATTTATTACTAATTTTTTTATTTAGATATTATTTATTTATTTATTTACTTATGAATTTATATATATATATTTATTTATTTACATATTTATTCATTTATTTATCATTGAAGTACTGTCATTTACAATGTGTAAATCTGTGGTGTAGATCACAGTGTTTCTGTACATGCATACATTTGTGTAACTATTAAAGTTTACTTCACGATATTTAACTTACTGCCCTGTGTCATATGAAAGAAATTTTGAAAAAATCTATTTTTATATATAGTGGATAACTTTTTATAAATGAAAGCTCCCATATATATCCTCTCACAGCCCCTTTCCGCATTAATCATAAAATCTTTTATTAGGTCTGCGAGTGTGCTTAAATTTTGTAGATGAAATCATTGTGTTCTCATCCAAATTTTTTTTTAATATTACACAAATGTCATGTCATGTATTATTTTTCTTTCTCCTTCTGGTTTACTTCAATTAGAATGTCACTTTATGGGGACATCCATTTTGCTGCAAATGTCATTGTTTTATCATTTTCTATTGCAGAATATTACTCCATTGTGTAAATATGGCGTAATTTCTGAATACTGTCATCAGTTGTTGGACCATTAGGTTGCTTCCATGTCATGGCTGTTGTATATAGCACTGCTAAGAACATTGAGGTGCACGTGTCTTTTGAATTAGAGTTCTCTTTGATATATACCCAGAAGCGGGATTGCTGAATCATATGTTAAGTCTATTTTTATTCTTTTGAGGAATCCCCATCCTGTATTCCACAATGACTGCACCAAACTACATTCCTTCTATCAGTGTAGGACGGTTCACTTTCTCCACAGCTTCCCCAGCATTTATTGTTTGTGGATTTTTGAATGATGGCCATTGTGACTATTGTGAGGTGATACTTCATCATAGTTTAAAATTGCCCTTCTATAATAATGATAGTGAGAATTTTTTTTTCATATATCTGTGTGGCATTTGTATGTCTCTATTTGAGAATTGCTTGTTTAGGGCTTCTGCCCATTTTCAGATTGGGTTTCTTTTTTTTATTATTATTATTAGGTTGTATGAAGTCTTTATATTTTGGAAATTAAGACTTTGTCAGTTGCATCAATTCTAAATGTTTTCTTTAATCCTGTAGGTTGTCATTTTGCTTTGTTTATGATCTCCTTTGCTGTCCAAAAACTTATGTTTAATTAGGTTCCATTTATTAATTTTGAACTTACATCCATTACCTGGGTAGGCTGTTCTAGGAGATCATTACTGAGATTTATCTCAGAGTGTTTTGCCTATATTTTCTTCTAGGAGATTTACTGTGTCTTCCCTTACATTTAAGTCTTCAAGCCATTTTGAGTTTATTCTTGTGTATGCAGTGAAGGAGTGTTCTAACTCCATTGCTCTGTATGCTGCTATCCAGTTTTCCCAACAGCATTTGGTGAAGAGATGGTCTTTTCTCTGTAATATTCTTGGCTACTCTGTCAATGATTCATTCAACATGGGCCTGTAGATTTATTCCTAGGCCCTGTATTCTGTTCCATTGTTCCATATGCCTGTTTCTGTACCAATATCTTGTCATTTTGATTATTGTATCTCTGCAAAAGTGTATGGAGACCTGGTGGTTTATTCCTCCAGCCTCTTTCTTTATTTTGAATATTGCTTTGGAAATTATGGGTTTTTTAGGACTCTGTGTAAATCTTAGGATCATTTGGTTCAGTCCTAAAAAGAAATGTTTTCATAATTCGATAGGAAATCACATTAAGTCTGTTGATTGCCTTAGGCAGTATGGCCATATAAACAATTTTGTTTCTTCCGTTACATGTCCATTGGGTATCTTTTCAATTCTTCAAATTTTTTTGATTTCCTCAATCAATGTTTTCTAGTTGTCCCTGTATAAGATATTCACCTCCTTGGTCAGATTTATTCTTAAGCATTTAGTAGTTTTGGGTGCAGTTATAAAAGCGGTTGTTTCTATACTTTGTTTTCCTGTTGATTGAATGGTAATGTAAAGAAATGCTATTGGTTTCTGTACATTACTCTGGGTACATTGCCCACTTCCTTTTTTAGCCTAAGTACTTATTAGTGAAGCTTTTACAGTTTGCTCTATATAGTGTCATGTCTGCGTATCGTGGCAATTTTACCTCTTCTTTTCCAGTCTGAATCCTTTTCTTTCTTTTTCTTGCGTGATCTTTGTGGCTAGGACTTCCGAGATTATATTGACTTGAAATTGTGAGAATGGGCAACCTTGTCTTGTCTAAGGATTTTTGGGAAGGGTTTCAGTTTTTCACCATTGAGATTTTTGCTGGCTATATGTTGGTCATAAACAGCTTTCATAATGTTGAGATATGGTCCCTCTATGCCCAATGTGATAAGAACTTTTATTGAAAATAGGTGTTAAATATTATGAAATTTTTTTCTATATCTACTGAGATGATCATGTGTTTTTTTGTCTTGCCTTTGTTGATATGGTGTATCACAATTGATTGATTGATTTGCATATGTTCAACCATCCTTGTGTTCCTGGTATGAACCTAACTTGACCATGGTGTATAATCTTTTTTACATGCTGTTGGATTCTGTTTGTTAATAATTTCTTAAAGAATTTTACATCTAAGTTTATCAATGATATTGGCCTATTGTTGTCTTTGGTGTAGTGTCTTTGTCTGGTTTAGGTATCAGTTTGATTTTGGCCCTATGGTGTGAGATTGGGAGTACTCTCTCCATATCAAGCTTTTGGAAAAGTTTGAGGAGGAGTGGCATGGATTTTTCTTTGAATGATTGGTCAAATTCCCCAGTGAAGCTATTGGGGTCTGAATTTTGTTTGCAGCGATTTTTTATTTTATTGTTAATTGTATTCCATTTCTGGTGAACTCTCTGTTCAAATGGTCAATATTTTCTTAATGCAATAATGGTTGGCTGAATGTTTCCAGAAACTTCTGAATTTCTTCCTTTTTTTCCAGTTTGTTTCCATATAGTTGCTCATGGTATTCCCTTATGATATTTTGCAAATTTGTTGTACTCTTTGTATTTTCTCCATTGTCATTTCTTATGTTATTTGTATACTCTCTATTTTTGTTGTTGAGTCTGTCCATTGCTTTGTCAATTTTGTTTACTATTTCAAAATATAGTTTGATTTTTTCTATTTTTTAAACTCTAATTCAATTCTTTCTTCCATGACCTTAAATATTTCCCTCTTTCTGCTGACTTTTGGTTTTGTTTGCTGTTCTTTCATGATTAGTGTTTATAGAACGTTAGATTATTTATTTGAAATTGCTCTTCTTTGAGGAGGGCCTTGTCACTATGAACTTCCCTCTAAAGCCTGCTTTATCTGTATTACATAAACTTTGCATAGGGTTTTGTCATATTTCTCGATATATTTTTTATTTCTTATTTTACTTCTTCACTTCCTCTACTTGTTTTAGTACCATGTTGTTTAATCTACATGCTGTAATTTTTTCTTCCTGTTTTTCTGTGATTGATTTCTACTTTCATGTTATTATACTCAGAAAAGATGCTTGAACAAAATTTTAACTTCTTAAGTTTGCTGAGGCCTCTTCTGTACCTGAATACATAATCTTTCCTCGAAAATGTTCCATGTGCACTAGAAAAGAATGTATATTCTGCTTTGGGGAGAAGTAGTGTTTTGAAAATATCAACCAACTCCAATTATTTCATCGTATATTTAATATCTTTGTTCTGTTATTTACATTCTGTCTGAAAGTTTGTCTAGTCATGGTAATGGGGAGTTAGAGTCTCCTACTGTGATTGTGTTCCCTCCGATTTCTCCCTTTTTATCTATTAGTATTTGTTTTACATATTTAAGTGCTCATATATTGAGTGTATATATCTTAATGAGTATAATACCCTCATTTTGTATTGCTCCTTTAATTATTATATCATGTCCTTGTTTATCTTTCTCTATGGCCTTTCATGTAAAGTCTATTTTGTGTGAAGTCAGTACTCATAGTCCTGCTTTCTTGTCATGTCCATTTGCATGGAATATATTTTTCCATCTTCTGACTTTCAATTGATGTGTTTTCCTCTTACTAAAATGGGTCCCTTGTATGCTTCATAATGTAGGGTCTTGTTATAATATCCCATCTGATAATAAATATCTTTTGATTGAAGCACTTAGTCTATTAACAATTCTGATAATTATTGATAGACTGCTGTTTATTTCCATATTGAACTTCATTTCCCAGTTGATTTTGTATTTCCTTTTTGTTCATTTCTTTTTCTTTTTGTGGCTTTATAAGTTTTCTCTATTATCCTTGTTTCTTTTTGGCTTTGTTAATTAATTGTAAGCTTTTGACTTCTGGTTACCCTCTTTTGTATGTGTATTGACCTGTTAATATATCTGTTTATTTTGACTGATAGGAATACAAACTCTAACCCCTCCTACAGAGAAGAGAAACAAGAAGAAAATACTCTGTATTGTCCTGTTTCACTCTCTGACCCTTAAAAATTATGATGTCCTGTTTTACAACATCATGTATATTCTATTTTATGTCATGGCAGCTATTGCCTTTCTAATTATGTCTTTCTACTTTCTATAGATTTCTGCTTTTTTTCTTTAGACTAGATCTTTCATTATTTCATTTCTGTTGCTAAATTCTTTAAGTATTCACTTTTATGGATGTTATTTATCTCTCCTTCTATTCTAAAAAATAGACTTGCTTGGAAAATTATCTTAGATTACAGCTTTCTTTCATTCAAGACTTTGAATATATCTTGCCACTGCCTTCTGCCTGTTATATTTGTGTAGGGAACCAGTTTGCAAATGTAAAGTATATAATTATTTACATATGTAAAGAATACCTAAAATCAAGGTAACAAATAAGATGAAAGGCCCTATACATTAAAAAATAGAAAACATTGATGAAAGTAATTAAATCTGTTCCCAAGAAATGAAAAGATCTCTTATGTTAATGATGTGAAACTATGTGGTTGTAACAAACATACTACACAAGGCAATCTACATTGAGTGTGATTCATGACAAAATACCCATGAGATTTTTCCATTAAGTAGAACAAATTATTTCAAAATTTATATGTAACCATAAAGATCATGACTTGCCAAAATAATCTTGAAATGTAGTATTAAATCTAAGAGTGTAAAATAATCTGATGTTAAAGAGTCCTTTAAAGATTTAGTAATTTAAAAAACATGATACTGGATCAAAAACAGACACCAATCAATAGAAGAGAATAGCGCAAGTAGATATAATTCCTCACACCTATGATCAATTAACCCATGAAAAAGGAAGCAAGAGTATAAAATGAAGAAAAGACATTCTCCTCAATAAGAAGTGCTGGGGAGATTGAACATGTGAAAGATAGATTAGAGTATTTCCTCACATTGTATACAATCTATGAGCACAGAATATCTTTTATTTATTTGGTTTACTTATATTTCTTGCACCTTTTATTTATAGATCTATGTTTAGATCTTTTATTTCACTTATCTGTTTTATTCCTATTTTATTCTTTTTGGTATAAGTTTACACACAATAGTTTTCCTAATTACTCTTTCTGATAATTTGTTGTTAGTATATAAAAATGCAACAGATATTTGTATATTGATTTTGTATTCTGCAAGTTTATTAAGTTTGTTGACAATTTCTAACAGTCACTGGAGTAGTCTATGGAGTTTTCCATCTATGTGTAATTATGTCATCTGTAAAAATTGTACTCCTTGTTTACAAGTTGAATGTCTTTTCTAATGTTTCTTGACTAGTTTTTCTGGCTAGGACTTCTTGTAGTGTAATTTAGGGCTTGTGAGAATGAGCTACTTTTTCATATTACTCTACCAGAGGAAAACTTTCCTGTATGTTAACATTGAACTTGATGAAAGTCATGGGTTTTTCATATATGGCTATTTTTATCTTTAGTTATATTCTATCTAGAGAGAATTTGTTAAGAATTTTTTGTATACAAAAGTTAAGATCAGTTCTGTCAATAATTTTCCTACATTTTTTCAGATTGTTACCTTTGAATTCTCTGTTTTTTAAGGGATGGTATCACATTTATTGATTTATGTATGTTAAATAATATTTATGAATCAGGGCTAAATCATACTTAACTATAGTTTATAATTCTTATAATATGCAATGAATTCAGGTTGATAATATTTATTTAGAATGGAATATACACATACTGAATGAAAAATTTACATTGTAGCTTGAGTGTACATTTATTTATTTAAAACTTTATCACTCATTTTGAATTTGGCTTATGTTTAATGGAATTTATTTCTAAATAAATAATACAAGTTTTGGTAGACCTGGATTTACTACAGTTTACTGATACAGGGCATAGCTATTATTTGCAATTAGTGAACAAACACTTGCCTTAAAATGCCATATTATACTAACAATGCCAACTGTTTCAGGACTGGAAAACATATGGCTTCCTAAAATGCATTACCTTGTCTTTTCCACACTAACCCACATATAATGTTATTTTTCTGTTTTTTAATTGTTTGTTTGTTTGCCCCTTAATGGAGTCACTGCTTATAGAACCCAGGACCTTGTGCATAACTTAATTTATCAACATCACTTTGGAACACTTAACAGAAGCCACAAGAGTATGGATTAAAAGATGACAAGAAAATTTAATCCTTCTAGGGACTTAAAAACCTCTGAGTGAAAGAATGGCAAAAATAAACATTTGTAAGTGTAAAATCAGATTTTTCTCTTTTGTAATTGTAAAGTAGAATACTAAATTTCATTTTTTTACTTATAGCACTGAATTAAAATTTAAAACAAAAATTCCCCTCTTTGGAATTTCTTAAATTTGATTGATTATTTTAATTTAATTTTAATTCATAAATATTTAACATTTATTTATAAACATAACAAATAAACTGATATTTATTCTGCTGATGTTTTGAATATACAGCTACTTATTGTAAAGTACACAGAGAAATAACTACTTCCATTTACAAATCAAATTTTGTTTCACTTTAATTACAAATGATAATGAAATTGTTACAACTTTTCTGGAAAAATTTTACACAAATTTCACTTTCAATTCCAATACTTTAAAATTATTTTATTATTTTTTGCATATTTATACTCTGTTCACCACTGTTGTATAAATTTGGGTACAAAAGGAATGAGATTGTTTTTACCTCATACACCCCAAAGTTAAGTTGCTTAAAAAGATATTCTCAGGAAAATATTTGCACATCACAGTATAAAAATAAATATCTTATATACTTCATTTTAACTGGATTAATGAGAAGGAAACACTGGCTGATTTTTACACTTGGGCTGCTAAGAGACCAGTCTTTTTGTGATGTCACAGCCACTCAGGTTGAGAACCATGTTGATGGCCTATCAGTTTAACTGTGCAGGCCTGCTTAAGCAGCATTTGAAGCTGCAGTGCTCAAAATCATGCAGATTAGAAAAGTAGCTGTAGGATAAGTTATTTGAGATGGCACATATTTCTTCAGAAATTCAAGATGTGTCTCCTAAAGATGGACCAACTGATTCAGGAAACCCTGGTAGATCTCTATCGTGTGATCAAACATTCTCTGGGGACTTGAACTTGAGGTGTATGATTGAAGAAAATGCTTTTCAGACTTTGTCTGAAGAATCCTTGATAAAAAGACCATGTTACACACATTGTGTCTTGGAACCAGATGAAGATAATGATTTTCGTTCCCTGACATTTCCAAGAAAACTCTGGAAAATGGTTGGGAGTGACCAATTTAAATCCATTTGGTGGGATGATAATGGAACTTCCATAGTGATTGATGAAGATGTCTTTAAGAAGGAAGTTTTGGAAACAAAGGCCCCTTTCAGAATATTTGAAACTGGAAGTATGAAAAGTTTAGTTAGACAGCTTAACCTTTATGGGTTTAGTAAAGTGCGGCAGAAATTTCAAAGATCTGCTTGTCTAGTTGACTTTCTGGCAGAAGGAAAAGAAGCCTCTGTTTTAAGCAAGGTATACACAAATTTTAGTTACGACTTGGTAACATGTATAAAATTTTATTTTGTACATCAATCTATGGTAATATAATTGTAAAGCTAGATTTTGAAAATAGTATAAAACTACAAATGCTAAAATTCTTTAATTTTTCTAAAAATGAGGACATTGACTTAACTCTTCAAGATTATGAGAAAGTTTGCTAGCAACTATGAACCTTATCAGAAATCTAAATAAAGGTATGAAAGCTGCTTTTCAAAAGTGGCATTCACCATTACTGCAAACACTAAATTTTTTAATTTGATGACTATAATATTTAAATGTGTATTTTCCAAATAAGGAACTTCAAAACATCGTCAGCAATGTTCATATTTTGATGATTTTATCTTTGCATACTAAACATGAAATCTGAGGTTTTAAATTTAAGGCTTATTGTATATGTATTTGGTTTAAATTATTACTAAAATCTTTCTCCTTTGGTTGTAGCTGCAGTTCTACCATAATCCAAATTTTAAACGAGGCTGTCCCCAGCTTTTAGTGAGAATAAAAAGAAGATTTGGGAATAAAAATGCCTCTCCAGTGTCTTCATTGGCTCGAGATTTCAACAAGAAGCACTTTAAAGGAAGGGGTAATGTTGGTAAAAATAATTCTAATTTTGTGGCTGACACTAGTGGAGAAAGTGCATTTTTACCTTCTGCAAATTTAAACATGCCTCTAATAAGAAAGCCCTCTATTGGCCACATAATTTGTGATAAAATCACCCCGATCAGAGGTGATTTTTCTCCTCCATCATCAACGTCAGATAGACCGCCAGAAAATATTGCAGTGGAACAACTAGCTATTTTAAATCAGTTGACCACTGTCCACGGGCACTCTCAAAGCAGCTACACTGAAGCAAATGGCCGTGTTGTGAACTTCATTACAACTACAACTTCTACTTCTCAATACAGCATCTTGTCCCCTTACAGAGCAATTATTTTGGACTGATGGTGGAGCCTTCTAATTTTCCAAATAGATATCACAACATATCTGCCAATGAAGGTCGTTTTTGTAAACTTCAACCTGTGAGCAATCCATGGTTTCCAGTGCCAGTGATAGCTGATACATCAGCTACATCTCATTCAAGGCCAACTCATCAGACATCTTCAGTTTATGAACATCATCCTAATTACAACTGAACTACCAGAGGACTACCAGGTTATGCATAATAACAAAGATTAAAATTGATGTTTGCAAATTTTGACAAATATCTGCAATTTTCTTATTTGAACAATAAACATAGAAGTGTACTTTATTATCCTTATTTTTTTTAAATTGAGATAAGAGTTAAAAGGGAGACTAAGTTACCATTTAAAGAAAAAAAGAGATATTTGTTTGATATGATCATTTGATGGAACAATATGGGTGTTAATTTAAATAATTTCTGTGAGGAAGAAGATAAAATGGAAGAATTTGGAAAAAGACTAAAACATGGAGAGAGGGAAAATTCCTAAGTGGTTTCTGGTTCATCCTGGAAAGTATTAAATGTGTTAAGTTAGGATATGTTGGAACAGGATGAAAATGCAGGAACCGGCCCAGGGATCATGGTCTTTATTTTGTCATCTCTGGTATCATAAAAGTCACATGATGTAGTCTCAGATGGTACATTCAGCATGTGGTAAAATTTAACAAGGAATTTTATCTATGGTCTTCCTTGTGCTGTTTTCTAAGCATTCCAATTGTTGCTTTTTTTTCCTCCACTCAAGAGTCTACACTATATTTTTAGAGTGAATATTTTAAGTTACTTTTTTCTTCCAGCCAAACACAAGCTTACATCTTCAGGGTTGCACTTAATGCTTTTCCAAATCTAAGCCCACAAACTCAACATAGTTTAGCCATTTAATTATAGATCTGGCATCTGACTAATTTGGGATATCTTTATGTTTCACTGTTTCTGGAGTTACATCCAGGCAAATGCTTATCAACCATATTAAATCCAAACTCACAACTATTGCTCCAGCTTATCCTTGGACTTAGAATGTCCTCCTTTTATCTACTTAGATTTCCCCAGTCTCAGCACAGAAATCACCTCCTCCAGATATTTTCTGTCTATCCCCCTTTCCTTGTCTAACTTGGATAACAGCACAGTAAGCACAACTCATGCTACAGGATGCATTTTAGTATTTAGTGAATGAAAAATACATGTTGACTTAAAGCAAAATCTACTTTCCTGAAACAACAAAACTCTCATGGTTTACAAACAGTTTCATTATGGTCTTTACTCTTCACCACAAACTAGCTCTTTTCGTAGCCCAAGGCTAGTCACTCAAGACTGTAATTGGAGGTAGGTACAGGAAACAAAGTATTATTTTCTTTTTAATTCATGCCTCCAGAGACCTAAAGCATTCCATTATCATTTGCTGGACTTTTTCCTGTCTCTTAATCACCCACCCACCCCAAAATAGCTGATTCTCTTCCCCATACCAATAACTATACTTTTTTCTAATTAATTGACTTCTTAGAATCAGAGATTTATCCAGAATTGACAGTGCCATTGCAAACATTTACTGTAGGTTTATACACCCCACATAACTTGTGCCCTTGCTAACCTTCACACTGGAAGTATCAAAGAGGTACTTGCCCCTTGGTTCGGGTGGTCGTATTCAGTAACTAAATTGCAATCTGAACTGTGTGGACTAAAAAGAGTTGAGGGTGGTAGAATTAACTATTTGTCCAACTGCAAGAATACCAAATTTCTGCAGATATTAGGAAATATATAATATTCATGGAAGACTTTGACTATTTCCCATTAATTTAAAATAAATGGTGAAGCAATTTCAGAATGTGAAATGAGCTGAAATTCTGGAAAATTTGTAGGCAACGTCAGGGAGCCTAAGGCTTCTGCTCACAGTGATGCAGCCAGGGTCATCTGATAAGACTGGAATGGCAAAGTTGAGTCCAGAAAATGTGTCACCAGTTGTGAAGAAAGTCTTTGATAATCTGGAGAATGGGCAAACGGACCAGGGTAAACTCTAGCAACTTCCCACCAATATGACTTTTACCAAGAGAAGGAAAGAGCCCACTTGCAGCAGGAGATCTATGTCTGGACAGCAGTGATTGTTCCTATAACAGAAATATCAAGCTTTCAAGTTTGTCAGCTCAACTCTGATGGTGACTATGTTGTAGCTTACATTATCAGTCTGGGGTTCAGATGGGCTGGTTCAGTAGCTAGTTTCCAGCTCCCTTATCAGACAGTGGGTCTTACCATAATCATCATAACAAGATTCTATAGTGATAAGTCAAAAGCTACACTTTAATTTCAAAATTAGAAATCCTAAGGAATTATATTGTTTGTTTCTCCATCTCTAGTTTTTTACCTGGAAATCTAGAATATTGGCAAATGAACAAAAGTTGCCTGGTGCTTTGAAAACTATTCTCTGAGCTCTGCCCACTGAATTCTTCCCACTAGATACAACAAATCTGTCTTCCACTGTGTGTGTGTGTTTGAAGATGCATTTTTAAGCAGTAACTAAGTTTGTCTTAGTTGAGTCATCAGTGGATTATTCTTCTGCATCTGGCAGAATCTCTGTGAATTAAGAGTTTCATTGAGCCACTAGATTTTCTTCCGATCAGGGAGAGGAAGATTATATTTCTCCCAGTATACTAATTGTTACCTTTTCATTGAATCCCGAGCTGATGCTAGGGCCAAGCCACTGAACCCTTGAATTGGACTGAGGCATATACAGTCTCCAATCCCCAGAGCCCAGCACAGGATTGTGTTTCCTTTTTAATTTAAGCTTATGTCCAAGTTTATTTCTCTTTTAATTCTCATTGTTGACACAACATATTTTGGCTTTGAACACCCGTTGAATAATTTATAGAGACTGAACTGCTGATGTATTCCCGTTCAACTACAAATACCTATAACCTTTATTTCTTTGGACTACCTGGAATACAGTGAGCATAGTCATTATTTTGAAAGCAGTCCTCAGTCCTAATAATGCAGAAAATTTATAGTTCTTTGCCAGCACTTGAGCGAGGATAATTCCTGTGGATCTCAGGGATTATCCTCACATCCCGTAATGCAACCTTGGGAAAACACCATATTGTTTCCCAAAATCAAGTCTTTGTCATTATTGCATTCCAACTGCAAAACAGTTAAGAACTGTAGGAGCTCTGAGGTTTTACCATGCTGAGATTTTTAGCAACCTAGCATGTTCCTTACTTATTGATGCTGTTGGGGAGATGAGACCTTTGGTCAGAGACAGTGAATATTATCACTCAAAGAAAAGCAGCCAAGGTTACATTTTTTATCCATTCCCTAATCTCAGATGAATTCACAGAGTGAAATTTTGATGCCTACAAAATCAGTGGTCTGTTATCATGAAGAAAGTTTAAGGCATGGTAAAACACTGATTATATTAGTATCTTTATGTATAATTTATTAGAATCACTTATATATTTGCATCTTTATCTAGGATAACTCTATCATGACTCACGATTACTTGCTTCAAAAACAGTAATGAGAAATGGCATGGGAAACAATGATCATTGTCTTTCCATTTTTCCTTCTGCTTTTATTGAGATATAATTGACATAAGACATTGTGTAAGTTTAGGTGCAAAGGGTAGATATTTGAGTCACATATATAATGAAGTAAATATTATAGCAATTTTATGGAATATTCATTATCTCATTTAGATATAATAATAAAGAATTACAATTTGTTTTTAGTTGTGTTGAGAAATCTTAGTGTCTACTCTCTTAACAACATTCATATATAACATAAAGCAGAATTAATTGTATTTATCATGTTAATATGTAGCATCCCTAGAACACGTTTTTTTAACGGCTGGAAGTTTGTATCTTTCGAGTTTATTAATCTAATTCTCCTTTCCCAACCCCTGCCTCTGTTAACTACAAATCTGTTTTTTTCTATAAGTATATTTGTTTGTTTTTGAAGTGTACTTTAATGTATAACACTGTGTTCGTGTCTCTTACAAAACATAATGTTTGCAAATTTTAATACATTTCAAACTGATCACAAGAATAAATTTATTTATGACATGTTGCTATTTAAAGATATTTCATAGTTATTGACTATTCCCCATACAGTATATTTCTTGTTCCTGACTCATTTAATTTGCAACTGGAAAATATTCTCTCTTAATTTTCCTGAACTCTTTTTCTTCACCACATTTCCCTCCTTCTTGTAAACAACCTGTATCTATCTATGTCTATAACTCCTTTTCTGTTTTGTTATGTTAATTTGTTTTAAAATCAAAATACGTGTAAAATAATTTAGCATTTGTCATTATCTGTGTGACTAATTTCAGTTAGCATTTTACCCTCTTGGTCTACCCATTTGTTGCAATTGACAAAAACTTATACTTTTTAGAGCTGAGTAATAACCCAATGAAATTTTATGTATGTGTGTGTGCATACATATATATATATATAGTGTGCATAATATATATAGTGTGTATGCATATATATATTCAAATATAGATAAATCTTCAGTTAATAGGTGGTTAAATATATATACTCTAAACAGACAATTTCTTTGTCCATCATATATTGATGAGCAATTAATTTGTTTCTATATCCTGGCTATTGTAAATAATGCCGCAGTGAGTATAGGGTTGAATTTATCTTTTCTGCTTAGTGTTTTTATTTTCTTGGAATAAGTATGCAGATATAGAAATGTTGGATCATATTTCATTTTTAATTTTTAGATAAAACTCCATACTCTTTTCTACAGTGGCAGCACAAATTTACATTCATTCAATCAGTGCATCAGGGTTCTTTTTCTTACATCCTAACCAACATTTATATTTGTAATCTTTTTGATAATATTCATTCTGACAGGACTGACATAAAATCTTATTGTGTTTTGGACTTGCATTTTTCTGATGGTTAGTGATGTTAATCAATTTCATGTGCCTGTTGATTACCTTTCCACCACTGTATATTAATTTATTTGTAATGGGCTAAATGAGCATAACTGATTTCATTTTTAGGCATTATGTTGTGTTCCATTATTCTGTTTGTTCTGTGCCACTACCATATTCATTACTGTAGCTTTGTGTTATAGTTTAAAATCAGGCACAGTGATACTTTCTATTTGTTTTTGTAAAGTTGTTTGTGTTTTTAGTTTGTTTGTTTTCTTTTCTTTTCTTTTCTATTCTTTTTTAGTGATTTCAACTCTTTTGTGTTTACATGAAAATTTAAGAATTATTTTTTGTAAGTGTCTGAAAATGCACTTTGTATTTTGATAGGCACTGAATTTAATTTGTATATTTTCTTGGCTAGTACTGTCATTTAAACAATATTTTTTCCTAATATATGAACACAGTATATGCATTCATCTGTTTGCATTATCTTCAATTTCTGTTACAAATATTTATACTTTTCTTATTACAGGACATTTAACTCCTTGGATGAATACATTTCTTGATTTTTTTTAATGCAACTGTAAGTGAGACAGTTACCTCACTTCCTCTATCTGTAAGTTTGTTGTTAGTGTGTAGAAATGCAAGATTTCTGTATGTTAATTTTGCATTCTGAAATTTTACCAGATGCATTCATAAGCCCTAGTAGTCTTGTGGCGTCTTCTTTAGGATTTCTGTTTAACGTATTTCATCTGCAAACAGATATTTTTACTCCTTTTTTTGAAATAGCTATATTTTATTTACTTTTACTATGGATAATTATGGCTAGAATTTCCAATACTATACTGAATAACAGTGGCAAGAGTGATCATTTTTGTGTTCTTCCTTTTCTTACAGGAGATGCTTTCAGCTTTTAATCAGTGAGTGTCATGTTAGCTGAGTTCTTGTCATATATGACCTTAACTGTATTGAGGTGTGTTTCCTCATGCCCAATTTGAGGAGAAATTAATCATAAATAGATAATAAATTTTTCAAAACATTTTATGACTCTTTTGAGGTGACCATGTCGGTGCCAGCCGACAATAGATCAGGTCCAGAAACCTGTGCTGCAGGACTGAGAAAAGGAAAGACGTGACAAAGAGACAGCAAGACAAGACAAGTTGGGGTTGAGAGGGTCTCACTCTAGCCCGCAAGACGCTAAGTCAAGAGTGGACCTCGAGTTTATTTTCAGCAGTTCATTTATATGATTTTAACCCATTAGCTCACACATTCCTGCACGTAGGCAGCGGTATTGTTTTAGGGCATATTAACAACATGTACTAAAATCATTAACTTAAAAGACGTCATTATTGTTTACTGTTCCCAAAAAACCCGGATCAACTATTCCCCAAAGCAGGATCATAAGACAAAAGTCATAAACTTAGGTATTGTTTCTCTAAACTATAAACTAACATCGTGACTCGTATATTTTTAACTCAGGTGATTGTTCTCTAAAAAATCACTGATTTGTGTGCCGATCATATCTCTCCCTCTGAAGGTCCTTTGTGACTTAATGGCCTCAGGCATTAGCGCACCTGGTGTATTCTTTAGTAAAAGGGGTGGCGGGACAGAGATTGTTCTAACTCAATTGACCTTTGAGCCGGGCGCCCCGCACTGTGGGAGTTTAGGCCCAACCTTTGTGCTCGGCAGCCTCAATCTCAGAGCCTGGCGCCCTGCACTTTGGGGTTTTACGCCCAAGTTCTGTGCGCGGCAGCCCTCCGTCACGAGTGGCTCCCCGCAACTCCCCCTTTTAGTTTTATTAAATAAAAGCCTAGGTGCTATATGGCGGAGGACGATGAATACGGGAAAATGCAAGCAAACGTTGCGTCAGACATTCAGATAAGCAAGAGAGTATACAAGGGGCCATACAAATCAGGATCAAAATTACTATGACAATCACCAGAGCATGTTTCCACCAGTCACTCTTAAAGCAATCAAACCACTGCGCTGGTAAGAAAGGCGTTGGAGAATCCATATTCTTAATTTGTTCCTGCATATCATTCACTGCCTGAGAAATATTAGCAGACAAATCAGGAATAAACACACAACATTCTACCTTAATAATAGCGCAAGTTCCTCCTTGCGCAGCAGTGAGAATGTCAAGAGCCATTCTATTCTGTAATACAGCTTTCCTCATAAGTTTTTGTTCATCATTAATTTCTTCCACAGCATGTTTTACATCAATCAAAGCTTTCTGAGTAAAGTTAGTCAAAGCATTAACTTTTGTCATAATATCTACAGTTCCTAAAGAAGGGACAAAAATAGCAGCTAGATAGTCATACCATTTAAATGCTGATCGAGTCCATCGAGCATGTAAATTAGGCATATTGGCAGGAATCCCTTGTACAGTTTTTACAATTCTACCAGGGGCTATAACAAATCCCAACGTACAGCGTCCTACCCAACCACAAGGTAACCAGGGCCAAATATTTGTGCCACAAATCCATTTTTTCCCATTAGGTGCAGCTATTCGACGTCCAGATTGATTATCCCAATCAGACCCTGGCCACTGAAACAGTTTTTTACAAATGAATGTAACATCAATAGTCCAATTACACAATCTTTGTGGTAGATATCCAAGATATTTCCAATCTTTTGTTGTCAAGTGTCTTTCTTTCCCATACACGTCCTTAACACAAGGTTGTTCCTTTTGTTCCCAACAGATGTCCGCAGGGTTGGTTAATTGTCCCGTCTCCGGGGTAACCCATATGTGTTCGTCCCAGATCTGATAAAAGTTTCCCATTAGTCGACCAGAAGCATCTGTGGGTACATCATGCTGCTCAAATTTTCTTTTATATAATCCCTCTTCGGTAACATTAGGATCAAAAAATATTTCCGCGGTATCATTGTCAAGTGAACACCAAGCAAGATGAGACACATTATTAGAATAAGTATATCTATAAATTTTTTCATGCCATTCATCCTGCTGTACTAATAATTTACATAGCGAAGAAAATTCTCGCTTAGTCAGAGGTTTTACTCACCAAGGTAGACTCCCAACAGATAACGGCATAGCACTGCAAACCCAACAATCAGATGAATTATGAAAGTCAGCATAAGCTTGAGCCCAAGACAAAAACACATTGGCGTGTGCACCAGGGAAAGATGACAAGGTAATAGAACATGCCAGGCTCACAATTAAGAACATCAGTGACACAGGTGGATTTTCAGTCATCTTCGCTATCTGATTCGCTTGTTGAACAAACTGCTGCACCTGTGTCTCTGTCGGCAGGGTCTGAAGGTGACATCGTCGAAGTCTGGATAGCATTGTTCTTTTCCGCCTGGCGTACCAGCCTTTCCGGTAACCAACGTGGCGTATCGGCATCCTGTGGAAAAACACAAACATGGCCTCTTCCCCACATAAGGACTGGATCAGGGCCAACCCATTGACCGGTTAATGGATCCTTCCATTTCACCAAAGGATGGTGAGAAGGTTTTTTATTCCAAAAACGCTGGGCAGCCGAATTGCCTTTGATATCATAGGTTAAAAAATTTAAAATAAAAAGAGCATGATGTAAATAGTTTTGTGGAGTAAGGGGATAGAGTTCCCCCTTTTTTAACTTTAGAATTTGGTTTTTAAGAGTTAGATGACAGCGCTCCACAATACCTTGCCCTTGAGGGTTATAGGCAATTCCAGTCTTATGCTCTATTTTTAAAGTTTGACAAAAGCGTTGAAACATTCGGCTAGTGTAGCCAGGGCCGTTGTCGGTTTTCAGCACACGAGGTTGGCCCATGACAGCAAAACATTTCAAAAGATGATTAATACAATGTTTGCTTGCTTCTCCAGTTTGTAATGTAGCATGGATAAAACCTGAATAAGTGTCAATGCTGACATGGACAAATGGAGTGTTACGAAATTCTTTAATATGAGTAACATCCATTTGCCAGAGATGATTAGGCAAAAGTCCCCGAGGATTTACTCCATAGTGAGGGACAGAAATTGTAGTAGGACAGGCAGAACAGGTTTTTACTATTTGACGAGCAGCTTCGCGAGGAATATTAAATTGCAGCCGCAAGCTATGACTATTTTGATGGTGAAGCGCATGAGATCGTTTCGCTGCCTCAAGGGCTGGAAAAAGTTGAGTAGCTCGGTCAACATTAGCATTGCCTTCAGAAAGAGGGCCAGGTAAATTAGTGTGTGCCCGTAGATGACCAAAATAGCAAGGATGACGGCGGCTGCGAATAATAAGCTGCACGTCAAAAAATAAGCGATTAACATATGAATTAACAGTGCCAATAAAGGGAACAGTTTCTAAAATTTGTAAGGCACGAATGATATATTGGCTATCAGAAAAAAGATTACAGGGCACATGCTGAACTGCTATTAAAGCAGCTTGGACTGCAAGTAATTCTACAACTTGAGCTGAAGTTTGCGACGTCTGCCAAGAAACCGTTTCCTCTTTTATGATATAGGCAGCCATACCATTAGATGATCCATCAGTAAATACGGTAATAGCTGAAGAAAGAGGAGAGCGAACAGTATTCTTTGGAAATAGAAATGGATGCAACTTTGCAAATTGAATCAATTTATCAGCTGGATAATGGGTAGTAATGCGCCCTGTAAAATGAGCTAGAGCAAGAGCCCAAGAATCATTAAATTGTTGCAAATGAGCTTGTTGCTCTCCGGTGTATGGAACTGTAATATAATGTGGATCTCTTCCCAGATATAAGGTTGAGGCAGAGCGTCCTTCAGCAATTAAAGAGCAAACTAAATCAGGATAAGCAGCTAAAGCTTTTGAAGGGGACACATGCATATGTATCCAATACATAGGACTATGCTGATAAAGCACTCCAGTTGGCATATGAGGAGTGGGTAAAATAAGTAGTCCCCATTCTTGATTATAGTCACAGTAAGTACATTGCTGATTTTCAATGGCTTGTTCTACTTCACGTAAAGCCAAAGAAGCTTCAGCAGTCAGTTTTCTAGGAGAGCGAGGATTAGTATCTCCTTTAAGAATGTCAAACAAAGGCTTTAAAGTTCCAGTTGAAAGTTTTAAATAGGGACGAATCCAATTAATATCGCCCAAAAACTTCTGAAAATCATTTAAAGTTAAGAGGGAATCCGTGCGTAGCTGAATCTTTTGTGTTTGAAAAGTAAAATTATGTAAACGGAATCCCAAATATGCATATGGACAATATCGCTGAACCTTTTCATCAGCAATCTGAAGGCCAAAAATTTTTAAAGAAATCAACATTTGATCAAATACAGTTAATAAATAACCTTCTTGAGAGTGAGCAATTAAAATATCATCCATATAATGAATCAAATAAACGTCTGGGTATTTCAGACGGATAGGCTGTAATGCTCTAGCAACAAACTTTTGACATAAGGTGGGGCTGTTTGCCATACCTTGAGGCAAGACTAGCCAGTGATAACGTTGCATAGGTTCCTTGAAATTTGTAGAGGGAACACTAAATGCAAACCTTTTGCAATCATCAGGATATAAAGGAATAGTATAAAAACAATCTCTTAAATCAATAATAATCTTATAAGTTCCTTCAGGTATAGCCATAGGGGTGGGTAGGCCGGGCTGTAAAGCACCCATCAATTCTAAAGTTTCATTTACTTTGCGCAAATCTTGCAATAATCTCCATTTTCCAGATTTCTTTTTTATAATAAATATAGGAGAATTCCAAGGTGAATTAGAGGGAGCAATATGTCCACTGTCCAACTGTTCCTGCACCAATTGTTTAGCAGCGGCAATTTTTTCTTGAGAAAGGGGCCATTGAGGAACCCACACAGGCTGATCGGATTTCCATACGATAGGGTCTGCATGAGCTGCAGGATGATCAAAGGCCCCCATTAAAAATGCCCTAAGCCTTTTCTATCTCTTTTTCCTTTAACCTGTAGGGGTTGAATAATTCTCTGGTTATGCTTTCCTAAACCTTGATTTGGGTTTAGTCCTTGTGACAGCAATTGTTGAGTAATCGTAGGATTAGGACTACACAAAAATACTCCCATATTTGACATAATATCTCTTCCCCATAGATTAACAGGTAAATTTGGAAGGATATATGGTTGAAATATCCCAGAATGTCCTTCCTCATCTTTCCAGGAAAGAAAAGCGGAACTTTGATCTGGATTATGAGACTGACCAATTCCTTGTAACATGGAGAGAGCAACTTGCTTTGGCCAGCATTCAGGCCAGTGGGAAGCAGCAATTACAGAAATATCTGCTCCAGTATCTAGAATACCTTTAAATTTTTTGCCTTGAATCTCTAAAGTTAACTCAGGTCTCTGATCGCTTATCTGTTGAACCCAATAAGCATCAGAGGAACCAAAACCTGCAGTACCCCTTTTAGAAGTAGACTTATTTTTTCCAACAGTAAGAGTAGGTAATAAGATTAATTGAGCAATACGTTGGCCTGCAGGAATGGCCGTTATCGTTTGAGGAGAGTGTGCCATTACCTTAATCTCTCCTTCAAAATCAGAGTCAATCACTCCTGGAGCAACAAGTAACCCTTTCATAATTGTACTGCTACGTCCCAATAACAATCCTACACTGCCGGGAGGCAAAGGCCCATAAATTCCAGTAGGAAGGGCCTGCATTCCCATTTCTGGTGTTAATACTGTGTAGGTGGTGGCACAGAGGTCCAATCCTGCACTTCCTGGGGTTGCTCTATAGAGGTCTGAAATACTTGGTCTGGAAGAAACGGGTTGTGGCTGACCTGAGCAGTCTCCTGAATTGCCCCGTAACATTGTTTCGGGGCCTGGGGCTGGCCCCTCACCCAGTTTCCCTGGTTCAGAAGTTGTCCATTTATATCAGTCTTAGATCTGCAATCTTTAGCCCAGCGTTTTCCTTTTTTACATTTTGGACATAAACCGGGATTGGTTACTAATATATCTTGACCAGGCGGTTGTTGCCCTCTTTTGGGACATTGATTTGCTCGATGTCCCAGTTGTCCACATGCATAACAACTACCAGGAGGGCCAGCTACCCTGGAAGTTCCTTGAAAATTTCTCTTTGGACGGTTTTGTTGGAACAAAACCTCTTTAACTGTTTTACCTTGTAAAGCTGCAGCTAAGGCAATTCCTTGAACATAGGATGGTCCTATGTCCGCACAGATTCGTATGAAATCGGCTAAATTACTCTTTTTTCGGTATGGTCTTAGAGCGGCCTGACAAGCAGAGTTAGCATTCTCATAAGCTAATTGCTTAGCCAAAACCAATCCTGCTTGCTCGTCTCCTATTACTTTACCAATAGTTTCCATAAGGCGAGCAACAAAGTCTTGGTATGGCTCGTCAGGTCCCTGCCGAATTTTGGACAAATCTTCAGTTTTATTTTCAGAGTTGGGCAGCTTTCTCCATGCTCTTAAAGCTGCTGCATTTATCTGAGGGTAAGCACCGGGCAAATAACCCAATTGAGAGTGAATATCTTGATATTGTCCTTCTCCAGTTAACTGCTCTAATGTAACTTGGATGCCCTGTCTCTGATTGATACTAGCTGTAACTGCACAATTTTCATAGAATTCTGATTTCCAAAGTAGATAATTTCCACCAGATAGACAGGCACGTGCCACTTGCTTCCAATCATTTGGAGGTAAATATTGATTTCCTAAACTTTCAACAATGGCTTGTGTAAAAGGCGCAGTAGGTCCATATTGAGCACAAGCCATTTTTAATTCTTTTAATTGTTTAAAAGGAATAGTTTCATAGTATCTCTGCTGTTGGGCATCCTCAAGGACTGGATATACTAAAGAAAAACCAGGAATGTGTTCTCCTTCTTTACTAGCTTGTTGCAAAGCCTTTTGTAAAGGACATAAAACAACAAATTTTGATGCCTTCTCCTCCTGTGGAGAATAACTAGGAGGAGGGGACGAAATTATTGGTGGCCTTTTCTGCTCCTTCTTAGAAAGATTCTGTTGAACACATTCCGTAATAATATCTTTAAATTTAGACATGTCAAAAGTTTTATTTTCCTCAAAAAAGATGCCCCAAGGATCTTCATCCTTGTGGTAACGGGCAGCTTGATCCTCTAACTCCTCTTGATCAGCTGGATCTAGTTCTGAATCAAAAGGACCATCGGTTGCATTTACTGCTGGAGGAACCGAAGGAATTTCCTTAACATCTGGATGAGTAGGAGCAGAGGGCTCAATATTTTCTATTTTTACAGTATCAAATTTCTCTCCCTCAGTGGCTGGGTCAAGGCAATCTCTAATTAGTTGCCACAAAGGAAGAATAGTATCCGGCATTTTATTCGGACCATTAGCAGTATAATAGTCTCTCAAACGAACTCCAACAACCTTCCAAGTTTCTAAGTTAATAGTACCTTGCTCTGGAAACCAAGGACAAATTTCTTCTACAAAAACCAAGAATTGTTCTAAACGTTGTTTCGATACCTGAATTCCTCTTTCTCTTAACATTACTCTAAGCATTTGTACAAACAATCCTTTGCTATGATTTTGCCCCATACTCTCAAAATACTCTCCCCGCGAGAATTTACTTCTACCTTTCCAATATGGAGCTCCTAGTTCCTATCGCGGCGGTCACTGCAGCAGCCTTTTGCAGATTTCAGGTCCCTGTTCGGGCGCCACTTGTCGGTGCCAGCCGACAATAGATCAGGTCCAGAAACCTGTGCTGCAGGACTGAGAAAAGGAAAGACGTGACAAAGAGACAGCAAGACAAGACAAGTTGGGGTTGAGAGGGTCTCACTCTAGCCCGCAAGACGCTAGGTCAAGAGTGGACCTCGAGTTTATTTTCAGCAGTTCATTTATATGATTTTAACCCATTAGCTCACACATTCCTGCACGTAGGCAGCGGTATTGTTTTAGGGCATATTAACAACATGTACTAAAATCATTAACTTAAAAGACGTCATTATTGTTTACTGTTCCCAAAAAACCCGGATCAACTATTCCCCAAAGCAGGATCATAAGACAAAAGTCATAAACTTAGGTATTGTTTCTCTAAACTATAAACTAACATCGTGATTCGTATATTTTTAACTCAGGTGATTGTTCTCTAAAAAATCACTGATTTGTGTGCCGATCATATCTCTCCCTCTGAAGGTCCTTTGTGACTTAATGGCCTCAGGCATTAACGCACCTGGTGTATTCTTTAGTAAAAGGGGTGGCGGGACAGAGATTGTTCTAACTCAATTGACCTTTGAGCCGGGCGCCCCGCACTGTGGGAGTTTAGGCCCAACCTTTGTGCTCGGCAGCCTCAATCTCAGAGCCTGGCGCCCTGCACTTTGGGGTTTTACGCCCAAGTTCTGTGCGCGGCAGCCCTCCGTCACGAGTGGCTCCCCGCATGACCATATAATTTTTATTTTTCAATTTGTTAGTTTGATGTATCATATTGATTAATTTCTCGGTAATGAATCAATTTTGCATCCCTTGCATAAAAGGGACTTAATCATACTGTATAGTCCTTTTAATATTTTGTTTTCTTTGTTAACAATTTAGTGATGATTTTTTGCATCTATGCTTATCAGTAGTATTTAACCTGTAATTTTTTGAGATATTTGTTCCTGTTTTAGTAGTAGTGTGATACAGAAATGTCGGGTAGGAAGCCTTCCTTCCTCTGCAAATTTTTGGAATTCTCTGAGAAGTATAGGTGATAGCTCTTTTCTAAATGTTTGGCAGAATTCACCTGTGAAGCTGTCTAGGCCTGGAATTTTGTTTCTTGGGAGATTTTGTTTAATTACTAATTCAATTTCATTAGTGATAATCTGTTAATATTTTCTATTACTCATTCCATCCTGGAGATTTGGTCTTTCTAAGAAATTGTCCATTTTTCTAAGGATACCATTTTTAATGGCATATAATTTGTTGTATCATTTTATGATGATTTGTGTTATTTTTTGTAAGCTGTAACTTCTCATTTATTTTGGAGCTTTTTAATCTGTACTCACTTTTTTGCTCATGAGTCTCATTAAAATTTATCAGTTATATTTATCTTTCAAAAGCCATTAAGTAGTTTGACTAGATGTTTCTATTTTTAATCTTTATTTTATTTATTTATGTTCTGACCTTTCAGCTGTCTTTCCACCTACTATCATGTTTGTTTATTATTTTTCTACTTCTTTTGTATGTAAGATTATGTTATAAGAGAGATGTTTCTTATTTGTATAAGTGGGATTATTTTGCTATAAGCATCCCTATTAATACTGCTTTTGCTATACCCCATGGACTTTGTTATTGTTGTCATAATTCTTTATGTATTTTTACTTTGATTTATGCATCAATCCATTGGTTGTTTAATATTGTATGATTTATCCACCACACATTAAAATTTTTCTCAGGTTTTTCCTTTTAGAAAATTTCTATTCTCACAGAATCCATGTGTTTCTTCACAAAACAAGGAAAAATATAATAAAATTTATACAAAATTGTGAAAGACCCAAATTTTCTAAAATTATCTTCAATAAATGAACAAAGCTGTGGGTATTATCCTCCCTGACTTAAGAATATACTTCAAAGTTACAGTAACCAAAACATCAAAATATATCACTAAAAGAGTCACATAGATTAATGGAACAAAATAAAGAGTCCTAAAATAAACCCACACTCATATGGTCAGTTAGTCTACAATGAAGGAGACAAGACTATACAATGGAAAAAGGCAGTCTCTTCAACAAGTAATTCTGGGAACACTGGACAGTACAAGTAAAAGGAAGATGTAAGAGCACTTCCTTCCATATTATACAAAATAAGATAAAAATGGATTAATTTCCTACATGTAAAACCTGAAATTATACAATTTCTGACCAACAGGAGAAGAATTGCCTTTGAGATAAATCATATCAATATTTACTTTTGATCTATCACCTTAGTGAAAAAATAAGGAAAACAAACAATAACAGTTTTTAATTTTACTGAGGAAATAATAGATGTATTATGTGATACTGGGATTCCACTTCTTGTATAAGTGTGATGTGTAAAACCTTTTGCGTAGCAAAGGAAACCTTCAGCAAGAATTATGACAACACACAGAATAGAAGGAAGAGTTTCAGACAATGAAACCAACAAGGTATTAATCTACATAATATATATATATATATAGCATAATAGACTCAATAGTTAAAAAACAAAGACCCCAACTTAAAAACAGTTGAAAGATCTTCATTGAAACTTTTCAAAAACAGACATGTGAATGATTTTCTTGCACGTTAAAAGAAACATAACCTTGCTATTCATTAGGAAATCATAAATCAAATCCAGAATAAAATATAATCTCAAAGCAACCAAAATGGCTATTAAAAAAAGTCTACAAATGACAAACATTAATAAGAATGTCGATAAAAGGGAACCCAGGTGCACTGTTTGTGGAAATATAAATTGATGCATCCACTATTATAATAGTGTGGTCAGTGCTCAGAAAACTAGAAATACAAGCAGTATATGTTACAGCAATTCCAGTTATTGTTATAAATCTCAAAATAAATGAAAACATTCACATTAAAGGATATATTACCCCCAATGTTATAAACATTAACATTTATAATAGCCAAGGATAGATGTACAATTCAACTGCCCATCAGAAGATGTTTGGCTGAAGTAGATGTGAGATATAGATAAATGAATAAATAGTCATTGTCATATTAAAAAATAAACTTCTGCTATTTGGAACAATGTGACTGGACCCAGAAAGTTTTGCACATAGGAAAATAAGTCATACAGAGAAAAACACTCTATGTTGTCACTTAAATGAGGAAAATAAAGATATAAGAGAAATAATCATAAAAAAACAGGAACAGAATCACATATATATGTGTACTGTACCAAGTAGTGTTTTCCTGTGCAGACAGGGAAGAAGGATGGAGAAGGCAGAAATATGAAAGCTACTAGCAATAAATTAGAGAACCAACAGGGCAATATTTACAGCACAGAGAAATATTTTAATAATCTAATTGATTTTAAAGATATTATAAGGATATATTACAGTAAAATATGCATGTAAGTGGGAAAACATTGAAGAAAAAACCCAGGAAAATCAAAATATTTTGTAGTACTATGATTTTAGGGGAGATGATTTGTTCACTTTCTTTACAGTTTTCATAATGTCCTATGTAGAATAAGCTTTTAATTGAAAAAGTATATACTTTTAAAAGTGACATAAGTTTAAACTATTTTTGTCTCTCCCCTTATATCTACAGTCAGTAAAACGTTCACATCTCAACAAAAATAACTACAACACAAAACGATACTTCAGAACTCAAGTGAAAAGGTGAAGTTTGGTGGAATAAAACACGCAAAGGTGGCAGAAGTGAGGGAAGGGCAGATTTGGTGTCTGCAGCCAAGGCCCCCTGAATAGGATATCTGAGTCCACAAGTTCAGAGAACCCAGTAGAAACAGGGTCTCAGTGGTTCACACAGCTTCAGCCCCCACTGCACTAATACTCATGGTCACAACTAGGAGGGAGCAACAATGGAGACAGAAATTCCATCCTTCAGACACTCAGACATTCATGACAATGTCCCTACTCCCCTTTCACAGTGGTGGAGACAAGATACCTTGCAACACTGGACATAGCAAAGGCACTTGCCTGATTCTAAATACCCACCTGTCTTTACACCTTTCCTCAATGTGTACACTGAGTCTCAAATAATATCACATAAAAGGAAGGGTTCAACGTCCCAGTGACAAAAATGACATTAACTACCAGAGAAGTCTAAGAAGAGACAATGAAATCACATCTTTTATACAGACAGTAGCGACTGGAAATTGCCATTTTGAAATATTATCTGAGGTAGCTCAGGTAAGTAAAACCAAAAATTGTGCAATATTGCAAACTAACAGAAAACAAAAGCAAGGACTCCAACTCCCAATCTGTTATTTAAGTGTCATCAGAGAAATCATTTACAAGATCATGACCAATCACAGTTACATTATAGGTTGTAATGTATACACACAGATACACAGACACATACACCGACACAGACACAGACACACATGCACATGCACCTGCACAAAGACACATTCACACAATGTGAACCATGCAGCAAACAAACTTAAGTCATGGTATATTGCCATATAACTAATAGAGAATCCAAATAGGTGTCATTCAGAAACTCAATAAAAAAAACAATACTTAGAATGTAGTTTAGTGAGCTCAGGAATAAATGAAATGATGATAAGGAATACATTACCATAGAGAATGAAACTATAAAATAGCCAAACATTGTTTGAGGGCCAGGAGAACTTAATAAATGAGGTGAAGAATGCAACAGAAAGCATTGGAAGTAGACTGTCTTTGTGGAAGAGAGATTAGCAGTCTCACCAATACAAAACTAGAAATGATATGAGAGTGCAGAGATACAAGATATTAAAAAGTGAGGATATTCAAAAGTAGCCATCAGACTTCCTCAGGAAGTGCACATTAGAGTGGAATCCTGGAGGGAGAACAAAATTAAAAGGCAGCTGATGGTGTATATAAAGAAGTAATAGTTGATAACTCCCTGAACCTGTGTAAGGAACTGATATTCAAGTCCGTGAGACAACAAAACATGAATAACATTAAGACAAAGGGACCTCCTTCAAGATACATCATATGAAAAATGGCAAGTCAATGACAGAGAAAATATTGTAAAGGCAGCCAAAAAAAGTTATGAAAATCTACAAAGTATCCCCCATTAAGCTATGAGAAGATTTCTGAGCAGAAAACATAGGCCAAGGGTAAATAAAATTACATTTTCAAACAACTGAAATAAGAACTAACTCACCCAATAATACTTAAACAGTTATCACTTATTTATAAAGTGAAAATAAAGAATTTACCAGACAAACATAACCTGAATGTGATAAAAAAAAACAAAACTGATACACCTAATAAGAGGTGTAGAAAAGAAATCTTCAAAGAAATATAAAATGGCAAACATATGCAAGACATTGCCCAAAAATCTAAGGAGATACCCCGAGAAAGATTCAACAGTTTCTTTGGGTGTGTTTTTAAATGCTACTATACTATTTGGTTTAAAGGGGGAAAAATAGGAAATCAGGGACAATAAATATAGATACCTCAAACTGGTAACGTGTTTACAACAGTTAAAGAAATAATTTGAGTCAGAAATCATAAAAGGTAAAGAGTAAAAATAAAACAATATTATAGGAAGCTGCTATCAGCGGAAAAAGGAATAATTATACCTGAGATGTTTTATTTTTATTTGCAGTAGAGTAGATGTACTATATTGTGTAGTTTTAGAAGTACAGCATAGTTATTATAACCACTATGTAGATTATAATGCATTATGAATTATTACAATGATTGTAACACACAATTATTTTAAGCTATTGTGTATAATTCCATGATCTATACAGATTATCAATGTTACTAATCTCCTTTATGTATACTATTTTCTATCTGTCTATGTTCTACCATTAAAATCTCTTTCCTTTCTCTTTGGTAAACATAACTTTTTCCCATATCTTTGAGTCTCTTTAGTCTTGTCTATCTAAACTCTTTACATATCCATCATGTCTATATCTATCTATCTATCTATCTAGCAATCTATCATGTATTATCCTCATATCTATCTATTTACCTGTCACTTATCAATAGATAGCTATAGATAGATGTACACAGATATTTGTTATAATTTAGATTCCACATATAAATTATATTATATAATTTTGTCTTTGTCTAAGTTACTTTACTAAGCACAATATTTGGTAGGTCCATTCATGATGCTGAAATAGCAATGTGTTATACTTTTTCATGGCTGAGTAGTATTCCATTGCATATTTATAGAAACATCATATATTCTTAAGTCCATAGTCTACTCTGGACTCTTTGATTGCTTCCCTTATTTGCATATTATAAACAGTGCTGTTGTAAACATTGTTTCTTCTCAATTTAGGTTTTTTCCCCAGATTTCTACTAGGAGAGTTATTACTAGGTCTTATGATAGTTAACTTTTTAGTTTTTAAACAAATCTGAATACTGTTTTCCATACAAGTTCCAACAATTTATATTCCTACCAAGAGAATACAAGAGATTTGTTACCTCCACATTGTTTCCAACATTTTCTATTTGTAGACTTTTTGATAATAGCCATTTGACCAGTTTTAAGTGATATCTCATTGTGGTTTTGATTTGCAATTATCTAATAATTAGTAATGTTGGGCAATTTTATCACTTGCCTGTTACTCATCTGTAAGTTTCCATTGGAAAAATATTAACTCAGGTACTCTTCTCTTGTTTTTGATTGGGTTTTTGTTTTTTACATTACATTGTGTAAACTAAATCCATGTTACATCTATTAACCTACATCTATTAACCCCTGGTCACTTGCATTGTTTGCAAATATGTTCTCCAATTACACAGGCAGTGTTTTTATTTCACTTATAGTGTCCTAAGCTGTGCAGAAATTTTCAAGTTTGTTTAGGTCCCACTTGCTGATTTATGCTTTTGTTTCTTTTGCCTTAGGAGACTGAAATAAGAAAATATTCCTTTGATATATATCCAATAGAGTATCACCAATATTTCCTTCTAGCTGTTTTATAGTATCAGGTCTTACATTTAGGTCCTTAATATACTTGGAGTTTATTTATGTATATGATGTCAAAGAATGCTCTCATTTCACTGTTTTACACGTAGATGTCCAGCTTCCAAAACACCATCCATTGACGAGACTGTCTTTTATCCATTGTGTACTCTTGCCTCTTTTATCATAGATTCATTTCTCAGAGCTGTGTGGAATTTTTCTAGGCTTTCTATCTGTTTTTATTGATTATATCTTGGCCAATGCCATGCTGTTTTTATTACTTTAGATTTGTAGTATAATAAGGTATCTGGGAGGGTTATACCTCCAGATTTGTTGTTTTTTCTCAAGATCATTTTGACAATTTTTATGGTTTCATATAAACTAAGAGCTATTTATTTTCTTGTTCTGTGGAGAATACTACAGCTTCGTAACAGGAATTGCAATAAATCTGTAGGTTTCTTTGTGTATTACGGCCATGTTGACAATATTAACTCTTTCAATCCAAGAGCACAAGACATCTTTCCATTTCTTTGAATCATTTTTAATTTCTTTGTCAATGTTTTATTATTTTCAGTGTTTATATCTTACATATATGTGGTTACATTTATTCCAGGATATTCGGGGTTATGGGGTTTTAAATATTATTGCTTTCAACATCCATTTTATGGTATCTCATGATTAACGTGTAGAAGTGCAAGAGACTTCTTTACATTAATCTTGTACCCTGCTCCCTTGATGAAATTATTTATTCTTCATAATAGTCAGTGTGGAGCCCTTAGGACACTTTATGTAGATTGTTATGCCATCAGTACTGGTGTGAATTATGACTCTTTCTTTCCATTTTGCATTTCTTATATTTCTTTTTCTTTTCCTTTTCCTTTGTTCTATTACTATTGTCACAAGTGCTGAGAGTAGGAATCCTTGTCTTGTTCCTGAATTTAACCAGAAGGCTTTCAGCCTTTCCTCTGTGTATTATAAATTGTTATAAATGGCCTTTAGTATGTTGAGAGATGTTCCCATTGTACTCACTTTCATGAGAGTTATGATGATGAATGTATGTTGAATTTTGTCAAATGCTTTTTCTTTGTGTATTGACATTGTCTTGTGAATTTTGTCCTTCCTTTTTTAGATATGTGTCACAATGTTTGACGTGTATGTTGAACTGTCCTTGTGACTCTGGAAAGGAATCCAACTGATCATCGTGTATAATCCTTTCTATGTATTGCTGGATTCATCTGTTGATGTTTTTCGAGGATTTTTGAATGTATATTCATCAAGGATATTGGATTTTCATTTTCATTTTTTTAAGTGTTTTTGACTGGTTTTATTATCAGGGAAATGGTGGCCTCATAGAATAACTTTGGGAATTTTCCTTCCTCCATCATTTTTTTAAACAGTTGGGGGGAAAGAGGTTTTAGTGAAGGCATCCAGGCATTTTGTTCAAGGGGTGTTTTGAAAATTATTGATTTTATTTAACTTATACTGATTGCTCTTTTCAAGTTCTCAGTTTTCTTTTTATTCAGTGTTGGCAGGCTGTACGTTTCTAGAAATTTGTCCATTTCTATTAAGTCGTCCAGTTGGTTGTCATGTAACAGCTCATAGTGCTTACATAATCATTTTTTGTATTTCTGTAATATCAGATATTATTTCTACTGTTTCATTTCTTATTTTGTTTGGGTCCAGTCTCTGTATTTCTTGATAAGCCTGGCTAAATGCTTTCCTGTTTGTTAATATTTTTAAGAAAAATTAAAGCTGTTCATTTTATGATATGTAATTTATTTTTCAAATTCTATTTTGTTTATTTTCAACATAATCATTAAAGATTTCTCATTCTACTGCCTTTGGGTTTTGTTTGTTCTTATTTCTTGTTATTTTGTGTGGTATGCTTGGTTGTTTCTATGAGGTTTTTCTTTTTCCTTCTGGAAGTCTTTATTTGTTCTCATCTTCCATCTAGATTTTTCTTTGCTGCATTGCATACATTTTATGAAGCTGCGTTTTCATTGTAATTTGTCTCCAGGTATGATTTTATTACCTCTTTAATTTCATCACATCTTGATTTCATCATTGATTTTTTTAAATTTTTTTAAAAGATGTTGTTTGAATTCATGTTTGTGCTTTTCCTATTCTTCTTTCTACAGTTGAAGCACAGTATCATTCTTTTGTGTATGGAAAAATACTTGCTGTAATCTATATTGGCTTAAAGTCCCTGAGGCTCATTTCATGACATAATATGTGGTTAATTCCTTAGATAACCTGTGCACATTTGAAATGTTTTTGTGTTCTGACTTTCTGATGCAGTGTCCAATTGCTCACTTATTTTCAAATGATCTAATATGCTATTAAGACCTTTGTTTCCTTACAGATATTCTTTCTGGATTATCTGGCTATCAGAAGAGTGAGGTGTTAAACTCATCTACTATTATTGTTTCATAATGAATTAATTCTTTCATGTCTACTAAAATTTCTTTTTATACTTTGGATCTAAGGTGTTGGGTCCATATATAATTTAATGAGTGTAATACCCTATTTTTATTGATCTCTTTTTGCTTATATAATCTCATATATTTTTTCATTCTGGTCCTTAATTTATAACATATTTTGTATGAGTTGAGCATTGAAATCTGCACTTTCTTGTCATTTCCATGGAATACATTTTCCATTTTTTCCAAACTATGTTTATCTTCCACCATAAAGTGAGACTTTCTGGGGTGGAGGCAAAAATGATGGAGTAGAAAGATGCTCGTAGCTCTCCCTTTTCCAAAAATGCACCAAGACTCACATCCACAGACCCACTCAGCTAACCAGAAAACCTGCAGAACTCTGACAGAACATTGTCTTCTTCAATAGATAAAGATGCAAAAAATCTGGTAGGAGAAAGGAAGAAAGAAAGAAGAAAAGGCAAAACAGTGGGAAAGTTCTCATGGGGAGGGAGCATCAAAGAAGGACTGGTGCTCATTCACTGTGTCTCTCCTCTCCAACTGAGTGGTCGGCAGGATGAAGGGGGAGCCTCCAAGTCTTGGACCTGTACAGAGTATAAGTTGCCTGACAGACCTAAGTCAAACAGGCACAGAGAATCCCTGTGACACCCAGCCAAAGATGCATCCCCAAAGCTGGGGGCAGGGCCATGCTGCCTGAGTTGGGTGGTAGATGAGGATGGCAGCACTGTGGCAGCCCATGGGAATGGAGTGGGCTTTGAACCATGGCTGTGGGTGCACAGGGCAGATCAACCTGTGCCCTCCATTAAACAACAGGGCAGATGTGCCCTGTGGGGGGAAGGGTGCAATCCCCATCTCTGAATTTCCACAAAAGTTTCCAGGTGAAGAAAGCTGGGGCTCAGAAACAGCCACCATAGCCTCTGGTGCTTTTTACCCAGGCGGCAGTGGGGGTAAAACCTGCATCTACACCTTAGGACTTAGCAGCATCAACGGCCAGACTGAGACTTGTCGGAAGCATGAGGCAAATATGATTCTACTGTCCTAGTTCCTCAGAGAACTTGTCTGCCAAGATGAACAAGGAGCTGGATTTTAGCCCAGACCAGGGACAGGGCTGTTCCTCAGTCTTTCCTGAGCCCACTCCCGGTTTGCCAACCCAAGGCAGAGCGTATAGTGGCACAGAGCAGCAGAGTGATTGGCAACCTGAGGGGGCGGGTGGCCCCTCAGCTTTTGAGCTGTAAAGCAGCCCATGACCATGGTACTGGGAGAGGGCATGATGCACAGTCCTGCCTGGTCAGTCTGCAACAACTGACTGCAGCATCGAGCAGGGCAATGACAAGCCAACCCAGAGTCAAGTGAGCTGCACCTAAACCAGTGTTGGGTGCAGGAGCGATCTGCTTGACGATGTGCCCTGGGAGCAGCACAGATGAGTGCTCCAATGGAGAGCCTCTGGAAACAGCAAGCTGAGCTTCCAAAACAGGATGAATACAGAATGACTTCACATTAAAAGTACACTATCTCCAGGAGGACACAAACACCCCTTGATTTAATCTGTTTTATCTGTTCCATTTTCTATTATCCTCTTAAATTTTGCTTCTTAGGCAATTATATATACCCTCATTTCAATCTTTTTGAAATTTTTAAAAATATTATTATTATTATTATTTTTCAAAACTCTGCTTCAACTTGCATTAATATTATTATTATACAATGTTTTCAAAGCTTTATCTCTCCCTTTTTTAAAAAATTTTTTACCTCTCTCTCCTTTTTCCTATTTTCTAAGTTGTATTACTACATAGGCATTAGGCAGATATACTCATTTGGGACCAGGGTAGATAACTGATACTCCATAAACCACAGTGCCAGTGATGTAGTAGAAATACGAAGAAGCAGACAAAGCATTCACAATTAAAAGAACAAGAGAAATATCCTGCAAGGATGATCAGTGAAATAGACAATGATATCCTACTAGATGAAGATTTCAAAAACGGAGTGATTTCAATACTGAAGGAAATAAAAGAGATAGTGTTTAGAGATATAAAATATGTCAAAAATGAAATGGAAGCTATAAAGAGCTGAGTAGAATAGGTAAACCCGTTGACTGAGATGAGGAATAATCTAAAGGGGTCTCAATGCTGACTAGATAATGCAGAGAAACTAATTTGTGACTTAGAAGACAGGACAATAGAAAACATCCAATCAGTAGAGTGACAAGAGAAACAATGAGAAACAAATGAAAAAAGCTTAAGGGACCTATGGTATAATAGAAAGCATGCCAAACTTGGCATGATAAAAGTCCCAGAAGGGGAAGAAAGATCAAAGAGGATTGCAAAGGTTTTTGTAGAAAGCATGATTGAGAACTTCTGAAACTTAAAGAAGGAATCAGATATCCAATACAGGAAGCTCAGAGTGTCCCAAAAAGAAAGAACACAAATACACCCATACCAAGACATATATTTAAGAAGGCCAGAGGCAAGGATAAAGAAATTATCCTAAAGACAGCAAGAGAATAGCAAAGAGTGAGTTACAAGGGAATACCAATAAGGCTCCCAGCTGATTTCACTACACAAATACAACAGGCCAGAAGGGAGTGGCAAGATATATTCAAAGTGCTGAATGATAAAAATGTTATAACCTAGGATATTTTAAACAGCAAGGCTATCATTTTTGGTAGAAGGAGACATAAAGTATTTTAAAGACAAGAAAAATCTTCAAAAGTTCAGCAAAACTAGACCCATGCTAAAAGAATTTTTGAAATCTCTTCTCTAAAAAGAAAAGCAGCAGGATGCTACAGAAATGTGAAACTCACAGCTTTAAAGGTGATAACTCATGAATTACAAAAAAAAATAAACACAAAATTTTAAAACAAGACATACAAATAATTGAGAGTGGGAGAGGGAGACAGGAAAATAGAGAATTTATATTTTTGGTCTTTCTTTTTAAAATTTTTTGTTCTCGGTAGGATGGGTTGGAGATCATGTTACTATCCATTTAATAAAAGCAGTTATAGTAATGGTCTAATGGACTTATAAAAAAGGGTAACAAGGAGAAAAAACTTATCAGGGAGTCACTGAACTAAATAAAATTCATGATAATACAAAGGAAAATTACAAAACCATAAAAGGAAGATGAAAAAAACAAAGAGGAAATACCAAATCAATTGCAAAAATAGGTCAAATTGGCAAAAAACACAAGGCTATCATCAATTATTGTAAATGTTACTGGACTAAATGCTCCAGTCGAAAGTCATAGAGTGGCAGGCCGGATAATAAAGCAAGAACCTTCTATATGCTGCATACAAGAGACCCACTTCCGAGAGAAGGACACATATAGATGGAGAATGAGAGGATGGAAAAGGGTATTCCATATAATTTGAAAGCCAATAAGCAGGTGTTGTAGAACTGATTTCAGACAAAATAGTCTTTAAAACAAAGGCCATAAAGAAAGATATAGAAGGACATTTTATAATGATTTAAGGAGTGATACAATATGAGGATAGCACACTCGTTAATACATATGCACCATATACAGGAGCACATAAGTGTATAAAATAATTACTAACAGATATAAAGGAGGATTCATATTTGGAGATTTCAACACTGCATTAACATCACTGGAGAGATCATCGAGACAGAAAATAAATTAGGCAACAGAGAAGTTAAATAATACAATAGAAATATTAGACTTGGTGGATATTTTCAGAGCATTGCACCCCCCACAGAATAGGATATAAAATCTTTTCAAGTGCACGTGGAACATTTTCCAGGATTCATGATGTACTTTGGCATAAAAGAAACCTCAGCAATTTTAAGAAGACAGAAATTACCTCAAGCATGTTTACTGAACACAATGCCATGAAGCTAGAAATCAACAACAGAGAAACAAAGGAGAACAAAAGGAAAATATTTGGATTAAACAATATGTTACTAAAATACAAATGGATCAATGAAGAAATCAAAGCTGAAATAAAAAAGTACCTTGAGACAAAAGAAAATGAAAGGAAAACCCCACAAAATTTATGGTGCTGAGAGGGGGGTTTATAATGATACAGGCCTACCTCAAAAAAGAAGAACAACCAAAAATAAAAAATTTAACCCCCCAGCAGAATGAACTAGAAAAAGAAGAACCAAAAAGACCCAAAAGGCAGGGGAAGGAAGCAAATCATAAATATTGGGGAGGAAATAAATAAAATAGAGATTAAAAAGACCATAGGAAAAAATTAACCAATTCAAAAGCTGGTTTTTCCAAAAAGTAAGTAAAATCGACAAACCTCTGGCCAAACTCAAAAAGAAGAAAAGAGAGTGAGCACAAATTACCAAAATTAGAAAGGAGAATGTAGAAATTACCATAAAAATTTAGAAATACAGAATATCTTACGAGAATATGATGAAAAGTATATTGAATCAAACTGTATACCCTAGAAGAGATGGACAAGTTTCCAGAAAAGCACTGTCCACCAAGATTGAATCAAGACATAACTGACCCCTGGAAAAACCAGAGCACTAGAAATGAAATCAAAGTAGCAATATAAAACATCCCTAAAAGTAGCAGTCCAGGACCACGCGGATTCACTGAGGAATTCAACCAAACATAAAGAACTCATACCACTACTTCTCAAACTCCCCCAGATGATTGAAAAGGAAGGAATACTCCCAAAGTCATTCTATGAATCCACAATCACCCTGCTACCACAATCAGGCAAAGACACTAACAAAAAAGAGGATTATAGGCCAATATCACTGTGAACCCAGACGCCAAAATCCTCACCAAAATAGTACCAAATAGAATTCAACAACATAGAGAAAGGATTATATAACATGACCAAGTGGGGATCATGCCAGTGACACAGGGGTGGTTCAACATATGCAAATCAATCAATGTAATACAGGACATCAACAAGAGAAAGAACCAAAACCACATGATCATCTCAATAGGTGCAGGAAAAGCATTGGTTAAAATTCAACACCCACGTATGATAAAAACTCTCACAAAGTGGCCATAGAGGGAATAAACTTCAACATTATGAACGTAATAGATAAAAAACCTACAGCAAGGATAGTACTCAATGGTGAGAAAGTCAAATTCTTCCCACTAAAATCTGGGACAAGACAAGGATGCACACTTGTCTTCTTCTCAAGATAGTCTTGCAAGTCCTAGCCACAGCAATCAAACAAGAGAGAGAAGTAAAAGGGATGCAAATTGGAAAGGAAGAGGTAAAATCTCAGTATATGCAGAGATTATCTTACTATATATAGGAAACCCTACAAGATCCAGACAAAATTTACTACAGCTGATCAAATAATTCAGCAAGGAAGCATGTTACAAGATTAAGGTCCAAATATCAGTGGCATTTCTTTACGCTTACGATTCAGATAATACTATAGAGCTATAGTCAACATGACAGCACTGTATTGGTAGAAAAACATACATATAAGTCAATGGAACACAATAGAGAGCCCAGAAAACCCACAAACGTTTGGTCAATTAAACTTAGACAAAGGAGACAAGAAATTACAATGGTATCGAGATAGTCTCTTCAGCAACTGGTGTTGGGAAAACTGGAGAGCAGCATGTAATTCAATGAAGTTACAACACTCCCAATGAACCTAGAACAAGATACAATAAAAATAAACTCAAAAGAGATAAAACACTTAAACATAAGACAAGATACAATAAACCTACAAGAGGAAAATATAGGCAAAATGTTATCTGACATACGTCTCGAAAGTTTTCTCACAGAAGAAATAAAAGCAAGAATAAACAAATGAGACCTAGTGAAATTACAAGCTTCTGCATAGTAAAGAAACCGGAAGTAAAACATAAAGACAACCTACGGAATGGGAAAAATATTTGCATATGAAACCGTCAAAGGCTTGATCTCCAGAGTATATAAGCAGCTCATCCAACTGAAGAAGAAAAAATAAACAACCTAATCCAAAATTGATCAGAAGACCTAAACAAACAATTCTCCAAGGAAGACATACAAATGATAAAAAGGCACATCAGAAAATGCTCGATATCACTGATTATCAGAGAAATGCAAATAAAAACTGCAATGAGGTTTCACCTCACACCAGTCAGAATGGCCATCTTTCAAAAATCCACAAAGGACAAATGCTGGAGAGGCTGTGGAATAAAGGGTACAGTCCCTCACTGCTGGTGGCAATGAAGATTGGTGCAGCCACAGTGGAAAACAGGATGGAGATTCCACAAAAGCCTAGGAATAGACTTACCATGTAACCCAAGAATCCCACTCCTAGGCATAAATCCAGAAGGAACCCTACTTCAGTAACACACCTGCACCTCAATATTCATATCCAGCAATATTTACAAAAGCCAAGACATGGAAACAGCTTAAATGCCCATCGAAAGTTGACTGGATAAAGAAGTGGTGTTATATTTATATAATGGAACAGCAGTCATTCTTATAAACTGACAACATAATGCCACTTTCAGCAACATGGATGGTCCATGAGAAAATCAGTCTAAGTGAAGTAAGCCAGAATGAGAAAGAAAAATACCATATGAGATGGCTCATGAGTGGAATCTAAAAACAAAGCTAAACCAAACGAGAAATGCATAAATACAAAACAGAAATAGACTCGCAGGCAGAGACTACAAAGTTTTGTTTGCCAAGTGTTGGGGTTGGGTAGAGACAGACTCGGAGGTCAAAATTGTAGAATAGATAAACAGGATTATACCATATAGCACAGGGAAATATACGGCAGCCCACAGTGGAAAAAATGGGACAACAAATGTATAAATGTTCATTGTAACTAAAAAATTGTGCTCTACAATGGAATTTGAGACAACTTTGTAAAATAATTAAAAATCAATTAAAAAAGGTAATAAAAGAAAAATACATGATCCTAAATATTACAGGTGTAAATATAAATTAGAGAGTAAAAACAACCATGCAAAAGAGTAGTAAAACCAAAGATTTTGTTTTTTGTTTTCTTTTTAAGAAAAGCAAAATCAAAAAACCTTTATCCAGGTGCAACATGAAGAAAAGAGAGATGCTCCAAAGAAATAAATTCAGAAATAAAATTGTAGAAATAACAATTGTTCCCTCAGATATACAAAAAAATGAACATTTTGTCAACTCTTACATGCAAACAAACTGGACAACTTAGAAGAAGTAGACAAATGTCTAGAAATAGACAGGTATAAGGAGAAACAAATAATTTGAACAAACTGATTACTAGAAGAAAGATAGAAACAGCATTTAAAAAAATCGTGAAATATTAGGACTGATTTAAACAGCTCCCATGGAGAAATGTACCAAAATAAAAAGTAGAACTTATACTCTTCAAACTATTCAAAAATACTGAACATGTGGGAAACTCCCAAAATAATTCTATGAAGCTCCCATTACCCTGATAGCAAAGCCAACAAACAAAGTACAATCAAAGAGAATTTCAAGCCAATAACTTTGATTGATATAGATGCAAAAATTCAAAAAAAATTATTAGCAAACAAAATCCAGCAGTACCTAAAGTGAATCATACAACATGATCAACTTTAATTCATTTTACGGTCATAAGAGAGGTTGAAATTACATGAAATCAATAAGTTTGATACACCACATAAACAAAAGAAAAAGGGAAATGATGTGGTCATCCCAATAAATTGATAAAAAGCATTTCACAAACTTCAACTTTTATTCATTAAAACAGCAGCAGCAACAGCAACAAGAAAAACAGAATCAACAAAAACAGAAAATTCTTTCCAAGTTAGGATTAAGGAAATATAACTCAACCTCACTAAATTCATTAATTACAGACCCACAGACAGCAAAATATGCAAAAGTGAATAACTGAAAGCCAAATTAAGGAATAAAACAAGGATGCCTACTCTCGCCATTTCTCTTAAACACAGTATGGGAAGACCTAGCAACAGCAATCGGACAAGAAAAATAGTTATTCAAGTTAGATTGAATGAAGTAAAACTGTTATTATTTTAGGTGACATGATAATCTATATAGAGAACTGTAAAGTTTCTCCAGACCAATACAACTAAAACTAATAAAGACATTTAGCAAAGTAGGATGATACATGATTAATATACAAAAACTGTCACATTTCTTTACACTAACAATGAAATATTGCATAATTTTAAAAAATCCATATGAAATCACATCAAAAATGAAGAATCTATGAAAAATCCAAGATAATAAAATCAATAGAACACTGATAAATAAATTTGAAGATGATGCAAAGAAATGGAAAGAAATCTCAAGGTCTTAGTTTAGAGGAATTAATATTGCAAAAATATACATACTACAAAATATGTCTACACATATAAAGTGATTCAGATCGAACTACATGATATTTTCCACAGAACTTAAAACAGGCCTAAGATTTGTATGGAACAGCAAAAGAACCAGAAATGCATAAGAAACAATGAGGAAAAGGAACAAAGTTGGAGGCATAAGCCATATCCCTCTCAGATCTCAGACTATATTGCAAAACAGTAATCGAAACAGCACAATGCTGGAAAATGAACAAACATCACTGGAACAGAACACAGAGGTAGAAATAAAACATTACACCTATGGTCAACTGAACTACGACAAAGGAAACAAAAATATACAATGCCTAAAGACAGTCTTCAGCAAGTGATGTTGAGAAAGCTAGACAGCTACATGTAACTCAATGAAATTAGAACACTCCCTCACACTGTACAAATATAAATTCAAAATGCTTTAAATATCTGAATCAATTACATGACACAATAAAATTCCTGGAATCTAACATAGGCAAAACAAGACATAAATTTTACCGAAATTTTCTTATGTCACTCTCCCAAGCTGAAAACAACAAAAGCAAAATAATCAAATAGATCCAAATTAAACTTCAAACTTCTATACAGCAAAATAAACAGAATGAAAAGATGAACTTCCGAATGGGGGCAAACATTTGGAAACAATGCAATTAAAAAGGGGCTAAATTCTAAAATACACACATCATTCATACAACTCCATTTCAAAAATCTACAACAACGCAGACAGAAAATGAGCAGAAGACAATTCTCTCAAGAAGACACACAGATGACAAACAGGAACATAAATACATGCTCACATAACTAATCATTATACAAAGGCAAGACAAAAATATAATAATGTTTTACCTCACACTACTGAGAAGGGCTGTCATCCAAATATCTACAAATAATAAATACTCGGGAGGTTGTGGAGAAAAAGGGACTCTCCAACGCTGTTGGCAGGAATGAAAATTGGTGCAACCACTTTGGAAATAGTATGGAAGTTCCTCTAAATACTAAAAAGACCTATCATATGACACAGCAATCCCACTCCTGGGCATATAAAACATAAAACCTGAAAACAAAGAATCCTTGTGTAAAATATAAGAAGCATACTCTGACATTGGACTTAATTTGATTCTACATATTTCTCCTCTGGCAAGGGAAGCAGAAGCAAAACTAACAAAATATGGTTGTATCACTCTAAACAGATTTACGCTGCAGAGGAAATGATCAATAAAATGAAAAGTTAACCAACACAATGGGAGAATATATTTGCAAGTGATATTTTCCAATCAAGTGTTAATATGCAACTATATTGTAAACTCATACAACAGCACCACAACAAAAATGACCAAACAATCCAATTAAAAAAAGTCCATAGGAACTGAATAGATAGATCTGAATCAATTTTTTGTAGAAAACATACAGCTGAATAAATGACACATGAAAATATGTTCAGAGTTATAATTTGTTAGGAAAGTCATAAACCAAAAATGAGACAAGACCTCAGAGTTATCAGAAGGCTCTCATCAAAAAGAAAATAAATAAATGTTGGTGAGGTTGTGGAGAAAAAGGATCACCGTGGACACTGTTGATAAGAAAGCAAAGTATTGACTACATTGCATATATACATCAAATTTTCTTCATCCATTTTTCTGTTAAGGGATGTTGGGTTTGTTGGCCCCTGTCTGAAGGCTCTAGAGAATAAGCCCATGGACTGAACTGATAAACAAGCTGTGAGGAATGTCACATATAAACGCTGGATAACATATTGTCTACTCAATATATCCAGTATGGATGGCTGGATATCATATGCTGGGTAAGATCCTCAGAGGAGGGCAACCTAAGACAGGCACAGCCTGCTGGATAAGAGATGGGCTACTTAATGAAGTTCCGTGATGAACTTTAAAACAATCCTTGATCATTTAACATCCTGTGCTTACTGTAGGAGCATGGGGACATAGTTTAAGATTATTAACATTGTTATAACTTAGATGATATGTGAGGAATTGTGAATGTCCTATATAAATATTTTTTGTAAGAATCAATAAACTGTGAACTGCTTCGCTTCTCTCCACACAGTGTTTGTGTGTATATGATATCGTGCCACTGACAGGGTTAATTTAATTTGTTGAGAGTACCTTAAAAGATGTTGCATTATATATAATGTTCTTTCTGCACCTATTGAAATGATTATGTGAATTTTATTTCCCATTCTATTAGTGTGGGATGTCACCTTATTGATTTGAATATTTTGACGTATCCTTAAACCCAGGGATAAATCCCTTTACACATGTATGTTTATGATACATTAAATGTGTTGTTGAATTCATTTTGCTTGTGTTTTGTTGAGAAATTTGGCACAAATGTTCATCAGGGATAATGTTCTATATTTTTCATTTCATGTCGTTTTTAGCTTTGTTATGCAAATAAAGCTGGCATCATAAAACAACTTTGGAATCTTTCACCCCCTTCAAATTCTTGAAAGTTTTGGGGAAGAATTGGTGAAAAATTTACTTCAAATGTATGACAGGATTCACCATTAAAGTCATCTTGTAAATTTTTCCTGGTTTGGGAGGTTTGAATTACTGATTTACTCATACACACTTTTGCAGAACTTAACTTTCTAATTTCTTCTTGATGCAGTGTTGGAAGACATATGTTTCTGGGAATCTATCTTTTGTTCTAGGTCATTCAAATCGTTGGCTAGTGGTAATTTCTTATGATGCTATGCATCTCTGCAACTTTAGTGGTAATATCTGCTCTTTTATTTCAAATTTTATTTGAGTCTTTATTTTCTTAGCAAACCTAAATTTTTGTCCACTTTATGTTGAAAAGAAACAGACTTAGGTATAATTTTTCTTATCTTTTCAATTCTTTGTCTTGTTATTTTCCTTGCTCTATTTTATTCAATTTTCTTCTTTATTCTTTCTGTTTTCTCCTAGATTTTTGATGTGTAAAGTTAAGTAGTGTGAATCTTTGTATTTCTGTATTATTGAATATTATTTATTTACTTTATTTATTTATTTATTTACTTATTTGCATATTTATTCATTTATTTATCATTGAAGTATGCCATTTACAATGTGTCTATCTGAGGTGTTTAGCACAGTGTCCCCGTACATGCATGTATTTCTGTGCCTTTTTAACATTTCTTCCCGTTATTTAACTTACTGCCCTGTGTTATACAAAAGAAATTTTGAAAACATTTATTTTTAAATATAGTGGATGACTTTTATAAATCTACAGCTCCGAAATATATCCTCCAGCAGTCCATTTCTGCAGTAACCATAAGATTATTAAGTAGTTCTGCAAGTGTTTTTCAGTTTTGTAGATGAAATCATAGTGTTCACACCCAAATTATTTTTTAAGTTTCTACATATGTCATGTCATGTATTATTTTTCCTTCTCTTTCTGGCTATCTTCAATTAGAATGACACTTTTTGGGGACATACATTTTGCTGCAAATGTCATTGTTTTATCATTTTTTATTGCAGAATATTATTCCATTGTGTAAATACAGCATAACTTCTGTATACTCTCATCTGTTGTTTGACAGTTAATTTGCTTCCATGTCATGGCTGTTGTATATAGCACTGCTAAGGACATTGGGGTGAAGTTGTCTTTATGAAATATGGTTCCCTTTGGTATATACCCAGAAGTGGGATTGCTGGATCATTTGTTAAGTTTATTTTTATACTTTAAAGGAATCCCCATCCTGTTTTCCAAAGTGACTGCTCGAATCTACATTCCTAACAACAGTGTAGGAGGGCTCCCTTTCTCCGCAGCTTCCCCAGCATTTATTGTTTGTGAACTTTTGAATGATGGCCATTGTGAATATTGGGACGTGATACTTCATTATAGTTTTGAATTGCACTTCTCTGATAATGATAGTGAGCAATTTTTTTTTCATATATCTGTGTGACATTTGTATGTCTCTATTGGAGAAATGCTTTTTTAGGGCTTCTGCCCATTTTCAGATTGGGTTTCTTTTTTTATTATTATTACTAGGTTGTATGAAATCTTTATATTTTGGAAATTTAGTCTTTGTCAGTTGTATCTCTTCTAAATATTTTCTTTAATACTGTAGATTGTCATTTTCCTTTGTTTATGGTTCCATTTGCTGTGCAAAAGCTTATAAGTTTAATTAGGTCCCATTTATAAATTTTGCTCTTACATCCCTTACCTGGATAGTCTATTCTAAGAAATCATTGCTGAGATTTACCTCAGAGTGTTTTGCCTATATTTTCTTCTAGGAGATTTACTGTGTCTTGCCTTACATTTAAGTCTTCAAGCCATTTTGACTTTATTCTTGTGTATGTAATGAAGGATTGTACTAACTCCATTGCTCTGATGCTGCTATCCAGTTTTCCCAAAACCAGTTGATGAAGAGATGTTCTTTTCTCTGTCATATTCTTGGCTACTCTGTCAAAGATTAATTCAACATAGGCCTTTAGTATTATTCCTAGGCTCTCTAGTCTGTTCCATTGACCCATGTGCCTGTTTCTGTACCAATATCATGTCATTTTGATTTTTGTAGCTCTGCAATAGTTTATGGAGACCAGGCGGGTTATTACTCCAGCCTCTTTCTTTGTGTTAAATATTGTTTTGGAAATTATGGATCTTTTTTGATTCTATATAAATCTTATGATAATTTCTTTCAGTCCTAAAAAGAAATCTTTTGCATAACTTGATAGGAACTCAGTTAAATTCTGTGGATTTTCTTGGGCAGTATGGCCATTTTAACAATATTATTTCTTCCATTATGAGACCATTGGGTATCTTTTCAATTCTTCAAATCTTTCATGATTTCCTCAATGAATTTTTTCTTGTTCTCCATGTATAAGACTTTCACCACTTTGGTCACAGTATTCTTAAGCATTTTATAGTTTTGGGTGCAGTTATAAAAGGGGTTGTTTCTATAATTTGTTATCCTGTTGATTCAATGGTAGAGTAAAGAAATGTAATTGGTTTTTTAGATTATTCTTACTACCTTGCCCAGTTCCTTTTTTAGCCTAAGTATTTTTGTGAAGCTTTTACAGTTTTCTGTATATAGTGTCATGTATGCATATCGTGACAATTTTACTTCTTCTTTTCCAGTCTGAATAGTTTTTTTTTTATTTTCCTTGCCTGATCGTTGTGGCTAGGAATTCCAAGACTATATTGAATTGAAATTGTGAGAATGGGCATCCTTGTCTTGTCTCAGGTTTTTGTGGGAAGGGTTTCAGTTTTTCAACATTGAGTATTTTGCTGGTTATAAATTTGTCATAAATAGCTTTCATTGTGTTGAGATATGGTAACTCTATGCCCACTGTGATAAGAGCTTTTATTGCAAATAGGTGTTAAATTTTATCAAGTGCTTCTTCTGCATCTATTGAGATGATCATATCGTTTTTGTCTTCTCTTTTGTTGATATGATGTATCACAATTAATTGATTGATTTGCATACGTTAAACCATCCTTGTGTTCCTGGGATGAACCTAACTTGACCATAGTGCATGATCTTTTTTTACATGATGTTGGATTCTGTTTGTTAATAATATCTTAAGGACTTTTACATCTATGTTTATGAATGATATTGGCCTATAGTTTTCTTTTTGGGGTAGTGTCTTTGTCTGGTTTTGGTATCAGGTTGATGTTGGCCTTATGGTGTGAGATTGGGAGTACTCTCTCCATATCAATCTTTTGGAAGATTTTGAGGAGGACTGGTATGGATTTTTCTTTGTATGTTTGGTCAAATTCCCCAGTGAAGCTATTAGGGTTTGAATTTTGTTTGAAGAGATTTTTTATTTTATTGTTAATTCTATTCCATTTCTTGTGATATGATTGTTTAAATCATTAATTTCTTCCTGATGCAATATTGGTGGGCTGTATGTTTCCAAAAACTTCTCCATTTCTTCCTGGTATCCAGTAAGTTTCCATACAGTTACTCATCGTATTCCCTAATGATATTTTGTAAATTTGTTGTCCTCTTTGTAATTTCTCCGTTTTCATTTCCTATATTATTTGTGTTCTCTCTTTTTTCTTGTTGGTGATCCTGTCTAGAGATTTGTCAATTTTGTTTAAAATTTCAAAAAAGATTTTGATTGATTTTTTCTATTTCTTAATCTTTATTTCAATTATTTCCTCCTTGATCTTTATTTTTTCCCCCTTTCTGCTGGCTTTTGGTTTTGTTTGCTCTTCTTTTCATTATTAGTTTACATAGAACATTAGATTATTTTTTTGAAATTGTTCTTCTACTTTCTTTTTAGACTGCTTTAAATGTATTCCATAGACTTTGTGTAGTGTTTTGTCATATATGTCAAGATATTTTTTAATTTCTTCTTTAATTCATCAACCCCCCCTTTGTTATTGTACCATGTTTTTTAATCTGGATGCTCTCATTTTTTCTCCCTGTTTTTCTGTGTTTGATTTTTAGTTTCATGGTATTCTACTCAGAAATGTTGCTTGAAATAATTTTTATTTTCTTAAATTTGTTGAGGCTTCTTCTGTGCCTGAGTTTATAATCTTTTCTTGAAAATATTCCATGTGCACTGGAAAAGGATTTATATTCTGTTTTTGGGTGAAGTACTGTTTTGGAAGTATCAAGCATCTCCAATTATTTTATCATGTCTTTTATTATCTTTGTTCCCTTATTAATTTTCTGTGTGAAAGACCAGTCCAGTGATGGTAATGGGGTGTTATAGTCTCCTACTGTGATTGTGTTCCAAGCGATTTCTCTCTTTTTAACTATTAGTATTTGATTTTTGTATTTAGGTGCTCCAATATTGAATGCATATATCTTAATGTGTATAAAAATCTCATTTTGTATTGCTCCTTTAATCATTATATCATGTCCTTGTTTATCTTTCTCTATGGACTTCCTTGTAAATTCTATTATGTGTGAAGTCAGTACTGCTAGTCCTGCTTTCTTGTCATGTGCATTTGCATGGAATATATTCTTCCAAATTCTGACTTTCAATTGATGTGTTTTCCTCTTACAAATGGGTCTCTTGTATGCTTCATAATGTAGGGTTTTGTTATATTATCCCATCAGACAATGTGTATCTTTTGACTGAAGCACTAAATCCATTAACATTTGTGATAATTATTGATAGACTGGTGTTTATTTCTATTTTGAACTTCTTTTTCCAGTTGATTTGGTATTTCCTTTTGTTCATTTCTTTTCCTTTTTGTGGCTTGATATGTTTTCTTTTATTATCTTTGTTTCGTTTTGGCTTTGTGACTTCATTGTAAGCTTTTGACTTTTGGTTACCTTGTTTTGTATTTATATTGAACCGTACTATATCTGTTTATTTTAACTGATAAGAATACAAACTCATACCCATCCTACAGAGAAGACAAACAAGAAGAAAATACTCTGTATTGTTCTGTTTCACTCTGTGACCCTTAAAAATTTTGATGTCCAGTTTTACAACATCATATTTATTTTGTTGTAATTCATTGTATATATTGCCTTTCTAATTATGCCTTTCTCTTTTGTATAGCATTCTGATTCTTTTTTTTTAGAGTAGATCTTTCATTAGTTCTTTTAATCTTGCTAAATTCTTTTAGCATTTGTGTGGAAGTTATTTATCTCTCCTTCTATTCTCATAGAGAGCCTTGCTTGATAATGTATCTTAGATTACAGATTTCTTTCAATCAGGACTTTGATTATGCCTTACCACTGCCTTCTGCCTGCTGTATTTGTGTAGGAAATGAGTTTACAACTATTATGTAAAAAATTATATATATGTGTAAAGAACACCTAGAAATGAAGTTAACAAATAAGGTAAAAACCTATATGTTAAAAAACAGAAAACATTGGTGAAGGAAAATTTAACTGATCCAAAGAAATGAACAGATCTCTTATGTTAATGATGTGAAACTACTTGGTTGACACAACCATTCAACCAAAGGGAATCTACATTTAGTGTGATTAATGTCAAAATACCTATGAGATTTTTGATTAAATAGAACAAATAATTTCAAAATTTATATGTAACCACAAAGATCATGAGTTGCCAAAATAATCTTGAAAAGAGTATTAAATGTAATGGTGTAAATTCCTCTGATGTTATACAGTCCTTCAAAACTTTAGTAATTAAAACAACATGATACTGGCTTAAAAACAGACACCAATCAAGAGAAGAGAATAGAGAAACCAGATATAATCCCTCACACCTATGATCAATTAACCCATGAAAAAGAAACCTAGAGTATAAAATGAAGAAAAGACATTCTCCTAAATAATTAGTGCTAGGGAGCCTGAACTTTGAAAAGATAGATTACAATATTTCCTCACATTGTGTACAATCCATGAGCACCAAATATCTTTCTATTTAATTTATTTTCTTATATTTCTTGCACCTGTAATTTATTGATCTATGTTTAGATCTTTTGTTTGACTTACAAAATATATTCCTGTTTTATTCTTTATGGTATAAATTTACACATAATAATTTTACAAGTTTCTATTTCTGATTATGGGTTGTTAATATATAAAAATGCAACTGATTTTTTTTATCAATTTTGTATTCTGGAAGTTTACTAAGTTTGTTCATTATTTCTAACAGTCACTGGAGGTGTCTATGGAGTTTTCTCTCTATGTATAATTATGTCATCTGTAAATACTTTACTGCTTTTTTACAAGTTGGACAACTTTTATATTTTTTCTTGACTAGATGTTCTGGCTAGGAGTTCTAGTAGTGTAATTTAGGACTTGTGAATATGTCCTAATTTTCCTTATTACTGGACCAGAGGAAAACCTTCCTGTATGTTAACATTGAACTTGATGTTAGTCATGAGTTTTTCATAAATGGCTTATTTATGTTTAGTTACATTCTATCTACAGTGAATTTGTAAAAATATTTTTATAAAAAAGTTAAGATCACATATTTTAATAATATTCCTACATTTTTTGAGAGTTATTTTTCAATTATTTGTTTTTTAAGGGATGTTATCACATATTTTAATTTGCATATGTTAAATAATATTTATGAATCAGGACTAAATCCAACATAACTATAGTTGATAATACTTATAATATGCCATGGATTCAGGTAGCTAATATTTATTTAGAATGGAATTTACTGATACTGAAGGAAAAATTTACATTGTAGCATGAGGGTACATTTATTTGTTTAAAAATTTTATCTCTCATTTTGAATTTGGCTTAAGTTTAATGGAATTTATTTCTAAATAAAGAATATAACTTTTGATAGAACTGGATTTACTTATGTATACAGTTACAGGACATAGGTAATATTTACAATTAGTGAACAAATCACTTGCCTTAAAATGCTGTATTTTATGAACAATGACAAAATTTTCAGGACTGAGAAACACATTGCTTCCTAAAATGCATTACCTAGTATTTTCCACCCCAACCCACATATAATGTTATTTCTTTGTTTTTTTCATTATTTGTTTGCCCCTTAATGGAGGCACTGCTTTTTGAACCCAGTCTTGTGCATAAGTGTATTTATCAACATCATTTTGGAACACATAACAGAAGCCACAAGAGTATGGATTATAACGATGAGAAGAAAATTTTTTCCTTCTTGGGACTGAAAAAACTCTGACAGAAAGAATGGCAAAAAAAAACATTTGTAAATATGCAATAAGATTGTCTCTCTTTTAATTTTTATGGTAGAATGTTAAATTACATTTGTTTTACTTATAGTACTGAATAACAATTTAAATCAAAAATTCCCCACTTTGGGATTTCTTACATTTGATTCACAATTTTAATCTAGTTTTATTTTATAAATATTTACCATTTATTTATAAGCATAACAAATAAGCTGATATATATTCTTCTCATGTTTTGAATATAGAGCTACTTATTTTAAAGTACAGAGATAAATACCAACTTCCATTTCCAAATCAAATTATATTTCACTTTAATTACAAAAGATATTGAAATAGATATACATTTTCTGTACAGGTTTTAAACAAATTTCACTTTAAATTTCATAACTTTAAAATTATTTTATATATTTATTGCATTATTTATACTTTGTTCACCAATTTTGTATAAATTTGTGTACAAAAGTATGGAGACTGATTTTATTTCATAGTCCCCAAAATTAAATTATTTAAAAAGATTTTTGGGGATAATATTTGCAGATCACACTATAAAAATAAGCATCCAATATGTTTCATTTTAACTGGATGAATGAGAAGTAAACACTGGCTGAATGTTACACTTGAGTTGCTGGGAGACCAGTTGTTTTGTGATGTCACAGCTACTCAAGTTGAGATCCATTGTGAAGGCCTAGCAGTTTATCTGTGCAGGCCTGCTAAAGCAGCATTTGATGCTGCAGTGCTCAAAATCATGCACATTAGAAAATTAGCTGTAGATAAATTTATTTGAGATGGCACATGATTCTTCAGAAATTCAAGATGTGTCTTGTAAAGATGGACCAACTGGTTCAGGAAACTTCGGTAGATCTCTATTGTGTGATCAAACATTTTCTGGGGACTTGGACTTGAGGTCTATGATTGAAGAAAATGCTTTTCAGACTTTGTCTGAAGAATCCTTGATAAAAACACCATGAAACCCACATTGTGTCTCTGAACCAGATGAAGATAATGATTTTAGTTATCTGACATTTCCAAGAAAACTCTGGAAAATAGCTGGGAGTGACCAATTTAAATCCATCAGGTGGGATGATAATGGATATTTCATAGTGATTGATGAAGATGTCCTTAAGAAGGAAGTTTTGTAAAGAAAGTCCCCTTTCAGAATATTTGAACCTGGAAGTATGAAAAGTTTACTTAGACAGCTAAACCTTTATGGGTTTAAAAAGGTGCGGCAGAATTTTCAAAGTTCTGCTTGTTTAGCTGACTTTCTGGCAGTAGAAAAAAAAGTCTCTGTTTTAAGAAAGGTATTCAGGAATTTTAGTTACCACATGGTAACTTACATATAAAATTTTATTTTGTATATCAATCAATGATAATATAAAAGTAAAGCTAAATTTTGAAAATTATGTAAAATTACTACGGCTAAAATCCTTTACTTTTTCTAAAAAATGAGGAAAGTGCCTTAAGTAGTCAATATTATGAGAAACTTTGTTTGCAACTATGAATAATTGCAGAAATCTAAATAAAGGTATTAAGGCTGCTTATAAAAATTGGCATTCACCATTATTGCAATGGCTGACTTCTTATATTTGATGAGTATACTATTTAAATGCGTAATTTCCAAATAAGGAACTTCAAAATATCATCAGCAATGTTCATATTTTGATGATATTATCTTTGCATTGTATACGTGGAATCTGAGGTTTTATAAGTTAGGCTTATTGCAGTCTTGTATTTTGGTTTAAAATATTACTAAATTGTTTCTCCTTTGGTTGTAGTGGCATTTCTATCATAATCCAAATTTTAAACTAGCCTGTCCCCAGCTTTTTGTGAGAATAAAAAGAAGAGTTGGGATTAAAAATTCCTCTCTGTTGTCTTCATTGGCTGAAGATTTCAACAAGAAACACTTTAAATCAGGGGGTAATGTCGATAAATATAATTCTGATTTTCTGGCTGACACTAGTGGAGAAAGTGCATTTTTACCTTCTCCAAATTTAAACATGCCTCTAATAAGAAAGCTCTCTACTAGCCACATAATTGGTGATACAACAACCCCGATCAGAGGTGATTTTCCTCCTCCATCATCAATGTCAGTGAGACCATCAGAACAAATTGCAGTGGATCAATGAGCTATTTTCAATCAGTTCACCCCTGCCCACGGGCACTCTCAAAGCAGCTACAATGAAACAAATGGCCGTATTGTGAACTCCATTACAACTACAACTTTTACTTCTCAGTACAGCATCTTCTCTCCCATACAGAACAATTATTTTAGACTGATGTTGGAGCCTTCTACTTTGCCTAAAAGATATCACAAAATATCTGCCAATGAAGTTCATTTTCCTAAACTTCAACCAGGGATCAACCCACTCTTTCCAGTGCCAGTGATAGCTGATAAATCAGCTACCTCTCTTTCAAGGCCAACTCATCAGACATCTTCTGTTTATGAAAGTCAAACTAATTACAACTGATCAACCAGAGGACTACCATATTATGCAGGATAACAATAGTTAAAATTGATGTTGGCAAATGTCATCAAATATCTGCAATTTTCTTATTTTAACAATAAACATAGATGTGTACCTGTATTTTCCTTATTTTTTTAAATATAGCAAATAGTTAAACAGGAGACTAAGTTGCCATTTAAAGAAAGAAAGAGATATCTGATTGATATGAGTTTTTATGGAAAAATATGGGAGTAAACTTAAATAATTCCTTGTAACGAAGAAGAAAAAATGGAAGAATTTGGAAAAAGACTAAAACATGGAGTGAGGGAAAATTACTAAGTGGATTATGGTTCATACTGGAAAGTATGAAAAGTTTTAATTTAGGATAGTTTGGAACTGGAGATACATGCAGGAACCGGCCCAGGGATCATGGTCTCTATTATGTCATCCCTGGAATCTAAAAGATCACATGATGTAGTCACAGATGGCACATTCAGCATGTGGTAGAATTTAAGAAGTAATTTTATCTATGGTCTTCTTCGTGCTGTTCTCAAAGCATTCCAATTGGTGCTTTCATTTCCTGCCCTGAAGATTCTACACTATATTTTCTAGTCAATAATTTATGTTGCTTTTACGTTCCAGCCAAAGTCAAGTTTACATCCTCAGGGTGGCATTCAATGCCTTTCCAACTCTTAGCACACAAACTCAAATTTCTTTAGTCATTTCTTTATGAATCTGGCATCTGATTACCTTGGCATATCTTTAAGTTTCACTGTATCTGGAGATATATCCAGGCAAATGCTTGTCAACAATGTTAGTTCCAACCTCAATACTTTTAATCCAGCTCATCCTTGGAATTTGGGTATCCTCCTTTTACCTTGTTAGACGATCCCTGTCTCAGCACAGAAACGACCTCCTCCAGATGTTTTCTGTCTATCCCCCTTTCCTTGTTTAACTTGGATACCAGCACAGTAAGCACAGCACATGCCACAGGATACATTTTAGTATTTAGTGAATGAAAAATACATGTTGACTTTAAGCAAAATCCACTTTCTTGAAACAAGAAAACTCTCATGGTTTTCCAACTATTTTGTTACGGTCTTTACTCTTCACCACAAACTAGCTCTTTTCAAAGCCCAAGGACTAATCCCTCAAAACAGTAATTGGAGGTATGTACAGGAGACAAGTTATTATTTTCTTCTTAATTCATGCCTCCAGAGACCTAAAGGATTCCAGTCCCATTTGCTGGATATTTCCCTGTCTCTTCATCACCCACCCATCCCAAAATAGCTGATATCCTTCCCCATACCAATAACTATACTGACTTCCAATTAATTTATTCTTAAATTCAGAGATTTTTCCAGAAGAGACAGTGCCATTGCAAACATTTAATATAGGTTTATACACCCCACATCACTTCTGCCCCTTCTAACCTTAACAGAGGATGTGTCTAAAATGTAATAGACCCTTGGCTGTGGTGGTTGTATTCAGTAACCAATTTGCAATCTAAAATTTGTGGACTAGAAGGAGGTGAGGGTGGTAGAATTAAAAATTTGTCCAACTGCAAGAATACCAAATTTATACAGATATTAGGAAATATAAAATATTCATGAAAGTCTTTGACTATTTCCCATTAATTTAAAATAAAATGTGAAGCATTTTAATAATGTGAAATGCCCTGAAATGCTGGAAAAATTGTAGGAAAAGTCAGGGAGCCTATGGCTTCTGCTCACAATGATTCAGCCAGTGTCAGCTGATAAGAAAGGAATGGCAGAATTTAGTACTGAAAATGTGTCACCTATTTTGAAGGAAGCTTTTGATAAGCTGGAGAATGGGCAAATTCGCCAGGGTGAACTCAAGCAACATGCCACCTATATGACCTTTACCAAGAGAAGAATAGAGACCACTTACAGCTGGAGATCTGTGTCTGAACACCATTGGTTCTTCCTACAACAAAAACATCAAGCTTTTTAGTTTGTCAGCTGAACTCTGATGGTGGCTATGTTGTTGCTTAAATTAGCATTCTGGGGTTCAGATGGGCTGGTTCAGCAGCTAGTTTCCAGCTCTCTTATCAGACAGTGGGTCTTACCGTGATCATCTTAACAAGGTTCTATACTGATAAGTCAAAAGCTACAGTTTACTTTCAAAATTAGAAATCCTAAAGGAGAATATTGTTTGTGCATCTGTAGTTATCTACCTGGGAATATCTAGACTATTGGCAAAAGTACAAAACTTGGCTGGTGCTTTGAAAACTATTCTCTGAGCTCTGCCCACTGAATTCTTCCCACTAAATACAACAAATCTCTGTACCACTGTGTCTGTGTGTGAGGATGGATTGTTAAGCAGTAACTAAGTTTGTCTTAGTTCAGTGATCAGTGAATTATTCCTCTGCATCTGGCAGAATCTCTGTGAATTAAGAGTTTCGTTGAAACACCAGATTTCCTTCCAATCAGGGAGGGGTAGATTATATTTCTCCCAGTATACTAATTGTTACCTGTTCATTGAATTCTGAGCTGATGCTAGGGCCAAGTCACTGAACCCTTGAATGGGGCTGATGCATATACATTCTTTAGTACCCAGAGCCCAGCACAGGACTATATCACCTTTTTAATTTAAGCTTATGTCTATGTTTTTTGCTTTTAATTCTCATTGTTGACACAACTTATTTTGGCTTTGAACACCCTTTGACAAATTTATAGATTCTGAAACACTGAATTATTCCCGTTCACCTAGAAATTGCAATAACATTTCTTCCCTTGGACTACCTGGAATAGAGTGAGCGCCCTCATCATTTTGAAAGCAGTCCTCTGTCCTAATATTGCAGAATCTTTACACTTCTTTGCCCAGGACTTGAGGAAGAATGTTTGCTGTGGATCTCGTGGATTATCGTCACATTCCCTTATGCAACCATGAGAAAACTCCACATTCTTATCCAAAATCAAGGCTTTGTCAGTATTGCATTCCCATTGCAAAACAGTTAAGAATTGTAGGAGTTCTGAGATTTTACCATGCTGAGATTTTTAGGATCCTAGCATGTTCAATTCTTACAGATGCTGTCGGGGAGATGAGACCATCGGTCACAGACAGTGAATTTTATCACTCACAGCAAGAGCAGCCAGTTTTAAATTTGTATCCATTCACTAATCTCAGATGATTACACAGAAGGAAATTTTGATGCCTACAGAAGCAGTGGGCTGTTAACATGAAGAAAGTTTAAGGCATGATAAGACACTAATTTTATTCGTATCCTTATGTATAATTTATTAGAATCACTTATTTATTAGTATCTTTACTTAGGATAAGTATATCATGACTCAAGTTTACTTGCTGCTAAAACAATCATGAGAAATGACATGGGAAATAATGACCATTGACTTTCCATTTTTCCTTCCCCTTTTATTTACATATAATTGGCATAAAACATTGTGTAAGTTTAGGTGCACAGAATAGTGATTTGATTTACAACTATCATGAAATAAATATCATAGCAACTTTAGGGAGAATTCATTTTCTCATTTAGATAAAATTTTAAAGTAATACAATTTGTCTTTTGGTTGTGATGAGTAATCTTATGATCTACTCTCATAACAACATACATATAGAACATAAATCAGAATTAATTGTAATTTTCATGTTATTACAGGGCATCCTTTGAACACGTTCATTTCATGGCTGGTGGTTTGTAGTTTTTGAGTGCATTAATCAAATTCTCCTTTTCCAAAACCTGCCTCTGTTAATTACAAATCTAATTTCCTATAAGTATCTTTATTTGTTTTTGAATTGTACTTTATTCTATAACACTGTGTTAGTTTCCCCTACATAACATACTTTTCGCAATTTTTAATACATTTCAAGCTGTTCACCATAATATATCTAGTTATGATATGTTGCTATGTAAATATATTTCATAGTTATTGACTGTTCCCCATACAGTAAATTTCTTGTCCCTGATTTATTTAACTTGCAACTGGAAAATTTTCCCTCTTAATTTTCCTCAAATTTTTCTTTTCCTCACCACATCTCTCTCCTTCTTGTGAACATCCTGTTTCTTTCCATATGTATAAATCCTTTTCTGTGTTGTTATGAACATTTGTTTAAAATTCCAAATTTGAGTAAAATCATTCAGCATTTGTCATTCTCTTTCTGACATATTTCACTTAGCATATTACCCTCTTTGTCTACCCATTTGTTGCAAATGACAAAATCTTATTCTTTTTGGAGCTGAATGATAACCCATTGTATTTTTATGTGTGTGTGTGTATATATATACTGCATATATATACTGCATATATATATATATACTGCATATATATAGTTTCTGTGTGTGTGTATATATATATAAATATAGATCAATCTGTAATTAAGATGGGTATATATATACATTATAAACACACATCTTTTACTCCATCATCTACTGATGAGCAATTAATTTGCTTCTATATCCTGTCTATTGTGAATAATGCTGCAGTGAATGTAGGGTTGCATTTATCTTCTCTAATTAGCGTTTTTATTTTCTTGGAATTAGTATCGAGGTGTGGAACTGTAGAATTATATTTCAAATTTATTTTTAGATAAATCTCCATGTTGTTTCCACAGTGGAAGCACATTTTTCCTTTCACTCCAGCGGTGCATCAGGGTTGTTTTTCTTACATCCTCACCAACAATTATGTTTGTTATCTTTTTGATAATAGTCATTCTGACAGGAGTGACATAAAATCTCATTGTGTTTTGGACTTGCATTTTTCTGATGGTTAGTGATGTTGATTGGTTTCCTGTGCCTGTTGGTTACCTTTCCCCCACTGTATATTCATTTTTTGGAATGGGCTATATGACCATAACTGTCTAATTTCATTTTCAGGCATTATTTGTGTTCCATTATTCTGTTTCTTCTGTGCCACTACCATATTATTTTTATTACTGTAGCTTTGTATTATAGCTTAAAATCACGGACAGTGATACATCCTTTTTGTTCTTTGTCAAAATTGTTTGTGTTTTTATTTTGTTTGTTTTTGCTTCTTTCTTTTTTCTTTTTTTTTTTAGTGATTTCAATTCTTTTGTCTTTAAATGTAAATTTTAGAATTATTTTTTGTAAGTTTCTGAAAATGCCCTTGGTATTTTTTGGGGAACTGAATTTAATATGTGTATTTTCTTGGCTTATTCTGCCATTTAAACAATATATTTTTCCTCATCAACGAACACAGTATATCCTTTCATCTGTTTGCATTACCTTCAATTTCTGTTATAAATATATTATAGATTTCTGAGTACAGGTCCTTTACCTCCTTGGGTGGATATATTTCTTAATTTTTTTTTTCTAATGCAACAGTAAATGATGCAGTTCCCTCACTTTCTGTATCAGATAGCTTCTTGATAGTGTGTAGAAATGCAAGATTTCTGTATATTAATTTTACATTCGGAAATTTTACCAAATGCATTGGTAAGCCCTAGTAGTTTTGTGCCGTCTTCTTTAGGATTTCTGTTTAAATTATGTCATCTGCAAACAGATACTTTTACTCCTTTCTTTAATTAGCTATATTTTACTTTCTTTTATTTTGGATAGCTATGGCTAGAATTTCCAATACTATAATGAATAAAAGGGGTAAGAGTGAACATTCTTGTCTTCTTCCTGCTGTTATTGGAGATGCTTTCAGATTTTAATCAGTGAGTGTCAAGTTAGCTGAGTTCTTGTCATATAAGACCTTAACTGTGTTGAGGTATGTTTCCTCATGCCCACTTTGAGGAGAAATATATTCATAAATAGATACTGAATTTGTCAAAACATTTTATGTCTCTATTGAGGTGACCATATAAATTTTATTCTTCATATTGTTAGTGTGGTGTAACACACTGATTAATTTGTGGGTATTGAATCACTTTTGCATACCTGGAGTAAAATGGATTTAATCATATTGTATAATCCTCTTAATGTATTGTTTGATTTGCTAACAATTTAGTATTGATTTTTGCATCTATGCTTATCAGTAGTATGTAACCTGTAATTTTTTGAAGTATTTGTTCCAGTTTTAGTAGTAGTGTGATACAGAAATTTGGGGTAGTAATCCTCCCTTCCACTCGAAATTTTTGGAATACACTGAGAAGTATACATGATATTTCTTCTTTAAATATTTGGTAGAAATCACCTGTGAATCTGTCTAGGCCTGGGATTTTGTTTCTTGGGAGATTTTGTTAAATTACTGATTCAATTTCATTAATGATAATCCGTTCATATTTTCTTTCTCATTCCATTCTGGAGATTAGTTCTTTCTAAAAAATTGTCCATTTCTTCTAGGGTTTCCATTTTATTAGCATATAATTTGTTGTATCTTTATGTGATGCTTTGTATTTCTTTGATATAAGCTGTAACTTCTCATTTATTTCAGAGCTTATTAATCTGTACTCTCTTTACTGCTCATGTGTCTGGTTAAAGATTATCAACATTATTTATCTTTGAAAAGCCATTATTTAGTTTGATTAAATGTTTCTGTTTTTAATCTTTATTTTATTAAATTATGTTCTGACCTTTCAACAGTCTTTCCTTCTACTAACAAGTTTGTTTATTATTTTGCTACAACATTTGTTTGTAAGAATATGTTGTAAGAGAGGCATGTTTCTTATTTGTATAAGTGGAATTATTTTGCTATAAGCATCCCTATTAATACTGCTTTTGTTAAACCCCATGGATTTTGTTTTTGTTGTCATTTTTCTTTATATATTTTTTCTTTGATTTATACAGCAATCCAGTTGTTGTTAATATTGTATGATTTATCCTCCACACTTTAGTATTTTTCTTAGGTTTTTTCTTTTAATAAATTTCTATTTTCACAGTCTCAATAAGTTTCTTCACAAAACAAGGAGAAAAATAATAAAATTTGAACATATAACTGAAAGTCCCAAATTTTCTAAAATTATTCTGAAAAATAAATGAAGCTGTGGGTGTTACCCTCCCTGAATTTAGAACATACTACAAAGTTACAGTAATCAATACATCAAAATATAGCACTTATAGAAACACAGAGATCAATGGAACAAAATAAAGAGTCTGAAAATAAACCCACACACATATGGTCAATTAGTCTGCAATGAAGGATGCAAGAGTATTCAATGGAAAAAAGACAGTCTCTTCAAAAAGTAGTTCTGAGAAAACAGGACAGTACATGTAAAAGGAAGATGTTAAAGTACTTCCTTCCATAGTATAAAAAATGAGATAAAAATGGATTAATTTCCTAAATGTAAAGCATGAAACTATACAGTATTTGACCAAGAACAGGAGCAGAACTGACTTTGAGATAAATCATAGCAATGTTTATTTTTGATCTGTCTCCAAATTAAAAAAAAAAGGAAAATAGCCATTACAGTTTTTAGTTTACTGAGGAAAAAACAGACGTATTCTACGATACAGGGATTCTATTTCTTTTATAAGTGTGAAGTGCAAAAACTTTTGCAGAGCAAAGGAAACCTTCAACAAGACATATGATAACAGACAGAATAGAAGGAAAAATTTCAGACAATGAGATCAACAAAATGTTAAAATCCATAATATATATATAGCATATTAGACTCAATATTTAAAAAATAAAGACCCCAAATTAAAAACAGCTGAATAATCTTCATGGAAACTTTTCAAAAATAGACATGTGGATGATTTTCATGCTCATATAAAGAAACATAACGTTGCTATTAGTTAGGAAAACATAAATCAAAACCAGAATGAAATAATCGTACAGCAACCAAAATGGCTATTAACAAAAAGTCTACAAATGACAAACATTAATAAGAATGTCAATAAGAGGGAACCCAGCTACACTGTTGGTGGAAATATAAATTGATGCATCCACTATTATAAAAGTGTGGGCAGTGCCCTGAAAACTTGAAACAGAAGCATTATATGTTGCAGCAATTTCAGTTTTTGGTATAAATCAGAAAAAAAATGAAAACATTAACTCAAAGGATATATTACCCCCAATGTTCTTAACATCATCATTTATATTAGTCAAGGGTAGAAGCACAACTCAACTGCCCATCAACAGATGATTGGCTGAAATAGATGTGGGATATAGATAACAAAATAAATACTTATTCATTGTATATTAAATAGTAAAATTCTGCCATTTGGAACAATGTGACTGGACCCAGAGTGTGTTGCACATAGGAAAATAAGTCATACAGGGAAAAACACTCTACGTTTTCACTTAAATTGGGAAAATAATGATATAAGAGAAATAATCATTAAAAAACAAACAAAAAAAAGAATCACTTATATATGTGTAGTGTACCAAGTAGTGGTTTCCTGTGGGGAAAGGGTAGAAAGATGGAGAAGACAGAAATGTTGAAGCTACAATTAATAAATTAGAGAAACAAAAGTGCTATATTTAGAGCACAGAGAATTATTTTAATAATTTAATTGATTTTAAAGAGATTATAGGGGTTTATTTTAGTAAAATGTGCATGTTGGTGGGTAAAACATTGAAGAAAAGAACCCAGGAATTTCAAAATATTTCGTAGTATTATGATATTAAGGGAAATGATTTATTCACTTTCTTTAGTGTTATAATTTCCTAATTAGAATTTAAGCTTTTATTTGAAAAACTATATACTTTTAAATGTGACATAAGTTGAAACTATTTTTGTCTCTCCCTTTACATCTATAGTCAGTAAAACGTTCATATCTGAACAAAAATAACTACAACACAAAAAATACTCCAGAACGCATGTGAACAGGTGAAGTTCAGTGGAATAAAGCACACAAAAGGGGCTGAACTGAGGGAAGAGCTGAGTTGGTGTCTGCAACCAAGGCCCCCTGAATAGGATATCTGAGTCCATAAATTCAAAAAACCCAGTAGAAACAGGGTCTCAGTGGTTCACGCAGCTTCGGCCACCAACTGCACCAGTACTCATTATCACAGGTAACTAGGAGGGAGCCACAATGGAGACAGAATTTCCATCCTTCAGACACTCAGACATTCATGAAACTGTCCCTACTCCCTATTCACATTGGTGGAGACAAGTTACCTTGCAAAACTGGACATGGGAAAGGCACTTGCCTGATTCCAAATACCCACCTGTCTTTACAAATTTCCTCAATGTGTAAACTGATTCTCAAGGGATATCAGTTAACAGGAAGGGTTCTCCGTCCCAGTGACAACAGTGGCATTAACTACCAGAGAATTCTAAGAAGTGACAATGAAAGCACATCTTTTATCCAGACAGTAGAGTCAGGAAAGTGTCATTTTGAAATATTATCAGAGGTAGCTCAGGTAAGTAAAACCAAAAATTGTGCAATATTGCAAGCTACCAGAAAACAAAAGCAAGGACTCCAACTCCCAATCTGTTATTTAGTGTCATCAGAGCAATAATCTATCAAGATCAAGACCAATCACAGTAACTTTATATGACACGCTAACACACAGATAGACACACACAGACACTGTCACAGACACAGACACAGAAACACACGCACACACACCTACACACACACACACACAATATCAACCCTGCAGGAAACAAAGTTAAAGTCACGGTATATTGCCATATAATTAATAGAGAATCCAAATAGTTGTCATACAGAAACTCAATACAACAATCAAAACTGAGAAAGCAGTTTAGTGAGCTCAGGAATAAATGAAATGATGATAAGGAATACATTACCAAAGAGACTGAAACTATAAAATAACCAAACATTATTGGAGGACCAGGATAACTTAATAAATGAGATGAAGAATGCAACAGAAATCATTGGAAGTAGAGAGTCTTTGTGGAAGAGAGATTAGAAAACTCACCAATAAATAACTAGAAATGTTAGGAGAGGGCAGAGATTCAAGATATTTAAAAGTGAGGAAATTCTACAGTAGCCATAGACTTCCTGAGGAAGTGCACATTAGTGTGGAATCCTGGGGGGGGTAGAAATTTAGAAGGCAGCTGATGGTTTATTTAAAAATTAAAATTGATTACTTCCCGAACCTGTGTAAGGAACTGATATACAAGTCCATGAACCAACAAAACACCAATAACTTTAAGACAAAGGGACCTCCTTCAATATACTTCATATGCAAATTGAAAACACAATGACAGAGTAAAATTTTAAAGGCAGCCAAAAAAAGTTATGATAATCTACAAAGGAACCCCCATTAGGCTATTAGCAGATTTCTGAGCAAAAAACATACGCCAAGCCTATATAAGATTGTATTTTCAAACTACTCAAATAAGAAATCACTCACCCAATAATACTTACACTGTTATCACATAGATATAAAGTGAAAGTAAAGACTTTAACTAACAAACCTGAATGAGATGAAAAAGCAAAACCGAGACACCTTATTAGAGGTGTAGAAAAGAAGTATTCTAAGAAATATAAAATGGCAAAATTATGCTAAACATTGACCAAAAGCTAAGGAGAGATCATGAGAAAGTTTCAACACTTTCTTTGGGTATGTTCTTAAATGCTACTATTCTATATGGATTAAAGAGTGAAAAAGAGGAAATCAGGGACAATAAATATAGATACTTCAAACTGGTATCATGTTCACAAGAGTAAAAGAAATAATTTGAAACACTAATCATAAAAAGTAAAGTGTAAAATAAAACAATATTAAAGGAAGATGCTATCAGCAGAAAAAGGACTAAATTATACAGGATATGTTTTATTTTTATTTGAAGTACATTAGATGTAAAATATTGTGTAGTTTCAGATGTACAGCATAGTGATTCCAACCACTTTGTAGATTATATTGCAATATGAATTATTACAATAAATGTAACATAAAATTATTTTAAGCTATTGTGTATAATTCCATTCTGTATATAGATAATCCTTGTTGCTTCTCTATTAATGTATACTTCTTTGTGTCTGTCGATGTCCTACCGTTGAAATCTCTTTCCCTTCCACTTTGGTAAACATAAATTTTTTCCCATATCTTTGAGTCTACTTATGTCTTTTCTATCTAATCTCTTAACCACTCCATCATGTCTCCATCTAACTATCTATCTATCTATCTATCTATCTATCTATCTATCTATCTATCTATCTATCTATCTATAAATCTGTCATCATCTATCTATCTAACATGTATCTATCTATCATATACATATGTATCTATACTTCTATCTATTTTTCTGTCATCTGTCAATAGATATCTATACAAAGATATACACAGATATTTATTAGTCTTTAGATTCCACATATAAATTAAATTATATCATTTTGTCTCCATCTAAGTTACTTCACTAAGCACAACATTTACTAGGTAATCTCATGATGTTGAAATAGCAATGTATTATAGTTTTTCATGGCTGAGTACATTTATTGTATATTTACAGATACATCATTTCTTCTTAAGTCCATAGTCTGCTGTGGACTCTTGGATTTCTTCCGAGTCTTGCATATTATAAACAGTACTGTTGTGAACATTGGTTCTTCTCAATTTAGGGTGTTTTTTTTTCCAGATATTTCCTAGGAGAGGTTTTACTGGGCCATATGTTCGTTAACTTTTTAGTTTTTAAACAAATCTGAATACTGTTTTCCTTAGAAGTTGTACCAATTTACATTACTACCAAGAGTATACAAGAGATTCCTTACCTCCACATCATCTCCAACACTTACTATTTGTAGACTTTTTGATAAAGCCGTTTGACCAGTGTGACCTCATTGTGGTTTTGATATGCAATTATGTAATAATTAGTAATGTTGTGAAATTTTATCACTTACCTGTTATTCATCTGAATATTTTCTTTGTAAAAATAGTAACTCAGGTACTCTGCTCTTGTTTTTGATTGGGTTTTTGTTTTTCACCTTGAGTTATGTAACCTAAATCCATGTTACATCTATTAACCTACATCTATTAACCCCTGATCACTTGCATTGTTTGCAAATATGTTCTCCAATTACACAGGCAGTGTTTTCATTTCATTTATAGTGTCCTTAGCTGTACAGAAATTTTCAAGATTGTTTAGGTCCCACTTGCTTATTTTTGCTTTTATTTCTTTTGCCTTAGGAGACTGATATAAGAAAATATTCCTATGATGTCTATACAATAGTGTATCACCTATATTTCCATTTAGCAGTTTTATAGTATCAGGTCTTACATTTAGTTCCTTAATACACATGGAGTTTATTTTTGTATATGATGTCAGGAAATGCTCTCATTTCACTGTTTTTCATGTAGATGTCCAGATTTCACAACACCATCCATTGACGAGACAGTCTTTTCTCCATTGTGAACTCTTGCCTCTTTTATCATAGATTCATTGCTTATAGGTGTGTGGAATTATTTCTTGGCTCTCTATCTGTTTTGTTGATTATATCTCTGTGCCAATGCCATACATTTTTATTACTGTAGGTTTTTAGTGTAGTAAGTTATCTCAGAGGGTTATACCTCCAGATTAGTTGTTTTCTCTCAAGGTCATTTTGACAATTTTTAATGGTTTCATGTAAAACTTAGAGTTATTTATTTTCTCTTTCTATGGAAAATACTAAAGCTTCGTAACAGGAACTGTATTAAATCCTTAGGATTCTTTGTGTACTACGGCCATGTTAACAATATGAACTCTTCGATCCAAGACCACAAGACAACTTTCCATTTCTTTGAATCATTTTTAATTTCTTTGTCAATGTTTTATAATTTTTAGTGTGTAGATATTTCACATATGTGGTTACATTTATTCCAAGATATTCGGGAGAATGGGGTTTTAAATATTATTGCTTTCAACGTCCATTTTATGGTATCTTATGATCAATGTGGACAAATGCAAGAGACGTCTTTTCATTAATTTTGTACCCTGCTCCCTTGATGAAATTATTTATTGTTCATAATAGTCTGTGTGGAGCCCATAGGACTCTCTGTGTAGATTGTTATGCCTTCAGTATTAGTGACAGTTTTGCCCCTTTCTTTCCATTTTGCATTTCTTTTACTTATTTTTCTTTTCCTTTTACTTTCTTCTATTACTATTGTACAGAAGTGGTGAGAGTAGGAATCCTTGTCTTGTTCCCGAATTTACCCAGAAGGCTTTCAGCCTTTCCCCGGAGTATTATAAATGGTTATAAATGGCCTTTTGTATGGTGATAAATGTTCCCATTGTACTCACTTTCATGAGAATTCTGATAATGAATGTATGTTGAATTTTGTCAAATGCTTTTTCTATTTTCCTATTCTTTCTAGAGTTGATGCAGAGTTTCATAGTTTTGTGTATGGAAAAAATCTTTCTGTAATCTATATTTGCTTGAAGTTCCTGAAGCTTATTCATGATATAATATGTGGTTAATTCCTCAGATAACATCCAGTGCACACTTGAAAAGTTCATGTGTTCTGCCTTTCTAATGCAGTGTCCAATAACACAGTTATGTTCAAATGATCTAATATGCAATTAAGACCTCTGGTTCCTTACAGATATGCTTGCTGGATGATTTGATCATCACAATAGTGAGATGTTAAACTCATCTACTATTATTGTTTTATAATGAATTAATTCTTTCATGTCTACTAAAATTTCCTTTTATACTTAGGTTCTATGGTGTTGGGCCATATATAATTTAATGAGTCTAATTCCCAATTTTTTTATTGATGTCTTTTTCTCTATATAATCTCATATTTCTTTCATTTTGGCCCTTATTTAAAAACGTTTTTTGTATGAGGGGAGCATTGCAATCTGCACTTTCCTGTCATTTACATGGAATAACTTATCCGTTTATTTCAAGACTATGTTTATCTTCCACCACAAAGTGAGACTTTTTTGGGGGGAGGCAAAGATGCTGGAGCAGATGGATGCTTGTAGCTCACCCTTTCCCACAAATGCACCAAGACTCACATTCACTGACCCACTCAGCTAACCAGAGAACATGCAGAACTGTGACAGAACATTGTCCTCTTCAATAGATAAAGATGTAAAAAATCTGGTAGTAGAAAAGGAAGAAAGAAAGAAGAAAAGGCAAAACAGAGTGTGACAGGTACCACGGGGTGGGAGCAGCAAAGACGGACTGGTGCTCATTCACTGTGTCTCCCCTCTCCAACTGAGAGTTTGACAGTACAGAGGGGGAGCCTCTAAGTCTTGGACCTATACAAAGTATAAGTTGACGGACAGAACTAAGTTAAACAGGCAAAGAGGATCCCTGTGGGACCTAGCAAATGATGCAGCCTGGAAGCTGGGGGCAGGGCCATGCTGACCGAACTGGGTGGTAGATGGGGATGGCTGCAATGTGGCAGCCCAGTGGAATGGATTGGGCTTTGTGCCCTGGCTGTGGGTGCACAGGTCAGAACAACCTGGGCCCTCCATAAAACAAAAGGGCAGATTTGCCCTGTGGGTGGAAGGGTGCATTCCCCATTTCTGAAAATCCACAAATTTTCTAGGTGAAGAGAGCTAGGGCTGAGACACTGCCACCATACCTAATGGTGCTTTGCACCAGGTGGTAGCGGGGGCAAAAACTGCATCTACACCTAAGGACTTAGCAGCCTCAAGAGCCAGACGGAGACTTGTCTACAGCAAAAGGCAGATAGGAACCTACTGTAATGGTTAATCAGGGAACTTGTCCGCCAAGACAAACGAGCTGGATTTTGGCCCAGACCAGGGACAAGGCTGTTCCTCAGACTTCCCTGAGCCCACTTTCAGCGTGCAAACATGAGGCAGAGCATACAGTGGCACAGAGCAGCAGAGTGATCAGCAACTTGAGAGGGCGGATGGCCCTTCAATTATTGGGCAGGAATACAGCCCCTGACCATGGTGCTGGAGAGGGCATGATGCCCAATCCTGCCTGGTCAGTCTGAAACACCTGACTGCATCATCAAAGTGGGCAGTGACAAGCAGCCCAGAGTAAGGTGAGCTGACCCAGAGTTGGTTTTAAGAGTGATCTGCTTGCCAACATGCCCTGGAGCAGCACAGATGAGGGCTCCAATGGAGGGCATCTGGAAACAGCAAGCTGAGCTTCCAAAACAGGATGAATACATAAAGATTTCACATTAAATGTACACCATCTCCAGGAGGACACTGAACACTCCCTAGTTTTAATCGGTTTCTCCGGTTCCATTTTCTATTACCCTCCTAATTTCTAATTCTTCTGTAATTATATATACCCCCATTTTAATCCCTTTGAAATTTTAAAAAAATATTTTCATTACTATTATTTTTCAAAACTCTGCTTCAACTTGCTTTTCTATTATTCATTATACAATGTCTTCAAAGCTTTACTTCTCCCTTCTTTAAAATTCTTTATAACTCTCTCTCTCTCTTTTCTCTTTTCTAAATTGTATTATTACATAGGCATTAGGTAAATAAACTCCTTAAGGACCACAGTAGATAACTGATACTCCAAAAACCACAGTGACAGAGAAGTAGGAGTAAGACAAAGGAGCAGAGAAACCATTCCCAATTAAAAGAACATGAGAAATCCCCTGAAAGAACAATCAGTGAAATAGACATTGATATCCAAATAGATCAAGATTTCAAAAACGGAGTGATCAAAGTACTGAAGGAAATAAAAGAAATAGTGTTTAGAGATACAAAATTTTAAAACAATATATAGAAATCGTTGAGAGTGGCAGAGGGAGGCTGGAAAATATGAATTTTTTTTTGGTCTTTCTTTTAAAATTTTTTGTTCTCAGTAGGATGGGTTTTAGATCATGTTACTATCATTTTAATAAAAGCAGTTATAATAATGGTCAAAAAGACTTATAAAAAAGGGTAACAAGAAGACAAAAACTTACAGGGAGTCACAAAAACTAAATATAATTCATGATAATGCAATGGAAAATTACCAAACCATAAAAGGAAGATGAAAGGAACAAAGAGGAAATGCTAAATCAAATGAAAAATAAGGTTAAAATGGCAATAAATTCTAACATATTATGAATTAATATAAATATAAATGGACTAAATGTTCCAGTCAAAATTCATAGAATGGCATGCTGGATAATAAAGCAAGAACCTTCAATATGCTGCATAGAAGACACCCACATCAGAGAGGACACATATAGATTGAGAGTGAAAGAATGGAAAAGGGTATTTCATACAAATGGAAAAGCCAAAAAGGCAGGTGTTGCAGTACTAATTGCAGACAAAATAGTCCTTAAACAAAGGCCATAAAGAAAGAAAAAGAAGGACATTATATAATGATTGAAGGAGTGATACATTATTTACTGAACACAATGCCATGAAACTAGGAATCAACAACAGAGAAACAAATGAAAACAAAAGGAAAACATGGAGATTAAACAATATTTTATTAAAAAACCAATGGTTCAATGAACATATCAAAGCGAAAATGAAAAAGTACCTTGAGACTAAAGAAAATGAAAGCAAAACCACACAAATTTTATGGGACACAGCAAAAGCAGTGCTGAGAAGGGCGTTTATGGTGATACAGGCGTTCTTTAAAAAAGAAGAAGAATCACAAATAAACAATTTAACCCACCAGCAGAATACACTAGAAAAAGAAGAACAAAAACCCCAAAAGGCAGCAGAAAGAAGTAAATCATAAATATTGTGGAGGAAATAATAAAATAGAGATTAATAACACCATACAGAATAATGCAATGTATCCAAAACTGGTTATTCAAAAAAGTAAGTAGAATCAAAAAACCTCTATCCAAACTGAAAAAAAAGAAAAGAGAGGGAGCACAAATTTGCAAAATAAGAAAGTAGAATGGAGAAATAACAACAAATAAAAAAGAAATACAGAATATCACATGAAATTATTAATAAAATTATATTGAACCAAACTGTATAACCTAGAGGAGATGGAAAATATTCTGGAAAAATACTGCCAACCAGGACTGAATCAAGAAGAAACTGACCACTTGAACAAGCAAAGTACATGAAATGAAATCAAAATAGCAATATAAATCCTCCCTATACATAGCAGTCCAAGACCGGACGGATTCAGTGGGGAATTCTACAAAACATTCAAAGAAGAACTCATACCAGTCCTTCTCAAACTCTTCCAGAAGATTGAAAATGAAGGAATACTCCCAAAGCCTTTCTATGAAGCCACAATTACCCTGATACCACAACCAGGCAAAGCACAACCAAAAAATAGGATTATAGGCCAATATCACTGATGAACACAGACGCGAAAATCCTCACCAAAATAGTAGCAAATAGAATCCAAAAACACAGATAAAAGATTATACATCATGACCAAGTGGGGATCATGCCAAGGACAAAGAGGTGGTTCAACATATGGAAATCAATAAGTGTAATACAGCACATCAACAAGAGAAAGGACAAAAACGGCATGATCATCTCAATAGATGCATTAAAAGCATTTGATAAAATTCAACACCCACGTATGATAAAAAATCTCACCAAAGTGGGCATAGAGGGAACATATTTCAGCATCATGAAAGCTATAGAAAACAAACCTACAGACAACATAGTACTCAATGGTGAGAAAGTCAAAATTTTCAACTGAAATCTGGGACAAGACAAGGATGCACAGTATCACCACTCCAACACAATATAAACTTGGAAGCCCTAGTCACAGCGATCAAACTAGAGAGAGAATTAAAAGGGTTGCAAATTGGAAAGGAAGATGTAAAAGTCTCACTATATGCAGATAATATGTTACTATATATAGAAAACCCTGCAAGATCCAGACAAAAACTACTAAAACTGATCAGGGAATTCAGCAAGGTAGCAGGGTACAAGATTAGGTTCAGAAATCAGTGGCCTATTTTTATGCTAAAGATTCAGATATTACTGCAGAGGTACAGTCAACATGACAGCACTGTATTGGATGGAAAACAGACATATAGGCCAATGGAACAGAATAGAGAGCCCATAAATGAACCCACAAACATTTGGTCAATTAATCTTCAACAAAGGAGGCAAGAAAATACAATGGAATTGTGGCAGTCCCTTCAGCAAATAGTGTTGGTAAAACTGGACAGCAGCATATAAATCAATGAAGCTAGAACACTCCCAATGAAGCTAGAACAACATACACAAAAATAAACTGAGAATGGATCAAAGACTTAAACATAAGACAAGATATAATAAACCTCCTTGAGGAAAATATTGGCAGAATGTTATCTGAAATAAGTCTCGAAAATCTTCTTGTAGAAGAAATAAAAGCAAGAATAAACAAATGATATATAATGAAACTTACAAGCTTCTGCACAGTAAAGAAACTGGAAGTGAAGCAAAAGAACAACTTACGGAATGGGAAAGTAATTTGCATATGAAACCAACAAAGGCTTGATCTTCAGAGTATATAAGCAGCTCATCCAACTGAATAAGAAAAAATAAACAACACAATCCAAAAAAGGGCAGAAAACCTAAACAAGCGATTATCCAAGGAAGACATACAAATGATCAAAAGACACATAAGAAAATGCTCAATATCACTGATTATCAGAGAAATGCAAATCAAAACTTCAATGATGTATCATCTCACACTAGTCAGAATGGCCATCATTCAAAAATCCACATATGACAATGCTGGATAGACTGTGGAGAAAAGGGAACCATACTTCAATGCCGGTGGCAATGCAGTTTGGTGCAGCCACTGTGGAAAACAGAACGGAGATTCTTCAAAAGCCTATGAATAGACTTACCATATGACCCTGGAATCCCGCTCCTGTGTATAAATCCAGAAGGAACCCTATTTCAGGATGACACTTGAACCTCAATGTTCATAGCCAGCACTATTTACAATAGCCAAGACATGGAAACAGCCTAAATGTCCATCGACAGTTGACTGGAAAAAGAAGAGGTTGTATATTTATACGATGGAATACTAGTCAGCCACACAAAATGACAACAAAACGGCATTTTCAGCAACATGGATGCTCCTGGAGAAAATCAGCCTAAATGTAGAAAGCCAGAAAGAGAAAGAAAAATATCATATGAGATGGCTCATCAGTGGAATCCAAAAACAAAACAAAACAAAACAAAACAAAAAAAGCCAAAATTCAAAAGAGAAGAGAAGAAGACACACAAACATAGAATACAATGTTCTGGTTGCCAAGGGGGTGGAGGGTGGGAAGAGATTGGGAGGTCAAAATTGTAGAATAGATAAAAAGGATTGTACTGTATAGGACAGGGAAATGTATAAATGTTTTTACGGCAGTTCACAGAAGAAAAAATGGGACAACAAATGAATATATGTTCATTTTAACTGAAAAACTGTGCTCTATGCTGGAATTCAGACAACTTTGTAAAATGACTGCAAACCAATAAAAATTAAAAAAAAGAAAAAACATGATCCTTAATATTACAGGTGCAAATATAAATTAAAGAGGAAAATAACTATTCAAAGTGTAATGTAACAAAAGATTTTGTTTTATGTTTTCTTTTTAAGATAAGCAAAATCAGAAAACCTCTAGCCAGTTGCATCATGAAGGAAAGAGAGATGCTCCAAAGAAATAAAGTCAGAAATAAAAGAAGAGAAATAACTATTGTTACCTAAGATATACAAAAAATACGTTCATTTGGTCAACACATATATGCCAATAAAATAGACAAATTAGAAGAAATAGACAAATGTCTAGAAAGAGACAGAGATAAGGAGAAACAAATAATTTGAACAAACTTTACTAGAAGAAAGAATCTGCATTTAAAAAAATTGTTGAGTAGAAGTGCAGATATAAACAGCTCCCTTGGAGAACTATACAAAAATACAAAGCAGAACTTATACTCTTTAAACTATTCAAAAATTGTGAAGGTGTGGGAAACTCCCAAATTAATCCTATGAAGATTTCATCACCCTGACAGCAAAGCCATAAACAAAGTACAGGCAAAGACAACTTCAAGCCAATATATTTGATTGATTTAGATGCAAATATTCCACAAAATAATATTAGCACTAAATCCAGCAATGCCAAAAATGAATCATACACCATGATCAACTTGGATTCATTGCAGTGTCACAAGAGAGGTTCAACATACACAAATGAATCAGTTTGAAACACCACATTAACAAAAGTAATACAGAAAACGATGTGGTTATCCCAATAAATTCATCAAAAGCATTTCACAAAATTCAACATTTATTCATTAGAAAAACAACAACAACAACAACAACAACAACAATAACAACAGCAACAACAACAATAGAAACCCCTTACCAATGTAGGATTCAGGAAATATATCTCAACATAACTAAAGTCATTTATTACAGAACAACTTACGTCATAATAAGCAAAATTGAAAAAGTGAAAGCCAAATTAAGGAATACGACAAGGATGCGCACTCTCACCATTTCTATTAAACACAGTATGGGATGTCCAAGCAACAGAAATCGGAATAGAAAAAAATTTATTCAAGTTGGATTGAATGAAATAAAACTGTTTTAATTTTGGTTGACATAATAATCTATATAGAGAACCCTTAAGATTCTCCAAATTAGAACAACAAAATCAAATAATGACATTTAACAAAGTTGCATGATTCATGATTAATATACAAAAATTGTCAAATTTCTTTATACTAACAATGAAATATTCCATAATTTTAAAAAATCCATATGAAACCAGATCAAAAAATAAATAACCTATGAAAAAACGAAGATAATAAAATCAAAAGGTCACTGATAAAGAAACTTGAAGATGATGCTAAGAAATGGAAAGAAATCTCAAGGTCTTAGTTTAGAGGAATTAATATTGCTAAAATATACATACTACAAAAATGCCTACAGATATAATGTGATTCAGATCGAACTACATGGTATTTTCCACAGAATTAAAAACAGTCCTATGATTTGTATGGAACTGCAAAAGAAACAATCAGGAAAAAGAACAAAGTTGGCCGCATAACCCATAACCCTCCCACATCTCAGAATATATTACAAAATTACAGTAATCAAAACAGCACAATACTGGAAAACAAACAAACATCTATATCACTGGAACAGGACACAGAGGCAGAAATAATACATCACACCTATGGTCAACTAAACTATGACAAAGGAAACAAAAATACACAATGCCTAAAGGACAGTCTTCAGCAAGTGATGTTGAGAAAGCTAGACATCTACATGTAAATCAATGAAATTAGAACACTCCCTCACACTGTACAAATATAAACACAAAATGCTTTAAATATCTGAATATAATACATGACACAATAAAATTCCTGGAATCTAACATAGGAAAAACAATAGATAAATTGTACTAAAATTTTCCTATGTCACTCTCCCAAGCTGAAAACATTAAAAGCAAAATAATCAAATAGGTCCTAATTAAACTTAAAAGCTTCAACACCACAAAATAATCAGAATGAATATATGAAGTTCCAACTGGGAGTAAACATTGTAATCAACAAGAGGCTAATTTCTAAAATACACACATTGTTCATACAACTCCATTATAAAAATCTACAAACAACTCAGCCAGAAAATGAGCAAAAGATAATACTCTAAAAAAGACACACAAATGACAAACAGGAATATAAAAACATGCTCACATTGCTAATCATTATAAAAAGGCAAGAAGAAAATGAAATAATGTTTTACCTCACACTACTGAGAGGGTTTTCATCAAAATGTGTACAAATAATAAAGACTCTGGAGGTTGTAGAGAAAAAGGGGCACTCTAACGCTGTTGGTGGGAATGAAAATTGGTGCAACCACTTTGGAAACAGTATGCAATTTCCTTTAAATAATAAAAATAGACCTATCATATGACACAGCAAACCCACTCCTGGGCATATAAAATATAAAACCTGAAAAAAAAAGTATCCTAGGCTAAAACATAAGAAGAAAACTTGACTTAATTTGATTTTTCATATGTCTCCTCTGGCAAGGGAAGCAGAAGCAAAACTAACAAATTTGACTCTATCAGTCTAAACAGATTTACACTGCAGAAGAAATGATCAATAAAATGAAAAGTCAACCAACAAAATGGGAGAATAAATATGCAAGTGATATTTTCCAATCAATTGCTAATATCCAAAATATATACAAACATACACAACAACAACAAAAAGAACAAACAATCCAATTAAAAAAAATGACCATAAGAACTGAATACATTTATCAGAATCAATTTTCTGTAGAAAACATACAGTTGGCTAAATGACACATGAAAATGTGTTCAGAGTTATGAATTAGAAGGAAAGTCATAAACCAAAAATGAGACAAGACCTCACACTTCTCAGAAGGCTCTCATCAAAAGGGAATGAAATATATGTTAGTGAGATTGAGGAGAAAATGGAACGCCATGGACACTGATGATAGAAATGCAAAGTATTGATCCCATTACATATATACATCAAATTTTCTTCATCCAATTTTCTGTCAAGGGATGTTGGGTTTCTAGACCCCTGACTGAAGGCTCTAGAGAATAAGCCCATGGGCTGAACTGATAAACATCCTGTGAGGAATGTCACATATCCAGGCTGGATAAGATATGGCCTGCTCATTGTATCCAGTATGGATGGCTGGAGAGCCTATGCTGGGAAAGATCCTCAGAGGAGAACAACCTAAGACAGGCACAGCCGGCTGGATAAGAGATGGCCTACTTAATGAATTTCCGTGATGAACTTTAAAACAATCCTTGATAATTTAACATCCTGTGCTTACTGCAGGAGCATGGGAACATATATAGCTTAAGATTATTAACATTGTTATAATTTGGATTATATGCGAGGCATGGTGCAAGTCCTATATAAACCCTTCATCTAAGAATCAAAAAACAGGGAACTGCTTCACTTCTCTCCACACAGTGTTTGTGTGTAAATGATATCGTGCCACTGACAGGATTAATTTAATTTGTTGGGAGTATCTTAAAAGGATGTTGCATTGTATACAATGCTCTTTCTGCACCTATTGAGATGATTATGTGAGTTCTTTTACTCATTCTATTTGTGTGGCATGTCAGCTTTATTGATTTGAATATTTTGAAGTATCCTTAATCCCAGGGGTAAATCCCTTTACTCATGTATATTTATGATACATAAACTGTGTTGTTGAATTCATTTTGCTTGTGTTTTGTTGAGAATTTTGGCACATATGTTCATCAGGGATAATAATCTATATTTTGTATATAATGTTCTTTCTAGGTTTTTAAGCAAATAAAGCTCGCATCAAAAAACATGTTTGGAATCTTTCACCCCGTTCAAATTCTTGGAAGATTTGTGGAAGAATTGGTGAAAAACTGTCTTTAAATTTATGACAGAAATCAACAGTATAGTTGTCTTGTAAATTTTTTCTGGTTTTGGAAGTTTGGATTACTGACTTACTCAAACACACTTTTGCTCTATTTTCTTTCTAATTTCTTCTTGATTCAGTATTGGAAGACATATGTTTCTGGGAATTTGTCTTTTGTTCTAGGTCACTCAAATCGTTGGCTAGTGGTAATTTCTTATGATGCTTTGCATCTCTACAATATCAGTGGTGATATCTTCTCTTTATTTCTAATTTTTTTGAGTCTTTATTTTCTCAGCCAACCTAAACATTTGTCCAGGTTATGTTTAAAAGAATCTTACTTAGGTATTTTTTTGTATCTTTTCAATTGTTACTCTTATCATTTGCCTTAATCTCATTCATTCAATTTTCTTCTTTTTTCTTTCTGTTTTCTCCTAGATACTTGAGGTGTAAAGTTAAGTAGTGTGAATATTTGTATTTCATATATTATTAAATATTTGTAATTTAGTTATTATATATATTTATTTATTTATTTATTTACATATTTACTAATTTTTTTATCATTGAAATACTGCCATTTACAATTTGTCAATCTTTGGTGTATAGCAAAGTGTCCCCATTCATGCATATATTTTTGTGCATATTAAACATTACTTCACAATATTTAACATAGTGCCCTGTGTCATACAAGAGAAATTTTGAAATAATTTATTTTTATATATAGTGGAAAAAATTTATGAATCTACAGCTCCCAAAAATAACCTCTCACAGCCCCTTTCCGCAGTAATCATAAAATTGTTTAGTAGATCTATGTGTTTCAATTTTGTAGATAAAATCACAGTGTTCTCATCCTAATTTTTTTTAAGGTTCCACATATATCATGTCATGTATTATTTTTCTTTCTCTTTCTGGCTTACTTCAATTAGAATGACACTTTATGTGGACATCCATTTTGCTCCAAATGGAATTGTTTTATCATTTATTATTGCACAATATTATTCCATTGTGTAAATACAACATAACTTCTGAATAAAGTTGTCTGTTGTTGGACAATTAGGTTGCTTCCATGTCGTGGCTGTTGTATATAGCACTGCAAAGAACATTGGGGTGCAGGTGTCTTTTGAATTAGGGGTCCCTTTGATATATACCCAGAAGTGGGATTGCTGGATCGTATGTTAAGTCTATTTTTAATTTTGAGAAATCCCCATACTAGTTTCCACAATGACTGCACCAATCTACATTCCTTCCAACAGTTTACGAGGGTCTCCTTTCTCCACAGCTACGCCAGCATTTAATCTTTGTGGAATATTGAAAGATGGCCATTGTGACTATTTTGAGGTGATACTTCATTATAGTTTTGAATTGCCCTTCTCTGATAATGATAGTGAGCAGTTTTTGTATATATTTTTATGTGGCATTTGTATGTCTCTATTGGAGAATTGGTTGTTTGGGTTTCTGCCCATTTTAAGATTAGGTTTCTTTATTTATTATTATTACTTTGTTTGAATTCTTTATATTTTAGAAATTAAGACTTTGTCAGTTGCATCACTTCTTAATATTTTATTTAATCCTGTAGGTTGTCATTTTTATTTGTTTATGGTTCCCTTTGGTGTGCAAAAGCTTATAAGTTTAATAAGGTCCCACTTATTAATTTTCCTTTTACATCCATTACCTGGGTAGGCTGTTCTAGGAGATCATTGCTGAGATTGATCTCAGAGTGTTCTGACTATGTTTTCTTCTAGGAGATGTACTGTGTCTTGCCTTACATTTAATTCTTCAAGACATTTTGAATTTATTCTTGTGTATGGAGTGAAGGAGTGTTCTAACTCCATTGCTCTGATGCTGCTATCCAGTTTTCCCAATAACAGTTGGTGAAGAGATGTTCTTTTCTCTTTCATATTCCTGGCTACTCTGTCAAAGATTAATAGAACATAGGCCTGTAGATTTGTTCCTTGGCCCTCTACTCTGTTCCATTGGTTCATATGCCTGTTCTGTACAAATATCATGTCATTTTAATTATTGTAGCTCTGCAATAGTTTATGGAGAACTGGTGGTTTATTCCTCCAGCCTCTTTCTTTTTCTTTTATATTGCTTTGGATATTATGGATCTTTTATGACTCTATGTAAATCTTAGGATCATTAGTTTCAGTCCGAAAAAGAAAAGTTTTGCATAATTTAATAGGACATCACATTAAGTCTGGGGATTGCCTTGGGCAGTATGACCATTTAAACCATTTTGTTTCTTCCATTACCAGACCATTGGATATCATTTCAGTTCTTCAAATCTTTTTTGATTTCCTCAATCAATGTTTTCTAGTTCTCCATGTGTAATTAATTCACCTCCTTGGTCAGATTTATTCTTAAGCATTTTATAGATTTGGGTGCAGTTATAAAGCGGTTGTCTCTATACATTTTTTCCTTTTGATTCAATGGTAGTGTAAAGAAATGCAATAGGTTTTTGTACATTACTCTGGTTACCTTGATAAGTTCCATTTTTAGCCTAAGTAATTTTTTGTGAAGCTTTTAAAGTTTTCTCTATATACAGTCATGTCTGCATATCACGACAATTTTACCTGTTCTTTTCCAGTCTGAATCATTTTATTTCTTTTCCTAGCCTGATCGTTGTGGCTAGAAAATCCAAGACTATATTGAATTGAAATTGTGAGAATGGGCAACCTTGTCTTCTCTCAGGTTTTTGTGGGAAGGGTTCCAGTTTTTCACCATTGAGTATTTTGCTGGCTATATGTTTGTCATAAATAGCTTTCATTATGTTGAGGTATGATCCCTCTATGCACACTGTGATAAGAACTTTCAATGCAAATAAGTGTTAATTTTTATCAAATGCTTTCTCTGCATCTACTGAGATGATCATGTGGTTTTTGTCCTCTCTGTTATTGATATGGTGTATCACAATTGATTGATTGATTTGCATAAATTAAACCATCCTTGTGTTCCTGGAATGAACCTAACTTGACCATGGTGTATGATCTTTTTTACATGCTGTTGGATTCTGTTTCTTAATACTTTCTTAAGGACAGTTACATCTATGTTTATCAATGATATTGGCATATAGTTTTCTCTTGGGATAGTGTCTTTGTCTGGTTTAGGTACCAGGTTGATGTTGGCCTTATGGTGTGAGTTTGGGTGTACTCAATCCATATAAATCTTTTGGAAGAGTTTGAGGAGGACTGGTATGGATTTTTCTTTGTATGTTTGGTGAAATTCCCCAGTGAAGCTATTTGGGTCTGAATTTTTGTTTGCAGAGATTTTTTTTTTATTGTTAATTCTATTCCATTTCTGATGATCTGTCTGTTCAAATGGTTAATTTGTTCTTGATGCAATATTGGTGGGCTGAAAGTTTCAAAAAACTTCTCCATTTCTTCCTGGTTATCCAGTTTGTTTCCATACAGTTGCTCATGGTATTCACTTATGATAATATGCAAATTTATTGTACTCTTTTTAGTTTCTCCATTTTCATTTCTTCTATTATTTGTGTACTCTCTCTTTTCTTGTTGGTGAGTCTGTCCAGAGTTTTGTCAATTATGTTTACTATTTGAAAAGAGAATTTGATTGATTTTTTCTATTTTTTATACTCTAATTCAATTCTTTCTTCATTGATCTTTCTTTTTTCTCACTTTCTGCTGACTTTTGGATTTGTTTGCTCTTCTTTTCATGATTCATTTACATAGAACGTTAGATTATTTATTTGAAATTGCCCTTCTACTTTGAAGAGGGACTTGTCACTATGAACTTCTCTCTTAAGCCTGCTTTAACAGTATTCCATAGAATTGTGTACTGATTTGACATATTTTTCAAGATATTTTTTCATTTCTTCTTTTAATTCTTCACCTCCCCCACTTGTTATAGTACCATGGAGTTTAATTTACATGATGTCAATTTTTTCCCTGTTTATCTGTGATTGATTTCTAGTTTCATGGTATTATACTCAGAAAAGATGCTTGAAATAATTTTTATCTTCTTAAATTTCTTGAGGCTTCTTCTGTGAATGAGTACATAATCTTTCCTAGAAAATATTCCATGTGAACTGGAGAAGGATGTATATTCTGTTTGTGGAGGAGTACTCTTTTGAAAATATCAACCAACTCCAATTATTTTATCCTATCTTTTTGTATCTTTGTTCCCTTATTAATTTTCTGTCTGAAAGACCAGTCTAGTGATGGTAATAGGGAGTTATAGTCTCCTACTGTGATTGTGTTCCCAACCATTTCTCCCTTTTTAAATATTAGTATTTGCTTTATGTATTTAGGTGCTCCTAAATTGATCGCATATATATTAATGAATTTAATACCCTCATTTTTTGTTGCTCCTTTAATCATTATATCATGTCCTTTTTGATCTTTATGGCCTTCCTTGTAAAGTCTAATTTGGGTGAAGTCAGTACTGCTAGTTCTGTTTTCTTGTCATGTCCATTTTCATGGAATATATTTTTCCATCTTCTGACTTTCAATTACTCTCTGTTCCTCTTAATAAAGTGGGTCGCTTCTATGCTTCATAATGTGGGGTCTTGTTATATTATCCTACCTGACAATATATATCTTTTGATTGAAGCACTAAGTGCATTATCATTTGTGATAATTATTGATAGATTGGTGTTTATTTCCAATTCGAACTTCATTTTGCAGTTGATTTGGTATTACGTTTTTGTTTATTTCATTTTCTTTTTGTGGCCTGATACGTTTTCTTTTATTATCTTGGTTTCTTTTTGGCCTTGTGACTTCATTGTAAGCTTTTGACTTATGGTTACCCAGTTTTGTATGTATATTGTCCCATTACTATACATTTTTATTTTAACTGATTGGAATACAAATTCTAACCCCTCCTATAGAGAACATAAACAAGAAGAAAATACTCTGTATTATCCTGTTTCACTCTCTGACCCTTAAAAATTTTGATGTCCTGTTTTACAACATCATGTTTATTCTATTGAAAGACATTGTAACTATTGCCTTTCTAATTATGACTTTCTCCTTTCTATAGCATCATGCTTTTTGTTTTAGAGTAGATCTTTCATTATTTCTTTTTCTGTTGCTAAATTCTTTTAGTATTTGCTTTTATGGAAGTTATTTATCTCTCCTTCTATTCTAAAAGAAACCTTGCTTGATAATGTACCATAGATTACAGCTTTCTTTAATTCAGAACTTTGAATATGTCTTAACACTGCCTTCTGCCTGTTGTATTTGTGTAGGAAACGTGTTTACAAATATAATATATATAATCATATATATATGAATAGAATATATAGAAATGAATTTAACAAATTGGGAGAAAACTTATATGTTAAAATATAGGAAACATTGATGAAGGAAATTATAACTGATCCAAAGAAATGAAAAGATCTCTTATGTTAATGATGTGAAACAATGTGGTTGAAACCACCATACTACCCAAAGCAATCTAAATTTAGTGTGATTCATGTCAAAGCACCCATGAGATTTTTCCATTTAATAGAAGAGATAATTTCAAAATTTATGTGTAGCCACATAGATCATGAGTTGCCAAAATAATCTTAAAAAATATATTAAATCTACTAGTGTAAAGTTCTCTGATGTTGAAAAGTCCAAGAAAGCTTTAATAATTAAAACAAAATGATACTGGCTCAAAAATAGACACCAATCAATGGAAGATAATAGAGCAACCAGGTATAATCCCTCACACAAATGATAAATTAACCCATGAAAAAGGAAGCAAGAGTATAAAATGAACAATAGACATTCTCACCAATAATAGTGCAGGGGAGTTGGAACATGTACAAGATAGATTAGAAGAGTTCCTCACATTGTATACAACCCATAAGCAGAGAATATCTTTCTATTTATTTTGTTTACTTACATTTATTGTACCTGAAATTTATAGATCAATGTTTAGATCTTTTATTTCCCTTATCAAATGTATTCCTAGTTTATTCTTTTTGGTATAAATATACACACAATTGTTTTCCTAATTTCTCTTTCTAATAATTTGTTGTTACTATATAAAAATGCAATGGATATTTGCATATTGATTTTGTATTCTACAAGTATACTAAGTTTGTTCATTATTTGTAACAGTCACTGGAGGAGCCTATGGAGTTTTCTATCTATGCATAATTATGTCATCTGTAAAAATTTTATGGCTTTTTTACAAGTTGAATGCCTTTTATATTTTTTCTAGACTTGTTATTCTGGCCAGATCTTCAAGTAGAGTAATTTAGTACTTGTGAGAATGAGCTACCTTTTCTTATAACAGGACCAGGGGAAAACCTTCCTGTATGTTATCATTGAACTTGATGATAGTCATGGGTTTTTCATATATGGCTTTTATTATGTTTAGTTACATTGTATTTAAAGTGAATTTGTTAAGAATATTTTTATAAAAAAGTAAAGATCAGATCTGTGAATTATTTTCCTACATTTTTTGAGATTGTTGTTTTTGAATTCTCTGCATTTTAAGGGATTGTATCACATATATTGATTTGCATATTATAAGTAATATTTATGAATCAGGACTAAATCCCTCTTAACTATAGTTTATAATACTTAAAATATGCAATGAATTCAGTTTGCTAATGTTTATTTAGAACGGAATGTACACATACTGAAATAAAAATGTACATTGTTGCTTGAGAGTACATTTATTTATTTAAATTTTTATCCCTCATTTTGAATTTGGCTTATGTTTAATGGAATTTATTTCTAAATAAAGAATATAACTTTTGGCAGACTGGATTTACAACAGTTTACTGATACAGAACATAGATATTATTTACAATTAGTGAACAAAACACATGCCTTAAAATGTCGTATTTTTCTAACAATGTCAACTGCTTCAGGACTGAGATACATATTGCTTCCTAAAATCCATTACCTGGTCTTTCCCACCCCAACACAATAATAGTGTTATTTCTTTGTTTTTGGATTGTTTGTTTGTTTGCTCCTTAATGGAGGCACTGCTTATTGAACTCAGGATCTTGTGCATAAGTGAATTTATCAACATCATTTTGGAAAACTTAACAGAAGCCACAAGGGTATGGGTAATAAAGATGACAAGAAAATTTATTACTTCTAGGGACTGAAAAACCTCTGAGTGAAAGAATGGCAAAGATAAACATTTGTCAGTATACAATAAGATTTTCTCTTTTGTAATTTTAGAGTAGAATATTAAATTACTTTTGTTTCACTTATAGAATTGAACTGCAATTTAAAACAAAAATTCCACACTTTGGGATTTCTTAAATTTGATGCATTATATTTATCAAATTTTATTTCATATTTATTTGACATTTATTTATATACAAAACCAATAAACAGATATTTATTCTACTCATGTTATGAATATACATCTACTTATTATAAAGTACACAGATAAATACCTACATCCATTTCCAAGTCAAATTAAGTTTCACTTTAATTACAAATGATATTGAAATAGATATACATTTTCTATACAGGTTTTATACATATTTCACTTTAAATTTCTAAACTTTAAAATTATTTTAAATATTTTGTTCATTATTTATACTCTGTTCACAAATGTGGTATAAATTTCTGTGCAAAAGTTTGGAGATTGGTTTTATTTCATAGACTCCAAAATTAAATTATTTAAAAAGATTTTGTGGGGCTAATATTTGGAGATCACAGTATAAAAATAAGCATCATATATGTTTCATTTTAACTGGATGAATATGAAGTAAACACTGGCTGAATTTTCGACTTGAGTTGCTGGGAGACCAATCGTTTTGTGATATCACACCTACTCAAGTTGAGAACCATTGTGAAGACCTAGCTGTTTATCTGTGCAGGCCTGCCAAATCAGCATTTGAAGCTGCAGTGCTAAAAATCATGCAGATTAGAAAAGTAGATGTAGAAAAAGTTATTTGAGATGGCACATGTTTCTGCAGAATTTCAAGATGTGTCTCATAAGTTGTACCAAATTGTTCAGGAAACTCCTGTAGATCACTAGTGTGCGATCAAACATTCTCTGGGGACATGGACTTGAGGTCTATGGTTGAAGAAAATGCTTTTCAAAATATGTCTGAAGAATCCTTGAAAAAAACACCATGTTACACACATTGTGTCCCTGAACCGGATGAAGATAATGATTTTCGTTTTCTGACATTTCCAAGAAAAATCTGGAAAATGGCTGGGAGTGACCAATTTAAATCCATCTGGTGGGGTGATAATGGATCTTCCATAGTGATTGATGAAGGTGTCTTTAAGAAGGAAATTTTGGAAAGAAAGGCTCCTTTCAGAATATTTGAACCTGGAAGTATGAAAAGTTTACTTAGACAGCTTAACCTTTATGGGTTTAAGAAGGTGCGGCAGAAATTTCAATGGTTTCCTTGTCTAGCTGACTTTCTAGAAGAAGAAAAGAAGACTCTATTTTAAGAAAGGTATTCAGAAATTTTAGTTACCATTTGGTAACATATATAAAATTTTATTTTGTATATCAATTAATGGTAATATAAATATACACCAAGATTTTTAAAATTGTATAAAGGTACTAAGGCTTAAACACTTTATTTTTTTCTAAAAAATGAGGACAGTGCCTTAAGTAGTCTAGATTATGAGAAAATTTGCTAGCAACTATGAATCATTCCAGAAATCTAAATAAAGGTATTAAAGCTGCTTTTGAAATGTGGCATTCACTGTTACTGCAAATGCTAAATTCTTTAATTTGATGACTATACTATATAAATGAGCATTTTCCAAATAAGGAACTTCAAAATATCATTAACAATGTTCATATTTTGATGATATAATCTTTGCATAGTAAATGTAGAATCTGAGGTTTTATAAGTTAGGCTAAATGTAGTCTTGAATTTTGGTTTAAAATAATACTAAAATCTTTCTTTTTGGTTGTAGCTGCAGTTCTATGATAATCCAAATTTTAAACGAGGCTGTCCCCAGGTTTTATTGAGAATAAAAAGAAGAGTTCGGATTAAGAATTCCTCTCTGGTGCCTTCATAGGCTGAAGATTTCAACAAGAATCATATTAAAGCAGGGTGTAATGTGGATAATCATAATTCTGGTTTTGTGGTTGACACTAGTGGAGAAAGTGCATTTTTTCCTTCTGAAAATTTAAACATGCCTCTAATAAGAAAGCCTTCTACTAGCCACATAATTGGTGATACAACTACCCTGATCAGAGGTGATTTTTCTCCTTGATGATCAATGTCAGTTAGACCACCAGCACAAATTGCAGTGGCTGAATGAGCTATTTTAAAACAGTTGACCACTGTCCACGGGCACTCTCAAAGCAGCTACAATGAAACAAATGGCTGTGTTGTGCACTCCATTACAACTACAAATTCTAATTGTCAGTACAGCAACTTCTCTCCCATACAGAGCAATTATTTTGGACTTATGGTGGAGCCTTCTACTTTTCCAAATAAATATCACAACTCACTACCAATTAAGGTTGTTTTCCTAAGTTCAACCAGGGAGCAACCCATGCTTTCCAGTACCAGTGATAGCTCATACATCAGCTGACTCTCTTTCAAGGCCAAGTCTTCCTCCTTCTTCATTTTATGAACGTCATCCTAATTACAACTGATCTACCAGAGAACTACCATATTATGCAGGATAACAAAGATTAAAATTGATGTTGGAAAATGTCGACAAATATCTGCAATTTTCATATTTCAAAAATAAACATAGATGTGTACCTGATTTTTGTTAAATTTTTTTAATAGAGTCAGGAGTAAAACGTGAGATAATGTTGCCATTTAAAGAAAAAAAAAGAGATATTTGATTGATATGATCTTTTGCTGGAAGATTATGGGAGTAAATTTAAACGGTTTCTTGTAAGGGAGAAGAAAAAAAGGAAGAATTTGGAAAAAGACTAAAACATGGAGAGACAGAAAAGTACTAAGTGGTTTCTGGTTCATCTGGGAAAGTATTAAATGTGTTAAGTTAGGATAGGTTGGAACATGAGATAAATGCAGGAAACGACCCAGAGTTCATGGTCTCTATTATGTCATCCCTGGAATCAAAAAGGTCACATGATGTAGTCTCAGATGGCACATTCATCATGTGGTAGAATTTAAGTAGTAACTTTATTTATGGCCTTTTTGTGCTGCTCTCAATGCATTCCAAATGTTGCTTTCATTTTCTGCCCTCAAGAGTCTACGTATATTTTCTAGTCAATAATTCATGTTGCTTTTATGTTCCAGCCAAAGAGAAGCTGACGTCCTCAGGGTGGCATTTAATGCCTTTCCAACTCTAAGCACACAAACTCAACTTAGTTTAGTCATTACTTTATAAATCTGGCATCTTACTAACTTAGCATATCTTTATGTTTCACTGTATCTGGAGATATATCCAGGCAAATGCTTGTCAACTATGTTAGCTCCAACCTCACCACTTTTACTCCAGCTCTTCCTTGGACGTTGGGTGTCCTCCTTTTACCTACTCAGACTATCCCCGTCTCAGCACAGAAACCACCTCCTCCAGATGTTTTCTGTCTATCACCCTATCCTTGTCTATCTTGGATACCAACACAGTAAGCACAGCACATGCCACAGGATGCATTTTATTATTTAGTGAATGAAAAATACATGTTGACTTTAAGAAAATCTACTTTCCTGAAACAAAAAAACTCTCATGGTTTTCAAACTATTTCATTATGGCCTATACTCTTCACCACAAACTAGCTCTTTTCATAGCCCAAGCACTAGTCACTCAAGACAGTAAGTGGAGGTAGGTACAGGAGACAAAGTATTGTTTTCTTCTTAGTTCATGCCTCCAGAGACCTAAAGCATTCCATTCTCATTTGCTGGATTTATTTCTGACTATTCATCACTCACCCACCAATCCCAAAATAGCTGATACTCTTCCCCATACCAATAACTATACTGACTTCTTATTAATTTACTTCTTAGAATCAGAGCTTTGTCCAGAAGAGACAGTACCATTGCAAACATTTAATGTAGGTTTATTCACACCACATATCTTGTGCCCCTTCTAACCTTCACACAGGAAGTATCTAAAAGCTACTAGACCCTTGGTTGGGGTGGTCGTATTGAGTAACCAAATTGCAATCTTAAATGTGTGAACTAGAAGGAAGTGAGGGTGGTGGAATTAAAAATGTGTCCAACTGCATGAGTACCAATTTTCTGCAGATATTAGGAAATATAAAGTATTCATTGGAGAATTTGACTCTTTCCCATTAATTTAAAATAAAATGTGAAGAATTTACAGAATATGAAATGCCCTGAAATGCTGGAAAAATTGTAGGCAAGATCAGGTGTCTAAGGCTTCTGCTCATAATCATGCAACCAGCGTCAGCTTATAAGCCTGAAGTGGCAAAATTGAGTCCTGAAAATATGTCACCAGTTGTGAAGAAAGCCTTTGATAATCTGGAGAAAGGACTAATGGGCCAGGGTAATCTCTTGCAACTTCCCAACAATATGTCCTTTACCAAGAGAAGAAAAGATCCCACTTGCAGCAGGTGATCTGTGTCTGGACAGCAGTGGTTGTTCCTATGACAGAAACATCAAGCTTTTAAATTTGTCTGCTGAACTCTGATGGTGGCTATGTGTTGCTTACATTAGCAGTCTGGGGTTCCGATCGGCTGCTTCTGGAGCTAGTTCCCAGCTCTCCTATCAGACAGTGGGTCTTACCGTGATCATCTTAACATGGTTCTATACCGATAAGTCAAAACTTACAGTTTACTTTCAAAATTAGAAATCCTAAAGAATATTGCTTGTTTGTCCATCTGTAGTTTTCTACCTGGAAAAATCTAGACATTGGCAAAAGTACAAAAGGTGGCTGTTGCTTTGAAAACTATTCTCTGAGCCTTGCACACTGAATTTTTCCCACTAAATACTACAAGTCTGTCTACCACTGTGTGTGTGAAGATGGATTGTTTAGCAGTAACTAAGTTCATCTTAGTTGACTCATCAGTGAATTATTCCTTTGCATCTGTCAAAATCTCTGTGAATTAAGGGTTTCATTGAGCCACCAGATTTTCTTCAGATCAGGGAAAGGTAGATTATATTTCTCCCAGTATAATAATTGTTACCTGCTCATTGAATCCCTTGCTGATGCAAGGGCCTAGCCTCTGAAACCTAGAATGAGACTGAGGCATATATATTCTCCAGTGACCAGAGCCCAGCACAGGACTGTATCACCTTTTTAATTTAAGCTTATGTCTAACTTGTTTTTTTTTTTAATTCTCATTGTTGACACAACTTATTTTGGCTTTGAACACCCATTGACTAATTTATAGAGTCTGAACCATTGACTTATTCCCGTTCACCTAGAAATTGCAATAACCTTTCTTCCCTTGGGCTACCTGGAATAGAGTGAGTGCACTCATCATTTTGAAAGCAGTCCTCAGTCCTAATATTGCAGAAACTTTACACTTGTTTGCCCAGCACTTGAGCAAGAATGTTTGTTGTGGATCTCAGGGATTATCCTCACATTACCTAATGTAACCATGAGAAAACACCAGATTGTTATCCAAAATCAAGTCTTTGTCATTATTGCATTCCCATTGCAAAACAGTTAAGAATTGTAGGAGTTCTGAGATTTCACCGTGCTGAGACTTTTAGCAACCTAGCATTTACATTTTTTACAGATGCTGTCAGGGAGATGAGACCATCTGTCAGAGACAGTGGCCATCGGTCACTCACAGCAAGAGCAGCCAGTTTTAAATTTGTATCCATTCCCTAATCTCAGATGAATACACAGAGTGAAAATTTGATGCCTACAGAAACAGTGGGCTGTTAACATGAAGAAAGTTTAAGGCATGGTAAAACACTAATTTTATTAGTATCTTAAGGTATAATTTATTACAATCACTTATTTTTTAGTATCTTTACCTAGGATAAGTATATCATGACTCAAGTTTACTTGCTGCAAAAACAATCATGAGAAATGACATGAAAAAAATGACCATTGAATTTACATTTTTCCTTCTGGTTTTATTGAGATATAATTGGCAAAAAACATTGTGTAAGTTTAGGTGCACAGGATAGTGATTTGATTTGCAACTATCGTGAAATAAATATCATAGCAACTTTAGGGAGAATTCATTATCTCATTTAAAAACAATTTTAAAGTAATACAATTTGTCTTTTGGTTGTGATGAGAAATCTTATCGTCTACTCTCTTAACAACATTCATATAAAAGATAAATCAGTATTATTTGTAATTTTCATGTTATTACGGGGCATCCCTAGAACACGTTTATTTTACGGCTGGAGCATTGTAGCTTTTCAGTGCATTAATCAAATTCTCCGTTTCCAACCCCTGCCTCTGTTAATTACAAAACTAGTTCTTCTTCTATAAGTATGTTTGTTTTTGAAGTGTAGTTTAATCTATAATGCTGTGTTAGTTTCTCTTACACAACATACTGTTAACTATTTTTAATACATTGCAAGCTGTTCACCAAAACATATATAGTTATGATATGTTGCTATGTAAATATGTTTCATAGTTATTTACTGTTCCCCATACAGTACATTTCTTGTACCTGATTCATTTACTTTGCAACTGGAAAACTTTCTCTCTTAATTTTCCTCAATTTTTCTTTTCCTCATCACATTTCCCTCTTTCTTGTGAACAACCTTTTCTTTCTATATGTATAACTCTTTTCTGTGTTGTTATGGTCATGTGTTTAAAATTCCAAACGTGAGTTAAATCATTCAGCATTTGTCATACCCTTTATGACTTATTTCACTTAGCATATTGCACTCTTGATCTACCCATTTGTTGCAAATGACAAAAACATATTCTATTTGAAGCTGAATATTATCCCATTGTATTTTTATGTGTGTGTGTGCATATATATATATATATAGATTCTGTGTGTGTGTATATATATATAAATATAGATTAATCTGTTGTTAAGATGGGTAGACATATATATTATGAACACACATCTTTTTATTCATCATCTATTGATGAGCAATTAATTTTCCTGTATATCCTATCTATTGTGAATAATGCTGCAGTGCATATAGGGTTGAATTTATCTTTTCCTATTATTGTTTTTATTTTCTTGGAATTATTATCCAGGTATGTAATTGTAGATTTATTTTTCATTTTTTAATTTTTAAATAAACCTCCATGTTGTTTTCCACAGTGGCAGTAAATATATCCTGTCACTCTAGCAGTGCATTAGGGTTGTTTTTCTTACATCCTCACCAACACTTATGTTTGTTATCTTTTTGATAATATTCATTCTGACAGGAGTGACGTAAAATCTCATTGTGTTCTGGACTTGCATTTTTCTGATTGTTAGTGATGTTGATCGGTTTCATCTGCTTGTTTGTTACCTTTACCCCACTCTATATTCATTATTTGTAATGGGCTAAATGACCATAACTATCAGATTTCATTTTCAGGCATTCTTTGTGTTCCATTATTCTGTTTCTTCTGTGCCACTACCATATTCATTACTGTAGCTTTATATTATAGTTTAAAATCAGGGACAGGATACTTCCTCTTTGTTCTTTGCCAAAGTTGTGTTTTTATTTTGTTTGTTTTCTATTCTTTCTTTTTTCTTTTTTTAGTGGTTTCAATTCTTTTGTGTTTACGTGTAAATTTTAGAATTATTTATTGTAAGTGTCTGAAAATGCCCTTGGTATCTTGATAGGCACTGAATTTAATTTGTGTATTTTTTTGGCATATGCTGTCATTTAAAGAATATAATTTTCCTCATCTACGAACACAGTATATCCTTTCATCTGTTTGCACTATCTTCAATTTCCATTATAAATATTTTATAGTTTTCTGTGTACAGGTTTTTTTCCTCCTTGGTTAGATATATTTTTTGATTATTTTTTTGTAATGCAACTCTAAATGAGACAGTTCCCTCACTTTATGTATCAGTTAGATTCTTGTTAGTGTGTCAAAATGCAAGATTTCTGTATGTTAATTTTACATTCGGAAATTTTACCAAATGCATTGATAAGCCCTAGTAGTTTTGTGGCATCATTTTTAGGATTTCTGTTTTAATTATGTCATCTGCAAACATATACATTTACTCCTTTACATAATTAGCTATATTTTACTTACTTTTATTTTGGATAGCTATGGTTAGAATCCAATACTATAATGAATAAAAGTGGTAAGAGTTAGCATTCTTGTCTTCTTCCTGCTCTTAGTGTATATGTGTTCAGCTTTTAGTCAGTGAGTGTCATGTTATCTGAGGTCTTGTCATATAAAACCTATACTGTGTTGAGGTATGTTTCCTCATGTCCACTTTGAGGAGAAATATATTCATAAATAGATACTGAATTTGACAAAACAGATTATGATACTATTGAGGTGATCACATAAATTTTATTCTTCAGGTTGTTAGTGTCATGTATCATACTGATCAATTTGTGGGTATTGAATCACTTTTGCATCCCTGGAATAAAATGGATTTAACAGAATGTATAATCCTCTTAATGTATTGTTTGATTTGCTAACAATTTAGTGATGATTGTTGCATCGATACTTCTCAGTAGTACGTAACCAATAATTTTTTGAGGTATTTGATCCAGTTTTAGTAGTAGTGTGAAACAGAAATTTGGGGTAGGAAGCCTCCCTTCCTCTCGAAATTTTTGGAATATGCTGAGAAGTATAGGTGATAGCTCTTCTCTAAATGTTTGGCAGAAATCACCTGTGAAGCTGTCTAGGCCTGGAATTTTGTTTCTTGTGAGATTATGTTTAATTACTGTTTCAATTTCATTAGTGACAATCTGTTCATATTTTCTTTCTCATTCCATTCTGGAGATTAGTTCTTTCACAGAAATTGTCCATTTCTTGTAGGGTTTCCATTTTATTAGCATATAATTTGTTGTGCCTACATATGATGCTTTGTATTCCTTTGATATAAGCTGTAACTTCTCATTTATTTCAGAGATTATTAATCTGTACTCTCTTTTTTCCCATGTGTCTGGTTAAACTTTATCAACATTATTTATCTTTCAGAAGCCATTCTTTAATTTGATTAAATGTTTCTGTTTTAAGTCTTTATTTTATTTAATTATGTTCTGACCTTTCAGCTGTCTTTCTTCTACTAAAATGTTTGTTTATTACTTTGCTAAAAATTTTGGTTGTAAGAATATGTTGTAAGAGAGACATGTTTCTTATTTGTATAAGTGGGATTATTTTGCTATAAGCATCCCTATTAATACTGCTTTTGTTATACCTCATGGTTTTTTTTTGTTGTCATTTTTCTTTATATATTTTTCTTTAATTTATACAGCAATCCAGTTGTTGTTAATATTGCATGATTTATCCTCCACATGTAAGAATTTTTCTCAGGTTTTTCCTTTTAGTAAATTTCTATTCTCACTAAATCCATAAGTTTCTTCTCAAAACAAGGAGAAAAATAATAAAATTTATACAAATATCAGGAAGACCCAAATTTTCTAAAAGTATGTTTGAAAAATGAACAAAGCTGTGGGTATTATCCTCCCTGACTTTATAACATACAACAAAGCTACAGTAATAAATGCATCAAAATATGACACTTAAAGAAACACATAGATCAATGAAACAAAATAAATAGTCCTAAAATAAACCCACACACATATGGTCAGTAAGTCTACAATGAAGTATGCAAGAGTATACAATGGAAATAAGGCAGTCTCTTCAACAAGTAGTTCTGAGAAAACTGGACAGTACATGTAAAAGGAAGGTTTAAGAGAACTTCTTTCCATAGTATACAACATAAGATAAAAATGGATTGATTTCCTAAATGTAAAGCCCGAAAGTATACAATTTCTGACAAAGAACAAGAGCAGAACTGACTTTGAGATAAATCGTAGCAATGTATATTTTTGATGTGTCTCCAAGTAAAAATAAAAAGGAAAAGTAACAATTACAGTTTTTAGTTTACTGAGGAAAAAATAGATATACTAAGAGATACAGGGACTCTAAATCTTGTATAAGTTGAAGTGCAAAACCTTTTGCAGAGCAAAGGAATCCTTCCACAAGAGATATGATTACAGACAGAATAGAAGGAAAAATTTCAGATAATGAAACCAAGAAGATGTTATTATCCATAATATATAAATATCATATTAGACTCAATATATAAAAAACAAAACACCAAGTTATAAAGAGTAGAAAGATCTTCATGGAAAATTTTCAAAATCAGACATGTGGATGATTTTCATGCACATACAAAGAAACATAATGTTGCTATTCATGAGGAAAACATAAATCAAAACCAGAATGAAATATAATCTCACAGAAACCAAAATGGCTTTAACAAAATATCTACAAATGACAAATTTAATAAGAATTTTGAGAAGAAGGAACCCAGGTACACTGCTGGTGGAATTATAAATTAATTCTTCCACTATTATAAAAGTGTGGACAGTGCCCAGAAAACTTGAAATAGAAGCATTATATGTTGCAGCAATTCCAGTTTTTGGTATAAATCTGAAGAAAAATGAAAACTTTAACTTAAAGGATATATTACCCCCATTTCTTAACATCATCATTTATAGTAGTCAAGGATAGAAGCACAACACAACTGCCCATCAACAGATGATTGGCTGAAGTAGATGTGAGATATTGATAACATAATAAATACTTAGTCATTGTCATATTAAAATATAAAATTCTGCCATTTGGAACAATGTGACTGGACCCAGAGAGTGTTGCACATAGGAAAATAAGTCATACAGAGAAAAACACTCTATGTTGTCTCTTAAATTAGGAAAATAAAGATATAAGAGAAATAATCATAAAAAAATAGGAACAGAATGACATATATATGTGTAGTGAACCAAGTAGTTGTTTCTTTTGGGAACAGGGAAGAAGGATGGAGAAGACAGAAATGTGCCAGCTACTAGTAATAAATTAGAGAATCAACAGGGCTATATTTACAGTACAGAGAAATATTTTAATAATTTAATTCATTTTAAAGAGATTATAGGGATATATTATAGTAAAATGTGCGTAGAGGTGGGAAAAATGTTAAAAAAAAAAACCCTGGAAAATCAAAATATTTTGTAGTACTCTGATATTAAGGGAGGTGATTTATTCACTTTCTTTACTGTTTTCATAATGTCCTTAGTAGAATTTAATGTTTAAATAGAAAAAGTGTATACCTTTTAAAGTGACATATGTTTAAAAAATTTTTATCTCTCCCCTTATATCTACATTCAATAAAACATTCACATCTCAACAAAAATAAATACAACACAAATCAACACTCCAGAATGCATGTGAACAGGTAAAGTTTGGTGGACTAAAACACGCAAAAGGGGCTGAACTGAGGGAAAAGCAGATTTGGTATCTGCAACCAAGGCCCCCTGACTAGGATATATGAGTCTTCAAGTTCAGAGAACCCAGTAGAAACAGGGTCTCAGTGGTTCACACAGCTTTGGCCTCCAACTGCACCAGTACTCATGGTCACATGTAACTAGGATGGAGCAACAATGGAGACAGAATTTCCATCCTTCAGACACTCAGACATTCATGACAGTGTCCCTACTCCCCATTCACAGTGGTGGAGACAAGATACCATGCAACACTGGACATAGCAAAGGCACTTGCCTGATTCCAAATACCCACCTGTCTTTACACCTTTCCTCAATGTGTACACTGAGTCTCAAATGATATCACATAAAAGGAAGGGTTCAACGTCCCAGTGACAACAGTGGCATTAACTACCAGAGAAGTGTAAGAAGAGACAATGAAATCACATCTTTTATACAGACAGTAGCGACTGGAAAGTGCCATTTTGAAATATTATCTGAGGTAGCTCACGTAAGTAAAACCAAAAATTGTGCAATATTGCAAACTACCAGAAAACAAAAGCCAGGACTCCAACTCCCAATCTGTTATTAAGCATCATCAGAGAAATAATTTATCAAGATCATGACCAATCACAGTAAAATTATAGGGCACGTACACACACAGATGCACAGACACAGACACCGACACAGACACAGACACACATGCACATGCACCTGTGCACACACACATACACACAATGTCAACCCTGAAGTAAACAAACTTAAAGTCATGGTACATTACCATATAACTAATAGAGAATCCAACTTGGTGTAATACAGAAACTCAATACAAAAAACAAAAGTAAGAAAGCAGTTTAGTGAGCCCAGGAATAAATTAAATGATGATAAGGAATACATTATCAAAGAGACTGAAACTAAAAAATAACCAAAAGTTGTTTGAGGACCAGGAGAACTTAATAAATGAGATGAAGAATGCAACAGAAAGCACTGAAAGTAGAGTGTCTTTGTGGAAGAGAGATTAACAAACTCACCAATAATAAACTAGAAATGATAGGAGAGGGCAGAGATTCAAGATATTAAAAAGTGAGGAAATCCTACAGTAGCAATCAGACTTCCTCAGAAACTGCACATTAGAGTGGAATCCTGGAGGGAGTAGAAAGTTAGAAGGCAGCTGATAGTTTATTTAAAGAAGTAATAGTTGATAACTTCCTAAAACTGTGTAAGGAACTGATATACAAGTCTGTGAGCCAAGAAAACACCAATAACGTTAAGACAAAGGGACCTCATTCAAGATACGTCATATGCAAATTGGCAAGTCAATGACATAGTCATATTTTAAAGGCAGCCAAAAAAGTTTGTTAATCTACAAAGGATCCCCCATTAGGCTATCAGCAGACTTCTGAGCAGAAAACATAGGCCACGGGTAAATAAAATTACATTTCAAACTTCTGAAATAAGAAATCACTCACCCAATAATACTTACAAAGTTATCACTTAGATATAAAGTGAAAATAAAGACTTTACCAGACAAACAAACCTGAATGTGATGAAAATAACAAAATCGAGACACCTTATAAGAGGTGCAGTAAAGAAATTTTCTAAAAAATATAAAATGGTAAAAATGGGCAAAACATTGAACAAAATGCTAAGGAGAGACCACGAGAAATTTGCAAATGTTCCTTTGGGTATGCTTTTAAATGCTACTATACCATGTGAATTAAAGAGAGAAAAATAAGAAATCAGGGCAAATAAATATAGTTAATTGAAACTGGTAACATGTTCACAACAGTAAAATTAATAATTTTAAATAGTAATCATAAAAGGAAAGAGTAAAATAAAACAATATTGAAGGAAACTTCTATCAGTGGAAAAAGGACTAAATTATACATGAGATGTTTTATTTTATTTGAATTTCAGTAGATGTATTATATTCTGTAGTTACAGATGTACAGCATACTTATTCTAATCATTTTGTAGATTATATTGCATTATGAATTATTACAATAATTTTAACATACAATAATTTTAAGCTATTGTGTATAATACCATGATCTATACAGATTATCCTTGTTGTTTCTCTCCTTTATGTATACTACTTTATATCTGTCAATATACTTCTGTTAAAATCTCTTTCCCTTCCACTTTGGTAAACATAAATTTTTTCCCATATCTTTGAGTCTGCTTAAGTCTTGTCTATCTAATCTCTTTACCTCTCCAACATATCTCTATCTATATATATATCTATCAAAATATCAATCTATCTCTCTATCTCTCCATCTATCCATCTATAATATATTATCCTTCTATCTATCTATCTGTCATCTATCAATAGATCGCTATAGATAGATGTACACAGATATTTGTTATTCTTTAGATTTCACATATAAATTATATTAATTACTTTTGTCTTTGTCTAAGTTACTTCATTAAGCACATTATTTACTAGGACCATTCAGGATGCTGAAATAGCAATGTGTTATATATTTCCATGGCTGAGTATTATTCCATTGCATATTTATAAAACCATCATATCTTCTAAAGTCCATAGTCTACTGTGGACTCTTGGATTGCTTCCCTGTCTTGCATATTATAAACAGTGCTTTTGTGAACATTGGTTCTTCTCAATTTAGGGTTTTTTTCCCCAGATTTTCCCAAGAAGAGATATTACTGGGTCCTATAGTAGTTAACATTTTAGTTTTTAAACAAATCTGAATGCTGTTTTCCAAAAAAGCTGTACCAATTTACAATCCTTCGAAGAATATACAAGAGAATTCTTACCTCCACATTGTCTCCAACACTTACTATTTGTAGACATTTTGATAATAGCCATTTGACCAGTGTAAAGTAATACGTCATTGTGGTTTTGATTTGCAATTACCTAATAATTAGTAATGTTGAGCAATTTTATCACTTGTCAGTTACACATTGTATGTTTTCTTTGGAAAAATTTTAACTCAGGTACTCTGCTCTTATTTTCCATTGGATTTTTGTTTTTCACCTTGAGTTGTGCAACCTAAATCCATGTTACATCTATTAACCTACATCTATTAACCCCTGGTCACTTGCATTGTTAGCAAATATGTTCTCCAAATACACAGGCAGTCTTTACATTTCATTGATTGTGTCCTAAGTTGTGCAGAAATTTTCAAGTTTATTTAGGTCACACTTGCTTATATTTGCTTTTGTTTCTTTTGCCTTAGGAGACTGATATAAGAAAATATTCCTATGATATATATCCAATAGTGTATCACCTATATTCCCTTCTGACAGTTTTCCAGTATCAGGTCTTACATTTAGGTCCTTAATATACTTGGAGTTTGTTTTTGTATATGATGTCAGGAAATGCTCTCATTTCAGTGTTTTACATGTGGCTGTCCAGCTTTTCCAACACCATCCATTGATGTGACTGTGATTTTTCAATTGTGTTCTCTTGCTTCTTTTATCATAGATTCATTGCTCATAGGTGTGTGGAAATATTTCTTGGCTCTCTATCTCTTTTATTGATTGTATCTCTGTGCCAATGCCATGCTGTTTTTATTACTATAACTTTGCAGTATAGTAAGGTATCTGTGAGGGTTATACCTCCAGATAAGTTGTTTTTTCTCAAGATCCTTTTGGCAATTTTTGATGGTTTCATGTAAAACTTAGAGTTATTTATTTTCTGGTTCTGTGGAAAATACTACAGCTTTGTAACAGGAATTGCCCTTAATCTCTAGGTTTCTTTGTGTAGTACAGCCATGTTAACAATATTAACTCTTTCAATCCAAGACCACAAGACATCTTTCCATTTTTTGAATCATTTTTAATTTCTTTGTCAATGTTTTGTAATTTTCAGTGTTTAGAACATTCACATATGTGGTTACTTTTATTCCAACATATTCGGGTGTATGGGGTTATAATATTATTGCTTTCAAGTTCCATTTTATGGTATCTCATGATTGATGTGTAGAAATGCAAGAGACTTCTTTACATTAATCTTGTACCCTGCTCCCTTTGATGAAATTATGTATTGTTCATGATAGTCAGTGTGGAGCCCTTAGGAATCTGTATGTAGATTGTTGTGTCATCAGTACTGGTGAAATTTTACCTCTTTCCATTTTGTGTTTCTTTTTCTTCTTTTTCTTTTCCTTTTCCTTTCTTCTATTACTATTGAACACAAGTGGTGAGAGTAGGAATCCTTGTCTTGTTCACGAATTTACCCAGAAGGCATTCAGCATTTCCCCTGAGTATTATAATTTGTTATAAATGGCCTTTAGTATGTTGAGAGATGTTCCCATTGTACTCACATTCATGAGGATTCTGATGATGAATGTATGTTGAATTTTGTCAAATGCTTATACTTTGTGTATTGACATGGTCTTGTGGATTTTTTCTTTCCTTTATTAGATATGTGTCATGCTGATTGACTTGTGTATGTTGAACCATCCTTGTGACACTGGAAGGAATCCAAATGATCATCATGTATAATCCTTTCTATGTATTGCTGGATACATTTGTTGATGTTTTTCGAGGACTTATGAATGTATATCAATTTTCATCAAGGAAATTGGATTTTCATTTTCCTTTTTTTTGTTAGTGTCATTGACTGGTTTTGTTTTCAGGGTAATGTTGACCTCATAGAATAACTTTGGGAATTTTCCTTCCCCTTCATTTTTTAAAATAGTTGGGGGAAAGAGGTTTTAATGAAGGAATCCAGGCATTTTGTTCAAGGCGTGTTTTTAAAATTATACATTTTATGTAACTTATACTGATTGCTCTATTCAAGTTCTCAGTTTCCTCTTTATTCAGTCTTTGCAGGCTACACGTCTTTAGAAATTTGTCCATTTCTTTTAGGTCGTCCAGTTGGTTGTCACATAATAGCTCATAGTGTTTTCATAATCTTTTTTTGTATTTCTGTAATATCAGATATTATTTCTACTATTTCATTTCTTATTTTGTTTGGGTCCACTCTCTGTATTTCTTGATAAGCCTGGCTAAATGCTTACCTGTTTGTTAATATATTTATGAAAAAGTAAAGCTATTGATTTTATGGTTTGTAATTTATTTTTCAACTATTATTTTATTTATTTTCAACATAATCATTAAAAATTAAACGTTCTACTGCCTTTGGGTTTTGTTTGTTCTTACTTCTTGTTATTTTGGGTGGTATGCTTCATCCTTTCTATTAGGTTTATCCTGTTCCTGGTGAAAGTCCTGATTTGTTCTCAACTTCCCACTTAGATTTGTCTTTGCTGCATCCCATATGTATTATGAAGCTTTGTTTTCATTGTAATTTGTCTCCAGGTATGATTTTATTACCTCTTTGATTTCATCATTGACCTTGTTTTATTTTATTTTTTCAAAGTATATGGTTTGACCTCATGTTTGTGTTTTTCCTATTCTTCTTTCTAAAGTTGAAGCACAGTTTCTAACTTTTGTGTATGGAAAAATACTAGCTGTAATCTATATTTGCTTAAGGTTCCTGAGGCTCATTTCATGACATAATGTGTGGTTAATTTCTTAGATAACATCCTGTGCACACTTGAAATGTTTATGTGTTCTGCTTTTCTGATGCAGTGTCCAATAGCTCAGTTAGGTTCAAATGATCAAATATGCTATTAAGATCTCTGTTTCCTAACAGATATTCTTTCTGGATGATCTTGCTATCAGAAGAGTGAGGTGTTAAACTCATCTACTATTATTCTTTTAGAATGAATTAATTCCTTCATGTCTTCTAAAATTTCATTTTATACTTATGGTCTATGGTGTTGGGTCTATATATAATTTAATGAGTGTAATACACTATTTTTTAATGATCCCTTTTTCTTTATATAATCTCATGTTTTTTCATTTGGACCCAATTTTAAAACGTATTTTGTATGAGTTGAGCATTGCAATCTGCACTTTCTTGTCAATTCCATGGGATATCTTTTCCATTTATTTCCAGACTCTGTTTATCTTCCACCATAAAGTGAGACGTTTTGGCTGGGAGGCAAAGATGGTGGAGTAGAAAGATGTTCTTAGCTCACCCTTTCCAACAAATGCACCAAGACTCACATCCACAGACCCACTCAACTTACCAGAGAACCTACAGAACCCTGACAGAATATTGTCCTCTTCAATTAATAAAGAGGTGAAAAATCGGGTAGGAGAAACGGAAGAAAGAAAGAAGAAAAGGCAAAACACAGTGGGACAGGGCCCAAAGGGAGGGAGCAGCAAAGAAGGCCTTGTGCTCATTCACTGTGTCTCCCCACTCAAACTGAGAGTTCGACTGGATGGTGGGTTAGCCTCCAAGGCTTGGATATGTACATAGTATAAGTTGACTGACAGAAGTAATTTAAACAGGCACAGAGGATCCCTGTGACAGTCAGTCAAAGATGCAGTCAAAAGCTTGGGGCAGAGCCATGCTGCCCGAACTGGGTGGTAGATGGGGATGGCTGCACTGTGGCAGCCTGGGGGAATGGAGTTGGCTTTGTGTCATGGCTGTGGGTGCACAGGGCAGAACAACCTGTGCCCTCCATAAAACATCAGGGCAGATGTGCCCTGTGGGTGGGAGGGTGCATCACCATCTCTGAAAATCCACAAAAGTTTTAAGGTGAAGAGAGCTGGGGCTCAGACACAGCCACCATACCCTCTGGTGCTATACACACAGGCAGCAGTGGGTGCAAAATCTGCATCTACACCTAAGGACTTAGCAGTCTCAAGGGCCAGATGGAGACTTGTCTAAAGCCTGAGGCAGATAGGATCCTACTGTCTGGTTCCTCAGAGATCTTGCCTGAAAAGACAAACAAGGAGCTGGAATTTGGCCCAGACCAGGGACAGGGCTGTTCCTCAGTCTTCCCTGAGCCCACTTCTGCTGTGCAAACCCGAGGCAGAGCTTACAGTGGCACAGAGCTGCAGAGTGATCGGCAACCTGAGGGGGCGGGTGGTCCCTCAAATTTTGGGCTGGAATACAGCCACTGACCATGGTGCTGGGAGAGGGCATGAAGCCCAATCCTGCCTGGTCAGTCTGCAACATCTGACTGCAACATCGGACAGGGCATTGACAAGCCAGCACAGAGTAAAGAGAGCTTCATCAGAACCAGTGCTTGGTGTAGGAGCAATCTGTTTGCTGACATACCCTAGGAGCAGCACAGATGGGGTCTTCAATGGAGGGCCTCTGGAAACAACAAGCTGAGCTTCAAAAAAGGATGAATAAAGAAAGATTTCACATTAAATGTACAGTCTCCAGGAGGACACTGACCACCCCCTTGTAATAATCTGTTTTTACCTGTTCCATTTTCTATTACCATCTTAATTTTTACTTCTTATTGAATTACATATACCCCCATTTTACTCCTATTGAAATTTTTTGAAATATTTTTATTATTACTATTTTTCAAATCTCTGCTTCAACTTCCTTTTCTATTATTCATAATACAATGTCTTCAAAGCTTTATTTCTCCCTTCTTTAAAATTCTTTGTCTCTCTCTCTCTTTTTTCTCTTTTCTAAGTTGTATAACTATATAGGTAAACTCCTTGAGGACCGCAGTAGTTAACTGATACTCCATAAACCACAGTGCCAGAGAGGTAGTAGAAGGTTGAAGAAGCAGATAAACCATTCCAAATTAAAAGGACAAGAGAAATCCCCTGAAAGAATGATCAGTGAAATAGACATTGATATCAAACTAGATCAAGATTTCAAAAATGAGGTGATCAAATTACTGAAGGAAATAAAAGGGATAGTGTTTAGAGATACAAAATATGTCAAAACTGAAATGGAAGCTATAAAGAAGGGCCAAGTAGAATAGTTAAACCCGTTGACAGAGATGAGGAATGATTTAAAGGTGTACCAAAGCTGACTAGATAATGCAGAGTAATGAAATAGTTACTTAGAAGACAGGAAAATAGAAAGAACCCAATCAAAAGACCTACAAGAGAAACAATGAGAAACAAATGAAAAAAGCATAAGGAGCCTATGGGATAATAGAAAGCATGCCAACCTTGGCATGATAGAAGTCCCAGAAAGGGAAGAATGATCAAAGGGGATTGCAAAGTTTTTCTAGAAATCATGACTGAGAACTTATGAAACTTAAAGAAGGAATCAGATATCCAAGTACAGGAAGCTCAGAGTGTCCCAAACAGGAAGAACACAAATACCCCCACACCAAGACATATAATCAAGATGGCCAGAATCAAGGATAAAGAAATGATCCTAAAGAAAGTAAGAGAAGAGTAAATTGTGAGTTACAAGGGAATCCCCATAAGCCGAACAGCTGATTTCTCTACACTAATACAACAGCCCAGAAGGGAGTGACAATATACATTAAAATTCCTGAATGAAAAGAATTATATACTGTAGGATACTTTGACCAGCAATGCTATCCTTTTTGGTAGAAGGAGAGATAAAATTTTTACAGACAAGAAAACGCTTCAGGAGATAGCAAAACTATACCCATGCTAAAAGAATTATTGAAAAGTCTTCTCTAAAAAGAAAAGCTGCAGGATGCTACAGAAATGTGAAACTCACAGCTGGAAAGGTGATAACTCATTAACTACAAATAAAATAAACACAAAATTTTGAAACAAGACATACAAATCATTGAGAGTGGGAGAGGGAGGCAGGAAAATAGAGAATTTTATTTTTGGTCAATAAACACAAGCCTATCATCAATTATTGTAAATGTTAATGGACAAAATGCTCCAGTCGAAAGTCATAGAGTGGCAGGGTGGATAATAAAGCAAGAACCTTCAATATGCTGCATACAAGAGACCAACTTCAGAGAGAAGGACACAGATTGAGAGTGAAAGGATGGAAAAGTGTATTCCATAAATTTGGAAAAGCTAAAAAAGAGGTGTTGCATTACTGAATTTAGACAAAATACACTTTAATACAAAGGCCAAAAAGAAAGGTAAAGAAGGACATTTTATAATAATTGAAGGAGTGGTACAATATGAGAATAGCACACTCATTAATACTAATGCACCAAATACAGTAGCACCTAAGTACATAAAATAATTACTAACAGATATAAAGGGGGAGTCATATTTGTAGATTTCAACACTGCATTAACATCAATGGACAGATCATCAATACAGATAATAAATTAGGCAATAGAAAAATTAAACAATACAATAGAAATATTATGTTTGGTGGATAATTTCAGAGCATTGCAACCCCCCAAAATAGGATATACATTCTTTTCAATTGCACGTGGAACATTTTCCAGGATTCATGATGTACTTGAGCACAAAAGAAACCTCAGCAATTTTAAGAAGAAAGAAATTACCTCAAGCATCTTTACTGACCAAAATGCCATGAAGCTGGAAATCAACAACAGAGAAACAAAGGAGAACAAATGAAAACATGGGAATTAAACATATGTTATTAAAAAACCAATGGGTTAATGAAGAAATCAAAGCTGAAATGAAAAAGTACCTTGAGACACAAGTAAATGAAAGCAAAACTACACAAAATTTGTGGGGCACAGCAAAAGCAGTGCTGAGAGGGGAGTGTATAGCGATACAGGCGTTCCCCAAAAAACAAGAACCACCACAAATAAACAATTTAACCCACCAGCAGAATGAACTAGGAAAACAAGACCAAAAAAACCCAAAAGGCAGTGGAAGGAAGGAAACCATCAATAATGGGGAGGAAATAAATAAAATGGAGATTAAAAGACCACAGGAAAAATGTCAACAAATCCAAAAGCTGGTTTTTCCAAAAAGTAGGTAAAATCGACAAGCCTCTGGCCAAACTCAAAAAGAAGAAGAGAGAGAGAGCACAAATTAGCAAAATAAGAAAGGAGAATGGAGAAGTTACAGCAAAAATAATAGAAATAAAGAATATCATACGAGAATATTATGAAGAGCATATGGAAACAAACTGAAAAACCTAGAAGAGATGGACAAGTTTCTGGAAACATACTGACCACCAAGACTGAATCAAGATGAAACAGACCCCTTGAACAAACAGAGCACTAGAAGTGAAATCAAAATAACATTATAAAACCTCCCAACAAATAACAGTCCAGGACTGGATGGATTCACTGAGGAATTCTACCAAACAATCAAAGAAGAGCTCATACCAGTCCTTCTCAAACTCTTCCAGAAATTTGAAAAGGAAGGAATACTCCCAAAGACATTCTATGAAGCCACAATCACCCTGATACCACAACCAGGCAAAGACACTACCAAAAAAGAGGATTACAGGCCAATATCACTGATGAACATGGAGTCCAATATCCTTACCAAAATAGTAGCAAATAGAATCCAACACCACAGAAAAAAGATTATATATCATGACCAAGTGGGGATAATGCCAGGGACACAGGGGTGGTTCAACTTATGCACATCAACCAATGTAATAGAGCACATCAACAAGAGTAAGAACAAAAACCACATGATCATCTCAATATATGAAGGAAAAGCATTTGATAAAATTCAACACCCACATATGATAAAAACTCTCACCAAAGTGGGCATAGAGGGAATATATCTCAACATCATGAAAGCTATATATAACAAACCTACAGCCAGCATAGTACTCAAAGGTGAGAAAGTCATATACTTCCTACTAAAATCTGGGACAGTAAAAAGATGCACACTATGACGACTCTTACTCAAGATAGTGTTGGATGTTGTAGCCACAGCAATCAAACTAGAGAAGTAAAAGGGATGTAAATTGGAAAGGAAGAGATAAACGTCTTACTATATGCAGATAGTATGTTACTTTTTATAGAAAACCCTACAAGATCTAGAATGAATTTACTACAGCTGAACAAAGAATTCAGCAAAGTAGCAAGTTATAAGATTAAGGTTCAAATATCAGTGGCATTTCTTAACGCTAACAATTCAGATAATTCTATAGAGCTACAGTAAACATGACAGCACTGTATTGGTAGATATACATACATATAGGCCAATTGCACAGAACAGAGAGCCCAGAAATGAACTCAAAAATGAAGGACTGGTGCTCATTCACTGGGTCTCCCCCCTCCAACTGAGAGTTCAACATGATGGAGGGGGAGCCTCCAAGAATTGGACCTCTATAGAGTTTAAGTTGACTGACTGTACTAAGTTAAACAGGCACAGAGGATCCCAGTGACATCCAGCCCAAGAGGCATCCTGGCAGCTGTGGGCAGGGCCATGCTGCCCGAGCTGGGTTGAAGATGAGGATGGCGGCACTGGGGCAGCCCGGGGTATTGGAGTGGGCTGTGTGCCATTGCTGTGGGTGCACAGGGCAGAACAAACTGGGCCCAACATTAAACAGGGCAGAATAGCCCTTGGAGGGGAAAGGTGCATTCCGTTATCTCTGAAAATCCACAAAAGTATCTAGGACAAGAGACCTGGGTCTCAGACACAGCCACCATAGCCTCTGGTGCTTTGCACCCTGGCAGCAGTGAGAGAAAACCCTGCATTCACTCCTAAGGACTTAGCATCCTCAAGTGCCAGATGGGAACATGTCTACAGCCTGAGGCAGATAAAATATTTCTGTCCTATTTCCTCAGAGAACTTGCTCTGCCAAGGCAAACAAGGAGATTGGTTTTGGCCCAGATCAGTGACATGGCACATAGTAGTTTAGAGACTGGCACCCTGAGAGGGCTGATGGCCCGCCAACTTTTGGGCTGGAATGCAGCTCCCTGTGGCTGGGAGAGGGCTTGATATCAGCTCCTGCCTGGTCAGTCTGAAACATGTGACTGAGGCATCGGTCAGGGCAGTGACAAGACAGCCCACAGTAAAGAGGTCTGCTCTGGAACCAGTATTGGAAGTAGGAGTGATCTGCTTGCTGACAGGCCCTGGGAGCTGCACAGATGAGGGCTCCAATGGAGGACCTCAGAAAAAAGCAAGCTGAACTTCCAAAACAGGATGAATACCGAAAGAGTTCACATTAAAAGTACACAGCCTGCTGGATACACTGACTACCCCCTTGTTTTAATCTGTTTTATCTGTTCCATTTTCTATTACCCTCTTAATTTTTACTTCTTAGGCAATTATATATACCCCCTTTTAAATCTCATTGAAATTTTTTAAAAATATTTTTATTATTATTATTTTTCAAAACTCTGCTTCAGCTTGCTCTTCTATTATGTATTGTACAATGTCTTCAATCATTTATTTCCCGTTCTTTAAAATTCTTTGTCTCCCTCTCTCATTTTTCTCTTTTTTAGTTGTATTACTACATAGCCATTAGGTAGATAAACTCCTTTAGGACCACAGTAGAAAACTGATACTCCATAAACCATAGTGCCAGAGAGGTAGGAGCAAGATGAAAAAGCAGAGAAACCATTCCCAACTAAAAGAACAAGAGAAATCCCCTGAAAGAATGATCAGTGAAATAGACATAAATAGCATACTAGATCAAAATTTCAGAAGAGGAGTGATCAAATGACTGAAGGAAATAAAAGATAGTGTTTACAGATATAAAATATGTTAAAAATGAAATGGAAGCTATAAGAAGATCTGAGTAGAATAGGTAAACCCGTTGACTGAGATGAGGCATGATCTAAAGGGGACACAAAGCTGACTAGATAATGCAGAGGAATGAATTAGTGATCTAGAAGACAGGACAATAGAAAGCACCCAATCAAAAGAGCTACAAGAGAAACAACAAGAAACAAATGAAGAAAGCATGAGAGACCTGTGGGATAAGAGAAAGCATGCCAATCTTGGCATGATAAAAATCCCAGAAGGGGAGGAAAGTTCAAAGGGGATTGCAAAAGTGTTTGAAGAAATCATGACTAAGAACTTCCCAAACTTAAAGAAGGAATCAGATATCCAAGTAGAGGAAGCTCAGATTGTCCCAAATAGAAAGAATTCAAATAAACCCACAACAAGACATAATGAAGATGGCCAGATTCAAGGATAAAGAAATGATCCTAAACGCAGCAAGAGAATAGCAAAGAGTGAGTTACAAAGGAATCCCAATAAGGCTCACAGCTGATTTCACAACACAAATACTACAGAACTGAAGGCAGTGACAAGATATATTCAAAGTCCTGAATGAAAATAAAATGATATACCATAGGATACTTTAACCAGCAAGGCTATACTCTATGGTAGAAGGAGACATAAAGGATTTCACAGACAAGAAAAAGCTACAAGAGTTTAGCAAAACTAGACCCATGTTTAAAGAAATATTGAAAGTCCTACTCTAAAAAGAAAAGCAGCATGATGCTACAGAAATGTGAAACTCATAGCAGGAAAAGTGATAACTCGGGAACTACAAATAAAATAAACACAAAATTTTAAAACAAGACATGCAAATCATTGAGAGTGGGAAAGAGAGGTAGGAAAATAGAGAATTTTTGGGGGGGAGTCTTTCCTTTTAAAATGTTTTGTTCTTGGTAGGATGGTTTGCGATAATGTTACTATCAGTTTAATAAATTCAGTTATACTAATGGTCTAATAGACTTATATAAAAGGGTAAAAACAAGACAAAAACATATTCTGGGATTCACTAAACCTAAATAAATTCCATGATAATACAAAGGAAAATGACCAAACCAAAAAAGGAAGATGAAATGAACAAAGAGGAAATTCCAAATCAACTGCAAAGATAAGGTCAAATTGGCAATAAACACAAACATATCATCGATTATTGTAAATGTTAATGGACTAAATGCTCCAGTCAATTTGATTGAGTGGCAGGATGGATAATAAAGCATGAACTTACAATACGCTGCATAAAAGAGACCCACTTCAGTGAGTAGGAAACATATAGATTGAGAGTGAAAGGGTGGAAAAGGGTATTCCATACAAATGGAAAAGCAACAAAAGCAGGTGTTGCAGTATTGACTTCTGACAAAATAGTCTTTAAAACAAAGACCATAAAGAAAGATAAAGAAGGAAATTTTACAATGATTGAATGATTGATACAAGATGAGGATAACACACTCGTTAATACATATTCACCAAATAGAGGACTACCTAAGTACATGAAATAATTTCTAACAGATATAAAGGGGGATAGTGATGGGAATCTAATCATAGTTGGAGATTTCAACACTGCATTAACATCACTGGACAGATCATCGAGATAGAAAATAAATTAGGCAACAGCAAAATTAATAATACAATAGAAATATTACACATGGTGGATATTTTCACAGCATTGCACCCCCCAAAATATAGTATAAACATTCTTTTCAAGTGCACATTGGACATTTTCCAGGATTCATGATATACTTGGGCACAAAAGAAACCTCAGCAACTTTAAGAAGATAGAAATTACCTCAAGCATTTTTACTGAACACAATGCTATGAAGCTAGAAATCAACAACAGAGAAAAAAAGGAGAACAAAAGGAAAACATGGGGATTAAACAATACGTTCTTAAAAAACCTATGGGTCAAAAAAAAAACAAAGCTGAAATGAATAAGTACCTTGAGGCATAAGAAAATGAAAGCAAAACCACACAAAATTTATGGGACACAGCAAAAACAGTGTTGAGAGGGGAGTTTATAGCACTACAGGACTTCCTCAAAAATGAAGAACAATCACAAATAAACAATTTAACCCATCAGGAGAATGAACTAGAAAATGAAAAACAAAAAAACCCAAAAGGCAGCAGAAGGAAGGAAATCATAAATATTGGGGAGGAAATAAATAAAATAGAGTTTACAAAGACCATAGGAAAAAAATCAACCAATACAAAGGCTGAATTTTCAAAAAAGTAAGTAAAATCAACAAACCTCTGGCCAAACTCAAAAATAATAAAAGAGAGAGAGCACAAATTATCAAAATAAGATAGGAGAATGGACAATTTACAACTAATAAAATAGAAATACAGAATATCATACGAAAATATTACAAAAAGTATATTGAAACTAACTGAATAACCTAGAGGAGATGGACAAGTTACTGGAAACATACAGTCCACCAAGACTGAATAAAGAAGAAACTGACCCCTTGAACAAACAGAGCACTAGAAATGAAATCAAAATAGCAATATAAAACCTCCATACAAATAACAGTCCAGGACCGGATGGCTTCACTACAGAATACTACCAAACATGCATAGAAGAACTCATACCAGTCCTTTTCAAACTCTTGCAGAAGATTGAAAAGGAAGGAAAACTCCCAAAGTCATTCTATGAAGCCACAATTACCCGGACACCACAACCAGGCAATGACAATACCAAACAAGACAATTATAAGCCAATATCACTGATGAACACAGACGCCAATATCCTAACCAAATAGTAGTGAATAGAATCAAAAAACACAGAAAAAAGTTTATACAACATGCCCAAATGGGGATCATTCCAGGGAGAAAGGGATGGTTCAACATATGCAAATAAATCATTGTAATACAGCACATCAACAAGAGAAAGGACCAAAACCACATGATCAGCTCAATAGATGCAGGAAAAGCATTTGATAAAATTCAACACACACTTATGTTAAAAACTCTCACCAAAGTGGATATAGAAGCAACATATCTCAGCATCATAAAAGCTATAATTTACAAACCTACAACCAGCATAGTACTCAAAGGTGAGAAAGTCAAAATCTTCTCACTAAAATCTGGGACAAGAAAAGGATGCACACTATCACCACTCCTACTCAACATAGCCTTGGAAGACCTAGCCACAGCAATCAAACAAGAGAAAGAAGTAAAAGTGATGCAAATTGGAAAGGAAGTGGTAAAAGTCTCAGTATATGCAGATAATGTTACTATATATAGAAAATCCTACAAAATCCAGACAAAAACTACTACAGCTTATCGAAGAATTCAGCAATGTAGCAGGTTACAAAATTAAGGTTCAAAAATCAGTGGCATTTCTTAATGCTAATGATTCAGATAATACTATAGAGCTACAGTCAACATGACAGCACTGAATCGGTAGGAAAATTACATATAGGCCAATGGAACAGAACAGAGAGCCCAGAAATAAACCCAAAAATTTTTGGTCAATTAATCTTACACAAAAGAAGCAAGAAAATACAATGGAAAAGAGACAGTATCTTCAGCAACTTGTGTGGGGAAAACTGGACAGCAGCATGTAAATCAATGAAGTTAGAACACTCCCATTGAAGCTAGAACACCATACAAAAAAATAAACTCAGAATAGATCAAAGACTTATACATAAGACAAGATACAATAAACTTCCTAGTGGAAAATATAGGCAAAAAGGTATCTGACATAGGTCTCATAAATTTTCTCATAGAAATACTAAAAGCAAGAATGAACAAATGAGACCTAATGAAACTTACAAGCTTCTGCACAGTAAAGAAACCAGAAGTAAAACAAAAAGACAACCTACCAAATGGGAAAAAAATCTGAATGTGAAACTGACAAAGGCTTGATCTCCAGAGTATATAAGCTGTGCATCCAACTGAATAAGAAAAAATAAATCACCCAATGCAAATATTGGCAGAAGACCTAAACAAGAAATTCTCCAAGGAAGCCACACAAATGATTAAAAGTCACATCAGAAAATGCTCAATATCACTGATTATCAGAGAAATGCAAATCCAAATAAAATGAGATATCACTTCACAGCAGTAAGAATGGCCGTCATTCAAAAGTCTACAAATGGCAAATGCTGGAGAGGCTGTGGGGAAAAGGGAACCTTCCTTCACTGCTGGTGGCAATGCAGACTGGTGCAGGCACTGTGGAAAACAGGATGGAGAGTCCACAAAATCCTAGGAATAGACTAACGATATGACTCAGGAATCACGCTCCTGGCCATAAATCATGATGGAACCCTACTTCTGGATGACACCTGCACCCCAATATTTATAGCCAGAACTATTTACAATAGCCAAGACATGGAAACAGCGTATATATCCATCAATATTTGACTGGATAAAGAAGAAGTCATATATTTATACAATGGAATACTGGTCAGCCACATAAAGCCACAACATAATGCCATTTTCAGCAACATGGTTGGTCCAGGAGAAAATCAGTCTAAGTGAAGTAAGCCAGAAAGAGAAAGAAAAATACCATATGAGATGGCTCATCAGTGGAATCTAAAAACAAAATAAAACTAAACTAAAAAAGCAAAAATACAAAACAGAAATAGACTCACAGACATAGAATGCAAAGTTTTGTTAGCCAAGGGGGCGGGGGGTGGGAAGAGATAGACTGTGAGGTAAAAATTGTAGAATAGATAAACAGGATTGTACTGTATAGCACAGGGAAATATATAAAATTTCTTACGGAAGCCCACAGTGGAAAAAATGGGACAACAAATGTATATTTGTTCATTGTAACTGCAAAACTGTGCTATACGCTGGGATTGGAGACAACTTTTTAAAATGACTGTAAATCAATAAAGAAAACTTAAAAAAAATTAAAAAACATGATCTTAAATATTACAGGTGTAAATATACATTAGAGAGAAAAAGAAAACTATGCAAAAGAGCAGTAAAACCAAAGATATTTTTGTTTTTATTTAAGATAAGCAAATTCAAAAAAATTCTAGCCAGGTACATCATGAAGAAAAGGGAGATGCTGCAAAGAGATAAAGTAAGAAATAAAAGAAAAGAAATAACAATTGTCACCTCAGATATACCAAAAAAGGTATCATTTTGTCAACAATTACATTCGAATAAACTGGACAACTTAGAAGAAATAGACAAATGTAAAGAAAGAGACAGAGATAAGGATAAAGAAATAATTTGAACAAGCTGTTTACTAGAAGAAAGAATCTGCATTTAAAAAAATCGTTAAATGGAAGTGCAGATTTAAACAAATCCTGTGGAGAACTGTACAAATATACAAAGCAGAACTTATAGTCTTCAAACTATTCAAAAATATTGAAGATGTGGGAAACTCCCAAATTAATTCTATGAAGAAATCATCACCCTGATAGCAAAGCCAACAAACAAACTACAGGCAAAGGGACCTTAAAGCCAATAAATTTGATAGATATAGATGCAAGAATTCTACAAAATATTATTAGCAAACCAAATCCAGCAATACCAAAAATGAATCATACACCATGATCAACTTGGATACATTGCAGGGTCACAAGAGAAGTTCAACATACACAAATCAATCAGTTTAATACACCACATTAACAAAAAAAAAAAGGGAAAATGATGTGGTCCTCCAAATAAATCCATAAAAATTATTTCACAAAATTCAACATTTATTCATTAAAACAGCAACAACAGCAACAACAACAACAACAACAGCAGCAACAACAGAAACCTCTTACCAAAGTAGGATTCAGGAAATATATCTCAACAAAAATAAAGTCATTACTTACAAACATACAGACAAAATAATATGCAAAAGTGAATAACTGAAAGCCAAATTAAGGAATAAGACAAGGATGCCCAATCTCAACATTTCTGTTAAACACAGTATGGGAAGACCTATCAACAGCAATCAGACAAGAAAAAAAGTTATTCAAGTTGGATTGAATGAAGTAAAATTGTTATTATTTTAGATGACATGATAATCTATATAGAGATCCCAAAAGATTCTCCACACCAGAACAACAAAAACTAATAAAGACATTTAGCAAAGAAGCATGATTCATGATTAATATACAAAAACTGTCACATTTCTTTACACTAACAATCAAATATTCCATAATTTAAAAAATCCATATGAAATCAGATCATAAAATGAAATCCTATGGAAAACCCAGATAATAAAATCTATAGGACACTGAATAAAAATTTGAATATGATGAAAAGAAATGGAAAGAAATCTCAAGGTCTTAGTTTAGAGGAATTAATATTGTTAAAATATACATACTACAAAATATGTCTACAGATATAAATTCATTCATATCAAACTACATGATATTTCCCATAGAAATAAAAACAGTCCTATGATTTGTATGAAACAGCAAAAGAACCAGAACTGCAAAAGTAACAATGAGGAAAACGAACAAAGTTGGAGTCATAACCCATCACCCTCCCAGATTTCAGAATATATTACAAAAATACAGTAATCAAAACACAATACTGGAAAACAAACAAATATCTATATCACTGGAACAGAACACAGAGCCAGAAAAAAATCATCACAACTATGGTCAACTAAACTATGACAAAAGAAACAAAAATATACAATGCCTAAAAGACAGTCTTCAGCAAGTGATGTTGAGAAAGCTAGACAGCTACATGTAAATCAATCAAATTAGAACAATCCCCCACACTGTACAAGAATAAATTCAAAATGTTTTAAATACCTGAATCTAATACATGACACAATAAAACTTCTGGAATCTAACATAGGCAAAACAAAACAAAAATTTTAACAAAATTTTCCTGTCTCATACTCCCAAGCTGAAAATAATAAAGGTAAAATAAACAAATAAGTCCTAATTAAACTTAAAAGTTTATAGACAGCAAAATTAACAGAATGAAAAGATGAACTTCCAAATGGGAGAAAACTTTAGGAAACAATGCAATCAACAAGAGGCTAATTTCTAATATACACAAATCATTCATACAACACCATTTCAAAAATCTTCAAACAACTCAGCTGGAAATTGAGCAGAAGACAATTCTCTAAAAAAGACACACAAATGACTAACAGGAACATATAAACGTGCTCACATTGCTAATCATTATACAAAGGCAAGAAAAAAGGTAATATAATGTTTACCTCACATTATTGAGAAGAGCTGTAATTCAAATGTCTACAAATAATAAATCCTGGGGAGATTGTGGAGATAAAGGGACCCCCCCAACGCTGTTGTTGGGAATCAAAATTGGTGAAACCACTTTGGAAACAGTATGGAAGATCCATTAAGTAATAAAAATACACCTATCATACGACACAGCAATCCCACTTCTGGGCATATAAAGCATAAAACCTGAAATTAAAGAATCCTAGGGTAAAATATAAGAAGTACACTAAAACATTGGACTTAATTTGATTCAACATATGTCTCCTCTGGCAAGGGAAGCAGAAGTAAAACTAACAAAATATGACTGTGTCTCACTAAACAGATTTACACTGCGGAAGAAATGATCAATAAAATGAACAGTCAACCAACACAATGGTAGAACTTATTTTCAAGTGATAATTTCCAATCAAGTGTTAATATCCAAAATATATGGCAATCTCTTACCCCAAAACTACAATAAAAAAGAGCAAACAATTCAATTAAAAAAAAGTCCATAGGAACTGAATAGATAGATGTGAATCTATTTTCTGTAGAAAACATACAGTTCACTATATGACACATGAAAATGTGTTCAGAGTTATAAATTAATAATTAAGACATAAACCAAAAATGAGACAATACCTCACATTTATCAGAAGGCTCTCATCAAAAAGAAAACAAATAGATGTTGGTGAGATTGTGGAGAAAAAGGAACACCTTGGACACTGTTGATAGGATTGCAAAGTATTGATTCCATTGCATATATACATCAAATTTTCTTCATCCAGTTTTCTGTCAAGGGATGTAGGGTTTGTAGGCCCATGTATGAAGGCTCTAGAGAATAAGCTCATGGGCTGAACTGATAAACAACCTGTGAGGATTGTCACATATCCAGGCTGAATAACAAATGGCCTACTCAATATATCCAGTATGGATGGCTGTATAGCCTATGCTGGATAAGATCCTCAGAGGAGAACAACCTAAGACAGGCACAGCCGGCTGGATAAGAGATGGCCTACTTAATGAAGTTCCGTGATGAACTTTAAAACAATCCTTGATCATTTAACATCCTGCACTTACTGCAGGAGCATGGGAACATATATAGCTTAAGATTATTAACATTGTTATAATTTGGATTATATGCGAGGCATGGTGCAAGTCCTATATAAACCCTTCTTCTAAGAATCAAAAAACAGAGAACTGCTTCACTTCTCTCCACAGAGTGTTTGTGTGTAAATGATATCGTGCCCATGACAGGGTCAATTTAATTTGTTGGGAGTATCTTAAAAGGATGTTGCATTATATACAATGCTCTTTCTGCACCTATTGAGATGATTATGTGTGTTCTTTTACTCATTCTTTTGTGTGGCATGTCACTTTTATTGATTTGAATATTTTGCAGTATCCTTAAACCCAGGGACATATCCCTTTACTCATGAATGATTATGATACATTAAATGTATTGTTGAATTCATTTTTGTGTTTTGTTGAGAATTTTGGCACATATGTTCATAAGGGTTAATATTCTATATTTTGCATTTAATGTCCTTTCTAGCTTTGTTAAGCAAATAAAGCTCGCATCATAAAACTTGTTTGGAATCTTTCACCCCCTTCAAATTCTCGGAAAATTTGGGGAAGAAATGGTGAAAAATTTTCTTCAAATGTATGACAGAATTCAACAGTAAAGTCGTCTTGTAAATTTTTTCTGGTTTTGGAAGTTTGGATTACTGACTTACTCAAACACACTTTTGCTCTATTATCTTTCTAATTTCTTCTTGATTTGGTATTGAAAGACATGTTTCTGGGAATTTGTCTTTTGTTCTAGGTCATTCAAATCTTTGGCTAGTGGTAATTTCTTATGGTGCTTTGCATCTCTACAACATCAGTGGTAATATCTTCTCTTTTATTTATAATTATATTTGAGTATTTATTTTCTTAGCCAACCTAAACTTTTGTCCAGTTTTTGTTTAAAAGGACATACTTAGGTATATATATTTTTATCTTTCCCATTGTTTTTCTTGTTATTTGCCTTACTCTCATTCATTCAATTTTCTTCTTTATTGTTTCTGTTTTCTCCTAGAACCTTGAGGTGTAAAGTTAAGTAGTGTGAAGTTTGTATTTCATTTATTATTAAATATCTTTTATTTTGTTATTATTTATTTATTTATTTATTTAATTTATTTGCATATTTTTTCAAATATTCATAATTGATATACTGCCATTTACAATGTGTCAATCTGTGGTGTATAGCACTGTGTCCCTGTAAATGCATATATTTTTGTGCCTATTAAAGATTACTTCATATTATTTAACTTACTACCCTGTGTCATGCAAGAGAAAATTTGAAAAAATCTATTTTTATATATAGTGGAAGAAATGTATGAATATACAGCTCCCAAATGTATCCTCTCACAGTCACTTACCACAGTAATCATAAAATTGTTTAGTAGATCTTTGAGTGCGATTCAGTTTTGGATATGAAATCAAAGTGTTCTCATCTAAATTTGTTTCTAAGGTTCCACATATGTCAAGTCATGTATTATTTTTCTTTCTCTTTCTGGCTTACTTCAATTAGAATGACACTTTTTGGGGACATCCATTTTGCTGCAAATGTCATTGTTTTATCATTTTTTATTGCAGAATATTATTCCATTGTGTAAATATAGCAAAATTTTTGAATACTGTCATCTGTTGTTGGACAATTAGGTTGCTTCCATGTCACTGCTGTTGTATATAGCACTGCTAAGAACATTGGGGTACAGCAGTCTTTTTGAATTAGGGTTCCCTTTGATATATACCCAGAAGTGGGATTGCTGGATCATACGTTAATTCTATTTTAATTCTTTTGAGGAATCCCCATCCTGGTTTCCACAATGACTGCACCAATCTACATTCCTTCCAACAGTGTAGGAGGGTCCACTTTCTCCACAGCTACCCCAGCATTTAATGTTTGTGGACTTTTGAATGATGGCCATTGTGACTATTGTGAGATGATACTTCATTATAGTTTTGAATTACCCTTCTCTGATAATGATATTGGGCATTTTTTTTCATATATCTATGTGGCATTTGTATGTCTCTATTGGAGAATTGCTTGATTAGGGCTCCTGCCTATTTTCATATTGGGTTTCTTGTATTTTTTATTATTATTACATTGTGTGAAGTCTTTATATTTTAGAAATTAAGACTTTGTCAGTTGCATCATTTCTAAATATTTTCTTTAATCCTGTAGGTTGTCATTTTGCTTTGCTTATGGTTCCCTTTGCTGTGCAAAAGCTTATAAGTTTAATTAGGTCCAATTTTTTAATTTTTCTCTTACATCCGTTACCTGGATAGGCTCTTCTAGGAGATCATTGCTGAGATTTATCTCAGGGTGTTTTGCCTATGTTTTCTTCTAGGAGATTTACTGTGTCTTGCCTTACATTTAAGTCTTCAAGCCATTTTGAGTTTATTCTTGTGTATGGAGTGAAGGAGTGTTCTATCTCCATTGGTCTGATGCTGCTATCCAGTTTTTCCAATACCAGTTGGTGAAGAGATTGTCTTTTCTCTGTCATATTCCTGGTTCCTCAGTCAAACATTAATAGAACATAGGCCTGAAGATTTATTCCTAGGCCCTCTATTCTGTTCCAATGGTCCATATGCCTGTTTCTGTAACAATATCATGTCATTTTGACTATTGTAGCTTTACAATAGTGGATGAAGACCTGGTGGTTTATTCCTCCAGCCTCTTTCTTTTTCTTTAATATTGCTTTGGAAATTATGGATCCTTTATGACTCTATGTAAATCTTAGGATCATTTGTTTCAGTCCCAAAAAGAAAAGTATTGCATAATTTATTAGGAAATCACAATAAGTCTGGGATTGCCTTGGGCAGTATGACCATTTTAACCATTTTGTTTCTTCCATTATGAGAGCATTGGGTATCTTTTCAATTCTTCAAATCTTTTTTGATTTCCTCAGTCAATGTTTTCTAGTTCTCCATGTATAATTAATTCACCTCCTTGGTCAGATATATTCATAAGCATTTCATTGTTTTGGGTGCAGTTATAAAAGGGGTTGTCTCTATACTTTGTTTACCTGTTGATTCAATGGTAGTGTAAAGAAATGCAATTGGTTTTTCATGCATTACTCTGGGTACCTTGCCCAGTTCCTCTTTTAGCCTAAGTATTTTTTGTGAATCTTTTACACTTTTCTCTATATAGTGTCATGTCTCCATATCATGACAATTTTACCTGTTCTTTTCCAGTCTGAATCCTTTTATTTCTTTTCCTAGCATGATCATTGTGGCTAGGAATTCCAAGACTATATTGAATTGAAAATGTGAGAATGGGCAAGCTTGTCTTGTCTCAGGGTTTTGTGGAAAGGGTTTCAGTTTTTCACCATTGATTATTTTGCTGGCTATATGTTTGTCATAAATAGCTTTCATTATGTTGAGATATGGTCCCTCTATGCCCACTGTGATAAGAACTTTTATTGCAAATAGGTGTTAATTTTATCAAATGATTTCTCTGCATCTACTGAGATGATCATGTGGTTTTTTGTCCTCTCTGTTATTGATATGGTGTATCACAATTGATTGATTGATTTTCATAAGTTTAACCATCCTTGTGTTACTGGGATGAACCTAACTTGACCATGGTGTATGATCTTTATTTACATGCTGTTGGTTTCTGTTTCTTTATACTTTCTTAAGACATTTACATCTATGTTTATCAATGATATTGGCCTATAAAATTCTCTTGGGGTAGTGTCATTGGTTTTGGTATCAGGTTGATGTTGGCCTTACAGTGTGTGTTTGGGTGTACTCACTCCATATCAATCTTTTGGAAGAGTTGGAGGAGGACTGGTATGGATTTTTCTTTGTATGTTTGGTGAAATTCCCCAGTGAAAGTATTTGGGTCTGAATTTTTGTTTGAAGAATTTTTTTATTTTTTTGATAATTCTATTCCATTTATGGTGATTTGTCTTTTCAAATGGTTAATTTGTTCTTGATGTAATATTGGTGGTCTGAATGTTTCCAAAATCGTCTTCATTTCTTCCTGGTTATCCAGTATGTTTCCATACAGTTGCTCATGGCATTCACTTATGATATTATGCAAATTTGTTTTTCTCTTTTTATTTTCTCCATTTTCATTTCATATATTTTTTGTGTTCTCTCCCTTTTCTTGTTGGTGAGGCTGTCCAGTGTTTTGTCAATTACTTTTACTCTTTCAAAAAATAATTTGATTGATTTTTTTCTATTTTTTAATGTGTATTTCAATAGTTTCTTCCTTGATCTTTCTTATTTCTCTCTTTCTGCTGACTTTTGGTTTTGTTTGCTCTTCTTTTCATGATTAGTTTACATAGAATATTAGATTATTTATTTGAAATTGCTCTTCTACTATGAGGAGGGCCCTGCCACTATATACTTCCCTCTTAAGCCTGCTTTAACTGTATTCCATAGACTTTGTATAGTGTTTTGACATGTTTCTCAGGATATTTTTTAATTTCTCCTATTACTTCTTCACCTCCCCCACTTGTTATTGTACCATGGTGTTTAATTTACATGCTGTCATTTTTTGTCCCTATTTTTCTGTGTAGGATTTCTAGTTTCATGGTATTATACTCAGAAAAGGTGCTTGAAATAATTTTTATCTTCTTAAATTTGTTGATGCTTCTTCTGTGCCTGAGTACATAATCTTTCCTAGAAAATATTCTATGTGAACTGGAAAAGAATGTATATTATGTTGAGGGAGGGGTACTGTTTTGAAAATATGAACTAACTCCAATTATTTTATCATATCTTTTGTATCTTTGTTCCCATATAAATTTTTTGTCTGAAAGACCAGTCTAGTGATGGTAATGGATAGTTATAGTCTCCTACTGTGATTGTGTTCCCATCCATTTCTCCATTTTTATCAATTAGTATTTGCTTTATGCATTTAGGTGCTCCTATATTGAGTGCATATATCTTAATGAGTTTAACACCCTCAATTATTATTGCTCCTTTAATCATTATATCATGTCCATGTCTATCTTTCTCTATGGCCTTTATTGTAAAGTCTATTTTGTGAGAAGTCAGTACTGCTAGTTCTGCTTTCTTGTCATGTCATTTGCATGGAATATACTTTTCCATCTTCTGACTTTCAATTAATGTGTGTTCCTCTTACTAAAGTGAGTCTCTTCTATGCTTCATAATGTAGGATTTTGTTATATTATCCCATCTGACAATATATATCTTTTAATTGAAGCACTAATTCCATTAACAATTTTGGTAATTATTGATAGACTGGTGTTTATTTCCATTTTAAACTTCATTTCCCAGTTCATTTGGTTCTTCCTTTTTGTTCATTTTTTGTCTTTTTGTGGCTTGATAAGTTTTCTGTTATTATCTTGGTTTCTTTTTGGCTTTGTGACTTCATTGTAAGATTTTGACTTATGGTTATCCTGTTTTGTATGTATATTGACTCATTACTATAACTTTTTGTTTTAACTGATAGGAATACAAATTCTAACCCCTCCTATAGAGAACAGAAACAAGAAGAAAATTCTCTTTATTGTCCTGTTTCACTCTCTGACCTGTAAAAATTATGATGTCCTGTTTTACAACATCATGTTTATTCTATTGGAAGACATTGTAGCTATTGCCTTTCTAATTATGCCTTTCTCCTTTCTATAGCATCCTGCTTTTTGTTTCAGAGTAGATCTTTCATTATTTCTTTTTCTGTTGCTAAATTCTTTAAGTATTTGCTTTCGTGGAAGTTATTTAACTTTCCTTCTATTCTGAAGGATAGTCTTGCTTGATAAATTATCTTCATGTCAGGTCTCTTTCATTCAGGATTTTGAATATGTCTTGCCACTGCCTTCTGCCTGTTGTATTTGTGTAGGAAACATGTTTACAAATACAATTTATATAAATATATATATATATGAATAGATTATATATAAATGAAGTTAGCAAATATGGAGAAAACTTATACGTTAAAAAATAGAAAACATTGATGAAAGATATTAAACTAATCCAAAGAAATGAAAAGATCTCTTATGTTAATGATGTGAAACAATGTGGTTGAAACAACCATACTACCCAAAGCAGTCTACATTTAGTGTGATTCATGTCAAAGTACCCATGAGATTTTTCCATTTAATAGAACAGATAATTTCAAAATTTATATGTAACCACATAGATCATGAGTTGCCAAACTAATCTTGAAAACGTGTATTAAATCTAATATTGTAAAGTTCTCTGATGTTAAAGAGTCCAACAAAGATTTAGTAGTTTAAACAACATGATACAGGCTCAAAAACAGACACCAATCAATAGAAGAGAATAGAGAAATCAGATATAATCCCTCACACCTATGATCAATTAACCCATGATAAAGGAAGCAAGAGTATAAAATGAAGAATAGACATTCTCCTCAATAAGTAGTGCAGGGGAGATTGAACATTTAAAAGATAGATTAGAATAGTTCCTCACATTGTATACAATCCATAAGCAGAGAATATCTTTCTATTTATTTTGTTAACTTATAGTTCTTGCACCTGTAGTTTATAGATCTATATTTAGATCTTTTATTTCACTTATCAAATGTATTCCTAGTTTATTCTTTGTGGTATAAATATACACACAATTATATTCCTAATTTCTCTTTCTGATAATTTGCTGTTACTATATAAAAATGCAATGGATATTTGTATATTGATTTTGTACTCTGCAAGTTTACTAACTGTGTTCATTATTTGTAACAGTCACTGGAGTAGTATATGGAGTTTTCTATCTATGCATAATTTTGTCATCTGTCAAAATTTTACTGCTTTTTTACATGTTGGATGCGTTTCATATTTTTTCTTGACTAGTAGTTCTGGCTAGGTCTTCAAGTAGTATAATTTAGTATTTGTGAGTATGAGCTACCTTTTCTTATAACTGGACCAGAGGAAAACCTTCCTGTATTTTAACATCGAACTTGATGATAGTCATGGGTTTTTCATATATGGCTTTTTTTATGTTTAGTTACATTCTATTTAAAGTGAATTTGTTAAGAATATTTTTATAAAATAGTAAAGATGGGATCTGTGAATAATTTTCCTACATTTTTTGAGAATTTTGTTTTTGAATTCTCTTCTTTTTTAGGGATTGTATCACATATATTTATTTGCATATGATAAGTAATATTTATGAATCAGGATAAATCCTACTTAACTATGGTTTATAATACATATAATATGCAATGAATTCAGGTTGCTAATATTTATTTAGAATGGAATGTACACATACTGAAAGAAAAATTTACACTGTACCTTAAGTGTACATTTATTTATTTATAAATATTTTGAATTTGGCTTATGTATAATGTAATTTATTTCTAAATAAAGAATATAACTTTTGGTTGAACTGGAGTTTCTACGGTTTACTGATACACAACGAAGCTATTATTTACAATTAGTGAACAAATCACTTGCCTTAAAATGCCATATACTACTTCCAACAACAACTGTTTCAGGACTGAGATACATATTGCTTCCTAAAATGCATTACTAGGTCTTTTCCACCCCAACACTCATATAGTGTTATTTCTTTGTTTTTTGATTGTTTGTGTGCCCTTTAATGAAGGCACTGCTTATTGAACCCAGGATCATGTGCATAAGTGTAATTATCAACATCATTTTGGAACACTTAACAGAAGCCACAAGGGAATGGATTATAAAGATAACAAGAAATCTTATTCCTTCTAGGGACTGAAAAACCTCTGAATGAAAGAATGGCAAAAATAAACATTGGTAAATATACAATAAGATTTTCTCTTTTGTAATTTAAAAGTAGAATATTAAATTACATTTGCTTTACTTATAGAACTGAATTACAATTTAAAACAAAATTTCCACCCCTAGGGATTTCTTCAATTTGATTCATAATTTTTATCTAATATTATTTCATAATTATTTACCTATTATTTATATACAAAACAAATGAACTGATATTTTTTCTGCTCATATTCTGAATATAGAGCTACTTATTACAAATTACACAGATAAATACCTACTTCCATTTCAATATCAAATTATGTATCACTTTAATTACAACTGATATTGAAATAGATATATATTTTCTGTACAGGTTTTACAAATTTTCACTTTAAATTTCAAAACTTTAAAATTATTTATATTTTTTGTGCATTTTTTATTCTCTGTTCACAAATCTGGTATACATATCTGTTCAAAAGAATGGAGATTGGTTTTATTTCATAGACCCCAAATTTAAATTATTTAAAAAGATTTTGATGGGATACTATTTGGAGATCTCACTATAAAATAAGCATCTTTATGTTTCAATTTACCTGGATGAATGAGAAGTAAACACTGGCTGAATGTTACAGTTGAGTTGCTGGGAGACCAATCGTTTTGTGATGTCACAGCTACTCAAGTTGAGAACCATTGTGAAGGCCTAGGAGTTTATATGTGCAGGCCTGCCAGAGCAGCATTTGAAGCTGCAGTGTTCAAAATCATGCAGATTCTAAAAGTAGCTGTAGAAAAGTTATTTGAGATGGCACATGTTTCTTCAGAAATTCAAGATGTGTCTCATAAAGTGGACCAACGGATTCAGGAAACTCTGGTAGATATCTACTGTGTGATCATACATTCTCTGGGCAATTGGACTTGAGGTCTATGATTGAAGAAATTGCTTTTCAGACTTTGTCTGCAGAATCCTTGATAAAAAGACCATGTTACACACATTGTGTCTCTGAACCAGAAGAAGATAAAGATTTTCGTTCTGACATTTCTTAGAAAACTCTGGAAAATGGCTGGGAGTGACCAATTTAAATCCATCTGGTGGGGTGATAATGGATTTTCCATAGTGATTGATGAAGATGTCTTTAAGAAGGAAGTTTTGGAAAGGAAGGCCCCTTTCAGAATACTTGAAACTGGAAGTATGAAAAGTTTACTTAGACAGCTTAACTTTTATGGGTTTAGGAAAATGTGGCAGAATTTTCAAAGATCTGCTTGTCTAGCTGACTTTCTGGCAGAAGAAAAAGAAGTCTCTGTTGAAAGAAAGGTATTCAGAAATTTTAGTTACCACTTGGTAACTTATATATAAAATTTTATTTTGTGTATCAATCAATGGTAATATAAACGTAAAGCTAGATTTTGAAAATTTTATAAAACTACTAAGGCTAAAATCCTTTATTTTTTCTAAAAAATGAGGACAGTGCCTTAAGTAGTCAATATTATGAGAAAATTTGCTTGCAACAATGAATCTTTCAAGAAATCTTAATAAAGGTATTAAGGCTGCTTTTAAGAAGTGGCATTCACCATTACTGCAATTGCTAACATCTTAAATTTGATGATTATTCTATTAAAATGTGTAGTTTCCAAATAAGAAACTTCAAAATATCATCAGCAATGTTCATATTTTGATGATATTATCTTTGCATAGTGAACGTGATATCTGAGGTTTTATACGTTAGGCTTATTCTAGTCTTGTGTTTTGGTTTAAAATATTACTAAATTATTTCTCCTTTGGTTGTAGCTGCATGTCTATCATAATCCAAATTTTAAATGAGGCTTTCCCCAGATTTTAGTGAGAATAAAAAGAAGAGTTGGGATTAAAAATTCCTCTCTGGTGCCTTCATTGGCTGAAGATTTCAACAAGAAGCACTTTAAAGCAGGGGGTAATATGGATAATTTTAATTCTGGTTTTGTGGCTGACACTAGTGGAGAAAGTGCATTTTTACCTTCTGCAAATTTAAACATGCCTCTAATTAGAAAGCCCTCTACTAGCCACATAATTGGTGATACAACTACCCCGATCAGAGGTGATTTTTCTCCTCCATCATAAAGATCTGTTAGACCACCAGAAAAATCTTCAGTGGATCAACGGTTTATTTTAAATCAATTGACCACTGTCCACGGGCATTCTCAAAGCAGCTACTTGAAATAAATGGCCGTGTTGTGAACTCCATTACAACTAAAGTTAGTACTTCTCAGTACAGTATCTTCTTTCCAATACAGAGCAATTATTTTGGACTGATGGTGGAGCCTTCTACTTTTCCAAATAGATATCACAACATATCTGCCAATGAAGGTCATTTTCCTAAACTTCAACCAGGGATCAACCCACGCTTTCCAGTGCCAGTGATAGCTGATACATCAGCTACCTCTTTTTCAAGGCCAATTCATCAGCCATCTTCAGTTTATGAACGTCATCCTAATTATAACTGATCTACCAGAGGACTACAAGATTATGCAGGATAACAAAGATTAAAATCGATGTTGGCAAATGTCAACAAATATATGCAATTTTCTTATTTGAACAGTAAACATAGATGTGCACCTGTATTATCCTTATTTCTTTTAAATATAGTAAAGAATTAAACGGGAGACTAAGTTGCCATTTAAAGAAAAAAAGAGATATTTGTTTCATATGATCATTTGATGGAACAATATGGGAGTAAATTATAATATTTTCTTGTAAGGAAGAAGAGAAAATGGAAGAATTTGGAAAAAGACTAAAACATGGAGAGAGGGAAAAGTACTAAGTGGTTTCTGGTTCATACTGGAAAGTATGAAAAGTGTTAAGTTAAGAAAGGTTGGAACAGGAGATAAATGCAGGAACCGGCTCAGGGATGATGGTCTCTAATATGTCATCCTTGAAATCATTAAGGTCACATGATGTAGTCTCAGATGGCACATTCAGCATGTGGTAAAATTTAAGAATTAATATTACCTATGCTCTTCTTTGTGCTGTTCTCAAAGTATTCCAATTGGTGCTTTCATTTCCTGCCCTCAAGGGTCTACACTATATTTTCTGGTCAATACTTTATGTTGTTTTTATGTTCCAGCCAAAGACAAGCTTAGGCCCACAGGGTGGCACTTAATGCCTTTCCAACTCTAAGCCCATATACTCAACTTCGTTTAGTCATTTCTTAATAAATCTGGCATCTTACTACCTTGGCATTTCTTTATGTTTCAATGTATCTGGAGATATATTCAGGCAAATGCTTGTCAACAATGTTAATTCCAAACTCAATACTTTTACTCCAGTTTATCCTTGGACTTTGGATGTCCTCCTTTTGCCTACTTAGACTATCCCCATCTCAGCACAGAAACCACCTCCTCAAGATGTTTTCTGTCTATCCCTCTTTCCTTGTCTAACTTGGATACCAGCACAGTAAGCCCAGCACATGCCACAGGGTGCATTTTAGTATTTAGTGAATGAAAAATACATGTTGACTTTAAGCAAAATTTACTTTCCTGAAACAACAAATCTCTCATGGTTTTCAAACTATTTCGTTTTGGTCTATACTCTTCACCACAAACTAACCCTTTTCATAGCCCAAGTACTTATCACTCAAGACAGTAATTGGAGATATGTACAGGAGACAAGTTAATATTTTCTTCTTAATTCATGCCTCCAGATGCATAAAATATTCCATTCTAATTTGCTGGATATTTTCCTGTCTCTTCATCACCCACCCACCCCAAAATAGCTGCTACTCTTCCCCATACCAATAACTATACTGACTTCCAATTAATTTACTTCTCAGAATCAGAGATTTGCCCTGAAGAGAGAGTGCCATTGCAAATATTTAATATAGGTTTATACAGCCCACATAACTTGTGCCTCTTTTAACCTTCACACAGGATACAACAAAACTGCATTAGCCCCTTGGTTGTGGTGGTGGCATTCATTAAACAAATTGCAATCTAATATGTGTGGACTAGAAGGAGGTGAGGGTGTAGAATTAAAAATTTGTCCAACTGCAAGAATACCAAATTTCTGCAGATATTATGAAATATAAAATATTCATGGAATTCTTTGTCTATTTCTCATTTATTTAAAATAAAATGTGAAGCATTTTCAGAATGTAAAATGACCTGAAATGCTAGAAAAATTGTAGGCAAGGTCAGGGATCCTACGGCTTCTGCTCACAATGATGCAACCAGTGTCAGCTGATAGACTGGAATGGCAGAATTGAGTAATGAAAATATGTCACCTGTTGTGAAGAAAGCCTTTGATAATCTGGAGAATGGGCAAATGGGCCAGGGTGAACTCTAGCAACATGCCACCAATAAGACCTTAACCAAGAGAAGAATAGAGACCACTTACAGCTGGATAACTTTGTCTGGACATCAGTGGTCCTTCCTACAAGAGAAACATCAAGTTTTAACTGTGTCAGTGTATCTTTGATGGTGGCAATGTTGTTGCTTATATTTGCCTTCTGGGGTTCAGATGGGCTGGTTCAGCAGCTAGTTTCTAGCTCACTTATCAGACAGTGGGTCTTACCGCGATCATCTTAACAAGGTTTTATACTGATAAGTCAAAAGCTTCAGTTTACTTTTAAAATTAGATATCCTAAAGAAGTATATTGCTTGTCCATCTGTAGTTTTCTTCTTAGGATAATCTAGACTGTTGGCAAAAGAACAAAATTTGCTGGTGCATTGAAAACTATTCTTTGAGCAATTCCCACTGAATTCTTCCCACTAAATACTGCAAATCTCTGTACCACTGTGTGTGTGTGTGGAGATGTACTGTTGAGTAGCAACTAAGTTTGTCTTAGTTGAGTGATCACTGAATTATTCCTCTGCATCTGGCAGAATCTCTGTGAATTAAGAGTTTCATTGAGCCAGCAGATTTTCTTCCGATCAGGGAGAGGTAGATTATATTTCTCCGTGTAAACTAGTTGTTGCCTGTTCATTGAATCCGGAGCTGATGCTAGGGCCAAGCCTCTGAACCCTTGAAAGGGATTGAGGCATATACATTCTGCAGTCCCCGGAGCCCAGCACAGGACTGTATCACCTTCTTAATTTAAGCTTATGTCTAAGATTTTCTTTTAATTCTCATTGTTGACACAATTTATTTTGGTTTTGAACAACCTTAAACTAATTTATAGTGTCTGAATCACTGACTTACTCCCGTTCACCTAGAAATTGCAATAACCTTTCTTCCCTTGGACTACCAGGAATAGATTGAGTGCACTCATCATTTTGAAAGCAGTCCTCAGTCCTAATATTGCAGAACCTTTCCACTTCTTTGCCCAGCACTTGAGAAAGAATGTTTGTTGTGGATCTCAGGGATTATCTTCACATCCCCTAATGTAACCATGAGAAAACTCCACATTGTTATCCAAAATCAAGTCTTTGTCAGTATTGCATTCCCATTGCAAAACAGTTAAGAATTGTAGGAGTTCTGAGATTTTACCATGCTGAGATTATTAGCAACCTAGCATGTTCATTTCTTACAGATGCTGTCGGGGAGATGAGACCATTGGTCAGAGACAGTGATCATTTTCACTCACAGCAAGAGCAGCCAGTTTTAAATTTGTATCCATTCACTAATCTCAGATGAATACACAGAGTGAAATTTTGACGCCTACAGAAGCAGTGGGCTGTTAACATGAAAAAAGTTTAAGGCATGGTAAAACACTTATTTTATTAGTATATTTATGTATAATTTATTAGAATCACTTATTTATTAGTATCTTTAACTAGGATAAGTATATCATAACTCAAGTTTTCTTGCTGCAAAAACAATCATGAGAAATGACATGGGAAAAAATGACCATTGTATTTCCATTTTTCCTTCCACTTATATTGAGATATAATTGGCATAAAACATTGTGTAAATTAAGGTGCACAGGATAGTGATTTGATTTACAACTATCCTGAAATAAATATCATAACAACTTTAGGGAGAATTCATTATCATATTTAGATACAATTTTAAAGATATACAATTTGTCTTTTGGTTGTGATGAGAAATCTTATGGTCTACTCTCTTCACAAAATTCATATATAACGTAAAGCAGTATTAATTGAAATTTTCATGTTATTATGGAGCATCCCTAGAACATGTTTATTTTACAGCTGGAGGTTTGTATCTTTTGAGTGCATTAATCAAATACTCCTTTTCCAAACCCTGCCTCTGTTAATTACAAATCTAATTTCTTTTTCTATAAGTATCTTTGTTTTTGAAGTGTACTTTAATCTATAACTCTGTGTTAGTTTCTCCTGCACAACACACTGTTTGCTATTTTTAATACATTTCAAACTGTTCACCAGAATATATCTAGCTATGGTATGTTGCTATGTAAATATATTTCATAGATATTGACTAATCCCCATAGAGTACATTTTTGTCCCTGATTCACTTAATTTGCAACTGGAAAATTTTCTCTATTTTCCTCAACTTTTTCTTTTCCTCACCCCATTTCCCTCTTTCTTGTAAACAACCTGTTTCTTTCTTTATATATAACTCCTTTTCTGTGTTGCTATGTTCAATTGTTTAAAATTCCAAATGTGAGCAAAATAATTCAGCATTTGTCATTCACTTTCTCACTTATTTCACTTAGCATATTACCTTCTTGGTCAACCCAATTGTTGCAAATGACAAAATCTTATTCTATTTAGAGCTGAATAATATCCCATTGTATTTTTAAGTGTGTGTGTGCATATATATATATAAATATATATGTACTGCATATATATATATATAATGCATATATATATAGTTTCTCTGTGTGTGTGTATATATATATAAATAGATATATCTGTAGTTAAGATGTGTAGATATATATATTATAAACACACATCTTTTTATCCATCATCTATTGATGAGCAATTAATTTGCTTCAGCATACTGTCTACTGTGAATAAAGCTGCAGTGAATGTAGGGTTCAATTTATCTTTTCTAATTAGTGTTTTTATTTTCTTGGAATTAGTATTCATCTATGGAAATGTAGAATTATATTTCATTTTTTATTTTTAGATAAAACTCCAAGTTGTTTTCCACAGTGGCATCACATTTTTCCATTCACTCCAGCAGTGCATCAGGGTTATTTTTCTTACATCTTCATCAACAATTATGTTTGTTATCTTTTTGATAATAGTCATTCTGACAGGAGTGATATAAAATCTCATTGTGTTTTGGACTTGCATTTTTCTGATGGTTCGTGATGTTGATCTGTTTCATGAGCCTGTTGTTTATCTTTCCCACAATGTATATTCAATTTTGTAATGGGCTAACTGACCATAACTGTCTGATTTCATTTTCAGGCATTCTTTATGTTCCATTATTCTGTTTCTTCTGTGTCACTACCATAATCTTTTTATTACTGTATCTTTGCATTATAGTTTAAAATCAGGGACAGTGATACATCCTCTTTGTTCTTTGTCAAAGTTGTTTTTGTTTATAGTTTCTTTTCTTTTCTTTTTTTTTTTAGTGATTTCAATTCTTTTGTGTACACATGTAAATTTTAGAATTATTTATTATAAGTGTCTGAAAATGCCCTTGGTATTTTGATAGGCACTGAATTTAATTTGTGTATTTTCTTGGCTTATGATGTCATTTAAACAATATATTTTTCCTCATCTACGAACACAGTATATCCTTTCATCCATTTACATTATCTTCAATTTCTGTTATAAAAATTTTATAGATTTCTGAGTACAGGTCCTTACCTCCTTTGTTGGATACATTTGTTGACTTTTTTTGTAATGCAACTGTAAATGATGCAGTTCCCTCACTTTCTGTATCAGTTAGTTTCTTGTTAGTTTGTAGAAATGCAAGATTTCTGTATGTTAATTTTACTTTTGTAAATTTTACCAAAAACATTGATAAGCCCTAGTAGTTTTGTGGCACCATTTTTAGGATTTCTGTTTAATTTATGACATCTGCAAACAGATACTTTTACTCCTTTTCTTAATTAGCTGTATTTTACTTTCTTTTATTTTGGATAGCTACAGCTACAATATCCAATACTATAATGAATAAAAGGGGTAAGAGTGAGCATTCTTGTCTTCTTCCTGCTCTTATTGGAGATGCTTTCAGCTTTTAATCAGTGAGTGTCATGTTAGCTGAGTTCTTGTCATATAAGACCTTAACTGTGTTGAGGTATGTTTCCTCATGCCCACTTTGAGGAGAAATATATTCATAAATAGATATCGAATATGTCAAAATATTTTATGGCCCTATTGAGATGACCATATATATTTTATTCTTCAGGTTGTTAGTGTGGTGTAACATACTGATTAATTTGTGGGTATTGAATCACTTTTGCATCCCTGGATTAAAATGGGCTTAATCATATTGTATAATCCTCTTATTGTATTGTTTGATTTGCTAACGATTTAGCTATGATTTTTGCATCTATGCTTATCAGTACTATGTAACCTGTAATTTTTTGAGGTATTTGTTCCAGTTCTAGTAGTAGTGTGATACAGAAATTTTGGGTAGGAAGACTCACTTCCTCTCGAAATTTTTGGAATACGCTTAGAAGTATAGGTGATAGCTCTTCTTTGAATGTTTGGCAGAAATCACCTGTGAAGCTGTCTAAGCCTGGAATTTTGTTCCTTTGGAGAGTTTGTTTAATTACTGATTCAATTTCATTAGTGATAATCTATTCATATTTTCTTTCTCATTCCATTCTGGAGATTAGTTCTTTCTTAGAAACTGTCCATTTCTTCAAGGGTTTCCATTTTATTAGCATACAATTTGTTGTATCTTTATATGATGCAATGTATAACTTTGATATAAGCTCTAACTTCTCATTTATTTCAGAGCTTATTAATCTGTACTCTCTTTTATGCTCATGTGTCTGGTTAAAGATTATCAACATTATTTATCTTTCAAAAGCCATTATTTAGTTTGATCAAATATTTCTGTTTTTAATCTTTATTTTATTTAATTATGTTCTGACCTTTCAGCTGTCTTTCCTTCTACTAACAAGTTTGTTTATTATTTTGCTAAAAATTTTGGTTGTAAGAATATGTTGTAAGAGAGACATGTTTCTTATTTGTATAAGTGGGATTATTTTGCAATAAACATCCCTATTAATACTACTTTTCTTATACCCCATTGATTTTGTTTTTGTTGTCATTTTTTATATAGTTTTCCTTTGATTTATACAGTAATCCAGTTGTTGTTAATATTGTATGATACATCCTCCACACTTTAGGATTTTCTCAGGTTTTTTCTTTTTAAATTTCTATTCTCACAGAATCCATGAATTTCTTCTGAAAACAAGGAGAAAAATTATAAAATTTATGCAAAAATCTGAATGACCCAAATTTTTCAAAATTATTTTTAAAAATAAGCAAAGCTTTGGGTATTATCCTTCCTGAATTTATAACATGCAAGAAAGCTACAGTAATAAATACATCAAAATATGGCACTTAAAGAAACACATGGATCAATGGAACAAAATATAGAGTCCTAAAATAAACCCACACACATATGGCCAATTAGTCTACAATGAAGAATGCGAGAGTATACAATGGAAAAAAGGCAGCCTCTTCAACAAGCCGTTCTGAGGAAACTGGACAGTACATGTAAAAGGAAGATTTAAGAGCAGTTCCTTCCATAGTATGCAATATAAGATAAAAATGGATTGATTTCCTAAATATAAAGCCCAAAACTATACAATTTATGACAAAGAACAGGAGCAGAACTGACTTTGAGATAAATCATAGTAATGTTTTTTTTGATCTGTCTCCAAATTAAAAAAAAATGAAAAGTAACAATTACAGTTTTTATTTTACTGAGATAAATAGATGTATTATGCATTACAGGGACTCTACTTCTTGTATAATTGTGAAGTGCAAATGAAAGCACATCGTTTATCCAGACAGTAGCAACTGGAAAGTGCCATTTTGAAATATTGTCAGAGGTAGATTAGGTAAGTAAAACCAAAAATTCTGCAATTTTGCAGAGCAAAGGAAACCTTCAACTAGAGATATGATAACAGACAGAATACAAGGAAAAATTTCAGACAATGAAACCAACATGATGTTAATATCCATATTATATATATCATATTAGGCACAATATTTAAAAATCAAAACCCCAACTTAAAAACAGTTGAAAGATCTTCAATGGAATTTTTCAAAATCAGACATGTGGATGATTTTCATGCACATACAAAGAAACATAACATTGCTATTCATTAGTTAAAAACATTAATCAAAACCAGAATGAAATATAATCTCACAGAAACCAAAATGTCTATTAACAGAAAGTTTACAAATTACAAATATTAATAAGAATTTTGAGAAGCGGGATCCCAGGTAAACTGTTGGTGGAAATATAAATTGATGCATTCACTATTAAAAAAGTGTAAACAGTGCCCAGAAAACTAGAAATAGAAGCAATATATGTTGCAACATTCCAGTTTTTGATATAAATCTGAAAAAAAATGAAAAAATTAACTTAAAGGATATATTACCCCCAAAGTTCTTAACATCATTATTTGTAGTAGCCAAGTAAAGAAGCACAACTCGACTGCCCATCAACAGATGACTGGCTGAAGTATATGTGAGATATAGATAACATAATAAATACTTACTCATTGTCATATAAAAAATAAATTTCTGCCATTTGGAACAATGTGACTGAATTCAGAGAATGTTGCACATAGGAAAATAAGTCATATGGAGAAAAACAATCTATGTTGTCACTTAAATGAGGAAAATAAAGATATAAGAGAAATAATCATAAAAAACAGGAACAGAATGACATATGTATGTGTAGTGTACCAATTACTGGTTTCATGTTGGGACAGGGAAGAAAGATGAAGAAGACAGAAATGTGCAGGCTACTAGTAATAAATTAGAGAAACAACAGGGCTATATTTACAGCACAGAGAAAAATTTAATAATTTAATTGATTTTAAATAGATTATAGGCATATATTATAGTAAAATGTGCATGTAAGTGGTAAAAAATTAAAACAATAAACCCAGGAAAATCAAAATATTTTGTAGTATTCTGATATTAAGGAAGGTGATTTATTCACTTTCTTTACTGTTTTCATAATGTCCTAAGTAGAATTTAAGCTTTTAATTGAAAACTAAATTCTTTTAAAAGTGACATAAGTTTAAACAATTTTTGTCCCTCCCCTTTCATCTACAGTCAATAAAACTTTCACATATCAACAAAAATAAATACAACACAAAACAATTCTCTGGAACTCATGTGAAAAGTAAAGTTTGGTGGACTAAAACACACAAAAGAGGCTGAACAAAGGGAAGAGCAGAGTTGGAGTCTGAAACCAAGGCCCCCTGACTAGGATATATGAGTCCTCAAGTTCAGAGAACCCAGTAGAAACAGGGTCTCAGTGGTTCACACAGCTTCGGCCTCCAAGTGCACCAGCACTCATGGTCACAAGTAACTAGGAGGGAGCCACATTGGAGACAGAAATTCCATCTTTCAGACACTCAGACATTCGTGACGCTGTAACTACTCCCCATTCACAGTGGTGGAGACAAGATACCTTGCAACACTGGACATAGCAAAGGCACTTGCCTGATTCCAAATACCCACCTGTCTGTACACCTTTCCTCAATGTGTACACTGAGTCTCAAGGGATATCACATAAAAAGAAGGGGTCACTGTCCCAGTGATAAGAGTGGCATTAACTACCCAAGAAGTCTAAGAAGTGACAATGAAAGCACATCTTTTATGCAGACAGTAGCGACTGGAAAGTGCCATTTTGAAATATTATCAGAGGTAGATCAGGTAAGTAAAACCAAAAATTGTGCATTATTGCAAACGACCAGAAAACAAAAGCAAGGACTCCAATTTCCAATCCTTTATTAAGTGTCATCAGAGCAATAATTTATCAAGATCATGACCAATCACAGTAACTTTATAGGGCACGCACACACACAGATACACAGACAGAGACGCCAACATACACACAGACACACACGCACATGCACATTCGCACACACACACACACACACAATGTCAACCATGCAGCAAACAAACTTAAAGTCATGGTATATTGCCATATAACTAATAGAGAATCCAAATAGGTGTCATACAGAAACTCAATATAAAAAATAAAACTAAGAAACTAGTTTAGTGAGCTCAGGAATAAATGAAATGATGATAAGGAATACATTACCAAAGAGACTGAAACTGTAAAATAACCAAACATTATTGGAGGACCAAGAAAATTTAATAAATGAGATGAAGAATGCAACAGAAAGCATTGGAGGTAGAGTGTCTTTGTGGAAGAGAGATTAGCAAACTCACTGAAACAAAACTAGAAATGATAGGAGAGGGCAGAGATTCAAGATATTAAAAAGTGAGGAAATTCTACAATAGCCATCAGACTTCCTCAGGAAGTGCATATTAGAGTGGAATCCTGGAGGGAGTAGAAATTTAGAAGGCAGCTGATGGTTTATTTAAAGAAGTAATAGTTGATAACTTCACGAACCTGCATAAGGAACTGATATACAATTCCATGAGCCAATAAAACACCAATAACTTTAAGACCAAGGGGCCTCCTTTTAGATACATCATATGCAAATTGGCATGTCAATGACAGAGTAATATTTTAAAGGCAGCCGAAAATAGTTATGATAATCTACAAAGGAACCCCCATTCGGCTATCATAGACTTCTGAACAGGAAACACAGGCCACGGGTAAATAACAATTCAAACTTCTGAAATAAGAAATCACTCACCCAATAATACTTACACAGTTATCACTTAGATATAAAATGAAAATAAAGACTTAACCAAACAAACCTGAATGTGACAAATAAACAAAACCAAGACACCTTATAAGAGGTGCAGAAAAGAATTCTTCTAAGGGATATTAAGTGGCAAAAATGGGCAAAATTTTGACCAAAATGCTAAGGAGAGACCAAGGGAAATTTGCATCTGTTCCTTTGGCTATGTTTTTAAATGCTAATATACCATATGAATAAAGAGAGAAAAATAGGAAATCAGGGGCAATAATTCAAACTGGTAACATGTTCACAACAGTAAAAGAAATAATTTGACACAGTAATCATAAAAGGTAAAGAGTAAAAATCAAACAATATTAAAGGAAACTTCTATCATTGGAAAAATGACTAAATTATACATGAGATGTTTTATTTTTAATTGAAGTACACTAGATGTATTATATTGTGTAGTTTCAGAAGTACAGCATAGTTATTCTAATCACATTGTAGATTATATTGCATTATGAATTATTACAATAACTTTAACAAAAAATTATTTTAAGCTATTGTGTATAATTCCATGTTCTATAAATATTATCAATGTTGCTTCTCTCCTTTATGTATACTAATTTCTATCTGTCAATATTCTTCCATTAAAATCTCTTTCCCTTCCAATTTGGTAAACATAAATTTTTTCCCATATCTTTGAGTCTGCTTAAGTCTTATCTATCTAATCTCTTTATCTCTCCAACATGTCTCTATCTGTATATCTACCTATCTATAATTTTATCTATCTATCTTTTTATCATGTATTTTCCTTCTATCTATCTTTTTATCTGTTATCTATCAATAGATAGCTATAGATAGATGTACACAAATATTTGTTATTCTTTAGATTCCACATATAAATTATATTATATACTTTTGTCTTTGTCTAAGTTACTTCATTAAGCACATTTTTACTAGTTCCATTCAGGATGCTGAAATAGCAATGCGTTATACATTTCCATGGCTGAGTATTATTCCATTGCATATTTATAGAAACATCATATCTTCTTTAGTCCATACTCTACTGTGGACTCTTGGATTGCTTCCCTGTCTTGCATATTATAAATAGTGCTGTTTTGAACATTGGTTCTTCTCAATTTATGGTTTTTCCCCCGGATTTTTCCTAGGAGAGTTATTACTTGGTCATATGGTAGTTAACTTATTAGTGTTTAAACAAATCTGAATACTGTTTTCCAAAGAAGTTGCACCAATTTACATTACTACCAAGAGTATACAAGAGAGTTCTTATCTCCACATCTTCTCCAACACTTACTATTTGTAGATTTTTTGATAATAGCCAATTGACCAGTGTGAAGTGATACCTCATTGTGGTTTTGATTTGCAATTACTTATTAATTGGTAATGTTGAGCAATTTTATCACTTTCCTGTTACTCTTCTGTATGTTTGCTTTGGAAAAATATTAACTCAGGTACTCTGCTGTTGTTTTTGATTGGGTTTTTGTTTTTCACCTTGAGTTGTGTAACCTAAATCCTTGCTACATCTATTAACCTACATCTATTAACACTGGTCACTTGCATTGTTTGCAAATATGTTTCCCAATTACACAGGCAGTCTTTTCATTTCATTGATTCTGTCCTAAGCTGTGCAGAAATTTTTAGTTTATTTAGGTCCCACTTGCTTATATTTGTTTTTGTTTCTTTTGCCTTTGGAGACTGATATAATAAAATAATCCTATGATATATAACCAATAGGGTATCACCTATATTCCCTTCTAGAAGTTTTATACTATTAGGTCTTCTATTTAGGTCCTTAATACATTTGGAATTTATTTTTTTATATGATGTCAGGAAATGCTCTCATTTCACTGTTTTACATGTAGTTGTCCAGCTTTCCCAACACCATCCATTAACGTGACTGTCTTTTTTCCATTGTGTACTCTTGCTTCTTTTGTCATAGATTCATTGCTCATAGGTGAGTGGAAATGTTTCTTGGCTCCCTATCGGTTTTTATTGATTATATCTCTGTGCCAATCCCATGCTCTTCTTATTACAGTAAGGTTTTAGTATAGTAAACCTTCTGGGAGGGTTATACCTCCAGATTTATTGTTTTTAGTCAAGATCATTTTGGCAATTTTTAATGGTTTCATGTAAAACTTAGAGTTATTTATTTTCTGCTTCTGTGGAAAATACCGCAGCTTCGTAACAGGAATTGACCTAAATCTGTAGGAATCTTTGTGTATTACGGCCTTGTTAACAATATTAACTCTATCAATCCAAGAGCACAAGACATCTTTCCATTTCTTTGAATCATTTTTAATTTCTTTGTCAATGTTTTATAATTTTCAGTGTTTAGAACTTCACATATGTGGTTACATATATTCCAAGATATCCAGGGGAATGGGGTTTTAAATATTATTGCTTTCAATGTCCATTTTATGGTATCTCATGATTAATGTGTAGAAATGCAAGAGACTTTTTACATTAATCTTCTACCCTGCTCCCTTTGATGAAATTATTTATTGTTCATGATAGTCAATGTGCAGCCCTTAGGACTCTCTATGTATATTGTTATGCCATCAATACTGGTGACAATTTTTCCTCTTTCTTTCCATTTTGCATTTCTTTTTCTTCTTTTGGTTTTCCTATTCCTTTCTTCTATTACTATTGAACAGAAGTGGTGAGAGTAGGAATCCTTGTCTTGTTCCCGAATTTACCCAGAAATATTTCACCCTTTCCCCTGAGTAATATAAATTGCTATAAATGGCCTTTAGTATGTTGAGAGATGTTCCCATTGTACTCACTTTTTTGAGAGTTCTGATGATGAATGTATGTTGAATATTGTCAAATGCTTATACTTTGTTTATTGACATGGTCTTTTGAAATTTGTCCTTCCTTTATTAGATATGTGTCATGCTGATTGACTTGTGTATGTAGAACCATCCTTGTGACACTGGAAGGAATCCAACTGATCATCATGTATAATCCTTTCTATGTATTGCTGGATTAATTTGTTGATGATTTTTGAGGATTTTTGAATGTATATCATCATTCATCAAGGATATTGGATTTTCATTTTCTTTTTTTTTTGGTTGTGTCTTTGACTGGTTTTGTTATCAGGATAATGGTGTCCTCATAGAATAACTTTGGGAATTTTTCCTTCCTCCTTCATTTTCTAAAATATTTGGGGGAAAGGGGTATTAGTGAAGGCATCCAGGCATATTGTTCAAAGGGTGATTTTAAAAATATACATTTTATTTCACTTATACTGATTGCTCTATTCAAGTTCTCAGTTTCCTCTTTATTCAGTGTTGGTGGGCTATAAGTTTCTAGAAATTTGTCCATTTCTTTTTGGTCATCCAGTTGGTTGTCACATAACAGCTCATAGTGCTTACATAATCTTTTTTTGTATTTCTGTAATATCAGATATTATTTCTACTGTTTCATTTCTTATATTGTTTGGGTCCACTCTATGTGTTTCTTGATAACCCTGGCTAAATGCTTACCTGTTTGTTAATATTTTTTAAAAAAATTAAAGCTTTTGATTTTATGATGTGTAATTTATTTTTCAATTAATATTTTATTTATTTTCAAACTATTCATTAAAGATTTCTCCTTCTATTGCCTTTGGGTTTTGTTTGTTCTTATTTCTTGTTATTTTGGGTGGCATGCTTGGTCCTTTCTATGAGGTTTTTCTTGTTCATTGTAGAAGTCCTGATTTGTTCTCAGCTTCCCTGTTAGATTTGCCTTTGCTGCATCCCATACATTTTATGAAGCTGTGTTTTCATTGTAATTTGTCTCCATGTAAGGTTTCATTACCTCTTTGATTTCATCATTGACCTTGTTTTATTTTATTTTTTTAAAGGATGTGGTTTGACTTCATGTTTGTGCTTTTCCTATTCTTCTTTCTAAAATTCATAAACAGTTTCTTACTTTTGTGTATGGAAAAATACTTGCTGTAATCTATAATTTCTTAAAGTTCCTGAGGCTCATTTCATCACATAATTTGTGGTTAATTCCTTAGATAACATCCTGTATACACTTGAAAAGTTTATGTGTTCTGATTTTCTGATGCAGTGTCCAATATCTCAGTTAGGTTCAAATGATCTAATATGCTATTAAGATCTCTGTTTCGTTACAGATATTCTTTCTGAATGATCTGGCTATCAGAATAGTGAGGTGTTAAACTCATCTACTATGATTGTTTTATAATGAATTAATTCTTTCATGTCTACTAAAATTTCATTTATACTTTGGATCTATGGTGTTGGGCCCATATATAATTTAATGAGTGTAATACCCTATTTTAATATTGATCTCTTTTTCTTTATATAATCTCATATTTTTTCATTTTGGCCCCTATTTTAAAATGCATTTTGTATGAGTTGAGCATTGCAACCTGCACTTTTAATTTCCATGGATATCTTTTTCATTTATATCCAGACTATGTATATCTTCCACCATAAAGTGAGACTTTTAGGGGGGAGGCAAAGATCGTGGAGTTGAAAGATGCTCGTGGGTCATCCTTTCCCACAAATGCACCAAGACTCACATCCAAAGACCCACTCAGCTAACCAGAGAACCTGCAGAACTCTGACAGAATATTGTCCTCTTCAATAGATAAAGATGTCAAAAATCTGGAAGTAGAAAAGGAAGAATGAAAGAAGAAAATGCTAAACAGAGTGGGACAGGTCAGACAGGGAGGGAGGAGCAAAGAAGGACTGGTGCTCATTCATTGTGTCTCCCCTCTCTGAGAGTTCGGCAGGACGGAGGGGGAGCCTCCAAGGCTTGGACATGTACATAGTATAAGTTGACTGACAGAACTAAGCTAAAGAGGCACAGAGAATCCCTGTGACACTCAGCCAAAGATGCAGCCCAGAAGCTGGGGGTAGGGCCATGCTGCCTGAACTGGGTGGTAGATAGGAATGGCTGCACTGTGGCAGCCCAGGAGCTGGATTTTGGCCCAGACCAGGGACAGGGCTGTTCCTCAGTCTTCCCTGAGCCCACTTCCAGTGTGCAAAACCGAGGCAGAACTTACAGTGGCACAGAGCAGCAGAGTGAATGGCAACCTGAAGGGGCGGGTGGCCCCTCAAATTTTGGGCAGCAATACAGCCCCTGACCATGGTGCTGAAGAGGGCATGATGCCCAATCCTGCCTGGTCAGTCTGCAACATCTGACTGAAGCATCAGGCAGGGCATTGACAAGCCAGCCCAGAGTAAAGAGAGCTTCATCAGACCCAGTGTTGTGTGTAGGAATGATCTGCTTGCTTAAATGCCCTGGGAGCAGCACAGATGAGGGCTCCAATGGAAGGCCTGTGGAAACAACAAGCTGAGATTCCAAATCAGGATGAATAAAGAAAGACTTCACATTAAAATTTCACAGTTTCCAGGAGGACACTGACCACCCCCTTGTATTAATCTATTTTTACCTGTTCCATTTTCTATTACCCTCTTAATTTTTACTTCTTATTGAATTATATATACCCCCATTTTAATCCCTTAGAAACTTTTTAAAATATTTTATTATAATTATTTTCCCAAACTCTGCTTCAACTTCCTTTTCTATTATTCATTACACAATGTCTTCAAACCTTTATTTTTCCCTTCTTTAAAATTCTTTATCACTCTCTCTCTATTTTCTCTTTTCTAAGTTGCATTACTACATAGGCATTAGATACATTACACTCCTTAAGGAACACAGTAGATAACTGATACTCCAAAAACCACAGTGCCAGAGAGAAAGGAGTAAGACAAAGGAGCAGAGAAACCATTCCAATGAAAAGAACAGGAGAAATCCCCTAATATAACGATCAGTGAAATAGACATTGTTATACAAATAGATGAAAATTTCAAAAATGGTGTGATCTATGTACTGATGGAAATAAAAGAGATAGTGTTTAGAGATACAAAATATGTCAAAAATGAAATGGACGCTATAAATAAGAGACGTGTAGAATAGGTAAACACATTGACTGAGATGAGGAATGATTTAAAGGTGTAGCAAAGCTGACTAGATAATGCAGGGGAATGAATTAGTGACTTAGAAGACAAGACAATAGAAAGCAACAAATCAGAAGACCTACAAAGAGAAACAATGAGAAACAAATGAAAAAAAAAGCATAAGAGACTTATGAGATAATAGAAAGCATGCCAATCTTGGCATGATAGAAGTCCCAGAATAGGAAGAATGATTAAAGGGGATTGCAAAGGTTTTTGTAGAAATCATGACTTTGAACTTCCGAAATTTAAAGAAGGAATCAGATATCCAAGTACAGGAAGCTCAAAGTGTCTCAAACCAGAAGAAAACAAATATACCCACAGCAAGACATATAATTAAGATGGCCAGAATCAAGTATAAAGAAATGATCCTAAAGACAGCAAGAGATTAGTAACGTGTGAGTTACAAGGGAATCCTCATAAGCCTAACAGCTGATTTTTCTGCACAACTACTACAGCCCAGAAGGGAGTGAAATGATATATTAAAACTCCTGAATGAAAAAAATTATATGTTGTAGGATACTTTGACCAGCAATGCTATCCTTTTTGGTAGAAGGAGACATAAAGATATTTACACACAAGAAAAACCTTCAGGAGATAGCAACACTAGACCCATGCTAAAAGAATTATTGAGGGGTCTTCTCAAAAAGAAAAGCAGCAGGATGCTTCAGCAATGTGACACTCACAGCTGGAAAGGTGATAATTCATGAATTACAAATAAAATAAACACAAAATTTTAAAACAAGACATACAAGTAATTGAAATTGGGTCAGAGAGGCAGGAAAATAGAGAATTTTTTTTTTTTGGTCTTTCATTTTAAAATGTTTTGTTCTCGGTAGGATGGGTTTGAGATCATGTTACTATCAGCTTAATAAAAGCAGTTATAGTAATGGTCTAATGGACTTAAAATAAAGGGTAACAAGAAGACAAAAACTTATCATGGAGTCACTAAAACTAAATAAAATTCATGATAATACAAAGGAAAATGTCCAAACAATAAAAGGAAGATGAAAGGAACAAAGAGGAAATACCAAATCAACTGCAAAGATAAGGTCAAATTGGCAATAAACACAAGCCTATCATCAATTATTGTATATGTTAATGGACTAAATGCTCCAGTCAAAAGTCATAGAGTGGCATGCTGGATAATAAAGCAAGAACCTTCAATATGCTACATACAAGAGATCCAATTCAGAGAGAAGGACACATATTGATAGATAGTGAAAGGATGGAAAAGGGTATTCTATACAATTGGAAAAGCCAAAAAACAAGTGTTGCATTACTGATTTCAGACAAAATTTTATTTAAAATAAAGGCCATAAAGAAAGATAAAGAAGGACATTTTATAATGATTGATGGAGTGTTACAAATGAGTATAGCACACTCGTTAATACATATGCACCAAATAAAGGAGCACCTAAGTACATAAAATAATTACTAACAGGTATAAAGGGGGAGTCACATTTGTAGATATCATCACTGCATTAACAACAATGGACAGGTCTTTGAGACAGAATAAATTAGGGAACAGAAAAATTAAATAATACAATAGAAATTTAAACTTGGTGGATAATTTCAGAGCATTGCAACCCCCCAAAATAGTATATACAATCTTTTCAAGTGCACGTGGCACATTTTCCAGGATTCATGATGTATTTGGGCACAAAAGGAACCGCAGCAATTTTAAGAAGATAGAAATTACCTCAAGTATCTTTACTGACCACAATGCCATGAAGCTAGAAATCAACAACAGAGAAACAAAGGAGATCAGAAGGAAACATGCAGATTAAACAATATGTTATTAAAAAAAAGTGGGTCAATAAAGAAATCAAACTGAAATGAAAAAGTACCTTGAGACAAAAGAAAATGAAAGCAAAACCCCACAAAATTTATGGGACACAGCAAATGCAGTGCTGAGAAGGGAGTTTATAGCGATACAGGAGTTCCTCAAAAAAGAAGAACAACCACAAATAAACAATTTATCCCACCAGCAGAATGAAGTAGAAAAACAAGACCAAAAAACCCCAAAAGGAAGCAGAATGAAGGAAATCATCAATAATAGGGAGGAAATAAAAAAATAAAGATTAAAAACACCATAGGAAAAAAGTCAACCAATCCAAAAGCTGGTTTGTCCAAAAAGTAAGTAAATTCGACAAACCTCTGGCCAAACTCAAAAAGAAGAAAAGAGAGAGAGCACAAATTTGCAAAATTAAAAAGTAGAATGGAGAAATTACATCAAAATAAATTAGAAATACAGAAGATCATATGAGAATATAATGAAGACTATATGGAACCAAACTATATAACCAAGAAGAGATGGACAATTTTCTGCAAATATACTGTCCAACAAGAATGAATCAATAGGAAACTGACCCCTTGAACAAACAGAGCACTAGAAATGAAATCAAAATATCTATATAAAATCTCCCTGCAAACAGGAGTCCAGGACTGGATGGATTCACTGAAGAATTCTACCACACAATCAAAGAAGAACTCATACTGTTCTTTCTCAATATCTTCCAGAAGATTGAAAAGGAATGAATACACTCAAAGTCATTCTATGAAGCCACAATCACCCTGATACCACAACCAGGAAAAGACACTAGCAAAAAAGAAGATTATAGGCCAATATCACTGATGAACACAGACGCCAATATCCTCAACAAAATAGTAGCAAACAGAATCCAACAACACAGAAAAAAAGACTATATATCATGACCAATCGGGGATCATGCCAGGGACACAGGGGTGGTACAACTTATGCAAATCCAACAATGTAATAGAGCACATCAACAAGAGAAAGGACCAAAACCATATCATCATCTCAATAGATGCATGGAACGCACTTGATAAAATTCAGCACCCACGTATGATAAAAAATCTCACCAAAGTGTGCATAGAGGGAATATATATCAGCATCATGAAAGCTATAAATTACAAACCTACAGCCAGCATAGTACTCAAAGGTGAGAAAGTCAAATTCATCCTACCAAAATCTGGGACAGTAAAAGGATGCACACTATCACGAATCCTACTCAAGATAGTCTTGGAAGTCCTCGCCACAGCAATCAAACAAGAGAGAGAAGTAAAAGGGATGCAAATTGGAAAGGAAGATATAAAAGTCAAACAATGCGCAGTTAATAAGTTACTATTTATAGAAAACCCTACAAGATTCAGAATGAATTTAAAACAGTTGATCAAAGAATTCAACAAAGTAGAAGGTTACAAGATTAAAGTCCAAATATCAGTGGCATTTCTTAACGCTAATGATTCAGATAATACTATAGAGCTACAGTCAACATGACAGCACTGTATTGATAGATAAACATACATAGAGCCCAATGGCATAGAATACAGAGCCCATAAATGAACCCAAAAATTTTGGTCAATTAATCTTCGACAAAGGAGGCAAGAAATTACAATAGAAAAGAGATAGACACTTCAGCGACTGGTGTTTGGAAAAATTTAAAGCAGCGTGTAATTCAATAAAGCTAGAACACTCTCAATGAATCTCGAACACCATACACAAAAGTAAACTCAGAATGGATCAAAGACTTAAACATAAGACAAGATACAATAAACCACCAAGAGGAAAATATAGGCAAAACTTTATCTGACATAAGTCTCGAAAATTTTCTCATAGAAGAAATAAAAGCAAGAATAAACAAATGAGACCTAATGAAACTTACAATCTTCAGCACAGTAAAGAAACCGGAAGTAAAACAAAAAGACAACCTACGGAATGTGAAAAAATTTGCATATGAAGCCGTCAAAGACTTGATCTCCAGTGTATATAAGCAGCTCATCCAACTGAATAAGAAAAAATAAACAACCCAATACAAAATTGGGCAGAAGACTTAAACAAGCAATTCTCCAAGGAAGACATACAAATGATCAAAAGGCATATCACAAAATGTTCAATATCACTTACTATCAGAGAAATGCAAATCAAAACTGCAATGAGGTATCACCTCACACTATTCAGAATGGCCATCATTTAAAAATCCACAATTGACAAATGCTGGAGAGGCTATAGAGAAAAGGGAACAGTCCTTCACTGCTGGTGGCAATGCAGTTTGGTGCAGCCACTGTGGAAAACAGGATGGAGATTCCTAAAAGCCTAGGAATAGACTTATCATATAACCCAAGAATCCCGCTCCTGGGCATAAATCCAGAAGGAACCCTACTTCAGGAAGATACCTGCACACCAATGTTCATAGCCAGCACTATTTACAATAGCCAAGAAATGGAAACAGCCTAAATGTCCATCGACAGTAGACTAGATAAAGAAGAGGTGGCATATTTATACAATGGAATAGTAGTCAGACTTATAAACTGACAACATAATGCCATTTTCAGCAACATGGACGCTCTTGGAGAAAATTAGGCTATGTGAAGTAAGCCAGAAAGAGAAAGAATAATACCATATGAGAAAGCTCATGTGTGGAATCTAAAAACAAAATCAAACCACCAAAAAATGTATAAATACAAAATAGAAATAGACTCGCAGGCAGAGAATAAAAAGTTTTGTTTGCCAAGTGGGTTCGGTGTGGGAATAGATATGCTGGGTAGTCAAAATTGTAAAATAGATAAACAGGACTGCACTGTATAGCACAGGGAAACATATAAAAGATCTTACAGCAGCTCATAGGCGAAAAAATGGGACAACAAATGTATATATGTTCACTGTAACTAAAAACTGTGCTTTGCAATGGAATTTGAGAGAACATTTTAAGATGATTAAAAATTAATAAAAAAATTTAAAAAGTAAAAAGCATGACCCTAAATATTACAGGAGTAAATAAATATTAGAGAGAAAAACAACTATGCAAAATAGTAGTAAAATCAAAGATTTTGTTTTTGTTTTCTTCTTAAGATAATCAAAATCAAAAAACCTCTAGGCAGGTGCATCATGAAGAAAAGAGAGATGCTCCAAAGAAATAGTCAGATATAAAAGTGGAGAAATAACAATTGTTCCCTCAGATATACAAAAAAGCCATCATTTTGTCAACACTTACATACCAATAAACTGGACACCTTAGAAGAAAAAGACAAATGTCTAGAAAGAGACAGGGATAAGGAGAAACAAATAATTTGAACAAACTGTTTACTAGAAGAAAGAAAGAATCTGCATTTAAAAAATCGTTAAATAGAAGTGCAGATTTAAACACCTCCTGTGGAAAACTGTACAAAAATACAAAGCAGAACTTATACTCTTCTAAATATTCAAAAATAGTGAAGATGTGGGAAACTCACAAATTAATTCTATGAAGCTTTCATCACCCTGGCATTAAAGCCAACAAAGTACAGGCAAAGAAAATTTCAAGCCAGTATCTTTGATTGATATAGATGCAAAAATTCTTAAAAATATTATTAGAAAACTAAATCCAGCAATACCTAAAATGAATTATACACCATGATCAACTTTAATTCATTGCAGGGTCATAAGAGAGGAGGAACATACATGAAATCAATCAGTTTGATACACCACATTAACAAAAGAAAAAGGGAAAATGACGTGGTCATCCCAATAAATCAATAAAAAAACATTTCACAAACTTCAACTTTTATTCATTAAAATAGCAGCAACAACAGCAACAACAACAATAAATAAATACAACAACAACAGAAACCTCTTACCAAAGTATGATTAAGAAAATATATCTCAACATAACAAAAGTCATTAATAACAGACACACAGACAACATAATATGCAAAAGTGAATAACTGAAAGCCAAATTAAGGAAAAGAAAACGATGCCCACTCTCACCATTTCTATTAAACACAGTATGGGAAGACTCCAGCAACAGCAATCGGAGAAAAAAAAGTTATTCAAGTTGGATTGAATGAAATAAAACTTTTATTATTTTAGATGACATGATAATGTATATAGAGAACCCTAAAGATTCTCCACACCAAAACAATTAAAACTAATAAAGACATTTAGCAAAGCAGCATTATTTTTGATTAATATACAAAAACAGTCACATTTCTTTACACTAACAATGAAATATTCAATAATTTTAAAAAAATCCCTATATCAGATCAATACTGAAAAACCTATGAAAAAACCAAGATAATAAAATCTATAGGACACTGATAAATAAATTTGTAGATGATGCAAAGAAACGGAAAGCAATCTCAAGGTCTTAGTTTAGAGGAATTAATATTGTTAAAATATATATGCTACAAAAGATGTCTACAGATATAAAGTATTCAGATCGATATACATGATATTTTCCATAGAAAATAAACAGACCTAACATTGTATGGATCTGCAAAAGTACCAGAACTGCAGAGGAATCAATGAGTAAAAAGAACAAAGTTGGATTCATAACCCATAACCTCACCAGATCTCAGACTATATTACAAAAACAGTAATCAAAACAGCACAATACTGGAAAATGAACAAAAAACTATATCACTGAAACAGAACACAGAGGTAGAAAGAAAACATCACACCTATGGTCAACTAAACTATGAGAAAGAAACAAAAATATACAATGCCTTGAAGACAGTCTTCAGCAAGAGATGTTGAGAAAGCTAGACAGCTACATGTAAATGAATGAAATTAGAACACTCCCGCACACTGCACAAAAATAAACTCAAAATGTTTTAAATATCTTAATCTAATGCATAACACAATAAAACTCCTGGAAACTAACATAGGCAAAACAAGACAAAAATTGTAGTGACATTTTTCTTATATGAATCTCCCAAGCTGAAAACAATAAAAGCAAAATAAGCAAATAAGTCCTAATTAAATTTAAAACTTTTAACACTGTAAAATAAACAATACGTAAAGATGAAATCCCAAATGGGAGAAAACATTAGGAAACAATGCAATCAACAAGAGGATAAGTTCTAAAATGCACACATCGTACATAAAACTCCATTTCAAAAATCTACAAACAACTCAGCCAGAAAATGAGCAGAAGACAATTCTCTAAAGAAGATAAACAGATGACAATCAGAAACATAAACATTCTCACATACCTAATCATTATACAAATGCAAGACAAAAATAAAATTATGTTTTACCACACACTAGTGAGAAGGGCTGTCATCAAAATGAGAACAAATAATAAAGACTGCGGAAGTTGTGGAGAAAAAGGGACTCTCCAATGCTGTTGGTGGGAATGAAAATTGGTGCAACAACTTTGGAAACAGTATGGAAGTTCCTTTAAATAATTATAACAGACATATCATATGACCCAGCAATCCCACTCCTTTGCATATAAAGCATAAATCCTGAAAGCAAAGTATCCTAGGGTAAAACATAAGAAGTACACTCTGACATTGGACATAATTTGATTCTACATGTCTCCTCTGGCAAGGGAAGCAGAAGCAAAACTAACAAAATATGACTGTATCTGTCTAAGCCAATTTACACTGCAGAGGAAATTGTCAATAAAATGAAAAGTCAACCAACACATTGGGACAATATATTTGTAAGTGATATTTTCCAATCAAGTGTTAATATCCAAATATATGGCAAACTCTTTCCCCACAACAACAACAAAAAAGAACAAACAATCTAATTAAAAAAAAGTCCGTTGGAATTGAATAGATAGATCAGAATCAATTATCTGTAGAAAACATACAGTTGGCTAAATGACACATGAAAATATGTTCAGAGTTGTAAATTATTGGGAAAGTCATAAACTAAAAATGAGACAAGACCTCACAATTGTCAGAAGGTTCTCATCAAAAAGAAAAGAAATAGATATTGGTGAGATTGTGGAGAAAAAGGAACACCGTGGACACTGTTGATACTAATGCAAATTATTGATTACATCGCATATATACATCAAATTTTCTTCATCCATTTTTCTGTGGGGGGATGTTGGGTTTGTAGGCTCCTGTGTGAAGGCTCTAGAGAATAAGCCCATGGGCTGAACTGATAAACAAGCTGTGAGGAATGTCACATATCCAGGCTGGATAAGATATAGCCTGCTCATTGTATCCAGTATGGATGGCTGGAGAGCCTATGCTGGGAAAGATCCTCAGAGGAGGACAACCTAAGACAGGCACAGCCGGCTGGATAAGAGATGGCCTACATAATGAAGTTCCGTGATGAACTTTAAAACAATCCTTGATCATTTAACATCCTGTGCTTACAGCAGGAGCATGGGGACATAAATAACTTAAGATTACTAACATTGTTATCACTTAGATAATATGTGAGGCATTGTGCATGTCCTACATAAACCCTTTTTCTAAGAATCAATAAAAAATACTGATCCGCTTCTCTCCACACAGTGTTTGTGTGTATATGATATCGTGCCACTGACACGGTTAATTTAATTTGTTGGGAGTATCTTAAAAGGATGTTGCATTATATACAATGCTCTCTTTGCACCTATTGAAATGATTATGTGAATTTTATTTCTCATTCTATAAGTGTGGCATGTCACCTTTATTGATCTGAATATTTTGAAGTGTCCTTAAACCCACGGATAAATCCCTTTACTCATGTATGTGTATAATACATTAAATGTGTTGTTGAATTAATTTTCCTTCTGTTTTGTTGAGAATTTTGGCACATATGTTCATCAGGGATAATATTCCATACTTTGCATCTAATGTCCTTTCTAACATTGTTATGCAAATAAAGCTGGCATCATAAAACAAGTTTGGAATCTTTCACCCCTTCAAATTCTTGGAAGATTTTTGGAAGAATTGGTGAAAATTGTCTTCAAATGTATGACAAAATTCACCAGTAAAGTCATCTTGTAAATTTTTTCTGGTTTGGGTGGTTTGGATTACTGATTTACTCATACAAACTTTTGCCCTAATCAACATTCTAATTTGTTTTTGATTCAGTATTGGAAGACATATGTTTCTGGGAACTTGTCTTTTGTTCTAGGTCATTCAAATTGTTGGCGAGCGTTAATTTCTTATGATGCTATGCATCTCTACAACATCAGAGGTATATCTTCTCTATTATTTCTAATTTTATTTTAGTATTTATTTTCTTAGCCAATGTAAACTTTTGTCCACCTTATGTTTAAAAGAAACAGACTTTGGTATTTTTTTATCTTTTCAATTGTTTCTCTTGTTATTTGCCTTACTCTCATTGTTTCAATTTTCTTGTTTATTCTTTCTGTTTTCTCCTATATTCTTGATGTGTAAAGTTAAGTGCGAATTTCTGTATTTCTTTTATTATTTTATATTATTTATTTATTTATATTTATTTACATATGTATTCATTTATTTATCATTGAAATATGCCATTTACAATGCATCAATCTGTGGTGAATAGCATAGTGTCCCTGTACATGCATATATTTCTGTGCCTATAAAGTGTTACTTCACAATATTTAGTATACTGCCCTGTGTCATACAAAAGAAATTTGAAAACATCTATTTTTATATATAGTGGATAACATTTATAAATCTACAGCTCCCAAATATATCATCTCGCCGCCCATTTCCACAGTAATCATAAAATTGTTTAGTAGATCTGCGAGTGAATTTCAGTTTTGTTGATGAAATCATAGTGTTCTTATCCAATATTTTTTAAGCTTCTTCATATGTAATGTCATGTATTATATTTCTTGCTTTTTCTGGCTTACTTCAATTAGAATGACACTTTTTGGGGATATCCATTTTGCAGCAAATGTCATTGTTTTATCATTTTTTATTGCAGAATATTATTCCATTGTGTAAATATGGCATAATTTCTGTATACTGTCATCGGTTCTTGGACAATTATTTTGCTTCCATGTTGTGGCAGTTGTATACAGCACTGCTAAGGCCATTGGGGTGCAGGTGTCTTCTTGAAATAGGTTTCCCTTTGATATATATCCAGAAGTTGGATTGCTGGATCGTATGTTAAGTTTATTTTTATCCATTAGAGGAAACTCCATCCTGGTTTCCAAAATGACTGCACCAAACTACATTCCTTACAACAGTGTAGGAATGTTCACTTTCTCCACAGCTTCCTCAGCATTTATTGTTTTTGGACTTTTGAATGATGACCACTGTGACTACTGGGAAGTGATACATCATTATAGTTTTGAATTGCCCTTCTCTGATAATGATACTGAGCAATTTTTTTTCATATATCTGTGTGGCATTTGAATGTCTCTATTGGAGTAATCCTTGTTAAGGGCTTCTGCATATTTTCAGATTGGGTTTCTTGTTTTTTTTTATTATTGTTACATTGTATGAAGTCTTTATATATTAGAAATTGAGACTTTGTCAGTTGCATCATTTCTAAATATTTTCTTTAATCCTGTAGGTTGTCATTTTGCTTTGTTTATGGTTCCCTTTGCTGTGCAAAAGCTTATAAGTTTAATTAGGTCTAATTTATTAATTTTTCACTTACATCCGTTACCTGGGTAGGCTCTTCTAGGAGATCATTGCTGGGATTTATCTCAGAGTGTTCTGCCTATGTTTTCTTCTAGGAGATTTAATGTGTCTTGCCTTACATTTAAGTCTTCAGGCTATTTTGAGTTTATTCTTGTGTATGGAGTGAAGGAATGTTCTAACTCCATTGCTCTGATGCTGCTATCCATTTTTCGCAACAACAGTTGGTGATGAGATGGTCTTTTCTCTGTCATATTCCTGGCTACTCTGTCAAAAATTAATTGAACATAGGCCTGTAGATTTATTTCTAGGCTCTCTATTCTCTTCGATTGGTCCATATGCCTGTTTCTGTTCCAATTTCATGTCATTTTCATTATTGTAGCTCTTCAATAGTGTATGGAGACCTGATGGGTTATTCCTCCAGCCTCTTTCTTTTATTTCATATTGCTTTGGAAACTATGGATTTTTTATGACTCTATGTAAAACTACAGATCAATTATTTCAGTCCTAAAAAGGAATGTTTGCATAATTGGCTAGGAAATCAAATTTTCTTGCGTGATCATTGTGACTAGGACTTCCAAGACTATTGAATTGAAATTGTGAGAATGGGCAACCTTGTCTTTTCTCAGGTTTTTGTGAGAAGGGTTTCAGTTTTTCACCACTGAGTATTTTGCTAGCTATATATTTGTCATAAATAGCTATAATTATGTTGATATATGATCCCTCTGTACACACTCTGATAAGAATATTTTTTGCAGAGAGGTGTTGAATGTTATCAAATATTTTTTCTGCACCTACTTAGATTATCATGTGGTGTTGTGTCCTCTCTATATTTGGTAAGGTGTATCACAATTGATTGATTTTCATGTTACACCATCCTTGTGTTCCTGGGATGAACCTAACTTGATAATGGTGTATGATCTTATTTTACATGCTGTTGGATTCTGTTTGTTAATAATTTCCTAAGCTCTTTTACATCTATGTGTTTCAATGATATTGGCCTATACTTTTCTTTTTAGGTAGTGTCTTTGTCTGGTTTTGTTATCAGGTTGATGTTGGCCTTATGTTGTGAGTTTGGAAGTACTCTCTCCAAATGCATCTTTTGGAAGTGTTTGAGAATCACTGGTATGTATTTTTCTTTGTATGTTTGGACAAATTACCCAGTGAAGCTATTTGGGACATGGAATTGAATTTTTGTTTCCAGTGATTTTATATTTTATTGATAATTCTATTTCATTTCTGGTGATCACTCTGTTCAAATGGTCAATTTCTCCTTGTTGCAATAATCATGGGCTGAATGTTTCCAGAAACGTCTCCATTTCTTCTAGGTTATCCAGTTTGTTTCCATGCAGTTGCTCATGTTATTCCCTTATGGTATTTTGCAAATTTGATGTACCCTTTGTAGTTTCCCTATTTTCATTTCTTATGTTATTTGTGTTCTCTCTCTTTTCTTGTTGGTGAGCCTGTCCTGAGTTTTGTCAGTTTTGTTGACTATTTCAAAAAACAGTTTGATTGATTTTTTCTTTTTTTTTAATATTTATTTCAATTCTTTCTCCCTTAACCTTTATTTTCCCGCTTTCTGATGACTTTAATTTTGTTTGCTCTTCTCTTCAAGATTAGTTTACATAGAAAGTTAGATTAGTTATTTGAAATAACTCTTCTACTTTGAGGCGGAACTTGTCACTATGAACTTCCCTCTTAAGCCTGCTTTAACTGTATTCCATAGACTTTGTGTAGTGTTGTGTCATATTTCTCAAGATATTTTTTAATTTCTTCTTTTAATTCATCACCTCCCCCACTTGTTATAATACCATGTTTTTTAATTTATATGCTGTCATTTTTTCTCCCTGTTCTTCTGTGATTGATTTCTAGTTTAATGGTATTATACTCAGAAAAGATGCTTGAAATAATTTTTATCTTTTTAAATTTGTTGATTCTTCTTCTGTGCCTCAGTACATAAACTTTCCTAGAAAATGTTCCATGTGCACTGGAAAAGAATATATATTCTGCTTTGGGGAGAAGTAGTGCTTTGAAAATATCAACCAAATCCAATTATTTTATCATATCTTTTTTTATCTTTGTTCCCTTATTAATTTTCTGTCTGAAAGACCAGTCCAGTAATGGTAATGGGGAGTTATATTCTCCTACTGTGATTGTGCTCCCATTGATCTCCCTTTTTATCTATTAGTTATTTGTTTTTGTATTTTGGTGCTCCTATATTGAGTGCATATATATTAATAAGTATAATACCCTCATTTTGTATTTCTCCTTTAATCATTATATCATGTCCTTGTTTGTTTTTCTCTATGGCCTTTCTCGTAAAGGCTATTTTGTGAGAAGTCGGTACTGCTAGTCCTGATTTCTTGTCATGTGCATTTGCATGGAATATAATTTTCCATCTTCTGACTTTGAATTGATGTGTGTTCCTCTTTCTAAATTGGGTCTCTTGTAGTCTTCATAATGTAGGGTCTTGTTATATTATCCCATCTGACAATAAATATCTTTTGATTGAAGCACTTAGTCAATTAACATTTGTAACAATTATTGATAAACTGATGTTTATTTCCATTTTGAACTTAATTTTCCAGTTGATTTGGTATTTCCATTTTGTTCATTTCTTTATCTTTTTGTTGGTTTATAAGTTTTCTTTTATTATCTTGCTTTTTTCCTGTCTTTGTGACCTCATTGCAAGATTTTGACTTATAGTTACCCTGTTTTGTATGTACATTGACCCGTTACTATATATGTTTATATTAACTGAAATGAATACAAACTCAATCGTATCATACAGAGAACAGAAACAGGAAGAAAATACTCTGTTTTGTCCTGTTTCACGCTCTGACACTTAAAAATTATGATGTCCTGTTTTACAACATCATGTTTATTCTGTTGTAAGTCATTTTAGCTATTGCCTTTCTAATTATGCCTTTCTCCTTTCTATATCATCCTGCTTCTTTATTTTTAGAGTAGATGTTTCATTATTTCTTTTTCTGTTGCTAAATACTTTTAGTATTTGCTTGTGTGGAGATTATGTATCTCTCCTTCTATTCTAATTGAAAGCCTTGCTTGATATATTATCTTAGATATCAGATTTCTTTCATTCTGGACTTTGAATATGTCTTGCCACTGCCTTCTGTCTGTTGCATTTGTGTGGGAAACGTGTTTCAAAATATAATGTATATAATTATATACATGTAAAGAATACCTTCAAATGATGTTAACAAATAAGGAGAAAAACTATACGTTAAAAAATAGAAAACATTGATGAAGGAAATTAAAATTGATCCAAAGAAATGAAAATGTCTCTTATGTTAATGATGTGAAGCAATGTGGTTGAAACAACCACACAACACAAAGGAATCTATATTTAGTGTGATTCAGGTCAAAATACCCATGAGATTTTTCCATTAAATAGAAGAAATAATTTCAAAATTTTTATGTTAACACAAAGATCTTGAGTTGCCAAAATAATCTTGAAAAAGAGTATTAAATTTAATAGTGTAAAGTTCTCTGATTTTAAACAGTCCTACAAAGCTTTAGTAACTTAAACAACATAATAGTGGCTCAAAAACTGACACCAATCAATAAAAGAGAATAGAGCTAGCAGATATAATCCCTCACACCTATGATTAATTTACCCATGAAAATGGAAGCAAGAGTATGAAATGAAGAAAAGAGATCCTCCTCAATAAGTAGTGCTGGGGAGATTGAACAAGTGAAAGATAGATTACAGTATTTTCTCACTTTGTATACAATGAGTAAGCACAGAATTTCTTTCATTTATTATGTTTAATTATATTTCTTGCACCTAAAATTTATAGATCTATGTTTAGAACTTTTATTTCACTTATCAGATGTATTCCTATTTTATTCTTTTTGGTATAAATTTACACAAAATTCTTTTCCTAATTTCTTTTTCTGATAATGTGTTGTTACTATGTAAAAAATGCAATGGATATTTGTATATTGATTCTGTATTCTGCAAGGTTACTAAGTATGTTCATTATTTCTATCAGTCACTGGAGAATTCTATGGAGTTTTCTATGTATGTATAATTATGTCATCTGTAAAAATTTTACTGCTTGCTCACAAGTTGAATGACTTTTATATTTTTTTCTTGACTTGTTTTTCTGGCTAGAACTTCTAGTAGTTTAATTTAGGACTTGTGAGAATGAGATACTTTTTCTTATTACTGGACTTGAGGAATACCTTCCTGTATGTTAACACTGAACATGTAGATAGTCATGGGTTTTACATATACGGCTTTTATAATGTTTAGTCATATTCTATCTAGAGCGAATTTGTTAAGAATTTTTTTATAAGTTAAGATCAGATCTGTGAATAATTTTACTACATATTTTGAGATTGTTATTTTTGAATTCTTTGTTATTTAATGGATGGTATCACATTTATTGATTTGCATATGCTAAATAAAATTTATGAACCAGGACTATGTCCAACCTAACTATAATTTATAATAATTATAATATGCCATGTATTCAGCTTGCTAATAATTACTTAGAATGGAATATACACATACTGAAGGAAAAATTTACATTGTAGCTTGAGTGAACATTTATTTATTTAAAATTATTATCTCTCATTTTGAATTTGGCTTATGTTTAATGGAATTTATGTCGGAATAAAGAATACAACTTTTTGTAGAGCTGGATTTACTACAGTTTAGTGATACAGAACCTAGCTATTATTAACAATTAGTGTATTAAACACTTGCCTTAAAGTGCCGCATTATACAAACAATGCCAACTGATTCAGGTCTGAGAAACATATTGCTTCCTAAAATGCATTACCTTGTCTTTTCCACCCCAATGCAAATATACTATTATTTCTTTGTTTTGATTGTTTGTTTGCCCCTTAATGGAGGCACTGTTTATTGAACCCAGGATCTTGTTTACAAGTGTATTATCAACATCATTTTGGAACAGATAACAGAAGCCCCAAGAGTATGGATAAGAAAGATGATAAGAAAATGTATTCTTTCTAGGGACTGAAAAACCTCTGAGTGAAAGAATGGCAAATGAAATCTTTTGTAAGTATACAATAAGATTTTCTCTTTTGTAATTTTAAAGTAGAATACTAAATTACATTTTTTTACTTATAGCACTGAATTACAATTTAAAACAAAAATTACCCCCTTTGGGATTTCTTAAATTTGATTCATTATTTTAATCTAGTTTTATTTCATAAATATTTACCATTTATTAATAAACATACCAAATACACTGATAATTATTCTGCTCATGTTTTGAATATAGAGCTACTTATTGTAAAGTAAACATAAATAACTACTCCATTTCAAAGTCAAATTAAGTTTCACCTTAATTACAAATTATAATGAAATTGGTATACCATTTCTGTAGTGGTTTTACACAAATTTCACTATAAATCCCATAACTTTAAAATTATTTTATATATTTTGTGCATTATTTATTCTCTGTTCACAAATCTGTTATAAATTTTTGTACACAAGTATGGAGATTGGTTTTATTTCATAGACCCCAAAATTAAATTATTTAAAAAGATTTTGTGGGGATAATATTTGCAGATCACACTACAAAAGTAATTATCATATATGTTTCAATTTAACTGGACGAATGAGAATTAAACACTGGCTGAATGTGACAATTGAGTTGCTGGGAGACCAGTTGTTTTGTGATGTCAAATCAACTGAAGTTGAGAACCATAGTGATGATCTAGCAGTTTATCTGTGCAGGCCTGCCAGAGCAGCATTTGAAGCTGCAATGCTCAAAATCATGCAGATTAGAAAAGTAGCTGTAGAAAAACTTATTTGTGATGGAACATATTTCTTCAGAAATTCAAGATGTGTCTCGTGAAGTTGGACCAACTGGTTCAGGAAACTGGTAGATCACTATTGTGGGATCAAACATTCTCTGGGGACTTGTCTTGAGGTCTATGTTTGAAGAAAATGCTTTTCAGACTTTGTCTGAAGAATCCTTGATAAAAAGACCATGTTACACTCATTGTGTCTCTGAACCAGATGAAGATAATGATTTTCGTTCTCTGACATTTCCAAGAAAACTCTGGAAAATGGCTGGGAGTGACCACTTTAAATCCATCTGGTGGGATGATAATGGAACTTCCATAATGATTGATGAAGATGTGTTTAAGAAGGAAGTTTTGGAAAGAAAGGCCCCTTTCAGAATATTTGAAACTGGAAGAAAGAAAAGTTTACTTAGACAGCTTAACATTTATGGTTTTAGTAAAGTGGGGCAGAATTTTCAAAGATCTGCTTGTCTAGCTGACTTTCTGGCAGAAGAAATAGAAGTCTCTGATTTAAGCAAGGAATTCAGTAATTGTAGTTATGACATGGTAACGTATATATAAAATTGTATTTTGTACATCAATCTATGGTAATATATATGTAAAGCTAGATTTTGAAAATTGTATAAAACTACAAAGGCTAAAATTCTTTATTTTTTCTAAAGTGGTGTCAGTGCCTTAAGTATTCAAGATTATGAGAAAGGTTCCTAGCAACTACGAATCTTACCAGAAATCTAAATAAAGGTATTAAAGCTCCTTTTAAAAAGTGGCTTTAACCGTTACTGCAAATGCTAACTTCATAAATTTGATGACTATACTACTTAAATGTGTATATTCCAAATAAGGAAATTCAAAAAATAGTCAGCAGTGTACATATTTTGATGATATTATCTTTGCATAGTAAATGTGAAATCTGAGGTTTTATAGGTTAGGCTTATTTTAGTCTTGTATTTTGGTTTAAATTATTACTAAAATCTTTCTTCTTTGGTTATAGATACAGTTCTGCCATATTCCAAATTTTAAACGAGGCTTTCCCCAGGTTTTAGTGAGAATAAAAAGAAGAGTTGGGATTAAAAATGCCTCTCTGGTATCTTCATTGCCTGAAGATTTCAACAAGAAGCACTTTAAGGCAGGGGATAATGTGCATAATCATAATTCTGATTTTGTAGCTGACACTAGTGGGGAAAGTGCATTTTCACTTTCTGCAAATTTAAACATGCCTCTAATAAGAAAGCCCTCTACTAGCCACATTATTGATGATAAAACTACCCCGATCAGAGGTGATTTTTCTCCTCCATCATCAATGTCAGTTAGACCACCAGAACAAATTGCAGTGGATCAAAGTGCTATTTTGAATCAGTTGACCACAGTCCACGGGCACTCTCAAAGCAGCTACACTGAAGTAAATGGCCAGATTGTGAACTTCATTACAACTACCACTTCTACTTCTCAGAACAGCATCTTGTCTCCCATACAGATCAATTATTTTGGACTAATGATGGAGCATTCTACTTTTCCAAAAAGATATCACAACTTATCTGCCAATGAAGGTCGTTTTTCTAAACTTCAAACAGGGAGCAACCCACGGTTTCCTGTGACAGTGATAGCTGATACATCAGCTACCTCTCTTTAAAGGCCAACCCATCAGACATCTTCAGTTTATGAACGTCATCCTAATTGCAACTGATCTACCAGAGGATTACCAGATTATGCAGGATAACAAAGATTATAATTGATGTTGGCAAATGTTGACTACTATCTGCAATTTTCTTATTTGAACAACAAATTTAGATGTGTACCTCTATTTTCTTTTTTTTTTTTAAGTAGAGTAAAGAGTTAAATGGGAGACTAAGTTGCCATTTAAAGCAAAAAAGAGATATTTGATTGATATGATCATTTCATGGAACAATATGGGTGAAAATGTAAATAATTTCTTGAAAGGAAGAAGAGAAATTGTAAGAAATTGGAAAAAGTCTAAAACATGGAGAGAGGGAAAATTACTAACTTGTTTCTGGTTCATCCTGGAAAGTACTAAAAGTGTTAAGGCAGGATAGTTTGGAACGGAAGATAAATGCAGGAACCGGCCCAGGGATCATGGTCTCTATTATGTCATCCCTGGAATCATAAAGGTCACATGACATAGTCTCAGATGGCACATTCAGCATGTGATAGAATTTAAGAATTAATTTTAACTATGGTCTTCTTTGTGCTGTTCTCAAAGCATTCCAATTGGTGTTTTTACCTGCCCTGAATAATCTACGCTATATTTTATAGTCAATACTTTATGTTGCTTTTATTTACCAGCCAAAGACAAGCTTACATCCTCAGGGTGGCACTTAATGCCTTTCCAACTCTAAGCCAACAAACTCAACATAGTTCAGTCATTTCTTTGTAGATCTGGCATCTGACTACCTTGGCATTTCTTTATGTTTCACTGTTTCTGGAGATGTATCCAGGCAATTGCTTGTCAACAGATTTAGCTCCAAACTCACGACTTTTGCACCAGCTAATCCTTGGACTTAGGATGTCCTCCTTTTACCTACTTAGATTTTCCAAGTCTCAGCACAAAATCCACCTCCTCCAGATATTTTCTGTCTATCCCCCTTTCCTTGTCTAACTTGGATACCAACACAGTAAGCACAGAACATGCCACAGGATGCATTTTAGTATTTAGTGAATGAAAAATACATGTTGACTTAAGCAAAATCTACTTTCCTGAAACAACAAAACTCTCATGGTTTTCAAACTATCTCGTTATGGTCTTTACTCTTCACCACAGACTAGCTCTTTTCATAGCCCAAGGACTATTCACTCAAGACAGTAATTTGAGGTAGGTACAGCAAAGTATTATTTTCTTCTTAATTCATGCCTCCAGAGGCCTAAAGCTTTCCATTCCATTTGCTGTATTTTTTCCTATCTCTTCATCACCCACCCACCCCAAAACAGCTGATTCTTTCCCCCTTAACAATAAATATACTGCCTTCTAATTAATTTACTTCTTAGAATCAGAGCTTTGTCCAGAAGAGACAGTGTCATTGCAAATATTTTATGCAGGATTATATACCCCATATATATTGTGCCCTTTCTAACCTTCACACAGGAATTATCTAAGTGGTACTTGACCCTTGGTTGGAGAGGTCTTATTCAGTAACTAAATTGCAATCTAAAGTGTGTGGACTATAAAGAGGTGAGGGTGGTAGAATTAAAAATTTGTCCAACTGCAAGAATACCAAATATATACAGATATTAGGAAATATAAAATATTCATGGAAGACTTTGATTACTTCCCATTAAATTAAAATAAAATGTGAAGCATTTTCAGAATGTGAAATACCCTGAAATGCTGGAAAATTGTAGGTAAGTTCAGGGAGCCTAAGGCTTCTGCTCACAATCATGCAGCCAGTGTCAGCTGATAAGACAGGAATGGCAACATTGAGTCCTGAAAATGTGTCACCATTTGTGAAAAAGCCTTTGATAAACTGGAGAATGGGCAAATGGGCCAGGGTATGCTCTAGCAACATCCCACCAATATGACCTTTATGAAGAGAAGAAAAGAGCCCACTTACAGCAGGAGATCTCTGTCTGGACAGCAGTGGTTTTTCACAAAACAGAAACATCAAGCTTTCAATTTTGTCAGCTGAATTATGATGGTGACTATTTTGTTGCTTATATTAGCAGACTGGGGTTCAGATGGGCTGGTTCAGCAGCTAGTTTCCAGCTGTATTATCACACAGTGGGTCTTACTGTGATCATCATAACAAGTTTCTATACTGATAAGTCAAAAGCAACATTTTAATTTCAAAATTAGAAATCCTAAAGAAGAATATTATTTGTTTGTCCATCTGTAGTTTTCTACCTGAGAAAACCTAGACTATTGGCAAAAGTACAAATGTTGGCTGGTGTTTGAAAACTATTCTCTGATCTCTGCCCACTTAATTCTTCCCAATAAATACTACATATATGTGTACAACTGTGTGTGTGTTTGAAGATGGATTGTTAAGCTGTAACTAAGATTGTCTTAGTTGAGACATCAGTGAATTATTCCTCTGTAACTGGCAGAATCTCTGTGAATTAAGAGTTTCATTGAGCCACCTGATTTTCTCCTGATTAGGGAGGGGTAGATTATATTTCTCCATGTATACTAATTATTACCTGTTCAGTTAATCCCAAGCTAATGCTAGGGCCAATTCACTGAACCCTTGAATTGGACAGAGGCTTATACATTCCCCAGTCCCCAGAGCCCAGCACAGGAGTGTATCTCCTTTTTAATTTAAGCTTATGTCTAATTTTATTTTTAATTCTCATTGTTGACACAAATTATTGTGTCTTTGTACACACCTTGACTAATTTATAGGGACTGAACTGCTGATTTAATCCCTTTAAGCTACAAATTGTAATATCATTACTTTCCTTGGTCTACCTGAATTACAGTGAGCATAGTCATCATTTTGAAAGCAGTCCTCAGTCCTTATAATGCAGAACCATTTCACTTCTTTACCCAGCACTTGAGCGATAATGTTTGTTGTGGATCTCAGGTATTATCCTCATATCCCATAAGGCAACCATGAGATAACAGCACATTGTTATCCAAAATCAAGTCTTTGACAGTATTGCATTCCCATTGCAAAACAGTTAAGAATTGTTGGAGTCATGAGATTTTACCATTCTGAGATTTTTAGAAACCTAGCATGTTCTTTTCTTACAGATGCTCTCGTGGAAATGAGACTTTCGTTCTGAGACAGTGAACTTTATCACACACAGCAAGAGCAGTCAGTTTTAAATTTGTATCCATTCCCTAATCTGAGATGAATACACAAATTGAAATTTTGTTGCCTACAGAAGCAGTGGGCTGTTAACATGAAGAAAGTTTAAGGCATGGTAAAACACTAATTTTATTCGTTATCTTTACATATAACTTATTTGAATCACTTATTTATTAGTATCTTTAACTAGGATAAGTATATCATAACTAAAGTTTTCTTGCTGCCAAAACAATCATGAGAAATGACATGGGAAAAATTGACAATTGACTCTTCATTTTTTCTTCCTCTTTTATTGAGATATAATTGGCATAAAACATTGTGTAAGTTTAGGTTCACTGGATAGTGATTTGATTTACAAGTATCATGAAATAAATATCATAGCAACTTTAGGGAGAATTCATTATCTCATTTAGGTAAAATTGTAATGAAATTCAATTTGTCTTTTGGTTGTGATGAGAAATAGTATGGTCTACTCTCTTCACAAAATTGATGTAGAACATAAAGCTGTATTAATTTTAATTTTCATGTTACTACGGGGCATCCCTAAAACATGATTATTTCACGGCTGGATGTTTATACCTTTTGAGTGCATTAATCAAATCTTCCTTTCCCAACCCCTGCCTCTGTTAACTACAAATCTAACTTTTCTAAGTGTATATTTGTTTGTTTTTGAAGTGTAATTTTATCTATAACACTGTGTTAGTTTCTCTTACACAACATACTGTTTGCGGTTTTTAATATATTTGAAACAGATCACCAGAATATATCTAGTTATGATATGCTGCTATTTAAAAATATTTAATAGTTTTTGGCTATTCCCCATACAGTACATTTCTTGTCCCTGACTCATTTAACTTGCTACTGGAAATTTTTCTCTCTTAATTTCCTCAACTTCTCTTTCCTCACCCCATTTCCCTCTTTCTTGTGAACAACCTGTTTCTTTCTATATCTATAATTTATTTTCTGTATTTTTATGATCATTTGTTTTAAATTCCAAATATGAGTAAAATCATTCAGCATATGTCATTCAATTTCTGACGTATTTCACTTAGCATATTACCCTCTTGGTCTTCCCATTTGTTGCAAATGGCAAGAACTTATTCTTTTTAGAGCTGAGTAATAACCTGTTGTATTTCTATGTGTGTGTGTGCATATACATATATATATTTATAGTGCATATATATATAAAATATGTGTTTGTGTATATATATAGAGAGAGAGAGATTAAACTGTATTTAAGATGGGTCGATATATATACTAGAAACACACATCTTATTTATCCATCATCTATTGATGAGCATTTAATTTGCTTCTATATCCTGTCTATTGTGGATAATTCTGCAGTGAATATAGGGTTGAATTTATCTTTTCTAATTAGTGTTTTTATTTTCTTGGAATAAGTATCCCGATATGTATATTTTGGATTATATTTCATTATTAATTTTTATTTAAAGCTCCATGTTGTTTTCCACAGTGGCATCACTTATTTACATTCAATCCAGCAGTGCATCAGGGTTGTTTTTCTAACATCCTAACCAAGAGTTATGTTTGTTATCTTTTTGATAATAGTCATTTGGACAGAAGTGTGATGAAATCTCATTGTGTATAGGACTTGCATTTTTCTGATGGTTAGTGATTTTGGTCGGTTTCATGTGCCTGGTAGTTACCTTTCTCCCACTGTATATTCATTTTTTGTAATGGGCTTAATGACCATAACTGTCTGATTTCATTTTTAGGCATTCTGTTGTGTTCCATTATTCTGTATCTTCTGTGCCACTACCATATCCTTTTTAATACTGTAGCTTTGTATTATAGTTTAAAATCAGGGACAGTGATATATTCTCTTTGTTGTTAAAGTTGTTTGTGTTTTTAGTTTGTTTGTTTTCTTTCATTTCTTTATATTTTTTAGTGATTTCATCTCTTTAGGATTTACATGTAAATTTTAGAATTATTTTTTGTAAGTGTCTGAAAATGCCCTTGGAATTTTGATAGGCACTGAATTTAATTTGTGTATTTTGCTGGCTAATGCTGTCATTTAAACAATATTATTTCCACATCTACGAACACAGTATATACTTTCATATGATTGCATTATCTTCAATTTCTGTTGTAAATATTTTATAGATTTCTGAGTACAGATCTTTTACCTCCTTGGTTGGATACATTTCTTGATTTTTTGGGTTTTTTTGTAATGCAATTGTAAATGTGACAGTTCCCTCACTTTCTCTCTCTGTTAGCTTGTTGTTACTGTGTAGAAATGCAAGATTTCTGTATGTTAATTTTACATTCGGAAATTTTACCAAATGCATTGATAAGCCCTAGTAGTTTTTTGGTGTCTTCTTTAGGGTTTCTGTTTAAAGTATGTCATCTGAAAACAGATACTTTTACTCCTTTTCTTAATTAGCTATATTTTACTTTCTTTTATTTTGGATAGCTATGGCTAGAATTTCCAATATGATACTAAATAACAGTGGTAAGATTGAGCATTCTTGTCTTCTTCCTGCTCTTACAGGAGGTGCTTTAAGCTTTTAATCAGTGAGTGTCATGTTAGCTGAATTCTTGTCATATATGACCTTAACTGTGTTGAGGTATGTTTCCTCATGCCCACTATGAGGAAAAATATATTCATAAATAGATACTGAATTTGTCAAAACATTTTATGACTCTATTGAGGTGACCATATAATTTTTATTCTTCAGGTTTTTTGTGTGGTGTATCATACTGATTAATTTGTAGGTATTGAATCACTTTTGAATCCCTGGAATAAAATGGACTTAATCATAATGTATAATCCTCTTGATGTATTGTTGGATTTGCTAACAATTTAGTGGTGATTTTTGCATCTAGGCTTATCAGTAGTATTTAACCTGTAATTATTTGAGGTATTTGTTCCAGTTCTAGTAGAAGTGTGATAAAGAAATGTGGGGTAGAAAGCCTCACTTCCTCTCAAAAATTTTGGAATACACTGAGAAGTATAGGTGATGGCTCTTCTCTGAATGTTTGGCAGAAATCACCTGTGAAGATGTCTAGGCCTCGAATTTTGTTTCTTGGGAGATTTTTAAATACTTTTTCAATTTCATTAGTGATAATCTGTCCATATTTTCTTTCGCATTCCATTCTGGAGATTAATTCTTTCTAATAAATGGTCCGTTTCTTCTACGGTTTCCATTTTATTGGCATATAATTTGTTGTATCATCTTATGATGTTTTGTATTTCTTTGATATAAGCTGTAACTTCTCATTAATTTTTGAACTTATTAACCTTTAACTCTCTGTTTTGCTCGTGTGTCTGGTTAAAGTTAATGAACTTTATCTTTCAAAAGCCATTATTTAGTTTGATTAAATGTTTATATTTTTAATCCTTATTTTATTTTATTATGTTCTTTCCTTTCAGCTGACTTTCCTTCTACTAACAAGTTTTTTTTAATTATTTTGCTATGTCTTTTGGTGGTAAGAATATGTTATAAGAGGGAGATGTTTCTTACTTGTATAAGTGGGATTATTTTGCTATAAGCATCCCTATTAATACTGCTTTTGTTATACCCCATGGATTTTGTTTTTGTTGTCATTTTTCTTTATATATTATTTCTTTGATTTATACAGCAATCCAGTTGTTGTTAATAATGTTTGATTTATCCTCCACACTTTAGCATTATTCTCAGGTTTTTTCTTTTAGTAAATTTCTATTTTCACAGAATCCATAAGTTTCCCCACAAAACAAGGAGAAAAATAATATAATTTATACATACATCTGAAAGACTCAAATTTTCTAAAATTATTTTTAAAAATGAACAAAGCTGTCGGTATTACCCTCCCTGAGTTTTAGAACATATGACAAAGCTACAGTAATTAATACATCAAAATATGGCACTTATAGAAACACATAGATCAATGGAACAAAATAAAGAGTCTGAAAATAAACCCACACACATATGGTCAATTAGTCGTCAAAGAAGGAGGCAAGAGTATACAATGGAAAAAAGGCAGTCTCTTCAACAAGTAGTTCTGAGAAAACTGGAAAGTACATGTAAAAGGAAGATGTAAGAGCACTTCCTTCCATATTAAAAATAGTGAGATAGAAATGGATTAATTTCCTAAATGTAAAGTGTGAAATTATAGAATATAAGACCAAGAACAGGAGCAGAACTGACTTTGAGATAAATCATAGCAATCTTTATTTTTGTTCTGTCTCCAATTAAAAAAAAAGGAAAACTAACAATTACAGTTTTTAGTTTACTGAGGAAAAAATAGATGCACTCTTTGATACAGGGATTATATTTCTTGTATAAGTGTGAAGTGCAAAAACTTTTGCAGAGCAAAGAAATCTTCCAACAAGACATATGATAACAGGCAGAATAGAAGGAAAAATTGCAGACAATGAGACCAACAAGATGTTAATATCCATAATATATATATAGCATATTAGACACAATGTTTTAAAAATAAAGACCCCAAATTAAAAACACTTGAAGAATCTTCATGGAAACTTTTCAAAAATAGACATGTGAATGATTTTCATGCTCATAAAAAGAAACATATCATTGCTATTCATTAGGAAAACATAAATCAAAACCAGAATGAAATATAATCTTACAGCAACCAAAATGGCTATTAACAAAAAGTCTACAAATGACAAACATTTATAAGAATGTCGATAAGAGGGAACCAAGGTACACTGATAGTGGAAACATAAATTGATGCATCCACTATTATAAAACTGTGGACAGTGCTCAGAAAACTAGAAATAGAAGCATTATATGTTTCAGCAATTCCAGTTTTCAGTATAAATCTGAAAAAAAATGAAAAGATTAACTTAAAAGATTTATTACCCCCAATGTTCTTAACATCATCATTTATAGTCGCCAAGGATAGAAGCACAACTCAACTGCCCATCAACAGATGATTGGCTGAAATAGATGTGAGATATAGATAACATAATAAATACTTCATCATTGTATATTAAAAAGTAATATTCTGCCACTTGGAACAATGTGAGTGGACCCAGAGAGTGTTGCACATAGGAAAATAAGTCATACAGAGAAAAACAATCTACATTGTCACTTAAATGATGAAAATAAAGATATGAGAGAAATAATCATAAAAAAAGGAAAAGAATCACATATATATGTGGTGTACCAAGAAGTGGTTTCCTGTGGGGAAAGGGAAGAAGGATGGAGAAGACAGAAATGTGCAAGCTGCAAGTAATAAATTAGAGAACCAACAGGGCTATATTTACAGCACAGAGAATTATTTTAATAATTTAATTGATTTTAAAGATATTATAGGGATATATTATTGTAAAATGTGCATGTAGGTGAGAAAAACATTGAAGAAAATAACCCAGGAAAATCAAAATATTTTGCAGTACTATGATATTAAGGGAGGTGATTGGTTAACTTTCTTTAGTGTTCTTATTATGTCCTAATAAGAATTTAAACTTTTAATTGAAAAAGTATACCCTTTTAAAAGTGACATAAGTTTAATCTCTTTTTGTCTCTCCGCTTACATCTACAGTCAGTAAAACGTTCACATCTGAACAAAAATAACTACAACACAATACAATACTCCAGAACAAATGTGAACAGGTGAAGTTCGGTGGACTAAAACACACAAAGGAGTTTAAAATAATGGAAAATCAGAGTTGGTGTCTGCAACCAAGGCACGCTGAATAGGATATCTGTGTCCACAAGTTTAGAGAACCCAGTAGAAACAGGGTCTCAGTGGTTCACACAGCTTCGGCCTCCTTCTGCACCAGTACTCATGATCACAGGTAACTAGGAGGGAGCCACAATGGAGACAAAATTTCCATCCTTCAGACACTCAGACATTGATGAATCTGTCCCTACTCCCCATTCACAGTGGTGGAGACAAGTTACATTGCAACACAGGACATGGCAAAGGCACTTGTCTAATTCCAAATACCCACCTGTCTTTACACCATTCCTCAGGGTGTACACTGATTCTCAAGTGATATCTTATAAAAGGAAGGGTTCTCCATCCCAGTGACAACAGTGGCATTAACTACCAGAGAAGTGTAAGAAGTGACAATGAAAACACATCTTTTATCCAGACAGTAGAGACTGGAAAGTGTCATTTTGAAATATAATCAGACGTACCTCAGGTAAGTAAACCAAAAATTGTGCAATATTGCAAGCTACCAGAAAACAAAAACAAGGACTCCAACACACAATCTGTTATTTAGTGTCATCAGAGCAATAATTTATCAAGATCATGACCAATCACAGTAACATTATAGGGCATGCTAACACACAGATAGACACACACAGACACCGACACAGACACAGACACACACGCACAAGCACCTGCACACACACACACACACACACACACACACACACACACAATGTCAACCCTGCAGCAAACTTAAAGTCATGGTATATTGCCATATAACTAATAGAGAATCCAAATAGGTGTCATACAGAAACTCAATACAAAAAACAAAACTAATAAAGCAGTTTAGTGAGCTCAGGAATAAATGAAACGATGATAAGGAATACATTACCAAAGAGAGTGAAACTATAAAATTACAAACATTATTGGAGGACAAGGAGAACTTGATAAATGAGATGAAGAATGCAACAGAAAGCATTAGAAGTAGGGTGTCTTTGTGGAAGAGAGATTAACAAACTCACCAATACAATGCTAGAAATGATAGGAGAGGGCAGAGATTCAAGATATTAAAAAGTGAGGAAATTCTACAGTAGCAATCAGACTTCCTCAGGATGTGAACATTATAGTGGAATCCTGGAGGGGTAGAAATTTAGAAGGCAGCTGATGGTTTATTTAAAGAAGTAATAGTTGGTAACTTCCCAAACCTGTGTAAGGAACTGATATACAAGTCCGTGAGCCAACAAAACACCAATAACTTTAAGAGTAAAGGACCTCCTTCAAGATACATCATATGCAATTTGGCAAGACAATGACAGAATAAAATTTTAAAGGCAGCCAATAAAAGTTATGATAATCTACAAACGAATCCCCTTTAGGCTATCAGCAGATTTCTGAGCAGAAAATAAACGCCAAGGGTAAATAAAATTGTATTTTCAAACTACTGAAATAAGAAATCACTCACCCAATAATACTTACACAGTTATCACTTAGATATAAAGTGAAAGTAAAGACATTAACAAACAAACATGAATGAGATGAAAAAACGAAACTGAGTCACCTAATAAGAGGTGTAGAAAAGAAGACTTCTAAGAAATATAAAATGGCAAAAATATGCAAAACATTAACCAAAATGCTAAGGAGAGACCACGAGAAAGATGCAACTGTTTCTTTGGGTATGTTCTTTAATGCTACTACACTATATGGATTAAAGAGAGAAAAAGAGGAAATCAGGCAATAAATATAGATACATCAAACTGGTATCATGTTCACAAGAGTAAAAGAAATAATTTGAAAAAGTACTCATAAAAAGTAAAGAGTAAAATAAAACAATATTAAAGGAAGGTGCTATAAATGGAAAAAGGACTAAATTATACATGATATGTTTTATTTTTCATTGAAGTACAGTAGATGTAAAATATTCTGTAGTTTCAGATGTACAGCATAGTGATTCCAAGCACTTTGTAGATTATTTTGCATTATGAATTATTACAAAAATTGTAACATACCATTATTATAAGCTATTCTGTATAATTCCCTCATCTATAGAGATTATCCTTGTTGCTTTTCTACTTAATATATGCTCCTTTGTATCTGTCAATGTCCTAACATTAAATTCTCTTTCCTTCCAATTTGGTAAACTATCTATCTCTCTATCTATCTATCTCTCTATCTATCTATCTATCTATCTGTCTATCATGTAAGTATGTATCTATTCTTCAATCTGTTTATCTGTCATCTATCAATAGATAGCTATACAAAGATGTGCACTGATATTTGTTATTCTTATATTCCACATATAAATTTAATTATATACGTTTGTCTTTGTCTAAGTTACTTCACTAAGCACATTATTTACTCGGTCCTTTCATGATGCTGAAATAGCAATGTGTTATACTTTTTCATGGCTAAGTAATATTCCATTGCATATTTATAGAAACATGATTTCTTCTTAAGTCCATACCCTACTGTGGACTCTTGGATTGCTCCCATGTCTTGCATATTATAAACAGTGTTGTGGTGAACATTGGTTCTTCTCAGTTTAGGGTGTTTTCCCCTGATTTTTCCTAGGAGAGCTATTAATGGGTCCTATGGTATTTAACTTTTCAGTTTTTAAACAAATCTGAATACTCTTTTCCTTAGAAGTTGTACCAATTTACATTACTACCAAGAGTATACAAGAGATTTCTTACCTCCACATCGTCTCCAACACTTACTATTTTTAGACATTTTGATAATAGCCGTTTGACCAGTGTGAAGTGATACCTCATTGTCTTTTTGATTTGCAATTACCTAACAATTAGTAATGTTGTGAAATTTTATCACTTGCCTGTTACTCATCTGAATGTTTTCTTTGGAAAAATATTAACTCAGGTACTCTGCTGTTGTTTTTGATTGGGTTTTTGTTTTTCACCTTGAGTTGTGTAACCTAAATCTATGTTACATCTATTAACCTACATCTATTAACCCCTGGTCACTTGCATTGTTTGCAAATATGTCCTCCAATTACACAGGCAGCATTTTCATTTCATTGATAGTGTCCTTAGCTGCACAGAAATTTTCAAGTCTTTTTAGGCCATGTTAACAATATGAACTCTTTCAATCCAAGACCACAAGACATCTTTCCATTTCTTTGAATCATTTTTATTTTTTGTCAATGTTTTATAATTTTCAGTGTGTAGATCTTTCACATATGTGGTTACATTTATTCCAAGATATTCGGGGGAATTGGGTTCTAAATATTATTGCTTCCAACATCCATTTTATTGTCTCTCATGTTTAATGTGGACAAATGCAAGAGACATCTTTACATTAATCTTGTATCCTGCTTCCTTGATGAAATTATTTATTGTTCATAATAGACAGTGTGGAGCCCTTAGTACTCTCTGTGTAGATTATTATGTCTTCAGTATTGGTGACAATTTTGCCTCTTTCTTTCCTTTTTGTGTTTCTTTTACTTCTTTTTCTTTTCCTTTTCCTTTTCCTTTCTTCTATTACTATTGAAAAGAAGTGGTGAGAGTAGGAATCCATGTCTTGTTCCCTAAATTACCCAGAAGGCTTTCAGCCTTTCCCCTGAGTATTATAAATTGTTATAAATGGCCATTAGTATGGTGAGAAATGTTCCCATTGTACTCACTTTCATGAGAGTTCTGATGATGAATATATGTTGAATTTTGTCAAATGCTTTTTCTTTGTGTATTGACATGGTCTTGTGAATTTTGTCCTTCCTTTATTAGATATGTGTCATGCTGCTTGACTTGTGTATGTTGAACCATCCTTTTGATTCTGGAAGGAATCCAAATGATCATCATTTATAATCCTATATATTGCTGGATTAATTTGTTCAAGTTTTCGAGTATTTTTGGATCTATGTTCATCAAGGATTTAGGATTTTCATTTTCATTTATTTTTGGTAGTGTCTTTGACTGGTTTTGTTATAAGGGTAATGGTGGCCTCATGGAATAACTTTCAGAATTGTCCTTCCTCTTCATTTTTTAAAATACTTGGGGGGAATGGGGTTTTAGTGAAGGAATCCAGGCATTTGTTCAACAGGTGTTTTTAAAATTGTGCATATTATTTAACATATACTGATTTCTCTATTTAAGTTCTCAGTTTTCACTTTATTCAGTCTTGGCAGGCTGTACGTTTTTACAAACTTGTCCATTTCTTTTAGGTCATCCAGTTGGTTGTCACGTAACAGCTCATAGTGCTTTCATAATCTTTCTTTGTATTTCTGTAATATCAGATATTATTTCTACTGTTTCATTTCTTATTTTGTTTGGTTCCAGTCTCTGTATTTCTTGATAAGTCTGGCTAAATGCTTTCCTGTTTGTTAATATTTTAAAAAAATTAAAGCTTTTTATTTTATGATTTGTAATTTATTTTTCAAGTTTTATTTTATTTATATTCAAACTAATCATTAAAGATTTCTCCTTCTACTGCCTTTGAGTTTTGTTTGTTCTTATTTGTTGTTATTTTGGGTGGTATGCTTGGTCCTTTGTATGAGGTTTCTCTTGTTCCTTGTAGAAGGCCTGATTTGTTCACAACTTACCTCGTAGATTTGCTTTGATGCATTGCATTCATTTATGAAGCTGTGTTTTCATTGTAATTTGCCTCCAGGTATGATTTTATTACCTCTTTGATTTCATCATTGGCCTTGTTTTATTGTATTTTTTTAAAAGATATGGTTTTAACTCATGTTTGTGCTTTTCCTATTCTTCTTTCAAGAGTTCATGCATAGTTTCTTAGTTTTGTGTATGGAAAAATACTTGCTATAATCTATACTTGCTTAAAGTTCCTGAGGCTTATTTCATGAAATAATATGTAATTAATTCCTTAGATAACATCCTGTACACATTTGAAAAGTTCATGTGTTCTGCTTTTCTGATGTAGTGTCCCATAGTTCACCTATGTTCAAATGATCTAATATGCAGTTAAGACCTCTGTTTCCTTACAGATATTCTTTATGCATGATCTGATAATCACAATAGTGAGTTGTTGAACTCATCTACTATTATTGTTTTATAAGGAATTAATTCTTTCATGTCTACTAAAATTTCTTTTTGTACTTAGGATATATGGTGTTGGGCCATATATAATTTAATGGTCTAATTCCCAATTTTTTTTATGGATGTCTTTTTCTTTATGTAATCTCATATTTCTTTCACTTTGGCCCTTATTTTAAAACGTATTTTGTATGAGTAGAGCATTGCAATCTGCACTTTCTTGTCATTTCAATGGAATAACTTTTCCATTTATTTCAAGCCTATGTTTATCTTCCACCATAAATTGAGACTTTTTCAGGGGGAGGCAAAGATGCTGGAGCAGAAGGCTGCTCATAACTCACCCTTTCCGACAAATGCACTAAGACTCACATCCACAGACCCACTCAGCTAACCAGAGAACCTGCAGAACTGTGACAGGACATTGTCCTCCTCAATAGATAAAGATGCAAAAAATCTGGTAGTAGAAAAGGAAGAAAGAAAGAAGAAAAGGCAAAACAGATTGGGACAGGTACCATGGGGAAGGAGCAGCAAACACGGACTGGTACTAATTCACTCTGTCTCCCCTCTCAAACTCAGAGTTCGGCAGGACGGATGGTGAGCCTACAAGGCTTGGACTTGTACAAAGTATAAGTTGACTGATAGAACTAAGTTAAACAGGCACAGAGGATCCCTGTGAGACGTAGCAAATGATGCAACCTGGAAGCTGGGAGCAGGGCCATGCTGCCTGAACTGGGTGGTAGATTGGGATGGCTGCAATATGGCAGCCCGGGGGAATGGATTGGGCTTTGTGCCATGGCTGTGGGTGCACAGAGCAGAACAACCTGGGCCCTCCATAAAACAACAGGGCAGATGTGCCCTTTGGGTGGAAGGGTGCATTCCCCATCTCTGAAAATCCACAAATTCTCTAGGTGAAGAGAGTGGGGGCTCAGACACAGCCACCATACCCTCTGGTGCTTTGCACCCAGGTGGCAGTGGGGGCAAAAACTGCATCTACACCTAAGAAATTAGCAGCCTCAAGGGACAGACGGAGACTTGTCTATAGCCTGAGGCAGATAGGATCCTACTGTAATGGTTCCTCAGGGAACTTGTCCACCAAGACAAATAAGGAGCTGCATTTTGGCTCAGACCAGGGACAGGGCAGTTCCTCAGACTTCCCTGAGCCCACTTCTGGTGTGCATACCCATGGCAGAGCATACAGTGTCACAGAGCAGCAGAGTGATTGGTACGATGAGAGGGCAGGCGGCCCCCACCTTTTCAGCTGGAATGCAGCCCCTGACCATGTTGTTGAGAAAAGGCGTGATGCCCAATCCTGCCTGGTCAGTCTGCAACATCTGACTGCAGCATCGGGCAGGGCAGTGACAAGCCAGCCCAGAGAGCTGTACCTGACCTAGTGTTGGTTGTAGGAGCTATCTGCTTACTGACATGCCCTGGGATCAGCACAGATGAGGGCTCCAATGGAGGGCCTCTGGAAACACCAAGCTGAGCTTCCAAACCAGGATGAATACAGAAAGATTTCACATTAAATGTACACAGTCTCCAGGAGGACACTCAGCACCCTCTTGTTTTAATCTGTTTTTCCGGTTCCATTTTCTATTTTCCTCCTAATTTCTATTTCTATTGCAATTATATATACCCCCATTTTAATGCCTTTGAAATTTTAAAAAATATTTTTATTATTATTAACTTTCAAAACTCTGCTTCAACTTGCTTTTCTATTATTCATTATACAATGCCTTCAAACTTTTATTTCTCCCTTCTTTAAAATTCTTTATCTCTCTCTCTCTTTTCTGTTTTCTAAGTTGTACTGCTACATAGGCATTAGGTATATAAACCCCTTTAGGACCACAGTAGATAACTGATACTCCAAAACCACAGTGCCAGAGAGGTAGGAGCAAGATGAAGGAGCAGAGAAACCATTCCCAAATAAAAGAACAAGAGAAATCCCCTGAAAGAATGATCAGTGAATTAGACAATGATATCCTACTAGATCAAGATTTCAAAAAAGGATTGATCAAAGTAGTGAAGGAAATAAAAGAGATAGTGTTTAGAGATATAAAATACATGAAAAATGAAATGGAAGCTATACAGAGGAGCCAAGTAGAAGAGGTAAACACGTTATCTGAGATGAGGAATGATCTAAAGGCGTCACCAACCTGACTAGATAACAGAGAGGAACGAATCAGTGACTTAGAAGACAGTAAAATAGAAAGCACCCAATCAGAAGAGCTACAAGAGTAATAATGAGAAACAAATGAAAAAACATAAGGGACCTATGGGATAATAGAAAGCATGCCAATCTTGGTGTGTTAGATGTCCCAGAATGGGAGGAAAGATCAAAGTGGATAGAAAAGGTGTTTGAAGAAAACATGACAGAGAACTTCCCAAACTTAAAGAAGGAATCAGATATTGAAGTACAGGAAGCTCAGAGTGTCCCAAACAAGAAGAACCCAAATACACCCACACAAAGACATATAATTAAGATGGCGAGAGACAGGGGTAAAGAAATGACCCTAAAGGCAATAAGAGCAGAGCAAAGGGTGAGTAACAAGGGAATCCCCAGAAGTCTCCCTGCTGATTTCACTGCACAAATACTACAGGTCAGAAGGGAGTGGCAAGATATATTCAAAGTCATGAATGAAACAAATGATATACCGTAGGATACTTTGACCAGCAAGGTAATCTTTTATGGCAGAAGGAGACATAAAGTATTTCACAGACAAGAAAAAGCTACAAGAGTTTAGCAACACTAGACCCCTGCTAAAAGAAATATTGAAAGGTCTTCTCTAAAAAGAAAAGCATCAGGATGCTACAGAAAAGTGAAACTCACAGCTGTAAAGGTGATAATTCATGAATTACAAACAAAATAAACAGAAAAATTTAAAACAAGACAGAAATCATTGAGAGTGAGAGAGGGAGGAAGGAAAATAGAGAATATTTTTTTTTGGTCTTTCCTTTCAAAATTATTTTCTCAGTAGGATAGATTTGAGATCATGTTACTATCATTTTAATAAAAGCAGTTATAGTAATGGTCTACAAGACCTACAAAAAAGGGTAACAAGAAGACAAAAACTTACTGGGGAATCACTAAAACTAAACAAAATTCATGATAATACAAAGGAAAATTTCAAAATCATAAAAGGAAGATGAAAGGAATGAAGAGGAAATACTAAATCAAATGGAAATTAAGTTTAAAATGGCAATAAAATCAAACCTATTATCAATTAATGTAAATGTTAATGGACTAAATGCTCCAGTCGAAATTCATAGAGTGGCATGCTGGAAAATAAAGCAAGAACCTTCAATATGCTGCATAAAAGAGACCCATTTCAGAGAGAAGGACACATATAGATTGAGAGTGAAAGGATTGAAAAGGGTATTCCATACAATTGGGAAAGTCTAAAAGCAGGTGTTGCTGAACTGATTTCAGACAAAGTAGTCTTTAAAACAATGGCCATAACGTAAGACAAAGAAGGACATTATATAATGATTGAAGCAGTGATACAATATGAGGATAGCACACTCGTTAATACATATGCACCAAATACAGGACCACACGTACATAAAATAATTACTAACTGATATAAAGGGGAATTTATATTTGGAGATTTCAACACTGCATTAACATCACTGGACAGATCATCGAGACAGAAAATAAATTAGGCAACAGAGTAGTTAAATAATACAATACAAATAATACACTTGGTGCATATTTTCAGGGCATTGCACCCCCCAAAATAGGATATACATTCTTTTGAAGTGCACGTGGAATATTTTCCAGAATTCATGATGTACATGGGCACAATAGAAACCTCAGCAATTTTAAGTAGATAGTAATTACCTCAAGCATCTTTACAGAATGCAATGCCATGAAGGTAGAAATCAACAACAGAGAAACAAATGATAACAGTAGGAAAACATTGAGATTAAACAATATTTTATTAAAAAACCAATGTTTCAATGAAGAAATCAATGCTGAAATGAAAAAATACCTTGAGACTAAAGAAAATAAAGCACAACAACACAAAATATATGGGACACAGCAAAAGCTGTTGTGAGAGGGTAGTTTATAACGATACAGGCCTTCCTCATAAAAGAAGAACCATCACAAATACACAATTTAACCCACTAGCAGAATGCACTAGAAAAAGAAGTACAAAAAACCCTAAAATGCTGCAGAAGGAAGGAAATCATAAATATTGGGGAGGAAATAATTAAAATAGAGATTAAAAACACCATAGGGAAAAATGCAACAAATCCAAAAGCTGGCTTTTTGTAAAAGTAAGTAAAATCAACAAACCTCTTTCTAAACTCAAACAAAAGAAAAGAGAGAGAGCACGAAATAGCAAAATAAAATAGGACAATGGAGAAATTACATCAAATAAAAAAGAAATACAAAATATCATACAAAAATATTATTAAAAGTATATTGAAACTAACTGTATAATCTAGAGGAGATGGAAAATTTTCTGGAAACATACTGCCCACCAAGAATGAATCAAGAATAAACTGACCCCTTGAACAAGCAGAGCACAAGAAATGAAATCAAAATAGCAATATAAAACCACCCTAAAAATAGCACTCCTGGAGCAGACGGTTTCACTGTGGAATTCTACATAACATACAAAGAAGAACTCATACCAGTCCGTCTCAAACTCTTCCAGAAGATTGAAAAGGAAGGAATACTCCCAAAGTCATTCTATGAAGACACAATCACCCTGATACCACAACCAGGCAAAGACACTACCAAAAAAGAGGATTATAGGCCAATATCACTGATGAACACGGACGCCAAAATCCCCACCAAAATAGTAGCAATTAGAATCCAACAACACAGATAAAATATTATACATCATGACCAAGTGGGGATCATGCCAGCGACACAGAGGTGGTTCAACATATGCAAATCAATCAGTGTAATGCAGCACATCAACAAGAGAAAGAACCAAAACCACATGATCATCTCAATAGATGCAGGAAAAGCATTTGATAAAATTCAACACCCATGAATGATAAATACTCTCACCAAAGTGGGCATAGAGGGAACATATTTCAGCATCATGAAAGCTATAGAAAACAAACCTACAGCCAACATAGTACTCAATGGTGAGAAAGCCAAAATTTTCCAAATACAATCTGGGAAAAGACAAGGATGCACACTATCACCACTCCAAATCAATATAATCTTGGAAGTCCTAGCCACAGCAATCAAACAAGAGAGAAAAATAGAAGGGATGGAAATTGGAAAGAAGAGGTAAAAGTCTCAATATATGCAGATAATATGTTACTCTATATAGAAAACCCAACAAGATCCAGACAAAAATTAATACAGCTAATCAAAGAATTCAGCAAGGTAGCTGGTTACAAGATTAAGGTTCAAAAATCAGTGGCATATATTTATGCTAACAATTCAGATAATACTATAGAGCTACAGTCAACATGACAACACTTTATCAGTAGGAACACAGATATATAGGCCAATGGAACAGAATAGAGAGGTCAGAAATGAACCCACAAAAATTCGGTCAACTAATCTTCGAAAAAGGATGCAAGAAAATACAAAGAATTGAGACAGTCCCTTCAGCAAATGGTATTGGGTAAACTAGACAGCAGCATGTAAATCAATGAAGCTAGAACACCATACACAAAAATATAATCAGAATGGATAAAAGACTAAAACATAAGAAAAGATACAATAAACCTCCTTGAGGAAAATAAAGGCAAAATGTTATCTGACATACATCTCGAAAATTTTCTTGTAGAAGAAATAAAAGCAAGAATAAACAAATGAGACATAATGAAACTTACAAGCTTCTGCACAGTACAGAAACCAGAAGTGAAACAAAAAGACAACCTACGGATTGGGAAAATAATTTGCATATGAAACCGACAAAGGTTTGATCTTCAGAGTATTTAAGCAGCTCATCCAACTGAATAAGAAAAAATAAACAACGCAATCCAAAAATGGGCAGAAAACCAAAACAAGTGATCCTCCAAGGAAGACATACAAATGATCAAAAGGCACATCAGAAAATGCTCAATATCACTGATTATCAGAGAAATGCAAATTAAAACTTCAGTGAGGTATCACCTCACACTAGTCAGAATGGCCATCATTCAAAAATCCACAAATGACAAATGCTGGAGAGGTTGTGGAGAAAAGGGAACCGTCCTTCACTGCTGGTGCAATGCAGGTTGGGGCAGCCGCTATGGAAAACAGGACGGAGATTCTTCAAAAGCCTAGGAATAGACTTACCTTATGACCCAGGAATCCCGCTCCTGGGCATAAATCCAGAACGATCCCTATTTCAGGATTACACTTGAACCCCAATATTGATAGCCAGCACTATTTACAATAGCCAAGACATGGAAACAGCCTAAATGTCCATCGACAGTTGACTGGAAAAAGAAGAGGTGGAATATTTATACAATGGAATACTAGTCAGTCATATAAAGTGACAACACAAAGCCATTTTCAGCAACATGGATGCTCCTGGAGAAAATCAGTCTAAGTGAAGTAAGCCAGAAAGAGAAAGAAAAATACCATATGAGATGGCTCATCAGTGGAATGTAAAAACAAAACAAAACAAAACAAAAAAAGCCCAAATTCAAAACAGAAATAGACTCACAGACATACAATACAATGTTTTGGTTGCCAAAGGGGCAGAGGGCGGAAAGAGATAGACTGGGAGGTCAAAATTTTAGAATAGATAAACTGGATTGTACTGTATAAGACAGGGAAATGTATAAAAGATCTTACAGCAGCTCACAGAAGAAAAAATGTGACAACAAATTTATATATGTTCATTGTAACTGAAAAATTGTGCTGTACGTTGGAATTGGAGACAACTTTTTAAAATGAATTTAAACCAATTAAAAAAGTAAAAATAGAAAAAAAAACATGATCCTAAATATTACAGGTGCAAATATAAATTATAGAGGAAAAATAACAATTCAAAATTTTAGTAAAAGAAAAGATTTTGTAAATGTTTCCTTTTTAAGATAAGCAAAATCAGAATACCTCAAGCCAGGTGCATCATGAAGGAAAGGGAAATGCTCCAAAGAAATATAGTCAGAAATAAAAGAGAAATAATAATTGTTACCTAAGTTATACAAAAAAGTGTTCATTTTGTCAACACATATATGCCAATAAAATGGGCAAATTAGAAGAAATAGACAAATGTCTAGAAAGAGACAGAGATAAGGAGAAACAAATAATTTAAACAAACTGTTACTAGAAGAAAGACAGAATCTGCATTTAAAGAAATTGTTGAATATTAGTGCAGATATAAACATCTAATGTGGAGAACTGTACAAAAATACAAAGCAGAACTTACAGTCTTCAAACTATTCAAAAATTTTGAAAATGTGGGAAACTCCCAAATAAATTCTATGAAGATTTCATCACCTGAATAGCAAAGCCAAAAACAAAATACAGGCAAAGACAACTTCAAGCCAATATATTTGATTGATTTAGATGCAAATATTCTACAAAATATTTTTAGCAAACTAGTTCCAGCAATACCAAAAATGAATCATACACCATGATCAACTTGGATTCATTGCAGAGTCACAAGAGAGGTTCAACATACACAAATCAATAAGTTTGAAGCACCACATTAACAAAAGTAAAAGAGAAAATGACATGGTTATCCCAATAAATCCATCAAAGCATTTCACAAAATTAAAAATGTATTCTTTAGAACAGCAACAACAACAACAACAACAACAACAACAACAACAATAGAAACCTCTTACCAAATTAGGATTCAGGAAACATATCTCAACATAAATAAAGTGATTTATATACAGAACCACATACAACATAATATGCAGAAGTGAAAAACTGAAAGCAAAATTAAGGACTACGACAAGGATACCCACTCTCACCATTTTTAATAAACACAGTATGGGATGTCCTAGCAACAGCAATCGGAATAGAAAAAAATTTATTCAAGTTGGATTGAATGATGTAAATCAGTTATTAATTTAGGTGACATAATAATCTATATAGAGAACCCTAAAAATTCTCCACACCAGAACAACTGAAACTAATAAAGACATTTAACTAATTTGCATGATTCATGACTAATATAAAAATACTGTCACATTTCTTTACACTAAAAATGAAATATTCCATAATTTTAAAAAATCCATATGAAATCAGATCAAAAAATGAAAAACCTATGAAAAAACCAAGATAATAAAATCCAAAGGACACTGTTAAATAAATTTGAAGATGATGCAAAGTAATGGAAAGAAATACCAAGGTCTTAGTTTAGAGGAATTAATATTGTTAAAATATACATACTACAAAAGATGTCTACAAATAAAAAGTGATTCAGATAGATATACATGATATTTTCCACAGAAATAAAAACAGTCCTATGATTTGTATGGAAATGCATAAGAACCAGATCTGCAAATCAAGCAATCAGGAAAAAGAACAAAGTTGGAGGCATAAACCATAACCCTCCCAGATCTCATAATATATTACAAAATTACAGTAATCAAAACAGCAGATTAATGGAAAACAAACAAACAACTATATCACTGGAACAGAACACAGAGGCAGAAATAAAACATCACATCTATGGTCAACTAAATTATGACAAAGGAAACAAAAATATACAATGCCTAAAACACAGATTTCAGCAAGTCATGCTGAGAAAGCTAGACATCTACATGTAAATAAATGTTTTAAATATCTGAATCTAGTACATGACACAATAAAACTCCTGGAAACTAACATAGGCAAAACAATAGATAAATTGTACTAAAATATTCCTATGTCACTCTCGCAATCTGAAAACAATAAAAGCAAAATAATCAAATAGGTCCTAATTAAACTTAAAATCTTCTACACAGCAAAGTAAACAGAATGAAAAGATGAACTTCCAAATGGGAGAAAATATTAGGAAACAGTGCAATCTACAAGAGGCTAATTTCTAAAATACACACATCGTTCATGCAACTCCATTTCAAAAATCTACAAACAACTCAGCCAGAAAATGAGCAGAAGACAATTCTCTAAATAAGACCCACAGATGACAAACAGGAACATTAAAACATGCTCACATTACTAATCATTATACAAAGGCAAGATAAACATAAATTAATGTTTTACCTCACACTAGTGAGAAGGGTTGTCATCAAAATGTCTACAAATAATAAAGACTGCAGAGGTTGTAGAGAAAAAGGGACTGTTGGTGGAAATGAAATTTGGTGCAACCACTTTGGAAACAGTATGGAATTTCCTTTAAATAATAAAAATAGACCTATCATATGACCCATCAATCCCACTCCTGGGCATATAAAACATAAAACCTGAAAACAAAGAATCCTAGGGTAAAACATAAGAAGTACACTTGACTTAATTTGATTCTTCATATGTCTCCTCTGGCAAGGGAAGCAGAAGCAAAACTAACAAAATATGATTGTATCTGTCTAAGCCAATTTACACTGCAGAAGAAATGATCAATATAATGAAAAGTCAACCAACACAATAGGAGAATATATTTGCAAGTGATATTTTCCAATCAAGTGTTAATATCCAAAATATATGGCAAACTCATAAACAAAAACAACACAAACGACCAAACAATCCAATTAAAAAAAATGTCCATAGGAACTGAATAGATAGATCTGAATCAATTTTCTGTAGAAAACATACAGTTGGCTAAATGACAAATGAAAATATGTTCAGAGTTTTAAATTATTAGGAAAGTAATAAACCATAAATGAGACAAGACCTCACACTTGTCAGAAAGCTCTCATCAAAAAGAAAACAAATAGATATCAGTGAGACTGTGAAGAAAATGGAACACCGTGCACACTGTTGATAGGAATGCAAAGTATTGATTCCATTGCATATAAACATCAAATTTTCTTCATCCAGTTTTCTGTCAAGGGATGTTGGGTTTGTAGGCCCCTGGCTGAAGTCTCTAGAGAATAAGTCCATGGGCTGAACTGATAAACAAGCTGTGAGGAATGTCACATATCCAGGCTGGATAACAAATGGCCTACTCAATGTATTCATTATATATGGCTGGATAGCCTATGCTGGGTAAGATCCTCAGAGGAGGACAACCTTAGACAGGCACAGCCTGCTGGATAAGAGATGGCCTTCTTAATTAAGTTCTGTGATGAACGTTAAAACAATCATTTATCATTAAAATTCTGTGCTTACTGCGGGAGCATGGGGAAATAAATAGCTAAAGATTATTAACATTCTTATAACTTAGATGATACGTGAGGCATTGTGCATGTCCTATATAAACGCTTTTTCTAAGAATCAATAAACAGAGAACTGCTTCGCTTCTCTCCACACAGTGTTTGTGTGTATATGATATCGTGCCACTGACAGTATTAATTTAATTTGTTGGGATTATCTTAAAAGGATGTTGCAATGTATATAATTCTCTTTCTGCACCTATTGAGATGATTATGTGAGTTTTATTACTCATTTTATAAGTGTGGCATGTCACCTTTATTTATTTGAATATTTTGAAGTATCATTAAACCCAGGGATAAATCCCTTTACTCATGTATGTGCATGATACATTAAATGTGTTGTTGAATTCATTTTGCTTGTGTCTTTTTTAGAATTTTGGCACATATTTACATCAGGGATAATATTCTATATTTTGCATATAATATCCTTTCTAGCATTGTTATGCAAAAATCTGGTATCATAAAACCAGTTTGGATACTTTCACCCCCTTCAAATTCTTGGAAGTGTTGGGGAAGAATTGGTGAGAAATTTTCTTCAAATGTATGACAGAATTCACCAGTAAAGTCATCTTGTATATATTTTCTGGTTTGGGATGTTTGGATTACTGATTTACTCATACACACTTTTGCTCTATTTAACTTTCTAATTTTTTCTTGATTCAGTATTGGAAGACATATGTTTATGGGAATTTGTCTTTTGTTCTAAATCATTCAAATTGTTGGCTAGTGGTAATTTCTTATGATGATATGCATCTATACATCAGTTGTAATATCTTCTCTTTTATTTATAATTTTATTTGAGTCTTTATTTTCTTAGCCATACTAAACGTTTGTCCACTTTATGTTTAAAACAAACAGACTTAGGTATTTTTTTATCTTTTCAATTATTTCTCTTGTTATTTGCCTTGCTCTCATTCATTCAATTTTCTTCTTTATTCTTTCAGTTTTCTCCTAGATTTTTGATGTGTAAATTTAAGTAGTGTGAATCTTTGTATTTCTATTAATTTTAAATATTATTTATTTATTTATTATTTATTTTTTTATTTATGTATTTATTTACTTACTTACTTACTTACTTATTTACTTATTCATTTATTTATCATTGAAGTACTGCCATTTACAACGTGTCAATCTGTTGTGTATAGAACAGTGTAACACTTCATGCATATATTTGTGTGCCTATTAAGTTTAACTTCACAATAGTTCACATACTACCATGTGTCATACAAAAGAAATTTTGATAACATCTATTTTTATATTTAGTGGATAACATTTATAACTCTACAGCTCCCAAATATATCCTCTCCTAGCCCCTTTCAGCAGTAAACATAAGATTATTAAGTAGATCTGCAAGTGTGTTTCAGTTTTGTAGATGAAATCATAGTGTTCTCATTCAAATTTTTTTTAAGCTTCTACATATATCGTCATGAATTATTTTTCTTTCTCTTTCTGGCTTAGTTCAATTAGGATGACACTTTTGGGGACATCCATTTTGCTGCAAATATCATTGTTTTATCATTTTTTATGGCAGAATATTTTTCCATTGTGCAAATATGGCATAAATTCTAAATACTGTTATCTGTTGGTGGACAATTAGGGGGCTTCCTTGTCATTGCTGTTGTATATAGCACTGCTGAGAACATTGGGTTGCAGTTGACATTTTGAATTAGGGTTCTCTTTGATATATACCCAGAAGTGGGTTTGCTGGATCATATGTTAAGTCTATTTTTATTGTTTTGAGGACTCCCCATCCTGTTTTCCAAAGTGACTGCACCAAACTACATTCCTACCAACAGTGTAGGGGGTTCCTTTCTCCAGAGCTTACCAAGAATTTATTGTCTGTGAACTTTTGAATAATGGCCATTGTGACTATTGTGAGGTGATACTTCAATATAGTTTTAAATTGCCCTTCTCTGAAAATGATTGTGAGCAATTTGTTTTCATATATCTGTGTTGCATTTGTATGTCTCTAAAAGACAGTAGCTTGTTTAGGGCTTCTGCCAATATTCAGATTGCATTTCTTGTTTTTTTTAAGTGTTATTAAAAGTTTGTTTGAACCCTTCATATTTTGGAAATTTTGCCTTTTTCAGTTGCATCACTTCTAAATATTTTCTTAATCCTTTAGGTTGTCATTTTGCTTGGTTTATGGTTCCCTTTGCTGTGCAAAAGCTTATAAGATTAATTAGGTCCTATTTATTAATATTGATCTTACATCCATTACCTGGGTAGGCTGTTCTAGGAGATTATTGCTGGGATTTTCTCAGAGAGTTTTGTGTATGTTTTCTTCTAGGAGATTTACTGTGTCTTGCCTTACATTTACGTCTTCAATTCTTTTTGAGTTTATTCTTGTGTATGGAGTGAAGGAGTGTTCTAGCTCCATTGCTCTATATGCTGCTATCCAGTTTTCCCAACACCAGTTGGTGAAAAGATGGTCTTTTCTCTGTCATATTCTTCGCTACTCTGTAAAATATTAAATGAACATTGGCCTTTAGATTTATTCCTAGGCTCTCTATTCTGTTCCATTGGTCCATAAGCCTGTTTCTGTACCTATATCATGGCTTTTTGATTATTGTAGCTCTGCAATATTGTATGGAGACCAGGCAGGTTATTCCTCCAGACTCTTTGTCTTCAATATTGTTTTGGAAATTATAAATCTTTATTGTATCTATTTAAATCTAATGATCATTTGTTTCAGTCTTAAAAAGAACTGTTTTGTATAATTTGATAGGAACTCAGATTAAGTCTGTGGAGTGCCTTGGGTAGTATGGCCATTTTACCAATATTATTTCTTCCATTACGAGACCATTGGTTATCTTTTCAATTCTTCAAATCTTTCTTGATTTCCTCAATCAATGATTTCTTGTTCTCCATGTATAAGTCATTCACCACATTGGTCAGAGTTATTCTTCAGCATTTTATAATTTTGGGTGCAGTTATAAAAGGGGTTGTTTCTACATTTGTTTTCCTGTTGATTCAATGTTAGTGTAAATAAGTGTAATTGGTTTTTGTACATTACTCTGGCTGCCTTGCCCAGTTCCTTTTTTAAGCGTATTTTTTTTTTGGAGCTTTTACAATTTTATATATAGAGTGTCATGTCTGCATATCGTGAGAATTTTACATCTTCTTTTCCAGTCTGAATCCTTTTATTTCTTTTTCTTGCCTGACCGTTGTGGCTAGGAATTCCATGACTATATTGAATTGAAATTGTGATAATGGTCATCCTTGTCTTGTTTTAGGTTTTTGTGGGAAGTGTTCCAGTTTTTCACCATTGAGTATTATGCTGTCTATATGTTTGTCATAAATAGCTTCATTATGTTGAGATATGGTCGCTCTATGCTCACTGTGATAAGAACTTTTATTGTAAATAGGTGTTAAATTTTATCAAATGCTATTTCTGCATCTACTGAGATGACAATATCGTCTTTGTCTTCTCTTTTGTTGATATGGTGTATCACAATTGATTGATTCATTTGCATATGTTCAACCATCCTTGTGTTCCTGGGTTGGACCTAATTTGTCCATGGTTCATGATCTTTTTTTTACATGATTTTGGATTCTGTTTGCTAACAATTTCTCAAGGACTTTTACTTCTATGTTTATCAATGATATTGGCCAATAGTTTTCTCTTTGGGGTAGTGTCTTTGTCTGGTTTTGGTATCAGGTTGATGTTGGCATTATGGTGTGAGTTTGGGAGTACTCTCTCCATATCAATCTTTTGGAAGAGTTTGAGGGGGACTGGTATGGATATTTCTTTGTATGTTTTGTCAAATTCCCCAGTGAAGGTTTTTGGGTTTGAATTTTGTTTGCAGAGATTTTTTATTTTATTGATAATTCTATTCCATTTCTGGTGATCTGTCTGTTCAAATGGCTAACTTCTCCTTGATGCAATATTGGTGGGCTGAATGTTTCCAAAAACTTCTGCATTTCTTCCTAGTTATGCAGTGTTTTTCCACACAGTTGCTCATGGTATTCCCTTATGATATTTGGTAAATTTGTTGTACTCTTTGTACTTTCTCCATTTTCATTTCTAATATTATTTGTGTTCTCTCTCTCTTCTTGTAGGTGAGCCTGTCCAGAGATTTGTCAATTTTGTTTACTATTTCAAAAAAGAGATTGATTTTTTCTTTTTTTAATCTCTATTTCAATTCTTTCTTCCTTGATCTTTATTTGTTCCCTCTTTCTGTTGACTTTTGGTTTTGTTTGCTCTTCTTATCTTTATTAGTATACATAGAAAGTTAGATTTTTTATTAGAAATTGTTATTCTCCTTTGAGGAGTGCCTTGTCACTATGAACCTTCTTAAGCCTTCTTTAACAGTATTACATAGACTTTGTGTTGTGTTTTGTCATAATTCTCAAGATATTTTTTAATTTTTTCTTTTACTTCATCACCTCCCCCCCTTGTTTTAGTACCATATTTTTTAATCTGGATGCTGTCATTTTTTCTCCCTGTTTTTCTGTGATTGATTACTAGTTTCATGGTATTATACTCAGAAAAGATGCTTGAAATAATTTTTATCTTCTTAAATTTGTTGAGGCTTCTGGAGTGCCTGAGTACATAATCTTTCATAGAAAATGTTCCTTGTGCACAGGAAAAGAATTAATATTCTGTTTTGGGGATAAGTACAGTTTTGAAAATATCAAGCATCTCCAATTATTTTATAATGTATTTTAGTATCTTTGTTCCCTTATTAATTTTCTGTGTGAAAGTCCAGTCCAGTGATGGTAATGGGGAGTTATAGTCTCCTACTTTGATTGTGTTCCCAGGGATTTCTCTATATTTAACTATTAGTGTTTGCTTTATGTGTTTATGTGCTCCTATAATGAGTGCATATATCTTAATGAGTATAATAGCCTCATTTTGATTTGCTCCTTTAATCATTATATCATGTACTTTTTTATCTTTCTCTATGGCCTTTTTTGTAAAGTCTCTTTGTGTGAAATCAGTACTGCTAGTCCTGCTTTCTTGTCATGTGCATTTGCATGGAATATATTTTTCCACCTTCTGTCTTTCAATTGATGTGTGTTCCTCTTACTAATGTGGGTCTCTTCTTTGCTTCATAATGTAGGGTCTTGTTATATTATCCCATCTGACAATATATATATCTTTTAATTATATTGATAAGTCCATTAATATTTGTGATAATTTTTGATAGACTGGTGTTTATTTCCATATTGATCTTCATTCTCCAGTTGATTTGGTATTTTCTTTTTGTTCATTTCTTTTTGTTTCTGTGGCTTGATAAGTTTTCTTTTATTATCTTGGTTTCTTTTAGGCTTTGTGACTTCATTGTAAGCTCTGTACTTATGGTTACCTTGTTTTGTATGTATATTGAACCATACAATATATGTTTATTTTAACTGATAAGAATACAAACTCAAACCCATCCTGCAGAGAACAGAAACAAGAAGAAAACACTTTGTATTTTCCTGTTTCACTCTGTGACCCTTAAAAATTTTGATGTCCTCTATTACCACATCATATTTATTCTGTTGTAATTCAATGTAGAATAAAGATAATAAAGAAAATAACTTTTTGTAGAACTGGATTTACTACAGTTTACTGATACAGAACATAGCTTTACTTACAATTAGTGCACAAGACACTTGTCTAAAAATGCTGTATTATACTAACAATGCCAATTGCTTCAGGACTGAGAAACATATTGCTTACTAAAATGCATTACCTGGTCTTTTCCACCCCAACCGACATATACTGATATACATTTGTTTTTTGATTGTTTGTTTGTGTACCCCTTAATGGAGGCACTGATTATGGAACCCAGGATCTTGTGCATAAGTCTATTTATCAACATCATTTTTGAACAATTAACAGAAGTACCAAGAGTATGGATAATAAATATGACAAGAAAATTTATTACTTCCAGGGACTGAAAATACTGAGTGAAAGAATGGCAAAAATAAACATTTGTAAATATACAATAAGATTGTCTCTTTTGCAATTTTAATGTAGAATTTTATATTACATTTGTTTCAATTATAGCACTGAATTAAAATTTAAAACAAATATTCCCACTTTGGGATTCCTTAAACTTGATTTATTAATCTATTTCATTACATAAATATTAACCATTTATTTATAAAGATAACAAATAATCTGATATTTATTCTTCTCATATTTAGAATATAGAGCTACTTATTCTAAAGTACACAGATAAATACCTACTTCCAATTCCAAATCAAATTATGTATCAATATAATTACAAATGATGATGAAATATTTATACCTTTTCTGCAAAGGTTTTACACAAATTTCACTTTAAATTCCTAAACTTTAAAATTATTTTATATATTTTCTGCATTATTTATACAATGTTCACAAATCTGTTATAAATTTTTATGTACAAAAGGATGGAGAATGGTTTTATTTCATAGACCCAAATATTTAATTGTTTAAAAAGTTTCTGTGTGGATAATATTTGCAGATCACACTATAAAAATAAGCATCTTATATGCTTCATTTTAACTGGATGAAAGAGAAATAAAACTGGCTGAAATTTTCACTTGAGTTGATAGGAGACCAGTCGTTTTGTGTTGTCACAGCTACTCAGGTTGAGAATCATTGTGATGGCCTAGCTGTTTATTTCTGTAGGCCTGCCAAAGCAGCATTTGAATCTGCAGTGCTCAAAACCATGCAGATTAGAAAAGCAGCTGTAGAAAAAGTTATATGAAATGGCACATGTTTCTTAAGAAATTCAAGATGTGTCTCATAAAGATGGACCAACTGGTTCAGGAAACTCCGGTAGATCTCTATTGTGTGATCAAACAATTTCTGGGGACTTGGACATGAGGCCTATGATTGAAGAAAATGTTTTTCAGAATTTTTCTGAAGAATCCTTTTTAAAAAACACCATGTTACACACATTGTGTTTCTGAACCAGATGAAGAAAATGAATTTCGTTCTCAGATATTTCCCAGAAATCTCTGGAAAATGGTTGGGAGTGACCACTTTAAATCCATCTGGTGGGATGATAATGGAACTTCCATAGTGATTGATGAAGATGTCTTTAAGAAGGACGTTTTGTAAAGAAAGGACCCTTTCAGAATATTTGAAACTGGAAGCATGAAAAGTTTACTTAGACAGCTTAACATTTATGGGTTTAGTAAAGTGCATCAGAATTTTCATAGATCTGCTTGTCTAGCTGACTTTCTTGAAGAATAAAAAGAAGCCTCTTTTTTAAGCAAAGTATTCAGAAACTTAAGTTACCTCTTAGTAACTTATGTATAAAATTTTATTTTGTATATCAATCTATGGTAATATAAATATAAAGTGAGATTTTGAAAATTGTATAGAACTACTGAGGATAAAACATTTTTTTCTAAAAAATGTGGACAGTGCCTTAAGTATTCAGATTATAAGAAACTTGCTGGCAACTATGAATCATACCAGAAATCTAAATAAATGTTTTAAAGCTGCTTTTAAAAAGCAGCATTCACCATTACTGCAAATGCTAACTTCTTAAATTTGATGACTATACTATTTAAATTAGTATTTTCCAAATAAGGAACATCATAATATCGTCAGCAATATTCATATTTTGTTGATATTATCTTTGAATAGTAAACGTGAATTCTGAGGTTTTATAGGTTAGGCTTATTGTAGTGTTGTATTTTGGTTTAAATAATTACTAAAATCTTTCTACTTTGGTTGTAGCTGCAGTTCTATCATAATACAAATTTTAAATGAGGCTGTCCTCAGTTTTAGTGAGAATAAAAAGAAGTGTTGGGATTAAAATTGCCTCTCTGGTGTCTTCATTGACTGAAGATTTCAACATGAAGAACTATAAAACAGTGGGTAATGTTGGTAATCATAATTCTGTTTTTCTGGCTGACACTAGTTGAGAAAGTCCATTTTTACCTTCTGCAAATTTAATCATGCCTCTAATAAGAAAGCCGTCTACTAGCCACATAATTGGTGATACAACTACCTCGATCAGAGGTGATTTTTCTCCTCCATCATCAATGTCAGTTAGACAACCAGAACAAATAGCATTGGATCAACGTGCTATTTTAAATCAGTTGACCACTCTCCACGGGCACTCTCAAAGCAGCTACACTGAAGCAAAAAGCCGGATTGTGAACTTCATTACAACTACAACTTCTAATTTTCAGTAGAGCAACTTATCTCCCATACAGAGGAATTATTTTGGACTGATGGTGGAGCCTCCTATTTTTCCAAATACATACCACAACATATCTGCCAATGAAGGGGGTTTTTCGAAACTTCAATCCGGGAGCAGCCCACTTTTTCCCGTGCCAGTGATAGCTGATACATCAGCTACCTCTCTTTCAAGGCCAACTCATCAGCCATCTTCAGTATATGAACGTCATCCTAATCACAACTGAACTACAAGTGGATTACCAGATTATGCAGGATAACAAAGATTAAAATTGATGTTGGCAAATGTCAACAAATATCTTCAATTTTTTAATTTGAACAATAAACATAGATGTGTACCTGTATTTACCTTATTTTTTTAAGTAGTTTTAAGAGTTAAAAGGGAGACTAAGTTACTATTTAAAGAAAAAATGAGATATTTGATTGATTTGATCATTTGATGGAAAAATATGGGAGTTAATTTTAATAATTTCTTGTAAGGAAGAAGAGAAAATGGAAGAATTTGGAAAAAGTTTTAAAAATGGAGAGAGGGAAAAATACTAAGTGGTTTCTGGTTCATTCTGGAAAGTAATAAATGTGTTAAGTTAGGATGGGTTGGAACAGAAGATAAATGCAGGAACCGGCCCAGGGATCATGGTCTCTATTATGTCATCCCTGGAATCATAAACGTCACATCATGTAGTCTCAGATGGCACATTCAGCATGTGGTAGAATTTAAGAAGTAATTTCACCTATGGTCTTTTTAGTGCTTTTCTCAAAGCATTCCAATTGGTGCTTTCATTTCCTGCCCTCAAGAGTCTATAGTATATTTTCTAGTCGATACTTAATGTTGCATTTATTTTCCAGCCAAAGACATGCTTACGACCTCATGGTGGCAATTAATGCCTTTCCAAATCTGAGCCCACAAACTCAACTTTGTTTAATCATTTCTTTATACATCTGGCATCTGCCTATCTTGGCATATCTTTATGTTTCACTGTATCTGGAGATACATCCAGGCAAATGCTTGTTATTTATGTTAGCTGCAACCTCACCACTTTTGCTCCAGCTCATCCTTGGCATTTGGATGTCCTCCTTTAACCTACTTAGACTTTGCCAGTCTCAGTACAGAAACTACCTCCTTCAAATGTTTTCTGTCTATCTGCCTTTCCTTGTCTAACTTGGATACCAGCACAGTAAGCACAGCACATGCCACAGGATGCATCTCAGAATTTAGTGAATGAAAAATACATGTTGACTTTAAGCAAAATCTACTTTCCTGAAACAACAAAACTCTCATGGTTTTCAAACTATTTCTTTATGGTCTTCACTCTTCACCACAAAGTAGCTCTTTTCATAGCCCAAGGACTAGTCTCTCAAGACAGTAAGTGGAGGTAGGTACAGGAGACAAAGTATTATTTTTTTCTTAATTCATGCCTCCAAAGGGCTAAAGCATTCCATTCTCATTTCCTGGAATTTTTCTGTTTTCTTCATCACCCACCCACCCCAAAATAGCTGATTCTCTTCTCCATACTAATAACTATACTGCATTCTAATTAATTTACTTCTTAGAATCAGAGCTTTGTCCAGAAGAGACATTGCTATTGCAAACATTTAATGTAGGTTTATGCAACCCACATAAATTGTGCCCCTTCTAACCTTCACACAGACTGTATCTAAGAGGTACTAGACCCTTGGTTGGGGTAGTCGTATTCAGTAACCAAGTTGCAATCTAAAATGTGTGGAATAGAAGGAGGTGAGGGTGGTGGAATTAAAAATTTGTCCAAATGCATGACTACCAATTTTCTGCATATATTAGGAAATATAATATATTCATGGAAGACTTTGAGTATTTCCCATTAATTTAAATAAAAGGTGAAATATTTTCAGAATGTGAAATGCCCTGTAATTCTGGAGAATTTGTAGGCAACGCCAGGGTGTCTAAGGCTTCTGCTCATAATCATGCAGAAAGTGTCAGCTGATAAGACTGGAATGGCAACATCGAGTCCTGAAAATATGTCACCAGTTTTGAAGAAAGCTTTTGATAATCTGGAGAAAGGGCAAATGGGCCAGGGAAAGCTCTTGCTACATCCCACAAATATGTCCTTTATCAAGAGAAGAAAAGAGACCACTTGCAGCAGGAAAGCTGTGCCTGGACAGCAGTAGCTGTTCCTACAACAGAACCATCAAGCTTTTAAGTCTGTCAGCTCAGCTCTGACGGTGGATATGTTGTTGCTTACATTAGCAGTCTCGGGTTCAGATGGGCTGGTTCAGCAGCTATTTTCCAGCTCTCTTATCAGACAGTATGTCTTATCGTGATCATCTTAACAAGGTTCTATACTGATAAGTCAAAAGCTACAGTTTACTTTCAAAATTACAAATCCTAAAGAAGAATATTGTTTGTCCAACTGTAGTTTTCAACCTGGGAAAAGCTTGACTATTGGCAAAAGTACAAAAGTTGTCTGGTGCTTTGAAAACTATACTCTGAGCTCTGCCCACAGAACTCTTCCCAGTAAATACTACAAATCTGTCTACCACTGTGTGTGTGTGTGATGATGGACTATAACCAGTAACTAAGTTCGTCTTAGTTGAGTCATCAGTAAATTATTATTCTGCATCTGGCAGAATCTCTGTGAATTAAGCATTTCTTTGAGCCACCAGATTTTCTTCTGATCAGGGAGAGGTATATTATATTTCTCCCAGTATACTAATTGTTACTTTTTCATTGAATCCCGAGCTGATGCTAGGGCCAAACCACTGAAACCTTGAATTGGACTGAGGCATATACATTCTCCAGTCCCCAGAGCCCAGCACAGGTCTGTGTCTCCTTTTTAATTAAAGCTTATGTCTAATTTTTTTTTCATCTAATTCTCATTGTTGACACAACTTATTTTGTCTTTGATCACCCCTTGAGTAATTTAAAGAAACTGAACCACTGACTTATTCCCGTTCACCTAGAAATTGCAATAACCTTTTTTCCTTGTACAACTGGAATAGAGTGAGCATAGTCATCATTTTGAAAGCCGTCCTCAGTCCTAATAATGCAGAACTTTTACACTTCTTTGCCCAGCACTTGAGAAAGAATGTTTGTCGTGGATCTCAGGGATTATCCTCACATCCCGTAATGCAACCATGAAAAAACAACACATTGTTTTCCAAAATCAATTCTTTGTCAGTATTGCATTCCCATTGCAAATCAGTTAAGAATGGTAGGTTTTCTGAGATTTTACCATGCTGAGATTATTAGCAACCTAGCATGTTCATTTCTTACAGATGCTGTCGGGGAGATGAGACCATCAGTCAGAAACAGTGAACTTTATCACTCACAGCAAAGAGCAGCCAGTTTCAACTTTGTATCCATTCCCTAATCTCAGATGAATTCATAGAGTGAAATTTTGATGCCTAGTGAAGCAGTGGGCTGTTAACATGAAGAAAGTTAAAGGCATAGTAAAACACTAATTTTATTAGTTTCTTTATGAATTATTTATTTGAATCACTTATTTATTAGTATCTTTACCTAGGATAAGTATATCATGACTCAAGGTTACTTGCTGCAGAAACAATCATCATAAATGACATGGGAATATGTGAATATTGACATTCCATTCTTCCTTCTGCTTCTATTGAGATATAATTGGTGTAGAATATTGTGTAAGTTTAGGTGCACAGGATAGTGATTTGATTTACAAGTATCATGAAATAAATATCATAGCAACTTTAGGAAGAATTCATTATCTCATTTAGATACAATATTAAAGAGATACAATTTGCCTTTTGGTTGTGATGAGAAAACATATGGTCTATTCCCTTAACAACATTGATATATAACATAAAGCAGTATTAATTGTAATTTTCATGTTACTATCGGGCATCCCAAGACACATTTATTTTACGGCTGGTGGTTGGTAGCTTTTTAGTGCATTAATCAAATCCTCCTTTCCCAACCCCTGCCTCTGTTAACTACAAATTTAATTTTTTTCTGAAATTATGTTTGTTTTTGAAGGGTACTTTAATCTATAAACTGTTTTAGTTCCTCTTGCACAACGTACTGTTTGCTATTTTTAGTATATTTGAAACTGATCACTGGAATATATCTAGTTATGATATGTTGCTATTTAAAGATATTTCATAGTTATATACTATTCCTCATACAGCACATTTCTTGCCCCTGACTCATTTGTTTTGCAACTGGAAAATATTTTCTCTTAATTTCCATCAAATATTTCTTTTTCTTCACACCATTTCCCTCCTTCTTGTGAACAACCTGTTTCTTTGTATATCTATATCTCCTTTTCTGTTGTGGTATGTTCATTTCTTTTAAATTCCAAATATGAGTAAAATCATACAGCATTTGTCATTCTCTTTCTGACTTATATCACTTAGCATATTACCCTCTTGGTCTACACATTTGTTGCAAATGAAGAAGTTATTCATTTTATAGCTGAGTAATAACCCATTGTATTTTTATCTGTGTGTGCATATATATATATATATATATATATATATATAAAGTATAAAAATAAAAAATATAGATGGGTAGATATATATAGTATAAACACACATTTTCTTTATCCTTCATCTACTGATGAACAATTAATTTGCTTCTATTTCCTCTCTATTGTAAATAATGCTGCAGTGAATATATGATTGAATTTATCTTTTCTAGTTATTGTTTTTAATTTCTTGAAATAAGTATCCAGATATGGAAATGTTGGATTATATTTCATTCTTAATTTTTAGATAAAACTGCATACTGTTTTCCACAGTGGCAGCACAAATTTACATTTACTTCAGCAGTGCATCAGTTTTGTTTTTCTTACATCCTCACCAACACTTTTATTTGTTATCTTTTTGATAATATTCATTCTGACAGGACTGACATACAATCATTTTGTGTTTTTCACTTGCATTTTTCTGATGGTTATTGATGTTGACCAGTTCCTTATGCCTGTTGAATACCTTTCACAAATGTATATTCATTTTTTGTAATGGGCTAAATGACCATAACTTTGTGATTTCATTTTCAGGCATTCTTTGTGTTCCATTATTTTTTTGTTGTGTGCCACTACCATATTATTTTTATTACTGTAGCTTTGTATTATAGTTTTAAATAAGGAAAAGTGATACATCCTCATTTTCTTTGTCAAATATGTTTCTGTTTAATGTTTTCTCTTCTTTTCTTTTTTTAGTGATTTCAACCCTTTTGTGTTTATATGTATATTTTAGAATTATTTATTGTAAATTCTGAAAATGCCCTTGGTATTTTGATAGGCACTGAATTTAATTAATGTATTTTCTTGCCTAGTACTGTCATTTAAACAATATTTTTCCTCATCAGTGAACACAGTATATCCTTTCATCTGTTTGCATTATCTTCAATTTCTGTTATAAATATTTCATAGTTTTCTGTGTACAGGTCTTTTACCTTCTTGGATGGATATATTTCCAGATTTTCCTTTTTGTAATGCAACTGTAAATGAGACACTTCCCTCACTTTCTCTATCTGTTAGCTTGTTGTTAGTGTACAGAAATGCAAGATTTCTGTATGTTAATTTTACATTCTGAAATTTTACCAAATGCATTGATAAGCCCTAGTAGTTTTGAGGTGCCATGTATAGGATTTCTGTTTAAAGTATGTCGTCTGCAAACAGATACTTTTACTTCTTTTCTTAACTAGCTATATTATAGTTCCATTTATTTTGGATAGCTATGGCTGGAATTTCCAATAGAATACTGAATAAAAGTGGTAAGAGTGAGCATTCTTGTCTTCTTACTGCTCTTACAGGAAATGCTTTCAGCTTTTAATCAGTGAGTGTCATGTTACCTGAGTTCTTGCCATTTATGACCTTAACTGTGTTGAGGTATGTTTCCTCATGCCCAATTTGAGGAGAAATATAATCTTAAATTGTTAATGAATTGTCAAAACATTTTATGACTCTATTGATGTGACTATATAATTTTTATTCTTTAATTTGTAGTGTGGTGTATCATATTGATTAATTTGTAGGTAATGAATCACTTTTGCATCCCTGGATTAAAATGGACTTAATCATAATATATAATCCTGTTAATGTGTTTTTTGCTTTGCTAACATTTTAGTGATGATTTTTACATCAATGCTTATCGGTAGTATTTAACCTGTAATTTTTTGAGGTATTTCTTCCAGTTTTAGCAGTAGTGGGATACAGAAAAAATGGGGTAGGAAGCCTTCCTTCCTCTGCAAGTTTTTGGAATTCTCTGAGAAGTGTAGGTGATAGCTCTTCTCTAAATGTTTGGCAGAATTCACCTGTGAAGCTGTCTAGGCCTGGAATTTGTTTCTTGGGAGATTTTGTTTAAGTATTTATTCAATTTCATTAGTGGTAATCTGTTCATGTTTTCTATTTCAGAAGAGAAAATGGAAGAATTTGGAAAAAGACTAAAATATTCAGAGAGGGAAAAGTACTAATGGTTTCTGCTTCATCCTGGAAAGTATGAAAATTGTTAAGTTAGGATAGGTTGGAACAGGAGATAAATGCAGGAACCATCCCAGGTATCATGGTCTCTAATATGTCATCTCTGGAATCATAAAGGTCACATGATGTAGTCTCAAATGGCACATTCAGCATGTGGTAGAATTTAAGAAGTAATTTTATCTATGGTCTTCTTTGTGCTGTTCTGAAAGCATTCCAATTGGTGCTTTAATTTCCTGCCCTCAAGAGTCTACACTATATTTTCTGGTCAATACTTTATGTTGCTTTTATGTTCCAGCCAAAGAAAACTTAGGCCCACAGGGTGGCACTTATTGCCTTCCAACTCTAAGCCCACAAACTCAACTTAGTTTAGTCATTTTTTATAAATCTGGCATCTGGCTACCTTGGCATTTCTTTATGTTTCACTGTATCTGGAGATACATCCAGGTAAATGCTTGTCAACAATATTAATTCCAAACTCAACACTTTAACTCCAGCTTATACTTGGACTTTGGGTGTCCTCCTTTTACCTACTTAGACTATCGCCATCTCAGCACAGATACCACCTCCTCCAGATGTTTTCTGTCTTTCCCCCTTTCCTTGTCTAACTTGGATACCAGCACAGTAATCCAAGCACAAGCCACAGGATGCATTTTAGTATTTAGTGAATGAAAAACACATGTTGACTTTAAGCAAAATCTACTTTCCTGAAGCTACAAAACTCTTATGGTTTTCAAACTATTTCATTTTGGTCTATACTCTTCACCACAAATTAGCTCTATTCATAGCCCAAGGACTAATCACTCAAGACAGTAATTGGAGGTAGGTAAAGCAGACAAGTTATTATTTTCTTCTTTATTCATGCCTCCAGATGCATAAAGTATTCCATTCTAATTTACTGGATGTTTTCCTGTCTTTTCATCACAAACCCATCCCAAAATAGCTGATAATCTTCCCCATACCAATAATTATACTGCCTTCCAATTAATGTACTTCTTATAGTCAGAGATTTGTCCAGAAGAGACAGTGCCATTGCAAAAATTTAATACAGATTTATACACCCCACATAACTTGTGCCCCTTTTAACCTTCACACAGGATGTATCTAAAATGTACTAGCTCCTTGATTGGGGTGGTGGTATTCATTAACCAAATTGCAATCTAAAATGTGTGAACTAGAAGAAGGTGAGGGAGGTAGAATTAAAAATTTGTCCAACTGCAAGAATACCAAATTTATACTGATATTAGGAAATATAAAATATTCGTGGATGTCTTTGGCTATTTCCCATTAATTTAAAATAAAACGTGAAGCATTTTCAGAATGTGAAATGCCGTGAAATGCTGCAAAAATTGTAGGCAAGTTCAGGGAGCCTACAGCTTCTGCTCACAATGATGCAGCCAGTGTCTGCTGATAAGACAGGAATGGCAGAATTGAGTACTGAAAATATGTCACCTGTTGTGAAGAAACGCTTTGATAATGTGGAGAATGGTCAAATGGACCAGGGTGAACTCTAGCAACATGCCACCAATATGACCTTAACCAAGAGAAGAATAGAGACCACTTACAGCTGGAGAAGTTTGTCTGGAGAGCAGTAGTTCTTCCTACAACAGAAATATCAAGGTTTTAAGTGTGTCAGCGTAACTCAGATGGTGGAAATGTTGTTCCTTATATTAGCATTCTGGGGTTCAGATGGGCTGGTTTAGCAGCTAGTTTCCAGCTCTCTTATCAGACAGTGGGTCTTACCGTGATCATCTTAACAAGGTTCTATACTGATAAGTCAAAAGCTACACTTTACTTTAAAAATTAGAAATCCTAAAGAAGAATAATGTTTGTCCATCTGTAGTTTTCTACCTGGGAAAATCTAGACTATTGGCAAAAGTACAAAAGTTGACTGGTGCTTTGAAAACTATTCTCTGAGCTCTTCCCACTGAATTCTTTCCACTAAATACTACTAATCTCTGTACCACTGTGTGTGTGTGTGAAGATGGATTGTTGAGCAGTAACTAAGTTTGTCTTAATTGAGTGATTAGTGAATTATTCCTCTTCATCTGGCAGAATCTCTGTGAATTAAGAGTTTCATTGAGCCACCAGATTTTCTTCCATTCAGGGAGAGGTAGATCATATTTCTCCCAATATACTAATTGTTACCTGTTCATTGAATCCCCAGGTGATGCTAGGACCAAACCTCTGAACCCTTGAATGGGATTGTGGCATATATATTCTCCAGTCCCCAGAGCCCAGCACAGGTCTGTATCACCTTTTTAATTTAAGCTTATGTCTAAGATTTTTTCTTTTAATTCTCATTGTTGACACAATTTGTTTTGGCTTTGAACATCCTTTGAATAATTTATAGTGTCTGAACCACTGACTTATTCCCATTCACCTAGAAAATGCAATAAACTTTCTTCCATTGGACTACCTGGAATAGAGTGAGTGCACTCAACATTTTGAAAGCTGTCCTCAGTTCCTAATAATGCAGAACCTTTACACTTCTTTGCCCAGCACTTGAGCAAGAATGTTTGTTGTGGATCTCAGGGATTATCCTCACATTCCCTAATGCAACCACGAGAAAACACCACATTGTTTTCCAAAATCAAGTCTGTGTCAGTATTGCATTCTCATTGCAAAACAGTCAAGAATTGTAGGAGTTCTGAGGTTTTACCATGGTGAGATTTTTTAGCAAACTAGCATGTTCATTTCTTACAGATGCTGTCAGGAAGATGAGACCATTGGTCAGAGACAGTGAACTATTTCACTCACAGCAAGAGCAGCCAGTTTTAAATTTGTATCCATTCACTAATCTCAGATGAATACACAGAGTGAAATTTTAATGCCTACAGAAGCAGTGGGCTTTTAACATGAAAAAAGTTTAAGGCATGGTAAAACACTAATTTTATTTATAGATTTTATAGATTTCTGAGTACAGGTCCTTTACCTCTTTGGCTGGATACATTTTTTGATTTTTTTTTGTAATGCAACTGTAAATGATACAGTTCCCTCACTTTCTGTATCAGTTAGCTTCTTGTTAATGTGTAGAAATGCAAGATTTCTGTATGTTAATTTTACATTCGGAAATTTTACCAAATGCATTGATAAGCCCTAGTAGTTTTGTTGCACCATTTTTAGGATTTCTGTTTAAATTATGTCATCTGCAAACAGATGCTTTTACTCCTATTCTTAATTAGATATATTTTGTTTTCTTTTATTTTGGATAGCTACGGCTACAATATCCAATTCTATAATGAATAAAAGTATTAAGAGTGAGCATTCTTGTCTTCTTCTTGCTCTTATTGGAGATGCTTTCAGCTTTTAATCAGTGAGTGACATGTTAGCTGAGTTCTTGTCATATAAGACCTTAACTGTGTTGAGGTATGTTTCCTTATGTCCAATTTGAGGAGACATATATTCATAAATAGATACTGAATTTGTCAAAATATTTTATGACTTTTTTGAGGTGACCATATAAATTTTATTCTTCAGGTTGTTAGTGTGGTGTAACATACTGATTAATTTGTGGGTATTTAATCACTTTTGCATCCCTGGATTAAAATGGACTTAATCCTCTTAATGTATTGTTTGATTTGCTAACAATTTAGTGATGATTTTTGCATCTATGCTTATCAGTAGTATGTAACCTGTAATTTTTTGAGGTATTTGTTCCAGTTCTAGTAGTAGTGTGATACAGAAATTTGGGGTAGGAAGCCTCCCTTCCTCTCGAAATTTTTGGAATACGCTGAGAAGTATAGGTGGTAGCTCTTTAAATGTTTGGCAGAAATCTCCTATGAAGCTGTCAAGGCCTTGAATTTTGTTAGTTGTGACATTTTGTTTAATTACTGATTCAATTTCATTAGTGATAATCTGTTGATATTTTCTTTCTCATTCCATTTTGGAGATTCGTTCTTTCTTAGAAATTGTCCATTTCTTCTAGGGTTTTCATTTTTTTAGCATATAATTTGTTGTATCTTTATATGATGCTTTGTATTCCTTTGAGATAAGCTGTTAATTCTGATTTATTTCAGAGCTTATTAATCTGTACCCTCTTTTTTGCTCATGTGTCTGGTTAAAGATTATCAACATTATTTATCTTTCAAAAGCCATTATTCAGTTTGATCAAATGTTTCTGTTTTTAATCTTTATCTTACTATATTATCTTCTGACATTTCAGTTGTCTTTCCTTCTACTAATATGTTTGTTTATTATTTTGCTCCAACTTTTGGTTGTAAGAATATGTTGTAAGAGAGACATGTTTCTTATTTGTATAAGTGGGATTATTTTGCTATAAGCATCCCTATTAATACTGCTTTTCTTATACACCATGGATTTTGTTTTGGTTGTCATTTTTTTTACATATTTTTTCTTTGATTTATACAGCAATCTGGTTGTTGTTAATATTGTATGATTCATCCTCCACACTTCAGAATTTTTCTCAGGTTTTTTCTTTTAGTAAATTTCAATTCTCACAGAATCCATAAGTTTCTTCTCACAACAAGGAGAAAAATAATAAAATTTGTGCAATAATCTGAAAGACTCAAATTTTTAAAATTATTCTTAAAAATGAGCAAAGCTGTGGGTATTATCCTCCCTGACTTTATAACATACAACAAAGCTACAGTAATAAATGCATCAATATATGGCACTTAAAGAAACACATAGGTCAATGGAACAAAATAAATAGTCCTAAAATAAACCCACACACATATGGTCAATTAGTCTACAATGAAGGATGCAAGAGTATACAATGGAAAAACGGCAGTCTCTTCAACAAGTAGTTCTGAGAAAACTGTACAGTACATTTAAAAGGAAGATGTAAGAGCAATTCTTTCCATAGTATACAACATAAGATAAAAATGGATTGATTTCCTTTATGTAAAGCCCGAAACTCTAAAATTTCTGACAAAGAACAGGAGCAGAACTAACTTTGAGATAAATCATAGCAATGTTTATTTTTGATCTGTCTCCAAATTAAAAAAATTGAAAAGTAACAATTACAGTTTTTATTTTACTGAGGAAAAATAGATGTACTATGCGATACAGGGACTCTACTTGTATAATTGTGAAGTGCAAAACCATTTGCAGAGCAATGGAAACCTTCAACTAGAGATATGATAACAGACAGAATACAAGGAAAAATTTCAGACAATGAAACCAACATGATGTTAATATCCATATTATATATATATATCATATCAGACACATTATTTAAAAAACAAAACCCCAACTTAAAAACAGTTGAAAGATCTTCATGGAAACTTTTCAAAATCAGACATGTGGATGATTTTCATGCACATACAAGGAAACATAACGTTGCTATTCATTAGGTAAAAACATAAATCAAAACCAGAATTAAATGTAATCTCACAGAAACCAAAATGGCTATTAACAAAAAGTCTACAAATGACAAACATTAATAAGAAATTTGAGAAGAGGGAACCCAGGTAAACTGTTGGTGGAAATATAAATTGATGTATCCACTATTATAAACGTGTGGACAGTGCCAAGAAATCTAGAAATAGAAGCATTATATGTTGCAGCAATTCCAGTTTTTGATATAAATCTGAAAAAAATGAAAACATTAACTTAAAGGATATATTAACCCCAATGTTCTTAACATCATCATTTATAGTAGCCAAGGAAAGAAGCACAACTCAACTGCCCATCAACAGTTGATTGGCAGAAGTAGATGTGAGATATAGATAACATAATAAATAGTCATTGTCATATTAAAAAATAAAATTCTGCCATTTGGAACCATGTGACTGGACCCAGAGATTGTTGCACATAAGAAAATAAGTCATACGGAGAAAAACAACCTATGTTGTCACTTAAATGAGGAAAATAAAGATATAAGAGAAATAATCATAAAACAAGGAACAGAATGACATATACATGTGCAGTGTACCAATTACTGGTTTTCTGTTGGGACAGGGAAGAAGGATGGAGAAGACTGAAATGTGCAAGTTACTAGTAATAAATTAGAGAACCAACAGGGCTATATTTACAGCACATAGAAATATTTAAATAATTTAATTGATTTTAAATAGATTATAGGGATATATTATAGTAAAATGTGTATGTAAGTGGGAAAAACGTTAAAAAAATAAACCCAGGAAAATCAAAATATTTTATAGTACTCTGATATTAAGGGAGGTGATTTATTCAATTTCTTTACTGTTTTTATAATGTCCTTAGTAGAAATTAAGCTTTTAATTGAAAAAGTATACCCTTTTAAAAATGACATAAGTTTAAACAATTTTGTCTCTCCCCTTTCATCTACAGTCAATAAAACGTTCACATCTAAACGAAAATAAATACAACACAAAACAACACTCTGGAACGCATGTGAACAGGTAAAGTTTGGTGAACTAAAACACACAAAAGAGGCTGAAATGAGGGAAGAGCAGAGTTGGTGTCTGAAACCAAGGCCCCCTGACTAGGATATATGAGTCCTCAAGTTCAGAGAACCCAGTAGAAACAGGGTCTCATTTGTTCACAAAGCTTCGGCCTCCAACTGCAACAGTACTCATGGTCACATGTAACTAGGAGGGAGCCACAATGGAGACAGAAATTCCATCCTTCAGACACTCAGACATTCATAACATTGTCCCTACTCCCCATTCACAGTGGTGGAGAAAAGATACCTTGCAACACTGGGCATAGCAAAGGCACTTGCCTGATTCCAAATACCAACCTGTCTTTACACCTTTCCTCAATGTGTACACGGATTCTCAAGGGATATCACATAAAAGGAAGGGTTCACCGTCCCAGTGACAACAGAGGCATTAGCTACCAGAGAAGTCTTAGAAGTGACAATGAATGCAGATCTTTTATGCAGACAGTAGCGACTGGAAAGTGCCATTTTGGAATATTATCAGAGGTAGCTCAGGTAAGTAAAACCAAAAATTCTGCAATATTGCAAACTACCAGAAAGCAAAAGCAAGGACCCCAACACCCATTCTGTTACTGTGTCATCACAGCAATAATTTATCAAGATCATGACCAATCACAGTAACTTTATAGGGCACGCACACACACAGATACACAGACACAGACACCAACACAGACACAAACACACACACAGGCACCTGCGCACACACACACACTCAATATCAACCCTGCAGCAGTAAGGAACTGATATACAAGTCCAGGAGCCAACAAAACACCAATAACTTTAAGACAAAGGGACCTCCTTTAAGATACGTCATATGCAAATTGGCAAGTCAATGACATAGTAATATTTTAAAGGCAGCCAAAAATAGTTATGATAATCTACAAAGGAACCCCCTTTAGGCTATCAGTAGACTTCTGAACAGAAAACACAGGCCACGGGTAAATAACATTACATTTCAGTCTTCTGAAATAGAAATCACTCACCCAATAATACTTACACAGTTATCACTTAGATATAAAATGAAAATAAGACTTTACCAGACATACAAACCTGAATGTGACAAAAAAACAAAACTGAGACACATTATAAGAGGTGCAGAAAAGAAGTCTTCTAAGAAATATAAAGTTCCATAAATGGGCAAAATATTGACCAAAATGCTAAGGAGAGACCACGAGAAATTTGCATCTGTTCCTTTGGGTATGTTTTTAAATGCTACTATACCATATGGTTTAAAGAAAGAAAAATAGGAAATCAGGGGCAATAAATATAGATAATTCAAACTTGTAACAGGATCACAACAGTAAAAGAAATAATTTGAAACAGTAATCATAAAAGGTAAAGAGTAAAAATAAAACAATACTAAAGGAAGCTTCTATCATTGGAAAAATGACTAAATTATAAATGAGATGTTTTATTTTTAATTGTAGTACACTAGATGTACAATATTGTGTAGTTTCAGATGTACAGCATAGTTATCCTAATCACTTTGTAGGTTATATTGCATTATGAATTATTACAAAAATTTTAACAATTATTTTAAGCTATTCTGTATAATTCCATGATCTATACAGATTATCAATGTTGCTTCTCTCCTTTATGTATACTAATTTCTATCTGTCAATATTCTTCCATTAAAATCTCTCTCGCTTCCACTTTGTTAAACATAAATTTTTTCCATATCTTTGAGTCTGATTAATTCTTGTCTATCTAATCTCTTTACCTCTCCAACAAACCTGTCTGTCTATCTATCTATCTGTCTATCTATCTATCTATCTATCTTTCTATCATTTATTATCCTTCTATCTACTTACCTGTCATTTATCAAAAGATAGCTATAGATAGATGTACACAAATATTTGTTATTCTTTAGATTCCACATATAAATTATATTATATTCTTTTGTCTTTGTCTAAGTTACTTCATTAAGCACATTTTTACTAGGTCCATTCAGGATGCTGAAATAGCAATGTGTTATACATTTCCATGGCTGAGTATTATTCCATTGATTATTTATAGAAACATCATATATTCTTAAGTCCATACTCTACTGTGAACTCTTGGATCATTTCCCTGTTTTGATATTATAAACAGTGCTGTTGTGAACATTGGTTCTTCTCAATTTAGGGATTTTTCCCCAGATTTTTCCTAGGAGAGGTATTACTGGGTCATATGGTAGTTAACTTTTTAGTGTTTAAACAAATCTGAATACTGTTTTCCAAAGAAGTTGTACCAATTTACATTACTACCAAGAGTATACAAGAGATTTCTTACCTCAACATCTTCTCCAACACTTACAATTTGTAGACTTTTTGATAATAGCCATTTGACCAGTGTGAAGTGAAACCTGATTGTGGTTTTGATTTGCAATTACCTAATAATTAGTAATGTTGAGCAATTTTATCACTTGCCTGTTACTCTTCTGTATGTTTGCTTTGGAAAAATATAAACTGAGGTACTCTGCTCTTGTTTTTGATTGGGTTTTTGTTTTTCACCTTGAGTTATGTAACCTAAATCTTGTTACTTCTATTTACCTATATCTGTTAACCCCTGGTCACTTGCATTGTTTGCAAATATGTTCTCCAATTACACAGGCAGTCTTTTCATTTCATTGATTCTGTCCTAAGCTGTGCAGAAATTTTAAATTTATTTAGGTCCCACTTGCTTATTTTTGCTTTTGTTTCTTTTGCCTTAGGAGACTGATATAAGAAAATATTCCTATGATATATATCCAAAAGGGTATCACCTATATTCCCTTCTAGCAGTTTTATAGTATCAGGTCTTACATTTAGGTCCTTAATACACTTGGAATTTATTTTTTTATATGATGTCAGGAAATGCTCTCATTTCACTGTTTTACATGTAGTTGTCCAGCTTTCCCAACACCTTCCTTTGACGTGACTGTTTTTTTTCCATTGTGTACTCTTGCTTCTTTTATCATAGATTCATTGCTCATAGGTGTGTGGAAATATTTCTTGGCTCTCCCTCTGTTTTTATTGATTATATCTCTGTGACAATGACATACTCTTCTTATTACTGTAGGTTTGTATTATAGTAAGGCATCTGGGAGGGTTATACCTCCAGATTTGTTGTTTTTTGTCAAGATCATTTTGGCAATTTTTAATGGTTTCATGTAAAACTTAGAGTTATTTATTTTCTGGTTCTGTGGAAAATACTACAGCTTCGTAACAGGAATTGCCCTAAATCAGTAGGATTCCTTGTGTATTACAGCCATGTTGACAATATTAACTCTTTCAATCCAAGAGGATAACAGTTTTTTCCATTTCTTTGAATCATTTTTAATTTCTTTGTCAATATTTTATAATTTTCAGTGTTTAGAACTTTCACATATGTGGTTACATATATTCCAAGATATACAGGGGAATGGGATATTAAATATTGCTTTCAAGTTCCATTTTATGGTATCTCATGATTAATGTGTAGAAATGCAAGAGACTTATTTATATTAATCTTCTACTCTGTCACCTTGATGAAATTATTTATTGTTCATAAAAGTCAGTGTGGAGCCCTTAGGACTCTCTATGTAGATTGTTATGCCATCAAAACTGGTAACAATTTTGCCACTTTCTTTCCATTTTGTGTTACTTTATCTTCTTTTTCTTTTCCTTATCCTTTCTTCTATTACTATTGAACAGAAGTGGTGAGAGTAGGAATCCTTGTCTTGTTCCCGAATTTACCCAGAAGGCTTTCACCATTTCCCCTGAGTATTATAAATTGTAATAAATGGACTTTTGTATGCTGAGAGATGTTCCCATTGTACTCATTTTATGAGAATTCTGAAGATAAATGTATGTTGAATTTTGTCAAATGGTTATACATTTTTTATTGACATTGTCTTTTGAATTTTGTCCTTCCTTTATTAGATATGTGTCATGCTAATTGACTGGTGTATGTTCAATCATCCTTGTGACACTGAAAGAAATCCAACTGATCATCGTGTATAATCCTTTCTATGTATTGCTGGATTCATTTGTTGATGTTTTTCGAGGATTTTTGAATGTATATCGTTATTCATCAAGGATATTGGATTTTCATTTTCATTTTTTTTTTTTTTGGTAGTGTCTTTGACTGGTTTTGTTATCAGGGTAATGGTGGCCTCATAGAAAAACTTTCTGCATTTTCCTTCCTCCTTCATTTTCTAAAATAGTTGGGGGATAGGGGTTTTATTGAAGGCATCCAGGCATTTTGTTCAAAGGGTGTTTTTAAAATTATACATTTTTTAACTTATACTGATTGCTCTTTTCAAGTTGTCAGTTTTCTTTTTATTCAGTGTTGGTGGGCTCTACGTTTCTAGAAATTTTTCCATTTCTTTTAGGTCGTCCAGTTGGTTGTCATATAACAGCTCATAGTGCTTTCATAATCTTTTTTGTATTTCTGTAATATCAGATACTATTTCTTCTCTTTCATTTCTTATGTTGTTTGGGTCCACTCTATGTATTTCTTGATAAGCCTGGCTAAATGCTTACCTGTTTGTTAATATTTTTATACAAATTATAGCTTTTGATTTTATGAATTGTAATTTATTTTTCAATTATTATTTTATTTATTTTCAACATTATCTTTAAAGATTTCTCCTTCTACTGCCTATGGGTTTTGTTTGTTCTTATTTCTTGTTATTTTGGGTGGCATGCTTGGTCCTTTCTATGAGGTTTTTCTTGTTCCTTGTAGAAGTGCTGATTTGTTCTCAACTTCCCTCTTAGATTTGTCTTTGCTGCATCCCATACGTTTTATGAACCTGTGTTTTCATTGTAGTTTGTCTCCAATTATATTTCATTACCACTTTGATTTCATCATTGACGTTGTTTTATTTTTTTTTTAAAGAATGTGGTTTGACCTCATGTTTGTGCTTTTACTATCCTTCTTTCAAAAATTCATACACAGTTTCTTACTTTTGTGTATGGAAAAATACTTGCTGTAACCTTTATTTGCTTAAAGTTCCTGAGGCTTATTTCATGACATAATGTGTGGTTAATTCCTTAGATAACATCCTGTGCACATTTGAAAAATTTATGTGTTCTTGTTTTCTGATGCAGTGTCCAATAGCTCAGTTAGGTTCAAATGATCTAATATGGTATTAAGACCTCTGTTTCCTTACAGAAATTCTTTCTGGATAATCTGGCTATCAGAATAGTGAGGTGTTAAACTCATCTACTATTATTGTTTTATAATGAATAAATAATTTCATGTCTACTAAAATTTCATTTTATACATAGGATCTATGGTGTTGGGTCCATATACAATTTAATGAGTGTAATACCCTATTTTAATATTGATCTCTTTTTCTTTATATAATGTCATATTTTTTCATTTTGGCCCCTATTTTAAAATGTATTTTGTATGAGTTGAGCATTGCAACCTGCACTTTCTTTTCATTTCCATGGATATCTTTTCCATTTATTTCCAGACTATGTATACCTTCCACCATAAAGTGAGACTTTTTTGGGGGGAGTCAAAGATGGTGGAGTATAGAGATGCTCATAGCTCACCCTTTCCCACAAATGCAAGAAGACTCACATTCACAGACCCACTCAGCTAACCAGAGAACCTGCAGTACTCTGACAGAATATTGTCCTCTTCAATAGAGAAAGATGTGAAATATCTGGTAGGAGAAATGGAAGAAAGAAAGAAGAAAAGGCAAAACCGAGTGGGACAGGTCAGATAGGGAGAGAGCAGCAAAATAGGACTGGTGCTCATTCATTGGGTCTCCCCTCTCTAACTGAGATATCGGCAGGATGGAGGGGGAGCATCCAAGGCTTGGACATGTATATAGTATAAGTTGACTAACAGAACTAAGCTAAAGAGGCACAGATGATCCTTGCAACACTCAGCCAAATATGCAGCCCAGAAGCTGGGGGCAGGGCCATGCTGCCCAACCTGGGTGGTAGATGGGAATGGCTGCACTGTGGTGGCCTTGGAGAATGGATTTGGCTTTGTGTCATGGCTGTGGGTGCACAGGGTAGAACAAACTGGGCCCTCCATAAAACAACAGGGCAGATGTGCCCTTGGGTGGAAGGGTGCATTCCCCAACTCTGAATTTCCATAAATGTTTCTAGGTGAAGTGACCTGGGGCTCAGACACAGCAACCATACCCTCTGGTGCTTTACACCCAGGCAGCAGCAGGTGCAAAACCTGCATCTACACCTAAGGAATTAGCAGCCTCAAAGACCAGACCGAGGTTTGTCTACAGCCTGAGGCATATAGGAGACTTGTGTCCGGTTTCTCAGAGAACTTGTCTGACAAGACAAACAGGAGCTGGATTTTGTCCCAGACCAGGGACAAGGCTGTTCCTAAGTCTTCCCTGAGCCCACTTCCAGTGTGCAAACCCGAGGCAGAGTTTACAGTGGCACAGAGCAGCAGAGTGATCGGCAACCTGAGGGGGCGGGTGGCCCCTCAAATTTTGGGAAGGTATGCAGCCCCTGACATTGGTGCTGGAGAGGGCATGATGCCCAATCCTGTCTGGTCAGTCTGCAACATCTGACTGCAGCATAGGGCAGGGCATTGCCAAGCCAGCCCAGAGTAAAGGGAGCTTCATCAGACCCAGTGTTGGGTATAGGAGCATTCTGCTTGCTGATATGCCCTGGGAGCAGCAGAGATGAGGGCTCCAATGGAGGGCCTTTGGAAACAAGAAGTTAAGCTTCCAAATCAGGATGAATGAAGAAAGACTTCACATTAAATCTTCACAGTCTCCCGGAGGACACAGACCACCCCCCTGTATTAATCTATTTTAACCTGTACCATTTTCTATAACCCTCTTAATTTTTACATCTTATTGAATTATATATACCCCCATTTTAAACCCTTTGAACCTTTAAAAATATTTTTATTATTATTATTTTTCAAAACCTGCTTCAACTTCCTTTTCTATTATTCATTTTACAATGTCTTCAAACCTTTATTTCTCCCTTCTTTAAAATTCTTTATCTCTTTCTATCCTTTTTCTCTTTTCTCAGTTGTATTACTACATAGGCATTAGGTAGATTAAAGTCCTTAGGACCACAGTAGATAACTGATACACCAAAAACCACAGTGCCAGAGTGGAAGGAGTAAGACAAAGGAGCAGAGAAACCATTCCCAATTAAAAGAAAAGGAGAAATCCCCTGAAAGAATGATCAGTGAAATAAAAATCGATATCCAAATAGATCAAGATTTCAAAAATGGAGTGATCTAAGTACTGATGGAAATAAAAGAGATCGTGTTTAGAGATACAAAATATGTCAAAAATGAAATGGAAGCTATAAAGAAGAGATGTGTAGAATAGGTAAAGCCGTTGACTGAGATGAGGAATGATTTAAAGGTGTAGCAAATCTGACTAGATAACGCACAGGAATGAATTAGTGACTTAGAAGACAGGACAATAGAAAGCACCCAATCAGAAGACCTACAAGAGAAACAATGAGAAACAAATGAAAAAAGCATAAGGGACCTATGGGATAATAGAAAGCATGCCAATCTTGGCATGATAGAAGTCCCAGAAGGGGAAGAATGATTAAACGGGATTGCAAAGGTTTTGTCGAAATCATGATTCAGAACTTCCGAAACTTAAAGATGGAATCAGTTATCGAAGTACAGGAAGCTCACCATGTCCCGAACAGGAAGAAAACAAATACACCCAAAACAAAACATATAATTAAGATGGCCAGAATCAAGGATAAGGAAATGATCCTAAAGACAGCAAGAGAAGAGTAAAGTGTGAGTTACAAGGGAATCCTCATAAGCCTAACAGCTGAATTCTCTACACAGATACTACAGCCCAGAAGGGAGTGAAAAGATATATTCAAAGTCCTGAATGAAAAAAATATATACTCTATGATACATTGACTAGCAATTCTATCCTTTTTGGTTGAAGTAGAATTAAAGGATTTCACAGATAAGAAATAGCTTCAAGAGTTAGTAACACTAGACCCATGCTAAAAGAATTATTGAATGATCTTCTCAAAAAAGAAAAGCTGCAGTAAGCAACAGCAATCTAAAACTCACAGCTGGAAAGGTGTTAATTCATAAATTACAAATAAAATAAACACAAAATTTTAAATCAAGACATACAAATCATTGAGAGTGGGAGAGGGTGACAGGAAAATACAGAATTTTTTTTTGGTCTTTCATTTTAAAATGTTTTGTTCTCGGTAGGATGGGTTTGAGATCATTTTACTATCAGATAAATAAAAGCAGTTATAGTAATGGTCTAAAAGACTTATAAAAAAGGGTAACAAGAAGAAAAAACTTATCACAGAGTAACTAAATCTAAATAAATTTCATGATAATACAAAGGAAAATGACCAAACAATAAAAGGAAGATGAAAGAAATGAAAAGGAAATACCAAATCAACTACAAAGATAAGGTCAAATTGGCAATAAACACAAGCCTATCATCAATTATTATAAATGTTAATGGACTAAATTCTCCAGTCAAAAGCCATAGAGCGGCAAGCTGGATAATAGAGCAAGAACCTTCAATATGCTGCATACAAGAGACCCACTTCAGAGAGAAGGACTCATATAGATTGATAGTGAAAGGATGGAAAAGGGTATTCCATACAATTGGAAAAGCCAAAATACAGGTGTTGCATTACTGATTTCAGACAAAATTCTCTTTAATACAAAGGCCATAAAGAAAGATAAAGAAGAACATTTTATAATGATTGAAGGAGTGATACAAGATGAGCATAGCACACTCATTAATACATATGCACCAAATACAGGAGCACCTAAGTACATAAAATTATCACTAACAGGTATTAAGGGGGAGTCACATGTGTAGATTTCAACACTGAATTAACATCAACAGACAGGTCTTTGAGACAGAAAATAAATTAGGCAAGAGAAAAATTAAATAATACAATATAAATTTTACACTTGGTGGATATTTCCAGAGCATTGCAACCCCCAAATATAGGATATACATTCTTTTAAATGCACGTGGAACATTATCCAGGATTCATGATGTACTTGAGCACAAAAGAAACCTCAGCAATTTTAAGAAGATAGAAATTACCTCAAGTATCTTTTTTGAACACAATGACATGAAACTAGAAATCAACAACAGAGAAACAAATGAGAACAAAGGAAAACATGGGGATTAAAAAATATGTTATTAAAAAACCAATGGGTCAATAAAGAAATCAAACTGAAATGAAAATGTACCTTTAGACAAAAGAAAATGAAAGCAAAACCACACAAAATTTATGGGACACAGCAAAAGCAGTGCTGAGAGGGGAGTTTATAGCGATACAGGCCTTCCTCTAAAATGAAGAACAACCATAAATAAACAATTTAACCCACCACCAGAATGAAGTAGAAAAACAAGACCAAAAAAACCCAAAAGGCAGTGGAAGGAAGAAAATCATCAATATTGGGGAGGAAATTAAAAAAAATAGAGATTAAAAAGATCATAGGAAACTAATCAACCAATCCAAAAAGAAAGTCAATTCGACCAACAACTGGCCAAACTCAAAAAGAAGAAAAGAGAGAGAGCGCAAATTAGCAAAATAAGAAAGGAGAATGAAGAAATAACAACAAAAAAACTAGAAATACAGAAGATCATACGAGAATATAATGAGGACTATATGGAACCAAACTGTATAACCTAGAAGAGATGGACAAGTTTCTGGAAACATACTGTCCACCAAGAATGAATGAAGAGCAAACTGACCGCTTGAACAAACAGAGCACTAGAAATGAAATCAAAATAGCAATCTAAAGCCTCCCTACAAATAACGGTCCAGGACCGGATGGATTCACTGAGGAATTCTACCAATCAAAGAAGAGCTCATACTAGTCCTTCTCAAACTCCTCCAGAAGATTGAAAAGGAATGAATACTCTCAAAGACATTCTATGAAGCCACAATCACCCTGATACCACAACCAGGCAAAGACACTACCAAAAAAGAGGATTATGGGCCAATATCACTGATGAACACAGACACCATTATACTCACAAAAATAGTAGCAAATAGAATCCAACAACATAGAAAAAAGACTATATATCATGACCAAGTGGGGATCATGCCAGGGACACAAGGGTGGTTCAACATATGCAAATCAATCAATGTAATACAGCACATCAACAAGAGAAAGGACCAAAACCACATGATCATCTCAATAGATACAGGGAAAGCTTTTGATAAAATTCAAAACCCATGTATGATAAAAAATCTCACCAAAGTGTGTATAGAGGGAATATATCTCAGCATCATGAAAGCTATAAATTGCAAACCTACAGCCAGCATAGTACTCAAAGGAGAGAAAGTCAAATACATCCTACTAAAATCTGGGACAGTAAAAGGATGCACACTACCACGATCCCTACTCAAGATAGTCTTGGAAATCCTAGCCACAGCAATCAAACAAGAGAGAGAAGTAAAAGGGATGCAAATTGGAAAGGAAGAGATAAAAGTTTAACTATATGCAGATAACATGTTATTATTTATAGGAAACCCTACAAGATTCAGAATGAATTTACAACAGCTGATCGAAGAATTCAGCAAGGTAGCAGGTTACAAGATTAAGGTTCAAATATCAGTGGCATTTCTTAATGCTAATGATTCAGATAATACTATAGATCTACAGTCAAAATGACAGCACTGTATTGGTAGATAAACATACATAGAGGCCAATGGCATAGAATAGAGAGCCCATAAATGAACGCACAAATTTTGGTCAATTAATCTTAGACAAAGGAGGCAAGATATTACAATAGAAAAGATATAGACACTTCAGTGACGGTGTTTGGAAAACTGGAAAGCAGCATGTAATTCAATGAAGCTAGAACACTCCCAATGAAGCTAGAACACCATACACAAATATAAATTCAGAATGGATCAAAGACTTAAACATAAGATAAGATACAATAAACCACCAAGAGGAAAATATAGGCAAAACGTTATCTGACATAATTCTCGAAAATTTTCTCATAAAAGTAATATAAACAAGAATAAACAAATGAGATCTAATGAAACTTACAAGCTTCTGCACAGTAAAGAAACCGGAAGTAAAACAAAAAGACAACCTACGGATTGGGAAAAAATTTGCATATGAAGCCGTCAAAGACTTGATCTGCAGAGTATATAAGCAGATCATCCAACTGAATAAGAAAAAATGAAAAACCCAATCCAAATTTGGGCAGAAGACCTAAACAAGAAATTCTCCAAGGAAGACGTACAAATGATCAAAAGTCACATCAGAAAATGCTCAATAACACTTATTATCAGAGAAATGCAAATCAAAACTGCAATGAAGTATCACCTCACAACATTCAGAATGGCCATCATTTAAAAATCCACAAATGACAAATGCTGGAGAGGCTTTGGAGTAAAGGGAACCATCCTTCACAGCTGGTGGCAATGCAGTTTGGTGCAGCCACTGTGGAAAACAAGATGGAAATTCCTCAAAATCCTAGGAATAGACTTAGCATATAACCCGAGAATCCCGCTCCTATGCATAAATCCAGAAGGAACCCAACTTCAGGAAGACACCTGCACCCCAATGTTCATAGACAGCACTATTTACAATAGCCAAGACATGGAAACAGCCTAAATGTCCATCGACATTTGACTAGATAAAGAAGAGGTGGTATATTTATACAATGGTATAGTAGTCAGTCTTATAAACTGACAACCTAATGTCATTTTCAGCAATATGGATGCTCCTGGAGAAAATCAGTCTACGTGAAGTAAGCCAGAAAGAGAAAGAAAAATACCATATGAGAAAGCTCATGTGTGGAATCTAAAAACAAAATCAAACCAAACAAATAATGCATAAATACAAAACAGAAATATACTCGCAGGCAGAGAATACAAAGTTTTGGTTGCCAAGTGGGTGGGGTGTGGAAATAGATATGCTGGGAGGTCAATATTGTAAAATAGATAAACAGGACTGTACTTTACAGCACAGGGAAATATATAAAAGATCATACGGCAGCTCACAGGGGAAAAAATGGGACAACAAATGTATATAAGTTCATTGTAAATGAAAAATTGTGCTCTACAATGAAATTTGAGACAACTTTATAAAATTATTAAAAATTAATTAAAAAAAGGTAAAAAAGAAAAAAAATAACCCTAAATATTACAGGTGTAAATATAAATTAGAAAGAAAAACAACTATGCAAAAGAGTAGTAAAATCAAAGCTTTTGTTTTTGTTTTCTTCTTAAGATAAGCAAAATCTCAAAACCTCTAGCCAGGTGCATCATGAAGAAAAGAGAGATGCTCCAAAGAAATAAAGTCATAAATAAATGTGTAGAAATAACAATTGTTCCCTCAGATATACAAATAAGCGATCATTTTGTCAACACTTAAATGCCAATAAACTGGACAGCTTAGAAGAAATAGACAAATGTCTAGAAAGAGACAGGGATAAGGAGAAAAAAATAATTTGAACAAACTGTTTACTAGAAGAAAGAATCTGCATTTAAAAATATCGCTAAATAGAAGTGAAGATTTAAACACCTCCAGTGGAAAACTGTACAAAAAAAAAAGCAGAACTTATACTCTTCTAAATATTCAAAATTACTGAAGATGTGGGAAACCCACAAAGTAAATCTATGAAGCTGTCATCACCCTGATAGCAAAGCCAACAAACAAAGTACAGGCAAAGAGAATTTCAAGCCAATATCTCTGATTGATATAGATGCAAAAATTCTTAAAAATACTAAAACAAACTAAATCCAGCAATGCCTGAAATGAATTATACACCATGCTCAACTTTAATTCATTGCAGGGTCATAAGAGATTTGGAACATACATGAAATCAATCAGTTTGATACAACACATTAACAAAAGAAAAAGGGAAAATGAGGTGGTCATCCCAATAAATCGATAAAAAACATTTCACAAACTTCAACTTTTATTCATTAAAATAGCAGCAACAGTAGCAGCAACAACAAAAACAAATAAAATACAACAACAACAGAAACCTCTTACCAAATTAGGATTCAGGAAATATATCTCAACATAACTAAAGTAATTACTTACAAACACACAGACAACATAATATGCAAAAGTGAATAAATGAAAGCCAAATTAAGGAATAAGAAAAGGATGTCCACTTCACCATTTCTATTAAACACAGTATGGGAAGTCTCTAGCAACAGATTGGAGAAGAAAAAAGTTATTCAAGTTGGATTGAATGAAGTAAAACTGTTAATATTTTAGATGACATGATAACCTATATAGAGAACCCTAAAGATTCTCCACACCAAAACAACTAAAACTAATAAAGACATTTAGCAAAGTAACATGATTCATGATTAATAAACAAAAACTGTCACATTTCTTTACACTAACAATGAAATATTCCATAATTTTAAAAAATCCATATGATATCAGATCAAAAATGAAAAACCTATGAAAAACCAAGATAATAAAATCTATAGGACACTGATAAAGAAATTTGATGATGATGCAAAGAAATGGAAAGTAATCTCAAGGTCTCAGGTTAGAGGAATTAATATTGTTAAAATATACATACTACAAAAGATGTCTACAGATATTAAGTGATTCAGATCAATATACCTGATATTTTCTACAGAAATTAAAACAGTCCTAAGATTTGTATGGAACTGCAAAAGTACCAGAACTCCAAAAGAAACAATGAGGAAAAAGAACAAAGTTGGAGTCATAACCCTTTTCCCTCCCAGATCTCAGATTATAATACAAAAACTTTTATCAAAACAGCACAATACTGGAAAATGAACAAACATCTATATCACTGGAACAGAACCCAGAGTTAGAAATAAAACATCACACCTATGGTCAACTAAACTATGACAAAGGAAACAAAAATATACAATGCCTTAAAGACAGTATTCAGCAAGTGATGTTGAGAAAGCTAGACAGTTACATGTAAATAAATGAAAGAAGAACACTCCTTCACACTGTACAAAAATAAACTCAAAATGTTTTAAATATCTGAATCTAATACATGACACAATAAAACTCCTGGAAATTAACATAGGCAAAACAAGACATAAATTGTAGTGAAATTTTCTTATGTCAAAATCCCAAGCTGAAAACAGTAAAATCAAAATAAACAAATAGGTCCTAATTAAACTTAAAACCTTCTACACAGCAAAATAAACAATAGGAAAACATGAAATTCAAAATGGGAGAAAACATTAGGAAACTATGCAATCAATAATAAGCTAATTTCTAAAATACACATATCGTTCATACAACTCCATTTCAAAAATCTACAAACAACTCAGCCAGAAAATGAGCAGAAGGCAATTCTCTTAAGAAGACACACAGATGACTATCAGAAATATAAAAACATGCTCACATAGTTAATCATTTAACAAATGCAAGACAAAAAATAAAATAATATTTTACCTCACACTAGTGAGAAGGGCTGTCATCAAAATGTCTACAAATAATAAAGACTGGGGTAGTTGTAGATAAAAAGGGACTCTCCAATGCTGTTGGTGGGAATGAAAATTGGTGCAACAACTTTGGAAACAGTATGGAAGTTCCTTCAAATAATTAAAATTGACATATCATATGTCCCAGCAATCCCACTCCTGGGCATATAAAGCATAAAAACTGACAGCAAAGAACCCTTTGGTAAAACATAAGAAGTAAACTCTGACATTGGACTTAATTTGATTCTACATGTCTCCTCTGGCAAGGGAAGCAGAAGGAAAACTAACAAAATATGATTAGATCACTCTAAACAGATTTACACTACAGAAGAAATGATCAATATAATGATAAGTCAAGCAACACATTGGGAGAATATATTTGTAAGTGATATTTTCCAATCAAGTGTTAATATCGAAATATATGGCAAACTCTTACCCCACAAAAAAAACAGAAAAGACCAATCTAATTTAAAAAAATGTCCGAAAGAAATGAATAGATAGATCTGAATCAATTTTCTGTAGAAAACATACAGTTGGATAATGACACATGAAAATACGTTCAGAGTTATAAATTATTAGGAATGTCCTAAACCAAAAATGAGACAAGACCTCACAATTGTCAGAAGGTTCTCATCAAAAAGAAAAGAAATAGATGTTGGTGAAATTGTGGAGAAAAAGGAACACCGTGGACACTGTTGATAGAAATGCAAACTATTGATTCCATTGCATATATACATCAAATTTTCTTCATCCATTTTTCTGTGGGGGGATGTTGGGTTTGTAGGCTCCTGTCTGAAGGCTCTAGAGAATAAGCCCATGGGCTGAACTGATAAACAAGCTGTGAGGAATGTCACATATTCAGGATGGATAAGAAATAGCCTGCTCATTGTATCCAGTATGGATGTCTGGATAGCCTATGCTGAGTAAGATCCTCAGAGGAGGACAACCTAAGACAGGCACAGCCTGCTGGTTAAGATATGGCCTACTTAATGAAGTTCCGTGATGAACTTTAAAACAGTCCTTGATCATTTAACATCCTGTGCTTACTGCAGGAGCATGGGGACATAAGTAGCTTAAGATTATTAACAGTGTTATAAATTAGATGATATGTGAGGCATTGTACATATCCTATAAACCCTTTTTCTAAGAATCAATAAAAAGGGAATTGCTCCGCTTCTCTCCACACAGTGCTTGTGTGTATATGATATTGTGCCACTGACAGGGTTAATTAAATTTGTTGGGAGTATCTTAAACTGATGTTGCATTATATACAATGCTCTTTTTGCACCTATTGAAATGATTATGTGAGTTTTAATTCTCATTCTATTAGTGTGGCATTTCACCTTTATTGATTTGAATATTTTGAAGTATCTTTAAACCAAGGGATAAATCCCTTTACTCATGTATGTGTATGATACATTAAATGTGTTTTTGAATTCATTTTCCTTCGGTTTTGATGAGAATTTTGGCACATATATTTATCAGGGATAATATTCTATATTTTGCATCTAATGTCCTTTCTAGCATTGTTATGCAAATAAAGCTGGCATCATAAAACAAGTTTGGAATCTTTCACCCCTTCAAATTCTTGGAAGATTTTTGGAAGTATTGGTGAAAAATTGTCTTCAAATGTATGACAGAATTCACCGGTAAAGTCATCTTGTAAATTTTTTCTGCTTTGGGAGGTTTTGTTTACTGATTTAATCATACACACTTTTGCCCTATTTAACTTTCTAATTCCTTCTTGATTCACTATTGGAAGACATATCTTTCTGGGAATTTGTCTTTTCATCTAGGTCATTCAAATTGTTGGCTAGCATTAATTTGTTATGATGCTATGCATCTCTACAACATCAGTGGTATATCTTCTCTATTATTTCTAATTTTATTTTAGTTTTTATTTTCTTAGCCAACCTAAATGTTTGTCTACTTTATGTTTAAAGCAAACAGACTTTGGTAATTTTTTTGAACTTTTCAATTGTTTCTCTTGTTATTTGCCTTAGTTTCATTGATTCAATTTTCTTCTTTATTCTTTCTGTTTTCTCCTATATTCTTGAAGTGTAAATTTAAGTAGTTCGAATCTTTATATTTCTTTTATTATTATATATTATTTATTTATTTATTTACATATTTATTAATTTATTTATCATTGAAATATGCCATTTACAATGTGTCAATCTGTGGTGCATAACATAGTGTCCCCGTACATGCATATATTTCATATTTCTGTGCCTATAAAATGTTACTTCACAATATTTAGCATACTGCCTTGTGTCAGACAAAAGAAATTTTGAAGACATCTATTTTTATTTATAGTGGATAACATTTATAAATCTACAGATCCCAAATATATCCTCTCAGAGCCCCTTTCCACAGTAATCATAAAATGTTTAGTAGATCTGAGAGTGAATTTCAGTTTTGTAGATGAAATCATAAACTTCTTATCCAAATATTTTTTTAAGCTTCTTCATATGTAAAGTCATGTATTATATTTCTTTTTCTGGCTTACTTCAATTAGAATGACACTTTTTGGGGACATCCATTTTGCAGGAAATGTCATTGTTTTATCATTTTTTATTGCAGAATATTATTCCATTGTGTAAATACGGCATAATTTATGTATACTGTAATCTGTTGTTGGACAATTTGGTTGCTTCCATGTTGTGGCTGTTGTATACAGCACTGCTAAGGACATTGGGATGCAGGTGTCTTCTTGAAATTGGGCTCCCTTTGATATATACCCAGAAGTGGGATTGCTGGATCATATGTTAAGTTTATTTGTATCCATTAGAGGAAACTCCATCCTGGTTTCCAAAATGACTGCACCAAACTACATTCCTACCAACAGTGTAGGAAGGTTCCCTTTCTCCACAGCTTCCCCAGCATTTATTGTTTCTGGACTTTTGAATGATGACCACTGTTACTACTGGGAAGTGATACATCATTATTGTTTTCAATTGCCCTTCTCTGATAATGATAGTGAGCATTTTTTTTCATATATCTCTGTGGCATTTCAAAGTCTCTATTGGAGTATTGCTTTTATAGGGCTTCTGCACATTTGCAGATTGGGTTTCTTGTTTTTATGTATTATTATTACATTGTATGAAGCCTTTATATTTTACAAATTAAGACTTTGTCAGTTGCATCACTTCTAAATATTTTCTTTAATCCTGTAGGTTGTCATTTTGCTTTGTTTATGGTTCCCTTTGCTGTGCAAAAGCTTATAAGTTTAATTAAGTCCTATTTATTAATTTTTCTCTTACATCCTTTACCTAGGTAGGCTCTTCTAGGAGATCATTGCTGAAATTTATCTCAGAGTGTTTTGCCTATGTTTTCATCTAGGAGATTTACTCTGTCTTGCGTTACATTTAAGTCTTCAAGACATTTTGAGTTTATTCTTGTGTATAGAGTGAAGGAGTGTTCTAACTCCATTGCTCTGATGCTGCTATCGGATTTTCCCAAGACAAGTTGGTGAAGAGATGGTCTTTTCTCTGTCATATTCCTGGCTATTCTGTCAAAGATTAATTGAACATTGGCCTGTAGATTTATTCCAAGGCTCTCTATTCTCCATTGGTCCATATGCCTGTTTCTGTACAAATTTCATGTCATTTTCTTTATTGTAGCTCTGCAATAGTGTATGGAGACCTGATGGGTTATTCCTCCAGCCTCTTTCTTTTACTTCAATATTGCTTTGGAAACTATGGATTTTTTATGACTCAATGTCAATCTTAGGATAATATGTTTCAGTCCTAAAAAGAAATGTTTTGCATAATTTGCTAGGAAAACAAATTTTCTTGCCTGATCCTTGTGGCTAGGATTTCCAAGACTATATTTAATTGAAATTGTGAGAATGGGCAACCTTGTCTTGTCTCAGGTTTCTGTGAGAAGGGTTTCAGTTTTTCACCATTAAATATTTTGTTGGCTATATATTTGTCATAGATAGCTATTATTATGTTGAGATATGGTCCCTCTTTACACACTGTGATAAGAATATTTTTTGCAGATAGGTGTTAATAGTTATCAAATGTTTTTTCTCCATCTTCTTAGATTATCATGTGGTTTTGTGTCCTCTCTTTATTTGGTATGTCTATCACAATTGATTCATTGATTTTCATATGTTACACCATCCTTGTGTTCCTGGGATGAACCTAACTTAATAATGGTGTATGATCTTTTTTTACATGCTGTTGGATTCTGCTTGTTAATAATTTCCTAAGGACTTTTACATCTATGCTTATCAATTTTGTTAGCCTATAGTTTTCTTTTTAGGTAGTGTCTTTGGTTTTGTTATCAGGTTGATGTTGGCCTTATGGTGTGAGTTTGGGAGTACTCTCTCCATTTGAATCTTTTGGAAGTGTTTGAGGAGGACTGGTATGAATTTTTCTTTATATGTTTGGTCAAATTCCCCAGTGAAGCTATTTGGGTCTGAATTTTTGCTTGCAGAGATTTTTTATTTTATTGATAACTCTATTCCATTTCTGGTGATCTGTCTGTTCAAATGGTCAATTTCTTCTTGATGCAATAATGATGGGCTGAATGTTTCCAGAAACTTCTCCATTACTTCTAGGTTATCCAGTTTGTTTCCATGCAGTTGCTCATGGTATTCCATTATGATATTTTGCAAAATTGATGTACTCTTTGTTGTTTCCCCATTTTCATTTCTTATGTTACTTGTGTTCTCTCTCTTTTCTTGTTGGTGAGCCTGTCCTGAGTTTTGTCAGTTTTGTTGAGTATTTCAAAAAACAATTTGATTGATTTTTTCTATTTTTTAATCTTTATTTGAATTCTTTCTCCCTTGATCTTTATTTTTCCAATTTCTGCTAACTTTTTGTTTTGTTTGCTCTTCTCTTCATGATTAGTTTACATAGAATGTTAGATTAGATTTTTGAAATTGCTCTTCTAATTGAGGCGGACATTGTCACTATGAACTTCCCACTTATGCCTGCTTTTACTGTATTCCATACACTTTGTGTAGTGTTGTGTCATATTTCTCAAGATATCTTTTAATGTCTTCTTTTACTTCTTCACCTCCCCCACTTGTTAAAGTACCATGTTTTTTAATTTATATGCTGTCATTTTTTCTACATTTCTTCTGTGATTGATTTCTAGTTTCATGGTATTATACTCAAAAAAGATGCTTGAAATAATTTTTATCTTTTAAAATTTGTTGAGGCTTCTTCTGTTCCTCAGTACATAAACTTTCCTAGAAAATGTTCCATGTGCACTGGAAAAGAACTTATATTTTGTTTTGGGGAGAAGTAGTGTTTTGAAAATATCAACCAAATCCAATTATTTATCTTTTTGTATCTTTGTTCCCTTATTAATTTTCTGTCTGAAAGACCAGTCTAGTGATGGTAATGGGAAGTTATATTCTCCTACTATGATTGTGCTCCCATTGATTTCTCACTTTTTATCTATTAGTAATTGCTTTATGTATTTAGGTTCTCCTATATTGAGTGCATATATATTAATGAGTATAATATCCTCATTTTGCATTGCTCCTTTAATCATTATATCATGTCCATGTTTATCTTTCTCTATGGCCTTTCATGTAAAGTCTATTTTGTGTGAAGTCAGTACTGCTAGTCCTGATTTCTTGTCATGTGCATTTGCAAGGAATATATTTTTCCATCTTCTGATTTTGAATTGATGTGTGTTCCTCTTTCTAAATTGGGTCCCTTGTATCGTTCATAATGTAGGGTCTTGCTATATTATTCCACCAGACAATATATATCTTTTGATTGAAGCACTAATTCCATTAACATTTGTAACAATTATTGATAAACTGGTGTTTATTTCCAATTTGAACTTTATTTTCCAGTTGATTTGGTATTTAGTTTTTGTTCATTTCTTTATCTTTTTGTGGCTTTATAAGTTTTATTTTATTATCTTGGTTTTTTTCTGCCTTTGTGAGTTCATTGTAAGATTTTGACTTATAGTTACCCTGTTTTGTATGTATATTGACACGTTACTATATCTGTTTATATTAACTGAAATGAATACGAACTCAATCGTATAATACAGAGAACAGAAACAAGAAGAAAATACGCTGTTTTGTCCTGTTTCATGCTCTGACACTTAAAAATTTTGATGTCCTGTTTTTCAACATCATGTTTATTCTGTTGTAAGTCATTTTAGCTTTGCCTTTCTAATTATGACTTTCTCTTTTCTATAGCATCCTGCTTCTATATTTTTAGAGTAGATGTTTCATTATTTCTTTTTCTGTTGCTAAATACTTTAAGTATTTGCTTGTGTGGAGATTATTTATCTCTCCTTCTATTCTAATGGAAAGCCATGCTTGATATACTTTCTTAGATAACAGATTTTTTCATTCTGTACTTTGAATATGTCTTGCCACTGCCTTCTAACTGTTGTGTTTCAAAATATAATGTATATAATTATATATATTTAAAGAATACCTTCAGATGAAGTTAACAATAAGGAGAAAACCTATACGTTAAAAAATAGAAAACATTGATGAAGGAAATTAAAATTGATCCAAAGAAATGAAAAGATCTCTTATGCTAATGATATGAAACAATGTGTTTGAAACAACCATACTACCCAAAGGAATCTACATTTAATGTGCTTCATGTCAAAATACCCATGAGATTTTTCCATTAAATAGAAGAAATAATTTCAAAATTTTTATGTTTCCACAAAGATCTTGAGTTGACAATATAGACTTGAAAAAGAGTATTAAATTTAATAGTGTAAATTTCTCTGATGTTAAACACTCCCACAAAGCTTTAGTAACTTAAACAACATGATACTGACTCAAAAATTGACACTAATGAATAGAACAGAATAGATCAAGGAGATGTATTCCCTCACACCTATGATCAATTAACCCATGAAATGGAAGCAAGAGTATGAAATGAAGAAAAGAGATTCTTCTCAGTAAGTAGTGCTGGGGAGATTGAACAGTGAAAGATGATTAGAGTATTTCCTCTCATTGCATACAATCAGTAAGCACAGAATTTATTTTATTTATTATCTTTACTTATATTTCTTGCACCTGTAATTTATAGATCTATGCTTAGAACTTTATTTCACTTATCAAATGTATTCCTATTATATTCTTTTTGGTATAAATTGACACACAATTCTTTTCCTAATTTCTCTTTCTGATAATGCGTTGTTACTATATAAAAATGGAATGGATATTTGTATATTGATATTGTATTCTGCAAGTTTACTAAATTTGTTCATTATATCTATCAGTCACTGGAAGAGACTATGGAGTTTTCTATCTATGTATAATTATGTCATCTATAAAAATTTTACTGCTTTCTCACAAGTTGAATTCATTTTAGATTTTTCTTGACTAGTTGTTCTGGCTAGAACTTCTAGTAGTGTAATTTAGGACTTGTGAGAATGACGTACTTTTTCTTATTACTGGACCAGAGGAAAACCTTCCTGTATGTTAACATTGAACTTGAAGTTAGTCATGGGTTTTCATATACGGCTTTTATTATGTTTAGTCATCTTCTATCTAGAGCGAATTTGTTAAGAATTTTTTTTATTAGTTAGGATCAGATCTGTGAATAATTTTCCTACATATACTTAGATTGTTATTTTTGAATTCTTTGTTATTTAACAGATGGTATCACATTTATTGATTTGCATATGCTAAATAAAATTTATGAATCAGGACTATGTCCAAATTAACTATACTTTATAATAATTATAATATGCCATGAATTCAGCTTGTTAATATTTACTTAGATTGGAATATAAACATACTGAAGGAAAAATTTACATTTTAGCTTGAGTGAACATTTATTTATTTAAAAATTTTATCTCTTATTTTGAATTTGGCTTATGTTAAATGAAATTTATGTCAGAATAAAAAATACAACATTTGGTAGAGCTGGATTTACTACAGTTTAGTGATACAGAACATAGCTTTTATTAACAATTAGTGTACAAAATACTTGCCTTAAAATGATGCATTATAATAACAATGGCAACTGTTTCAGGTCTGAGAAACATATTGCTTCCTAAAATGCTTTACCTTGTCTTTTCCACCCCAATCCAACTAGAGTGTTATTTCTTTGTTTTTGATTGTTTTTTGCCCCTTAATTGAGGCACTGTTTATTGAATCCAGGATCTTGTTTATAAGTGTATTTATCAACATCATTTTGGAACACTTAACAGAAGCCCCAAGAGTATGGATTACAAAAGATGACAAGAAAATTTATTCCTTCTAGGGACTGAAAAACCTCTGAGTGAAGGAATGGCAAAAATTAACTTTTGTAAATATACAATAAGATTGTCTCTTTTGTAATATTAAAGTAGGATACTAAATTACTTTTGTTTAACTTATAGCACTGAATTACAATTTAAAACAAAAATTATCTGCTTTGGGATTTCTTAAATTTGATTTATTATTTTATTCTAGTTTTATTTCATAAATATTTACCATTTATTCATAAACATACCAAATAAACAGATAATTATCCTGCTCATGTTTTGTATATAGAGCTACTTATTGTAAAATAAACAGATAAATGACTTCCATTTCCATATCAAATTAAGTTTCACCTAAATTACAAATTATAATGAAATAGGTATATATTTTCTATAGAAGTTTTACACAAATTTCACTTTAAATTTCAAAACTTTAAATTATTTTATATATTTTGTGCATTGTTTATTCTCTGTTCATAAATCTGGTATAAATTTGTGTACAAAAGTAAGGAGATTGGTTTTATTTCATAGACCCCAAAAATAAATTATTTAAAAAGATTTTGTGGGGATAATATTTGCAGATCACACTATAAAAATAAGTATCATATATGTTTCAGTTTAACTGGATGAATGAGAAATAAACACTGGCTGGATGTTACACTTGAGTTGCTGGGAGACCAGTTGTTTTGTGATGTCACATCTACTGAAGTTGAGAAACATTGGGATGGCCTAGCAGTTTATCTGTGCAGGACTGCCAGAGCAGTATTTGAAGCTGCAGTGCTCAAAATCATGCAGATTAGAAAAGTAGCTGTAGAAAAAGTTATTTGTGATGGAACATATTTCTTCAGTAATTCAAGATTTGTCTCATAAAGTTGGACCAACTGATTCAGGAAACTCCAGTAGATCACTATTGTGGGATCAAACATTCTCTGGAGACTTGTCTTGAGGTCTATGTTTGAAGAAAATGCTTTTCAGACTTTGTCTGAAGAATCCTTGATAAAAACACAATGTTACACACATTGAGTCTCTGAACCAGATGAAGATAATGATTTTCGTTCTCTGACATTTCCAAGAAAATTCTGGAAATTGGCTGGGACTGACCAATTTAATCCATCTTGTGGGATGATAATGGAACTTCCATAATGATTCATGAAGATGTGTTTAAGAAGGAAGTTTTGGAAAGAAAGGCCCCTTTCAGAATATTTGAAACTGGAAGAATGAAAAGTTTACTTAGACAGCTTAACATTTATGGGTTTAGTAAAGTGCAGCAGAATTTTCAAAGATCTGCTTGTCTAGCTGACTTTCTAGCAGAAGAAAAAGAAGTCTCTGTTTTAAGCAAGGAATTCAGTAATTGTAGTTATGACTTGGTAACGTATATATAAAATTGCATTTTGTACATCAATCTAAGGTAATATATATGTAAAGCTATATTTTGAAAATTTTTTAAAACTACAAAGGCTAAAATTCTTTATTTTTTCTAAAAATGAGGACAGTGCCTTAAGTATTCAAGATTATGAGAACAATTCCTAGCAACTATGAATCTTACCACAAATCTAAAGTTATTAAAGCTCCTTTTCAAAAGTGGCTTTCACCATAACATCAAATGCTAACTCCTTAAACTTGATGAATATACTACTTTAATGTGTATATTCCAAATAAGGCATTTCAAAATATAGTCAGCAATGTACATATTTTTATGATATTATCTTTGCATAGTAAATGTGAAATCTGAGGTTTTATAGGTTAGGCTTATTCTAGTCTTGTATTTTGGTTAAAAATATTACTATAATCTTTCTCCTTTGTTTGTAGCTACAGTTCTGTCATTATCCAAATTTTAAACAAGGCTATCCCCAGCTATTAGTGAGAATAAAAAGAAGAGTTGGGATTAATAATGCCTCTCTGGTATCTTCATTGCCTGAAGATTTCAACAAGAAGCACTTTAAAGCAGGGGGTAATGTGCATAATCATAATTGTGATTTTGTGACTGACACTAGTGGAGAAAGTGCATTTTTACTTTCAGCAAATTTAAACATGCCTCTAATAAGAAAGCCCTCTACTAGCCACATAATTGGTGATACAACTATCCCGATCAGATTTGATTTTTCTCCTCCATCATCAATGTCATTTAGACCACCAGAACATATTGCAGTGGATCAACGTGCTATTTTAAATCAGTTGACCAATATCCACGGGCACTCTGAAAGCAGCTATGCTGAATCAAATGGCCATGTTTTGAACTTCATTACAACTACAACTTCTACTTCTCAGAACAGCATCTTGTCTCCCTTACAAAGCAATTATTTTGGACGAATGATGGAGCCTTCTACTTTTACAAAAAGATATCACAAAATATTTGCCAATGAAGGTCGTTTTTCTAAACTTCAACCAGGGATCAACCCACGGCTTCCTGTGACAGTGATAGCTGATACATCAGCTACCTCACTTTCAAGGCCAACTCATCAGCCATCTTCAATTTATGAAAGTCGTCCTAATTGCAACTTATCTACCAGAGGACTATCAGAATATGCAGGATAACAAAGATTAATATTAATGTTGGCTATTTTTGACAACTATCTGCAATTTTCTTATTTGAACAACAAACATTGATGTGTACCTGTATTTTTCTTATCTTTTTTTTAAATAGAGGAAAGGGTTAAACGGGATACTAAGTTGCCATTTAAAGAAAAAAGATATTTAATTTATATGATCATTTGATGGAACAATATGGGTGAAAATTTAAGTAATTTCTTGGAAGGAAGAAGAGAAAAAGTAAGAATTTGGAAAAAGACTAAAACATGGAGAGAGGGAAAATTACTAAGTGGTTTCTGGTTCATCCTGGAAAGTATTAAAAGTGTTAAGTCAGGATATGTTGGAACGGAAGATATATGCAGGAACCGGCCCAGGGATCATGGTCTCTATTAAGTCATCCCTGGAATCATAAAGGTCACATGATGTAGTCTCAGATGGCACAAACAGCATGTGGTAGAATTTAAAAATTAATTATATCTATGGTCTTCTTTGTGCTGTTCTGAAAGCATTCCAATTGGTGATTTATTTCCTGCCCTGAAGATTCTATGTTATATTTTAGAGTCAATAGCTTATGTTGCTTTTATTTACCAGCCAAAGACAAGCTTACATCCTCAGGGTGGCACTTAATGCCTTTCCAAATCTAAGCCCACAAACTCAACTTAGTTTAGTCATTTCTTTATAGATCTGGCATCTGACTTCCTTGACATATCTTTATGTTTCACTGTTTCTGGAGACACGTCCTGGCAAATGCTTCTCAACAGAGTTAGCTCCAAACTCACGACTTTTGCTCCAACTAATTCTTGGACTTTGGATGTCCTCCTTTTACCTACTTAGATTTTCCCAGTCTCAGCACAGAAACCACCTCCTCCACATGTTTTCTATCTATCCCCCTTTCCTTGTCTATCTTGGATACCAACACAGTAAGCACAGCCCATGCTACAGGATGCATTTTAGTATTTAGTGAATGAAAAATACATGTTGACTTAAGCAAAATCTACTTTCCTGAAACAACAAAACTCTCATTGTTTTCAAACTATATCATTATGGTCTTTACTCTTCACCAAATCTAGCTCTTTTCATATCCCAAGGACTAGTCACTCAAGAGAGTAAGTGGAGGTAGGTACAGGAGACAAAGTATTATTTTCTTTTTAATTCATGCTTCCAGAAGCCTAAAGCAATCCATTCTCATTTGCTGGAGTTTTTCCTGTCTCTTCTTCACCCACCCACCACAAAATAGCTGATTTTCCTCCACTTACAAATAAATATTCTGACTTCTAATTAATTTACTTCTTAGAATCAGAGCTTTGTCCAGAAGAAACAGTGTAATTGCAATCATATAATGCAGGATTATACACCCCACATATATTGTGCCCTTTGTAACCTTCACACAGGAATTATCTAAGTGGTACTAGAACCTTGGTTGGGGTGGTCGTATTCAGTAACTAAATTGCAATCTAAGATGTGTGGACTAAAAAGAGGTGAGGGTGGTAGAATTAAAAATTTTTCCAACTGCAAGAATACCAAATTTATACAGATATTATGAAATATAAATATTCATGGAAAATTTTGATTATTTCCCATTAAATTAAAATAAAATTTGAAGCATTTTCAGAATGTGAAATACCCTGAAATGCTGAAAAATTGTAGGCAAGGTCAGGGAGCCTAAGGATTCTGCTCACAATCATGCAGCCAGTGTCAGTTGATAAGACTGGAATGGCAACATTGAGTCCTGAAAATGTGTCACCATTTGTGAAAAAGCCTTTGATAATCTGGAGAATTGGCAAATGGGCCAGGGTAATCTCTAGCAACATCCCACCAATATGACCTTTACCAAGAGACGAAAAGAGCCCACTTGCAGCAGGAGATCTGTGTCTGGACAGCAGTGGTTTTTCCTAAAACAGAAACATCAATCTTTTAAGTTTGTCAGCTGAACAATGATGGTTACTATTTTGTTGCTTAACTTAGCAGTCTGGGGTTCAGATGGGCTGGATCAGCAGCTAGTTTCCAGCTCTAATATCACACAGTGGGTCTTACACTGATCATCATAACAAGTTTCTATACTGATAAGTCAAAAGCTGCAATTTAATTTCAAAATTAGAAATCCTAAAAAAGAATATTATTGTTTGTCCATCTGTAGTTTTCTACCTGGGAAAACCTAGACTACTGGCAAAAGTAAAAATTTGGCTGGTGTTTGAAATCTATTCTCTGAGCTATACCTACTGAATTCTTCCAACTAAATACTACATATATGTGTACCACTGTGTGTGTGTGTGAAGATGGATTGTTAAGCTGTAACTAAATTTGTCTTAGTTGAGACATCAGTGAATTATTCCTCTGCATCTGGCAGAATCTCTGTGAATTAAGAGTTTCATTGATACACCAGATTTTCTCCCAAACAGGGAGAGGTAGATTATATTTCTTCCAGTATACTAATTGTTACCTGTTCATTTAATCCAAAACTAATGCTAGGGCTAAGCCACTGAACCCTTGAATTGGACAGATGCATATACATTCTCCAGTCCCCAGAGCCCAGCACAGGACTGTTTCTCCTTTTTAATTTAAGCTTATGTCTAATTGTTTTTTCTTTTAATTCTCATTGTTGACACAACTTATTTTGTCTTTGAACACACCTTGACTAATTTATAGAGACTGAACAACTGATTTATTCCCATTAAGCTACAAATTGCAATAATCTTTCTTTCCTTGGTCTACCTGGATTACAGTGAGTGTAGTCATCATTTTGAAAGCAGTCCTCAGTCCTTATAATGCAGAACCTGTACAGTTCTTTGCCCAGCACTTGAGTGATAATGTTTGTTGTGGATCTCAGGTATTATCCTCACAAACTCTAATGCAACCATGAGAAAACAGAAAATTGTTACCCAAAATCAAGTCTTAGTCAGCATTGCATTCCCATTGCAAAACAGTTAAGAATTATAGGAGTTATGAGATTTTACCATTCTGAGATTTTTAGAAACCTTGCATGTTCATTTCTTACAGATGCTCTCGTGGAAATGAGACTTCCGTTCTGAGACAGTGAACTTTATCACTCACAGCAAGAGCAGTCAGTTTCAAATATGCATCCATTCCCAAATCTCAGATGAATACACAAAATGAAATTTTGTTGCCTACAGTAGCAGTGGGCTCTTAACATGAAGAAAGTTTAAGGCATGTTAAAACAATAATTTTATTCGTATATTTACATATAATTTATTAGGATCACTTATTTATTTGTATCTATAACTAGGATAAGTATATCATGACTAATGTTTACTTGCTGCAAAAACAATCTTGAGAAATGTCATGGGAAATTGTGACCATTGAATTTCCATTTTTTATTCTTCATTTTTAGATATAATGGGCATAAAACATTGTGTAAGTTTAGGAGCACAGGATAGTGATTTGATTTACAAGTATCATGAAATAAATATCATAGCAACTTTAGGGAGAATTCATTATCTCATTTAGATAAAATTGTAAAGAAATTCAATTTGTCTTTTGGTTGTGATGAGAAACAGTATGGCCTACTCTCTTAACAACATTGATATAGAACATAAAGCAGTATTAATTTTAATTTTCATGTTACTACAAGGCATCCCTAGAAAACGATTATTTATAGAACATAAAGCAGTATTAATTTTAATTTTCATGTTACTACGGGGCATCCTTAAAACATGATTTCTTTATGGCTGGATGTTTATAGCTTTTGAGTGCATTAACCAAATCCTCATTTCCCAAACCCTGCCTCTGTTAACTACAAATCTAATTTTTTTCCATGTGTATGTTTGTTTGTTTTTGAAGTGTACTTTCATCTATAACACTGTGTTAGTTTCTCTTACACAACATACTGTTTGCTGTTTTTAATATATTTCAAACAGATCACCAGAATATATCAAGTTATGATATGTTGCTATTTAAAGATATTTAATATTTATTGGCTATTCCCCATACAGTACATTTCTTGTCCCTGACTCATTTAATTTGCAACTGGAAATTTTTCTCTCTTAATTTCCTCAAATTTTCTTTTCCTCACCCCATTTCCCTCCTTCTTGTGAACAACTTGTTTCTTAGTTAGTGAGCCCAGGAATAAATGAAATGATGATAAGTAATACATTACCAAAGAGACTGAAACTATAAAATAACTATACATTATTGGAGGACCAGGAGAACTTAATAAATGAGATGAAGAATGCAACAGAAAGCATTGGAAGTAGAGTGTCTTTGTGGAAGAGAGATAAGCAAACTCACCAATACAAAACTAGAAATGATAGGAGAGGGCAGAGATTCAAGATATTAAAAAGTGAGGAAATACTACAATAGCCATCAGACTTCTTCAGGAAGTGCACTTTAGTGTGAAATCCTGGAGGGCAGAGAAATTTAGAAGGCAGCTGATGGTTTATTTAAAGAAGTAATATTTGATAATTTCCCGAAACTGTGTAAGAACTGATATACAAGTCCGTGAGCCAACAAAACATCAATAACTTTAAGACAAAGGGACCTCCTTCAAGATACGTCATATGCAAATTGACAAGACAATGACAGAGAAAACATTGTAAATACAGTCAAAAAAAGTTATGATAATCTACAAAGGACCCCTGTTAGGCTATCAGCAGATTTATGAGCAGAAAACAAACGCCAAGGGTAAATAAATATCTATTTTGTAACTACTGAAATAAGAAATCACTCACCCAATAATACACAGCTATCACTTAGATATAAAGTGAAAGTAAAGACTCTATCATACAAACCTGAATGAGATGAAAAAACAAAACAGAGACACCTTATAAGAGGTGTAGAAAAGAAGTTTTCTAAGAAATATAAAAAGACAAAAATATGCAAAACATTGACCAAAACGCTAAGGAGAGACCAAGAGAAATTTGCAACTGTTTCTTTGGGTATGTTCTTAAATGCTACTATACTATATGGATTAAAGAGAGAAAAAAAGGAAATCAGGGGCAATAAATATATATTCTTCAAACTGGTATCATGTTAACAAGAGTAAAAGAAATAATTTGAAATAGTAATCATAAAAAGTAAAGAGTAAAATAGAACAATATAAAAGGAAGATGCTATCAGCAGAAAAAGGACTAAAGTATACATGATATGTTTTATTTTTATTTGAAGTACAGTAGATGTAAAATATTGTGTAATTTCAGATGTACAGCATAGTGATTCCAAACACTTTGTAGATTATATTGCATTATGAACTATTACAATACTTGTAACATACCATAATTCTAAGCTATTGTGTTTAATTCCCTAATCTATACAGATTATCCTTGTTGCTTTTCTATTTAATGTACACTCCTTTGTATCTGTCAATGTCCTAACATTAAATTCTCTTTCCCTTCCACTTTGGTAAACATAAATTTTTTCCCATATCTTTGAGTCTGCTTAAGTCTTGTCTATCTAATCTGTTTACCTCCCCATCATGTATCTATCTATCTATCATGTATCTATCTATCTATCTATCTATCTATCTATCTATCTATCTATATATCTATCATGTACATATTTATCAATCCTTCTGTTTATCTGTCATCTGTCAATAGATAGCTATACAAAGATGTACACAGATATTTGTTATTCTTTAGATTCCACATATAAATTAAATTATATTCTTTTGTCTTTGTCTAAGTTACTTCACTGAGCACAATATTTACTAGGTCCTTTCATGATGCTGAAATAGCAATGCGTTATACCTTTTCATGGCTGAGTAATATTCCATTGCATATTAATAGAAACATCTTTTATTCTTAAGTCCATAGTCTGCTGTGGACTCTTGGATTGCTTCCCTGTCTTGCATATTATAAACAGTGCTGTTGTGAACATTGGTTCTTCTCAATTTAGAGTGTTTTACCAAGATTTTTCCCAGGAGAGGTATTACTGGGTCATATGGTAGTTAACTTTTTACTTTTTAAACAAATCTGAATACTGTTTTCCTTAGAAGTTGTACCAATTTACATTAATACCAAGAGTATACAAGAGATTTCTTACCTCCACATCGTCTCCAACACTTACTATTTGTAGACATTTTGGTAATAGCCATTTGACCAGTGTGAAGTGATACCTCTGTGGTTTTGATTTGCAGTTACCTAATAATTAGTAATGTTGTGAAATTCTATCACTTGCCTGTTACTCATCTGAAAGTTTTCTATGCAAAAATATTAAATCAGGTACTCTGCTGTGGTTTTTGATTGCGTTTTTGTTTTTCACCTTGAGTTGTGTAACCTAAATCCATGTTACATCTATTAACCAACATCTATTAACCCCTGGTCACTTGCATTGTTTGCAAATATGTTCTCCAACTAAACAGGCAGTGTTTTCATTTCATTGATAGTGTCCATAGCTGTGCAGAAATTTTCAAGTTTGTTTAGGTCCCACTTGCTTATTCTTGCTTTTATTTCTTTTGCCTTAGGAGACAGATATAAGAAAATATTCCTATGATGTATGTCCAATAGTATATCACCTATATTCCCTTCTAGCAGTTTTAAAGTATCACGTCTTACATTTAGGTCCTTAATACACTTGGAGTTTATTTTTGTTTATGATGCCAGGGATGCTCTCATTTCACTGTTTTACATGTAGAATTCCAGCTTTCCCAACACCACCCATTGACAAGACTGTCTTTTCTCCATTGTGAACTGTTGCCTCTTTTATCATAGATTCACTACTCATAGGTGTGTGGAATTATTTCTAGGCTCTCTATCTGATTTTATTGATTATATCTCTGTGTCAATGCCATACTGTTTTTATTACTTTACGTTTGAAGTATAGTAAGGTATCCAGGAGGGTTATACCTCCAGATTTGTTCTTATTTCTAAAGGTCATTTTGGCAATTTTTAATGGTTTCATGTAAAACTTAGAGTTATTTATTTTCTTGTTCTGTGGAAAATACTACAGCTTTGTTACAGGAATTGCACTAAATCCTTAGGTTTCTATGTGTAGTATGGCCATGTTAACAATATGAACTCTTTCAATCCAAGACCACAAGACATCTTTCCATTTCTTTGAATCATTTTTATTTTTTGTCAATGTTTTATAATTTTCAGTGTGTAGATCTTTCACATATGTGGGTACATTTATTCCAAGATATTCGGGGGAATGGGTTTTTAAATATTATTGCTTTCAACATCCATTTTATGGTGTCTCATGATTAATGTGGACAAATGCAAGGGACGTCTTTACATTAATCTTGTACCCTGCTTCCTTGATGAAATTACTTAATGTTCTTAATTGTCAGTGTGGAGCCCTTAGAACCCTCTGTGTTGATTTTTATGTCTTCAGTACTGGTAACAATTTTGCCTCTTTCTTTCCTTTTTTTTTTTTTTTACCTATTTTTCTTTTCCTTTTCCTTTCTTCTATTACAATTGTACAGAAGTGATGAGAGTAGGAATCCTTGTCTTGTTCCCGAATTTACCCAGAAGGCTTTCAGCCTTTCTCCTGAGTATTGTAAATTGTTATAAATGGCCTTTAGTATAGTGAGAAATGTTCCCATTTTACTCACTTTCATGGGAGTTCTGATGATGAATGGATGTTGAATTTTGTCAAATGTTTTTTCTTTGTATATTGACATGGTCTAGTGAATTTTGTCCTACCTTTATTATTACTATGTGTCATGCTGCTTGCCTTGTGTATGTTGAACCATCCCTGTGACTCTGGAAAAATCCAAATGATCATCGTTTATAATCATTTCTATGTATTGCTGGATTAATTTGTTGTAGCTTTTCGAGTATTTTTGAATCTATATTCATCAAGGATATTGGATTTTCACTTTCATTTTTTTTTGGTAGTGTCTTTGACTGGTTTTGTTAAAAGGGTAATGATGACTTCATGGAATAACTTTGGGAATTGTCCTTCCTCCTTCATTTTTTTAAAATAGTTGGGGGGAATGGGGTTTTAGTGAAGGAATCCAGGCATTTTGTTCAAGGGATGTTTTTAAAATTTTACATTTTATTTAACTTATAATGATTGCTCTTTTCAAGTTCTCAGTTTTCTCTTTAATCAGTCTTGGCAGGCTGTAGGTTTTTAGAAATTTGTCCATTTCTTTTAGGTCGTCCAGTTGGTTGTCACGAAACAGTTCATAGTGCTTTCATAATCTTTTTTTGTATTTCTGTAATAGCAGATATAATTTCTACTGTTTCATTTCTTATTTTGTTTGGTTCCAGTCTCCGTATTTTTGATAAGCCTGGCTAAATGCTTTCCTGTTTGTTTTTATTTTAAGAAAAATTAAAGCTGTTGATTTTATGATATGGAATTTATTTTTCAACGTTTATTTTACTTATTTTCAACCTGATCATTAATGATTTCTCATTCTACTGCATTTTGATTTTGTCTGTTCTTATTTCTTTTTATTTTGGTTGGTAAGCTTGGTCCTTTGTATGAGGTTTCTCTTGCTCCTTGTAGAAGGATTGATTTGTTCACAACTTACTTCGTAGATGTGTCTGTGATGAATCCCATACATTTATGAAGTTGCATTTTCATTGTAATTTGTCTCCAGTTATGATTGTATTACCTCTTTGATTTCATCATTGACCTAGTTTTATTGTATTTTTTTAAAAGATGTGGTTTGACCTCATGTTTATGCTTTTCCTATTCTTCTTTCTAGAGTTGATGCACAGTTTCATAATTTTGTGTATGGAAAAATACTTGCTATAATCTCTATTAACTTAAAGTTCCTGAGGCTTATTTCATGACATAATATGTGGTTAATTCCTTAGATAACATCCTGTGCACACTTGAAAAGTTCATGTGTTCTGCTTTTCTGATGCAGTGTCCAAAACTCAGTTAGGTTCAAATGATCTAATATGTTATTATGACCTCTGTTTCCTTACAGATATTCTTTCTGGATGATCTGATCATCACAATACTGAGGTGTTAAACTCATCTACAATTATTGTTTTATACTGAATTAATTCTTTCATGTCTACTAAAATTTCTTTTTATACTTAAGATCTATGGTGTTGGGCCACGTATAATTTAATGAGTGTAATTCCCATTTTTTTAATTGATGTCTTTTTCTTTATATAATCTCATATTTTTTTCATTTTGGCCCTTAATTTAAAACATATATTGTATGACTAGAGCATTGCAATCTGCACTTTCTTGTCATTTCCATGGAATACCTTTTCCATTTATTTCAAGACTATGATTATCTTCCACCATAAAGTGAGACTTTTTTGGGGGGAGGCAAAGATGCTGAAGCAGAAGGATGCTCATAGCTCACACTTTCCCACAAATGCACCAAGACTCACATCCACAGACCCACTAAGCTAACCAGAGAACCTGCAGAAATGTGACAGGACATTGTCCTCCTCAATAGATAAAGATGCAAAAAATCTGGAAGTAGAAAAGGAAGAAAGAAAGAAGAAAAGGCAAAACAGAGTGGGACAGGTACCATAGGGAGGGAGCAGCAAAGAAGGAGTGGTGCTCATTCACTGTGTCTCCCCTCTCCAACTGAGAGTTTGGCAGGACAGAGGGGGGACTCCAAGTCTTGGACCTGTACAAAGTATAAGTTGACTGAAAGAACTAAGTTAAACAGGCACAGAGGATCCCTGTGAGACCTAGCAAATGATGCAGCCTGGAAGCTGGGACAGGGCCATGCTGCCCGAACTGGGTGGTAGATGTGGATGGCTGCACTGTGACAGCCCGGGGGAATGGAGTGGGTTTTGTGCCATAGCTATGGGTGCACAGAGCAGAACAACCTGGGCCCTCCATAAAACAACAGGGCAGATGTGCCCTGTGGGTGGAAGGGTGCATTCCCCATCTCTGAAAATAAACAAATTTTCTAGTTGAAGAGAGCTGGGCCTGAGACACAGCCACCATATCCTCTGGTGCTTTGCACCCAGGTGGTAGTGGGGGCAAAAGCTGCATCTACACCTAATGAGTTAGCAGCCTCAAGAGCCAGACAGAGACTTGTCTACACCATGAGGCACATAGGACCTTACTGTAATGGTTCCTCAGGGAACTTGTCTGCCAAGACAAAACAAGAGCTGAGTCTTGGCTCAGACCAGGGATAGGGCAGTTCCTCATACTTCCCTGAGCCCACTTTCACTGTGCATACATGAGGCAGAGCGTACAGTGCACAGAGCAGCAGACTGATCTGCACAATGAGGGGGTGGGTGGCCCCCACATTTTGGGCTGGAATGCAGCCCCTGACTATGGTGTTGAGAGAGGGCATGATGCCCAATTCTGCTTGGTCAGTCTGCAACATCTGACTGCAGCATCGGGCAGGGCAGTGAAAAACCAGCCCTGAGTAAAGAGAGCTGTACCTGACCCAGTGTTGGCTGTAGGAGCGATCTGCTTACTGACATGCCCTGGGAGAAGCACAGATGAGGTCTCCAATGGAGGGCCACTGGAAACAGTAAGCTGAGCTTCAAAACCAGGATGAATACCGAAATATTTCACATTAAAAGTATACAGTCTCCAGGAGGACACTGACCACCCTCTTGTTTTAATCTGTTTTTCCGGTTCCATTTTCTATTACACTCTTAATTTCTACTTCTTCTGCAATTATATATACCCCCATTTTAATCTCTTTGCAATTTTTAAAAATATTTTTAGTATTATTATTTTTCAAAATCTGCTTCAACTTGCTTTTCTATTATTCATTATACAATGTCTTCAAATTTTTATTTCTCCCTTCTTTAAAATTCTTTATCTCTCTCCCACTTTTCTCTTTTCTACGTTGTACTGCTACATAGGAATTAGATTGATGAACTCCTTTAGGACCAAAGTAGATAAATGATACTCCAAAAACCACAGTGCCAGAGAGTTAGGAGCAAGATGAAGGAGCAGAGAAACCATTCCCAATTAAAAGCACAAGGCAAATCCCCTGAAAGAATGATCAGTGAAATAGACAATGACACCCTACTAGATCAAGATTTCAAAAAAGGAGTGATCAAAGTACTGGAGGAAATAAGAGAGATAGTGTTTAGAGATATAAAATATGTCAAAAATGAAATGGAAGCTATACCGAAGAGCAGAGTAGAATAGGTAAATTTGTTAACTGAGATGAGGAATGATCAAAAGGTGTCGCAAAGCTGACTAGATAACACAGAGTAACGAATTAGTGACTTAGATGGCAGTAAAATAGAAAGCACCCAATCAGAAGAGCTACAAGAAAAACAATGAGAAACAAAGAAAATAAGCATAAGGGACCTATGGGATAATAGAAAGCATGCCAAACTTGGCCTGATAGAAGTCCTTGAAGGGGAGGAAAAATCAAAGGGGATTGAAAAGGTGTTTGAAGAAATCATGACTGAGAACTTCCCAAACCTAAAAAAAGGAATCAGATATCCAAGTACAGGAAGCTCAGAGTGTCCCAAACAAGAAGAACCCAAATACACCCACACAAAGACATAATTAAAATGGCCAGAGAAAGGGATAAAGAAATGATCCTAAAGGCAATAAGAGCAGAGCAAAGAGTGACTTACAAGGGAATCCCCAGAAGACCCCCAGCTGATTTCACTACACAAATACTCCAGGTCAGAAAGGAGTGGCAAGATATATTCAAACTCCTGAATGAAAAAAGTGATATACCGTAGGATACTTTGACCAGAAAGACTTTCCTTTATGGTAGAAGGAGACATAAAGAATTTCACAGACAAGAAAATGATACAAGAGTTTAGCAACCTTAGACCCCTGCTAAAAGAAATATTCAAAGATCTTCTCTAAAAAGAAAAGAAGCAGGATGCTACAGAAACATGAAACTCACAGCTGGAAAGGTAATAATTCATGAATTAGAAACAAAATAAACAGAAAATTTTAAAACAAGACACAGAAATCACTGAGAGTGGGAGAGGGAGGCAGGAAAATAGAGAAATTTTTTTTTTGGTCTTTCCTTTCAATTTTTTTTTTCTCAGTAGGATGGGTTTGAGATCATGTTACTATAATTTTAATAAAAGCAGTTATAATAATGGTCTAAAAGACATATAAAAATGGGTAACAAGAAGAAAAAAACTTCTCAGGATGTCACTAAAACTAAATAAAATTCATGATAATACAAAGGAAAATTACCAAACCATAAAAGGAAGATGAAAGGAACAAAGAGGAAATACTAAATCAAATGGAAAATAAGGTTTAAATGGCAATAAACTCAAACCTATCATCAATTAATTTAAATATTAATGCACTAAATGTTCCAGTCGAAATTCATAGAGTGGCATGCTGGAAAATAAAGCAAGACCTTCAATATGCTGCATACAAGAGACTCACTTCAGAGAGAAGGACACAATTAGATTGAGAGTGAAAGGATGGAAAAGGGTATTCCATACAATTGGGAAAGCCGAAAAAGCAAGTGTTTCAGTACTGATTGCAGACAAAATAGTCTTTAAAACAAAGGCCATAAAGTAAGATAAAGAAGGACATTATATAATGATTGAAGGAGTGATACAAGATGAGCATAGCACACTCATTAATACATATGCACCAAATACAGGAGCACCTAAGTACATAAAATAACTACTAACAGATATAAAGGGGGATTTATATTTGGAGATTTCAACACTGCACTCACATCATTGGACAGATCATCAAGACAGACAATAAATTAGGCAACAGAGAAGTTAAATAATACAGTAGAAATAATACACTTGGTGCATATTTTCAGAGCACTGCACCTCCCAAAATAGGATATACATTCTTTTGAAATTCACGTGGAATATTTTCCTACATTCATGATGCACATGGGCACAAAAGAAACCTCAGCAATTTTAAGAAGATAGTAATTACCTCAAGCATCTTTACTGAACACAAGCCATGAAGCTAGAAATCAACAACAGAGAAACAAATGATAACAAAAGGAAAACATGGAGATTAAACAATATGTTATTAAGAAACCAATGGTTCAAAGAAGAAATCAATGATGAAATGAAAAAGTACCATGAGACTAAAGAAAATGAAAGCAAAATGACACTATTTATGGGACACAGCAAAAGCAGTGTTTACAGGGGAGTTTAGAGCGCACAAATTACCAAAATAAGGGAAGAGAATGGAGAAACAACAACAACAAAAGACAAATACAGAATAACATTCAAAAATATTATTAAAAGTATATTGAACCAAGCAGTATAACCTAGAGGAGATGGACAAGTTTCTGGAAACATACTGCCCACCAAGACTGAATCAAGAAGAAACTGACCCCTTAAACAAGCAGAGCACTAGAAATGAAATCAAAATAGCAATATAAACCCTCCCAAAAAATAGCAGTCCAAAACTGGACGGTTTCACTGAGGAATTCTACAAAACATACAAAGAAGAACTCATACCTGTCTTTCTCAAACTCTTCCAGAAGATTGAAAAGGAAGGAATACTCCCAAAGTCATTCTATGAAGCCACAGTCACCCTGATACCACAACCAGGCAAAGACACTACCAAAAAAGATGATTATAGGCCAATATTATTTATGAACACAGACGCCATAATCCTCACCAAAATAGTAGCAATTAGAATCCAACAACACAGATGAAAGATTATACACCATGACCAAGTGGGTATCATGCCAGGGACACAGAGGTGATTCAACATATGCAAATCAATCAGTGTAATGCAGCACATCAACAAGAGAAAGGACCAAAACCATATGATCATCTCAATAGATGCAGGAAAAGCATTTGATAAAATTCAACACCCACATATGATAAAAACTCTCACCAAAGTGGGCATATACGGAACATATTTCAGCATCATGAAAGCTATAGAAACAAATCCACAGCCAACATAGTACTCAATGGTGAGAAAGCCAAATTTTTCCTACTAAATCTGGGACAAGACAAGGATGCACACTATCACCAGTCCAACTCAATATAATCTTGGAAGTCCTAGCCACAGCAATCAAACAAGTGAGAGAAGTAAAAGGGTTGCAAACTGGAAAGGAAGAGGTAAAAGTTTCACTATATGCAGATAATATGTTACTATATATAGAAAACTTACAAGATCCAGACAAAAACTACTACAGCTGATCGAAGAATTCAGCAAGGTAGCAGGTTACAAGATTAAGGTTCAAAAATCAGTGGGATATCTTTACACTAACGATTCAGATAAATCTATACAGGTACAGTCAACATGACAGCACTGTATCAGCAGGAAAACAGACATATAGGCCAATGGAACAGAATAGAGAGCCCGTAAATGAACCCACAAATTTTTGTTCAATTAATCTTCGACGAAGGAGGCAAGAAAATACAATCGAATTGAGACAGTCACTTCAGCAAATGGTGTTGGATAAACTGGACGGCAGCATGTAAATCAATGAAGCTAGAACACTCCCAATGAAGGTAGAACACCATACACACAAAAAAAACTCAGAATGGATCAAAGACTAACACATAAGACAAGATACAATAACCCTCCTTGAAGAAAATATAGGCAAAAGGTTATCTGACATACATCTCGAAAATCTTCTTGTAGAAGTAATTAAAGCAAGAATAAACAAATGAGACATAATGAAACTTACAAGCTTCTGCACAGTACAGAAACTGGAAGTGAAACAAAAAGACAACCTACGGATTGGGAAAATAATTTGCCTATGAAACCGACAAAGGCTTGATCTTCAGAGCATAAAAGCAGCTCATCCAACTGAATAAGAAAACATAAACAACACAATCCAAAAATCGGCAGAAAACTTAAACTAGCGATTTTCCAAGGAAGACATAAAAATGATCAAAAGGCACATCAGAAAATGCTCAATATCACTGATTATCAGAGAAATGGAAATCAAAACTACAGTGAGGTATCACCTCACACTAGTCAGAATGGCCATCATTCAAAAACCCACAAATGACAAATGATGGCGAGGCTGTGGAGGAAAGGGGACCATCCTTCACTGCTGGCGGCATTGCAGTTTGGTGCAGCCACTGTGGAAAACAGAACAGAGATTCTTCAAAAGCCTAGGAATAGACTTACCATAAGACGCAGGATTCCCGCTCCTGGGCATAAATCCAGAAGGAACCCTGCTTCAGGTTGACACTTGAACCCCAATGTTCACAGCCATCACTATTTACAATAGCCAAGTCATGGAAACAGCCTAAATATCCATCGAGAGTTGACTGGAAAAAGAAGAGGTGGAATATTTATACAATGGAATACTAGTCAGCTGTATAAAACGACAACATAACGACATTTTCTGCAACATGGTTGCTCCTGGAGAAAATCAGTCTAAGTGAAGTAAACCAGAAAGAGAAAGAAAAATACCATATGAGATGGCCCATCAGTGGAATGTAAAAACAAAACAGAACAAAACAAAACAAAACAAAACAAAACAAAAAAAGCCCAAATTCAAAACAGAAATAGACTCACAGATAGAATACAATGTTTTGGTTGCCAAGGGGGCGGAGAGCGGGAGAGATAGACTGGGAGGTAAAAATTGTAGAATAGATAAACTGGATTGTACTGTATAGGACAGGGAAATGTATAAAAGGTCTTACGGCAGCTCACAGAAGAAAATATTTGACAACAAATGTATATATGCTCATTATAACTGAAAAATTGTGCTCTATGCTGGAATTGGAGACAACTTTGTAAAATGACTGTAAACCAATAAAAAAAGTAAAAAAAAAGAAAAAAATCCTAAATATTACAGGTGCAAATATGAATTATAGAGAAAAAATAACTATTCAAAAGTGTAGAAAAACAAAAGATTTTGTTATATAATTTCTTTTTACGATAAGCAAAATCAAAACCTCTTGCCAGGTGCATCATGAAGGAAAGGGAGATTCTCCAAAGAAATAAAGTCAGAAATAAAAGATGAGAAAAAACAATTGTTACCTAACATATATAAAAATTGTTCATTTTGTCAACACATATATGGTAATAGAATGGACAAATTAGAAGAAATAGACAAATGTCTAGAAAGAGACAGAGATAAGGATAAACAAATAATTTGAACAAACTGTTGACTAGAAGAAAGATAGAGTCTGCATTTAAAAAAATTTTTGAATAGAAGTGCAGATATAAACATCTCCCTTGGAGAACTGTACAAAAATACAAAGCAGGACTTATACTCTTCAAACAATTCAAAAATTGTGAAGGTGAGGGAAACTCCCAAATTAATTCTATGAAGATTTCATCACCTTGATAGCAAAGCCAAAAACAAAGTAGGGCAAAGACAACTTCAAGCCCATATATTTGATTGAGTTAGATGCAAATATTCTACAAAATATTATTAGCAAACTAAATCCAGCAATACCAAAAATGAATCATACACCATGATCAACTTGGATTCATTGCAGGGTCACAAGAGAGGTTCAACATACACAAATCAATAAGTTTGAAGCACCACATTAACAAAAGTAAAAGAGAAAATGACATGGTTATCCCAATAAATCTATCAAAGTATTTCACAAAATTCAACATTTATTCATTAGAACAGCAACAACAACAACAACAGTAACAACAACAACAGCAACAACATTTGAAACCCCTTACCAAAGTAGGTTTCAGGAAATATATCTCAACATAAACAAAGTCATTGATTACAGAACCACATACAACATAATATGCAAAAGTGAATAACTGAAAGCCAAATTAAGGAAAACGACAAGGATACCCACTCTCACCATTTCTATTAAACACAGTATGGGATGTCCTAGCAACAGCAATCGGAATAGAAAAAAATTTATTCAAGTTGGATTGAATGAAGTAAATCTGTTATTATGTTAGATGACATAATTACCTATATAGAGAACCCTAAAGATTCTCCACACCAGAAAAACTAAAACTAATAAAGACATTTAACAAAGTTGCATGATTCATGAGTAATATACAAAAACTGTCACATTTCTTTACACTAAAAATGAAATATTGCATAATTTTAAAAATCCATATGAAATCAGATAAAAAAATGAAAAACCTATGAAAAAACAAAGATAATAATATTGAAAGGACACTGATTAATAAATTTGAAGATGATAAATAGAAATGAAAAGGAATATCAAGGTCTTAGTTTAGAGGAATTAATATTGTTAAAATATACATACTACAAATGATGTCTACATGTATAAAGTGATTCAGATCGAACTACATGTTATTTTCCACAGAAATGAAAACAGTACTATGATTTGTATGGAACTGCAAAAGAACCAGAACTGCAAAAGAAACATTCAGGAAAAAGAACAAAGTTGGATGCATAACCCATAACCCTCCCAGATCTCAGACTATATTACAAAACTACAGTAATTTAAACAGACAATACTGGAAAACAAACAAGCAACTATATCACTGGAACAGAACACAGAGGCAGAAATAAAATATCACACCTATGGTCAACTAAACTATGACAAAGAAATGAAATTATACAATGCCTGAAAGACAGTCTTCAGCAAGTGATGTTGATAAAGCTAGACATCTACATGTAAATCAATGATATTTGAACACTCCCTCACACTGTACAAATATAAACTCAAAATGCTTTAAATATCTGAATCTAATACATGACACAATAAAACTCCTGGAAACTAACATAGGCAAAACAATAGATATTGTAATAAAATTTTTCTATGTCACACTCTCAAGCTGACAACAATAAAAGCAAAATATTCAAATAGGTCCTAATTAAACTAAAAAGTTTCTAAACAGCAAAAATAATCAGAATGATTAGATGAACTTCCAAATGGGACAAAACATTAGGAAACATTGCAATCAATAAAAGGCTAATTTTTAAAATACACACATCATTCATACAACTCCGTTTCAAAAATCTACAAATAACTCAGCCAGAAAATGAGCAGAAGACAATTCTCTAAAATAGACACACAGATGACAAACAGGAATATAAAAAAAAATGCTCACATTGTTAATCATTATACAAAGGCAAGACAAAAATAAAATAATGTTTTACCTCACATTATTGAGAAGGGATTTCATCAAAATGTGTACAAATAATAAAGACTGTGGAGGTTGTAGAAAAAAAGGGACAGTACAACGCTGTTGGTGGGAATGAAAATTGTTGCAACCACTTTGGATACTGTAAGGAATTTCATTTAAATAATTAAAAAAGACCTATCATATGACACAGAAAACCCACTCCTGGGCATATAAAATATAAAACCTGAAAACAAAGAATCCTAGGGTAAAATGTAAGAAGTAAACTTGACTTAATTTGATACTTCATATGTCTCCTCTGGCAAGGGAAGCAGAAGCAAAACTAACAAAAGATGACTGTATCAGTCTAAACAGATTTACACTGCAGAAGAAATGATCAAAAAAATGATAAGTCAACCAACACAATGGGAGAATATATTTGCAAGTGATATTTTCCAAACAAGTGTTAATATCCAAACTATATGGCAAAGTCATACACAACAACAACAAAAAAGACCAAACAATCCAAATAAAAAAAATGTCCATAGGAACTGAATAGATAGATCTGAATCAATTTTCTGTAGAAAACATACAGTTGGCTATATGACACATGGAAATGTGTTCAGAGTTATAAATTATTAGGAAAGTCATAATCCAAACATGAGACAAGACGTCACACTTGTCAGAAGGCTCTCATCAAAAAGAAAAGAAATATATTTTGGTGAGATTGAGGAGAAAAGGGAACGCCGTGGACACTGCTGATAGGAATGCGAAGTATTGATTCCATTGCATATATACATCAAATTTTATTCATCGAGTTTTCTGTCAAGGGATTTTGGGTTTCTAGGCCCCTGTCTGAAGGCTCTAGAGAATAAGCCCATGGGCTGAACTGATAAACAAGCTGTGAGGAATGTCACATATCCAGGCTGGATAAGAAATGGCCTAATCAATGTATCCAGAATTTATGGATTTATAGCCTATGCTGGGTAAGATCCTCAGAGGAGGACAACCTAAGACAGGCACAGCCAGCTGGATAAGAGATGGCCTACTTAATGAAGTTTCGTGATGAACTTTAAAACAATCCTTTATCATTTAACATCCTGTGCTTACTGCGGGAGTATGGGGACATAAATTGCTTAAGAATAGTATCATTGTTGTAACTTAGATGATAAGTGAGGCATTGTGCATGTCCAATATAAACCCTTTTTCTAAGAATCAGTAAACAGAGAACTGCTTCGCTTCCCTCCACAAAGTGTTTGTGTGTATATTTTATCTTGCCACTGACAGGGTTAATTTAATTTGTTGGGAGTATCTTAAAAGGATGTTGCATTATATACAATGCTATTTCTGCACCTATTGAGATGATTATGTGAGTTTTATTTCTCATTATAATAGTGAGGTATGTCACATTTATTGATTTGAATATTTTGAAGAGTCCTTAAACCCAAGGATAAATTCCTTTACTCATGTATGTGTATGATACATTAAATGTGTTGTTGAATTCATTTTGCTTGTGTTTTGTAGAGAATTTTGGCACATATGTTCATCAGGGATAATATACTATATTTTTCATATAATGTCCCTTCTAGCATTGTTATGCAAGTAAAGCTGGCACCATAAAACAAGTTTGGATACTTTCACCCCCTTCAAATTCTTGGAAGTTTTGGGGAAGAATTGGTGAGAAATTTTCCTCAAATGTATTTCAGAATTCACCAGAAACGTCATCTTGTAAATACTTTGTGGTTTGGGAGGTTTGGATTACTGATTTACTCATACACACTTTTGCTCTATTTAACTTTCTAATTTCTTCTTGATTCAGTATTGGAAGACATATGTTTCTGGGAATTTGTCTTTTGTTCTAGGTCTTTCAAATTGTTGCCTAGTGGTAATTTCTAAAGATGCTATGCATCACTACATCAGTTGTAATATCTTCTCTTTTATTTCTAATTTTATTTGAGTCTTTATTTTCTTAGCCAACCTAAAAGATTGTCCTCTTTGTGTTGAAAACAAACAGACTTAGGTTTTTTTTTTTTATCTTTACAATTGTTTCTCTTGTTATTTGCCTTACTCTCTTTCATTTAATTTTCTTCTTCTTTCTGTTTTCTCCTAGAATCTTAATGTGTAAAGTTAAGTAGGGTGAATCTTTTTATTTCTTTTATTATTAAATAATTTTATTTATTTATTTACTTACTTATTTACTTATTCATTCATTTATCATTCAATTACTCTGATTTACAATGTGTCAATCTGTGGTGTTTAGCACAGTGCCCCATTTCATGCATATATTTGTGTGCTAATTAAAATTAACTTCACAATATTTAACATAATACCCTGTGTCATACAAAGAAATTTTGAAAATATCTATTTTTATATACAGTGGATGACATTTATAAATCTGCAGCTCCCAAATATATCCTCTCAAAGAACCTTTCAGCAGTAACCTTAAGATTATTAAGTAGATCTGCAAGTGTGTTTCAGTTTTCTAGATGAAATCATAGTGTTCTCATCCAAATTTTTTTTTAAGGTTCTACATATATCATGTCATGTATTATTTTTCCTTCTCTTTCTGGGTTACTTCAATTGGAATGACACATTATGGGGACAACCATTTTGCTGCAAATGTCATTGTTTTATCATTTTTTATGGCAGAATATTATTCCAATGTGTAAATATGACATAAATTCTGTATACTGTTATTTGTTGATGGACAATTAGGGTGCTTCCATGTCGCGGCTATTGTATAAAGCACTTCTAAGAACATTGGGGTGCAGGTGACATTTTGAATTAGTGTTCTCTTTGATATATACCCAGAAGTGGGATTGCTGAATCATATGTTGTCTATTTTTATTCTTTTGAGGAATCCCCATCCTGTTTTCCAGAGTGACTGCACCAAACTACATTCCTACCAACAGTGTAGGAGGCTTCAATTTCTCCACAGCTTCCCCAGCATTTATTGTTTGTGGACTTTTGAATGATGGCCATTGTGACTATTGTGAGATGATACTTCATTAGAGTTTTGAATTGCCCTTCTCTGATAATGATAGTGAGCTTTTTTTTTTCATAAATCTGTGGGGCATTTGTATGTTTCTAATGGAGAATTGCTTGTATAGGGCTTCTGCCCATTTTCAGATTGGGTTTCTTGTTTTTTTTAAGTATTATTTGGTTGTATGAACTCTTTATAATTTGGAAATTTAGCCTTTGTCAGTTGCATCACTTCTAAATATTTTCTTAATCCTTTAGGTTGTCATTTTGCTTTGTTTATTGTTCCCTTAGCTGTGCAAAAGCTTATAAGTTTAATTAGGTCCTATTTATTAATTTTGATCTTATATCCATTACCTGGGTAGGCTGTTCTAGGAGATCATTGCTGCGATTTATCTCAGAGTGTTCTGTGTACATTTTCTTCTAGGAGATTTACTGTGTCTTGTCTTACATTTAAGTCTTCAAGCCATTTTGAGTTTATTCTTATGTATGGAGTGAAGGAGTATTCTAACTCCATTGCTCTGATGCTGCTATCCTGTTTTCCGAAGACCAGTTGGTGAAGAGATGGTCTTTTCTCTGTCACATTCTTAGCTACTCTGTAAAATATTAATTGAACATAGACCTGTAGATTTATTATTAGGCTCTCTATTCTGTTCCATTGGTCCATATGCCTGTTTCTGTACCAATATCATGACGTTATGATTATTGTAGCTCTGCAATAGTGTATGGAGAGCAGGCAGGTTATTCCTCCAGCCTCTTTCTTTGTCTTCAATATTGTTTTGGAATTTATGTATCTTTATTTTATCTATATAATTCTTATGATCATTTGTTTCAGTCCTATAAAGAAATGTTTTGAATAATTTGATAGGAACTCATATTAAGTCTGTTGATTGCCTTGGGTAGTATGGCCATTTTAACAATATTATTTCTTCCATTACGAGAACTTTGGGTATCTTTTCAATTCTTAAATCTTTCCTGATTTCCTCAATCAGTGTTTTCTTGTTCTCCATGTACAAGTCATTCACCTCCTTGGTCACAGATATTCTTATGTATTTTATAATTTTGGGTGCTGTTATAAAAGGGGTTGTTTCTTTACTTTGATTTCCTGGTGATTCAATGGTGGTGTAAAGAAATGTAATTGGTTTTTGTATGTTAATCTGGCTACCTTGCCCAGTTCCTTTTTTAGCCTATGTATTCTTTGTGAAGCTTTTACAGTTTTCTATATATAGTGTCATGTCTGCATATCATGACAATTTTACCTCTTCTTTTCCAGTCTGAATCCTTTTATTTCTTTTCCTAGCCTGATCGTTGAGGCTAGTAATTCCAAGACTATATTGAATTGAAATTTTGAGAATGAGCATCCTTGTCTTGTCTCAGGTTTCTGTGGGAAGGGTTCCAGGTTTTCACAACTATTATGCTGGCTATATATTTGTCATAAATAGCTTTCATTATGTTGAGATATTGTCCCTCTATGCCCACTACAATAAGAACTTTCATTGCAAATAGGTGTTAAATGTAAACAATTGCTTTTTCTGCATCTACTGAGATGATCATATCGTTTTTGTCTTTCTTTTGTTGATATGGTGTATCACAATTGATTGATTGATTTGCATATGTTCAACTATCCTTGTGTTCCTGGGATGAACCTAACTTGTCCATGGTTCATGATCTTTTTTTTACATGCTTTTGGATTCTGTTTGTTAAAAGTCCTTTTTTTCTCAAGGACTTTTACTTCTATGTTTATCAATGATATTGAGCTATAGTTTTCTTTTTGGGGTAGTGTCTTTGTCTGGTATTGGTATCAGGTTGATGTTGGCCTTATGGTGTGAGTTTGGGAGTACTCTCTCCATATCAGTCTTTTGGAAGAGATTCAGGAGGACTGGTATGGATTTATTTTAGTGTGTTTGGACAAATTCCCCAGTGAAGCTATTTGGGTTTGAATTTTGTTTGCAGAAACTTTTTATTTTATTGATAATTCTATTCCATTTCTGGTGATCTGTCTGTTCAAATGGCTAACTTCTCCTTGATGCAAAAATTGTGGGCTGAATGTTTCCAGAAACTTCTGCATTTCTTCCTGGTTATCCAGTTTGTTTCCATACAGTTGCTCATGGTATTCCCTTATGATATTTGGTAAATTTGTTGTACTCTTTGTAGTTTATCCATTTTCATTTCTTATATTATTTGTGTTCTCTCTTTTCTTGTTGTGAGACTGTCCAGAGAGTTGTCGAATTTGTTTACTCTTTCAAAAAAGAAATTGATTGATTTTTCCTATTTTTTAATCTCTATTTCAATAACTTCTTCCTTGATCTTTATTTGTTCCCTCTTTCTGTTGACTTTTGGTTTTGTTTGCTCTTCTTCTCTTGATTTGTTTGCATAGAACGTTTGATTATTTATTTGAAATTGTTCTTCTTGTTTGAGGAGGGCCTTGTCACTCTGAACATCCCTCTTAAGCCTGCTTGAACAGTATTCCAGAGACTTTGTGTAGTGTTTTGTCATATTTTCCAAGGTATTTTTTAATTTCTTCTTTTACTTCATCACCTCCCACCCTTGTTTTAGTACCATGTTTTTAATCTTCATGTTGTCATTTTTTCTCCCTGTTTTTCTGTGATGGATTTCTAGTTTCATGGTATTATACTTAGAAAAGATGCTTGAATTAATTTTTATCTTCTTAAATTGGTTGAGGATTCTTGAGTGGCTGAGTACATAATCTTTTGTAGAAAATGTTCCTTGTGTACAGGAAAAGAATGTATATTCTCTTCTGGGGAGATGTACTGTTTGGAAAATATCAAGCATCTTCAATTATTTTATAATGTATTTTACTAACTTTGTTCCCTTATTAATTATCTGTGTGAAAGACCAGTCCAGTGATTGTAACGGGAAGTTATAGTCTCCTACTTTGAATGTGTTCCCAGGGATTTCTCTATTTTTATCTATTAGTATTTGCTTTATTTATTTAGGTGCTCCTATATTGAGTGCATATATCTAAATAGGTATAATACCCTCATTTTGATTTGCTCCTTTAATCATTATATCACGTCCTTTTTTGTCTTTCTCTATGGCCTTTTTTGTAAAGTCTCTTTTTGTGAAGTCAGTACTGCTAGTCCTGCTTTCTTGTCATTTGCAATTGCATGGAATATATTTTTCCACCTTCTGACTTTCAATGGATGTGTGTTCCTTTTACTATAGTGGGTCTCCTCTATGTTTCATAATGCAGAGTCTTGTTATGGTATCATGTCTCACAATACATATCTTTTGATTGAAGCACTAATTCCATTAACATTTGTGATAATTATTTATAGACTGGTGTTTATTTCCATATTGAACTTCATTCTCCATTTGATTTGGTATTTTCTCTTTGTTCATTTCTTTTGTTTTTTATGGCTTGATAAGTTTTCTTTTTTTGCCTTGATTTCTTTTTGCCTTTGTGACTTCATTGTAAGCTTTTGACTTATGGTTATCCTGTTTTGTATGTATATTGACACGTACTATATTTGTTTATTTTAACAGGAAAGAATACAAACGCAAACCCATTCTACAGAGAACAGAAAGAATAAAACTCTCTGCATTATCCTGTTTCACTCTGACTTTTAAAAATTTTGATGCTCTTTTTTACAACATCATATTTATTCTGTTGTAAATCGTTGTATATATTGCCTTTCTAATTATGCCTTTCTCTTTTCTATAGCATCCTGCTTATTTTTTATTTAGAGTAGATCTTTCTTAATTTCTTTTTCTCTTGATAAATTCTTTAAGTATTTGCTTGTGTGGAAATTATTTATCCCTCCTTTTATTCTAAAATTTAGCCTTGCTTGATAAAATATCTTAGATTACAGCTTTCTTTCATTCAGGAATTTGAATATGTCTTGCCACTAACTTCTGCCTGCTGTATTTATGTACGAAACAAGTTTACAAATATGTATATAATTATATATATATATGTTAAGAACACCTTTATATTAAGTTAACAAATATGGTGAAAACCTATTCATTAAAAAACAGAAAACATTGATAAAGGAAATTAAAACTGATCGAAAGGAATGAAATGATCTCTTATGTTAATGATGTGAAACAATGTGGTTAAAACAACCATATTACCCAAAGCAATCTACATTTAGTGTGATTCATGTCAAAATACCCATGAGATTTTTTCAAAAAATAGAACAAATAATTTTAAAATGTATATGCAAACTCAAAGATAATGAGCTGCCAAAATAATCTTGAAAAAGAGTATGAAATCTAATGGTGTAAATTTCTCTGATGTTAAACAGTCCTACAAAGCTTTAGTAATTAAAACAATGTGATACTGGCTCAAATACTGACAACAATCAATAGAAGAGAATATAGCAACCAGATATAATCCCTCACACCTATGATCAATTAACCCATGGAAAAGGAAGCAAAAGTAAAAAATTAAGAAAAGACATTCTCCTCAGTAATTACAGCTGGGGAGTTTGAACATGTAAAAGATAGATTAGAATATTTCCTCACATTGTATACAATCCATGAGCACAGAATATCTTTCTATTTATTTTGTTTACTTATATTTCTTGCACCTGTAATATATAGGTCTATGTTTAGAACTTTTATTTCACTTATCAAATTTATTCCTATTTTATTCTTTTTGCTATAAATTTACACACAATAGTTTTCCTAATTTCTCTTTCTGATAATGATTTGTTACTATACGAAAATGTAATGGATATTTGTATATTGATTTTGTATTCTGCAAGTTTACTAAGTTTGTTCATTATTTCAAAAAGTCACTGGAGGAGTATATGGAGTTTTCTATCTATGCATAATTATGTCATCTGTAAAAACTTTACTTCTTTATTACACTTTGGATGAATTTTACATTTTTCTTGACTTGTTGTTCTGGCTAGGACTACTAGTAGTGTAATTTAGGACTTGTGAAAATGAGCTACTTTTTCTTATTACTGGACCAGAGGACAACCTTCCTGCATGTTAACACTGAAATTGAAGAAAATCATGGGTTTTTCAGATATGGCTTTTATTATGTTTAGTTACATTCTATCTAGAGAGAATTTAAGAATATTTTTATAAAAATGTTAAGATCAGACCAGTCAATTAATTTTCCTATGTATTTTGAGATTGTTATTTTGAATTCTTTGTTTTTTAAAGGGATGATATCACATATATTCATTTGTGTATGTTAAATTATATTTATGTAGCAGGACTAAATCCAACTTAACTATAGTTTATGATACTTATAATATGCAATGGATTCAGGTTGCTAATATTTATTTAGAATGGAATTTACATATACTGAAAGAAAAATTTACATTGTTGCTTGAGTGTACATTTATTTATTTAAAAATTTTATCACTCATTTTGAATTTGGCTTATGTTTAATGGCATTTATTTCTTAATAAAAAGTATAAATTTTGGTAGAACTTGATTTACTACAGTTTACTGATAGAGAACATAGCAATTATTTACAATTAGTGCACAAGACACTTGCCTTAAAATGCCGTATTATACCAACAATGACAACTGTTTCTGGACTGAGAAACATATTGCTTCCTAAAATATTTTACCTGGTCTTTTCCAACCCAACCTACATATACTGTTATATCTTTGTTTTTTGATTGTTTGTTTGTTTGCCCCTTAATGGAGGCAATGCTTATTGAACCCAGGATCTTGTGCATAAGTCTATTTATCAACATCATTTTGGAACACTTAACAGAATCCCCAAGAGTTTGGATTATAAAGATGACAAGAAAATTTATTACTTCTAGGGAATTATAAACCTGTGAGAGATAGAATGACAATAATAAACATTTGTAAATATACAATAATATTGTCTCTTTTGCAATTTTAATGTAGAATATTTAATTACATTTGTATCAATTATTGCACTGAATTACAATTTAAAACAAAAATTCCCACTTTGGGATTTCTTATATTTGATTGATTATATTAATCTAATTTTATTTTATAAATATTAAATATTTATATATAAACATACCAAATAAACTGAATTTTATTCTGTTGATGTTTTGAATATAGAGCTACTTATTCTAAAGTACACAGATAAAGACCTACTTCCATTTCCAAATCAAATTATGTTTCACTTTAATTACAAATGATGATGAAATAGTTATACATTTCCTGGACAGGTTTTACACAAATTTCACGTTAAATTTCAAAACTTTAAAATTATTTTATATATATTCTGCATTATTTATACTCTGTTCACTAATCTGTTATAAATTTGTGTACAAAAGGATGGAGATTTGTTTTATTTAATAGAAAAAATATTTAATTGTTTTAAAAGATTTTGTGGGGATAATATTTGCAGATCACACTATAAAAATAAACATCCTATATGTTTCAATTTAACTGGATGAATGAGAAGTAAACTCTGGCTGAAGGTTCCACTTGAGTTGATAGGAGACCAGTTGTTTTTTCATGTCACAGCTACTCAGGTTGTGAACAATTGTGATGGCCTAGCAGTTTATCTGTGCAGGCCTGCCAAAGCAGCATTTGAAGATGCAGTGCTCAAAATCATGCAGATTAGAAAAGTAGCTGTGGAAAAAGTTATACGAAATGTCACATGTTTCTTCAGAAATTCAAGATTTGTCTCATAAATATGGACCAACTGGTTCAGGAAACTTCGGTAGATCTCTATTGGTTGATCAAACAATCTCTGGGGACTTGGGCTTGAGGTCTATGATTGAAATATATGCTTTCCAGCCTTTGTCTGAAGAATCCTTGATATAAAGGCCATGTTACACACATTGTGTCTCTAAACCAGATAAACATAATGATTTTCGTTCTCTGACATTTCCCAGAAATCTCTGGAAAATGGCTGGAGAGACCAATTTAATTCCATCTGGTGGGATGATAATGGAACTTCCATAGTGATTGATGAAGATGTCTTTAAGGAGGAAGTTTTGGAAAGAAAGGCCCCTTTCAGAATATTTGAAACTGGAAGTATGAAATTTTACATAGACAGCTTAACCATTATGGGTTTATTAAAGTGGGGCAGAATTTTCAAAGATCTGCTGTCTAGCTGACTTTCTTGCAGAAGAAAAAGAGGTCTCTCTTTTAAGTAAAGTATTCAGAAACTTTAGTTACCACTTGGTAACTTATATATAAAATTTTATTTTGTATATCAATCTATGGTAATATAAATGTAAAGATAAATTTTGAAAATTGTATAAAACTACTGAGGATAAAATCCTTTATTTTTTCTGAAAAATGAGGACAGTGCCTTAAGTATTCAGATTGTAAGAAACTTTGCTGGCAACTATGAATCTTACCAGAAATGCAAATAAAGGTATTAAAGCTACTTTTCAAAAGTGGCATTCACAGTTACTGCAAATGCTAACTTCTTAAGTTTGATGAATATACTATTAAATGTGTATTTTCCAAATAAGGAACTTCAAAATTTCGTCAGCAATATACATATTTTGATGATATTATCTTTGCATAGTAAATGCAAAATCTGAGGTTTTATAGGTTAGGCTTATTGTAGTGTTGTATTTTGGTTTAAATTATAACTAAAATCTTTCTACTTTGGTTGTAGCTGCACTTCTATGATAATACAAATTTTAAAAGAGGGTGTCTCCAGCTTTTAGTGAGAATAAAAAGAAGAGATGGGATTAAAAATGCCTCTCTGGTGTGTTCATTGGCTGAAGATTTCGACAAGAAGAACTATAAAGCAGTGGGTAATTTGGATAATCGTAATTCTGGTTTTGAGTCTGACACTAGAGGAGAAAGTGCATTTTTACCTTCTGCACATTTAAACATGCCCCTATTAAGAAAGCCCTCTAGTAGCCACATAATTGGTGATATAACTACCTCGATCAGAGGTAATTTTTCTCCTCCATCATCAATGTCAGTTAGACCAACAGAAAAAATTGCAGTGGATCAATGTGCTATTTTAAATCAATTGACCACTGTCCACGGGCACTCTCAAAGCAGCTACACTGAAGCAAATGGCCGTAGTGTGAACTTCATTAAAACTACAACTTCTACTTCTCAGTACAGCATCTTATCTCCCATACAGAGGAATTAATTTGGACAGATGTTGGATCCTTCTATTTTCCAAATACACATCACAATATATCTGTCAAGGAAGGGCGTTTTTCTAAACTTCAGCCAGGGAACAACCCACTTTTTCCAGTGACAGTGATAGCTGATTCATTAGCTACTTCTCTTTAAAGGCCAACTCATCAGGTATCTTCTGTATATGAACGTCATCCTAATCACAACTGATCTACCGGAGGATTACCAGATTATGCAAGATAACAAAGATTAAAATTGATGTTGGCAAATGTCGACAAATATCTGCAAGTTTCTTATTTGAACAATAAACATAGATGTGTACCTGTATTTAACTTATATTTTCTTAAATATTGTTGAGTTAAATGGAGAAAAAGTTACTATTAAAAGAAAAAATGAGACATTTGATTGATATGATCATTTGATGGAACAATATGTGAGTTAATTTAAATAATTTTTTGTAAGGAATAAGAGAAAATGGAAGAATTTGGAAAAAGACTAAAACATGGAGACAGGGAAAATTACTAATTGGTTTCTGGTTCACCCTGGAAAGTATTAAAAGTGTTAAGTTAGGATGGGTTGGAACAGAAGATAAATTCAGGAACTGGCCCAGGGATCATTGTCTCTATTATGTCATCCCTGGAATCATAAAGGTCACATGATGTAGTCTCAGATGGCACAGTCAGCATGTGGTAGAATTTAAGAAGTAATTTTATCTATGGTCTTCTTTGTGCTGTTCTCAAAGCATTCCAATTGGTGCCATAAATTCCTGTCCTCAAGAGTCTATAATATATTTTCTAGTCGATGCTTTATGTTGCATATATTTTCCAGCCAAAGGTAAGCTTACGTCTTCACGGTGTCACCTAATGCCTTTCCAACTCTAAGCCCACAAACTCAACTTTGTTTAGTCATTTCTTCATACATCTGGCATCTGCCTACCTTGGCATGTCTTTATGTTTCACTGTATCTTGAGATACATCCAGGCAATGCTTGTCAACTATGTTAGCTGCAACCTCACCACTTTTGCTCCAGGTCATCCTTGGCCTTTGGGTGTCCTCCATTTACCTACTAAATCTTTGCCAGTCTCAGGACAAAAACTACCTCCTTCAGATGTTTTCTGTCTATCCGGCTTTCCTTGTCTAACTTGGATACCAGCACAGTAAGCACAGCACATGCCACAGGATTCATTTAAGAATTTAGTGAATGAAAAATACATGTTGACTTTAAGCAAAATCTACTTTCCTGAAACAACAAAACTTTCATGGTTTTCAAACTATTTCGTTATGGTCTTTACTCTTCACCACAAACTACCTCTTTTCATAGACCAAGGACTAGTCACCCAAGACAGTTAATGGTGGTAGGTACAGGAGACAAAGTATTATTGTCTTCTGTATTCATGCCTCCAGAGGGCTAAAGCATTCCATTCTCATTTGCTGGATTTTTTCCTGTCTCTTCTTCCTCCACATACCCCAAAATAGCTGATTCTCTTCTCCATACTAATAACTATACTGCATTCTAAATAATTTACTTCTTAGAATCAGAGCTTTGTCCAGAAGAGACAGTGTTATTGCAAATATTTAATGAAGGTTTATGCACCCCACATAACTTGTGCCCCTTCTAACCTTCACTCTGGTAGTATCTAAGAGTTACTAGACCCTTGGTTGTGGTGGTCGTATTCAGCAAACAAATTGCAATCTAAAATGTGTGGACAAGGAGGAGGTGAGGGTGGTGGAATTAAAAAATTTTCCAAATGCATGAGTACCAACTTTCTGCAGATATTAGGAAATATAAAATATTTATGGAAGACTCTGAGTATTTCCCATTAATTTAAAATAAAAGGTGAAACATTTTCAGAATGTGAAATGCCATGAAATGCTGGAAAAATTGTAGGCAAAGTCAGGGTGTCTAAGGCTTCTGCTCATAATCATGTAGAAAGTGTCAGCTGATAAGCCTGTATTGTCAAAATTGAGTCCTGAAAATATGTCACCAGTTGTGAAGAAAGCTTTTGATAATCTGCAGAAAGGGCAAATGGGCCAGGGTAATGTCCTGAAACCTCCCACCAATATGTCCTTTACAAAGATAAGGAAAGAAACCACTTGCAGCTGGAGAGCTGTGCCTGGACAGCAGTGGTTGTTCCTACAACAGAAACATCAAGCTTTTGAGTTGTCAGCTCAACTCTGATGGTGGCTATGTTATTGCTTACATTAGCAGTCTGGGGTTCAGATGGGCTGGTTCAGCAGCTATTTTCCAGTTCTCTTATCAGATAGTGGGTCTTGCCGTGATCATCTGAACAAGGTTTTATACTGGTAAGTCAAAAGCTACAGTTTACTTTCAAAATTAGAAATCCTAAAGAAGAATATTGTATGTCCAACTGTAGTTTTCTCCCTGGGAAAATCTTGACTATTGGCAAAAGTACAAAAGTTGGCTGGTGCTTTGAAAGCTATTCTCTGAGCTCTACCCTCAGAACTCTTCCCACTAAATACTACAAATCTGTCTACCACTGTGTGTGTGTGTGATGATAGTTTGTTAAGCAGTAACTAAGTTTGTCTTAGTTGAGTCATCAGTAAATTACTATTCTGCATCTGGCAGAATCTCTGTGAATTAAGAATTTCATTGAGCCACCAGATTTTCTTCCAATCAGGGTGAGGTATATTATATTTCTCCCAGTATACTAATTGTTACCTGCTCATTGAATCCCGAGCTGATGCTAGGGCCAAGACACTGAATCGTTGAATTCGACTTAGGCATATACATTCTCCAGTCCCCAGAGCCCTGCACAGGACTGTGTTTCCTTTTTAATATAAGCTTATGTCTAATTTCTGTTTTCTTCTATTTCTCATTGTTGACATGACTTATTTTGGCTTTGATCACCCCTTGACTAATTTAAAGAGACTGAACCACTGACTTATTCCCGTTCACCTAGAAATTGCAATAAACTTTTTTCCTTGTACTACCTGGAATAGAGGGAGCATAGTCATCATTTTGAAAGCCGTCCTCACAACTAATAATGCAGAACTTTTACACATCTTTTCCCAGCACTTGTGAAAGAATGTTTGTTGTGGATCTCAGGGATTATCCTCACATCCCCTAAGGCAACCATGAGAAAACACCACATTGTTGTCCAAAATCAAGTATTTGTCAGTATTGCATTCCCATTGCAAATCAGTTAATAATTGTAGGAGTTCTGATATTTTCCAATGCTGAGATTTTTAGCAACCTAGCATGTTCATTTCTTACAGATGCTTTTGGGGAGATGAGACTATCGGTCAGAGACAGTGAACTTTATCACTCACAGCAAGAACAGCCTGTTTTAAATTTGTATCCATTCCCTAATCTCAGATGAATACACAGAGTAAAATTTTCATGCCTACAGAAGCAGTGGGCTGTTAACATGAAGAAAGTTTAAGGCATGGTAAAACACTAATTTTATTACTATCTCTATGTATTATTTATTAGAATCACTAATTTATTAGTATCTTTATGTTGGATAAGTACATCATGACTCAATTTTTTTTGCTGCAGGAACATTCATGAGAAATAACATGGGAATAAGTGAATATTGACTTTCCATTTTTCCTTCCGCTTCTACTGAAATATAATTGGTGTAGAATATTGTGTAAGTTTAGGTGCAGAGGATAGTGATTTGATTTACAAGTATCATGAAATAAATATCATAGCAACTTTAGGGAGAATTCATTATCTCATTTAGATACAATATTAAAAAGATACAATTTGCCTTTTGGTTGTGATGAGAAAACTTAGGGTCTACTCCCTTAACAACATTCATATAAAACTTAAATCAGTATTAATTGTAATTTTCATGTTACTATGGGGCATACCTAGGACACAATTATTATGCGGCAGGCGGTTTGTAGCTTTTGAGTGCATTGATCAAATCCTCCTTTCCCAACCCCTGCTTATGTTAACTACAATTCTAATTGTTTTTCTATAAGTATGTTTGTTTTGAAAGTGTACTTTAATCTATAAACTCTGTTAGTTTCTCTTACACAACGTACTGTTTGCAAATTTTAGTACATTTGTAACTGATCACCAGAATATATCTCGTTATGATATGTTGCTATTTAAAGATATTTCATTGTTATTTACTATTCCCCATACAGTATATTTCTTGCCCCTGACTAAATTAATTTGCAACTTGAAAATTTTCTCTCTTAATTTTCGTCAAGTATTTCTTTTTCCTCAGACCATTTACCTCCTTGTTGTGAACAACCTGTTTCTTTGTATATCTATATCTCCTTTTCTTTTGTGTTATGTTCATTTGTTTAATGTCCAAATATGAGTAAAATACAGCATTTGTCATTCTCTTTCTGACTTATTTCACTTAGCATCTTACCATCTTGGTCTGCACATTTGTTGCAAATGAAGGACTTATACTTTTTATAGCTGAGTAAAAACCCATTGTATTTTTGTATGTGTGTGTGCATATATATATATATATATATATATATATATATATATATATATAAATAAAGGTAAATCTATAAAATATAAAAATAAAAAATATTGATGGGTAGATATATATAATATAAAAACACATTTTTTATTCATCATCTATTGATGAACAATTAATTTGCTTCTATATCCTCTCTATTGTTAATAATGCTGCTGTGAATATAGGTTTGAATTTATCTTTTCTGGTTTGTGTTTTTATTTTCTTGGAATAAGTATCCAGATATGGAAATGTTGGATTATATTTCATTATTAATTTTGAGAGAAAACTGCATACTGTTTTCCACAGTTGCAGCACAAATTTACATTTACTCCAGCAGTGCATCAGGGTTGTTTTTCTTACATCCTCACCAACACTTATATTTGTTATCTTTTTGATAATATTCATTCAGACAGGAAGGACATAAAATCTTATTGTGTTTTGGACTTGCATTTTTCGGATGGTTAGTGATGTTGACCAGTTTCATATGCCTGTTGGTTACCTTTCCCCTACTGTATACTCATTTTTTGTAATGGGCTAAATGACCATAACTCTCTGATTTCACTTTCAGGCATTCATTGTGTTCCATTACTTTCTTTGTTTTGTGCCACTACCATATTCTTTTTATTTCTGTAGCTTTGAATTAGAGTTTTGAATCAGAGAAAGTGATACATCCTCTTTTTTCTTTGTCAAATATGTTTGTGTTTATTGTTTGTTTTCTTTTCTTTTTTTTTAGTGATTTCAACTCTTTTGTGTTTACATATTAATTTTAGAATTATTTATTGTAAATTCTGAATATGTCCTTGGTATTTTAATATACATTGAATTTAATTAATGTATTTTCTTGGCTAGTACTGTCATTTAAACAATATTTTTTCCTCATCAATGAGCACAGTATATCCTTTCATCTGTTTGCATTATCTTCAATTTCTTTTATAAATATTTTATAGTTTTCTGTTTACAGGTATTTTCCTCCTTGGTTGGATATATTTCTAGATTTTTTTTGGAATGCAATTGTAAATGAGACAGGTCCTTCACTTTATCTATCTGTTAGCTTGTTGTTAGTGTGGAGAAATGCAAGATTTTTTATGTTAACTATACATTCTCAAATATTAACAAATGCATTGATATGCCCTAGCAGTTTTGAGGTGCCATCTATAGGATTTCTGTTAAAGTATGTCATCTGAAAACAGATACTATTACTCCTATACTTAATTAGCTATATTATATTTACATTTATTTTGGATACCTATGGCTAGAATTTCCAATACTCTACTGAGTAAAAGTCGTAAGAGTGAGCATTCTTGTCTTCTTACTGCTCTTACAGGAGATGCTTTTAGCTTTTAATCAGTGAGTTACATGTTAGCTGATTTCTTGTCATATATGACCTTAACTTTATTGAGGTATATTTCCTCATGCCCAATTTGAGGAGAAATATAATCTTAAGTAATTAATGAATTGTCAAAACATTTTATGACTCTATTGATGTGACTATATAATTTTTATTCCTTATTTTGTTAGTGTGGTTCATCATATTGATAAATTTGTAGGTAATGAATCACTTTTGCATCCCTGAATTAAAATAGACTTAATCATAATATATAAACCTGTTAATGTACTTTTTGCTTTCCTAATATTTCAGTGATGATATGTACATCAATGTCTATCAGTAGTATTTAACCTGTACATTTTGGAGGTATTTATTCCAGTTTTAGTAGTAGTGTGATAGAGAAAGTTGGGGTAGGAAGCCTTCCTTCCTCTGCAAAATTTTGGAATTCTCTGAGAAGTATAGGTGATAGCTATTCTCTAAATGTTTGGCAGAATTCACCTGTGAAGCTGTCTAGGCCTGGAATTTAGTTTCTTGGGAGATTTTGTTTAATCACTTATTTAATTTCATTAGTGGTAATCTGTTCATATTTTCTATTTGTCATTCAATCCTGGAGATTATGTGTTTGTTAGAAATTGTATATTTCTTCTAGGGTTTCCATTTTATTTACATAAAATTTGTTGTATGTTATTATGATGCTTTGTATTTCTTTGATATAAGCTGTAACTTCTCATTTATTTCTCAGCTTATTACTCTGTACTCTTTTGTCTCATGATTCTGGTTAAAGTTTATCATTTTTTTTATCTTTCAAAATCCATTATTTAGTTTGATTGAATGTTTATATTTTTAATCATTATTTGATTTATTTATTTTCTGACCTTTCAGCTGTCCTTTCTTCTACTAACAATTTTTTTCTTATTTTTCTATATCATTTGTTTGTAAGATTATATTATAGAGAGAGATGTTTCTTATTTTTATAAGTGGGATAATTTTGCTATAAGCATCACTATTGATACTTCTTTTGTTATAACCCATTGACTTTGTTTTAGCTGTCATTTTTTAAATAAATTTTTCCTTTGATTTTCACAGCAATCCAATTGTTGTTTAATATTATATGAGTTATCCTCCACATTTTATTATTTTTCTTTGGTTTTTATTTTTAATAAATTTCTATTGTACAGAATACATATGTTTCTTCTCAAAACAAGGAGAAAAATAATAAAATTTATACAAAAATAGGAAATACCCAAATTTTCTAAAATTATCTTTTAAAAATGAACAAAGCTGTGGGTATTACCCTCCCTGAATTTATAACATACTGCAAAGCTACAGTAATCAAGCATCAAAATATATCACTAAAAGAGACACATGATCAATGGAACAAAATAAAGATTCCGAAAATAATCCCACACATATATGGTCCATTAGGCTGCAATGAAAGAGGCAGGAGTATACAGTGGAAGAAAGGCAGTCTCTTCAACAAGTAGTTCTGGGAAAACTGGGCAGTACATTTAAAAAGAAGATATATGAGCACTTCCTTCCATAGAATACAAAATAAGATGAAAATGGATTAATTTCCGTAATGTAAAACCTGAAACTATACAATTTCTTACCAAAAACATGAGGAGAACTGACTTTGAGATAAATCATAGCAATATTTATTGGTGATCTGTCTCCTAAGTAAAAAAAAAACAAAGGAAAATTATCAATAATAGTTTTAAGTTTATGTAGGAAAAATTTGATGTACTACATGATACAGAGATTCTACTTCGTGTATAAGGGTGAAGTACAAAACCTTTTGCAGAGCAAAGGAAACCTTCTACAAGATATATGACAACACACAGAATAGAAGAAAAAATTTCAGACAATGAGACCAAAAAGGTGTTAATATCCATAATATATATGCAGCATATTAGACTCAATATTTTAAAACACAGGCCCCAACTTTAAAACAGTTTAAGTATCTTCATGGAAACTTTTCAAAAACAGACATGTGGAAGATTTTCATTCACATAAAAAGAAACATACGTTGCTATTCATTAGGAAATTTTAAATAAAAACAAGAATGAAATATAATCTCACAGCAACCAAAATTGCTATTAAAAAAGGCTTCAAATGACAAACATTAATAAGAATGTCGATAAAAGGGAACCCAGGTACACTGTTGGTGTAAACATAAATTGATGCCTCCACTATTATAAACGTGTAAACAGTGTACAGAAAACTAGGAATAGAAACATTATATGTTGCAGCAATTCCAGTTTTTGATATAAATCTGTAAAAACTTGAAAACATTACCTTTAAAGGATATATAACCCCCAATGGTCTTAACATCATCATTTAAAATAGCCAAGGATAGTTGCAAAATTCAACTGCCCATCAACAGATGATTGGCTGAAGTAGATGTGAGATATAGATAACATAACAAAATACTTAGTCATTGTCATATCGAAAAATAAAATTCTTCTATTTGGGAAAATTTGACTGGACCCAGAGGGTGTTGTATATATGAAAATAAGTCATACAGAGGAAATCACTCTAAGTTATCACTTATATGAGGAAACTAAAAATATAAGATAAATAATCATAAAGAAACAGGAACACAATCACATATATATGTGCAGTGTACCAAATACTGGTTTCCTTTTGGGACAGACAAGAAGGATGGTGAAGACAGATATATGCAAGTTACCAGTTATAAATTAGAGAAGCAACAGGGCTATATTTACAGCACAGAGAAATATTTTAATTATTTAAATGATTTTAAAGAGATTATAGGCATATATTTTAGTAAAATGTGCATGTATGTGGGAAAAACAATGAAGAAAATAACCCAGGAAATTCAAAATATTTTGTAGTACTATGACATGAAGGGAGACGATGTGTTCACTTTCTTTACTGTTCTTATAATGTCCTAATTAGAATTTAAGCTTTTAAATAAGAAAGTATATACTTTGAAAAAAGTGACAAAAGTTTAAACTATTTTTGTCTCTCCCCTTAAATCTACAGTCAGTAAAATATTCACATCTCAACAAAAACAACTACAACACAAAACAACACTCCAGAACACATGTGTAAAGCTGAAGTTAGGTGGGCTAAAACACATAAAGGAGGCTCAACTGAGTGAAGAGTAGATTTGGTGTCTGCAACCAAGGCCCACTGACTAGGGTATCTGAGCCCACAGGCTCAGAAAACCCAATAGAAAAAGGGTGTCAGTAGTTCACACTGCTCCGGCCTCCAACTGCACCAGCACTCATGATTAGAGGTAACTAGGAGGGAGCCACAATGGAGACAGAAATTCCATCCTTCAGACACTCAGACATTGATGACACTCTCCTAACTCCCCATTCACATCGATGGAGACAAGTTACCTTGCAAAACTTGATATGGGAAAGGCACTTGCCTGATTCCAAATACTCACCTGTCTTTACATCTTTCCTCAATGTGTAAACTGAGTCTCAAGGGATATCAGATAAAAGGAAGGATTCACCATACCAGTGACAACACTTGCATTAACTACCAGAGAAGTCTAAGAAGTGACAATGAAAGCACATCTTTTATCCAGGCAGTAGCGACTGGACAGTACCATTTTGAAATATTATCAGAAGTAGCTCAGGTAAGTAAAACCAAAAATTGTGCAATATTGCACACTACCAGAAAACAAAAGCAAGGGCTCCAACTTCCAATCTGTTATTTAGTGTCATCAGAGCAATAATTTACCAAGATCATGACCAATCACAGTAACATTATAGTGCACACACACACAAAGTTACACAGACACAGACACCGAAACAGACACAGACACAGATGAATACACACACGCACACACACACACAATATCAATCCTGCAGCAAACAAACTTAAAGTCATGGTATATTGCCATATAATTAATACAGAATCCAAATAGGTGTCATACAGAAACTCAATACAAAAAACAAAACTCAGAAAGCAGTTTAGTAAGCTTAGGAATAAATTAAATGCTGATAAGGAATACATTACCAAAGAGACTGAAACTAAAAACAACCAAACGTTACTGGAGGACCAGATGAACTTAATAACTGAGATGAAGAATGCAAAAGAAAGCATTGGGAGCAGACTGCCTTTGTGGAAGGGTGATTACCAAACTCACCAATACAAAAGTACAAATGATAGAGGAGCGCAGAGATACAAGATAATAAAAAATGAGGAAATTCTACAATAGCCTTCAGACTTCTTCTGGAAGTGCACTTTAGATTGAAATCCTGCAGGGAGAAGAAAGTTAGAAGGTAGCTGATGGTTTATTTAAAGGAGTAATAGTTGATAACTCCCTGAATCTTTGCAAGGAACTGATATATGAGTTCGTGAGCCAGCAAAACACCAATAACTTTAAGGCAAAGTTACCTCCTTCAAGATAAGTCATATGCAATTTGGCTAGTCAATGACAGAGTAAAATTTTGAAGGCAGCCAAAAATTGTTATGATAATCTACAAAGGAACCCCCATTAGACTTTCAGCAGATTTCTCAGCAGAAAACATAGACCAAGGGTAAATTAAATGGCATTTTTAAACTACTGAAAGAAGAAATCTCTCACCCAAGAATACTCTACCTTGCACAGTTATCACTTAGATATAAAGTGAAAATAAAGACTTTACCAGACAAACAAAACCTGAATGAGATGAAAAAAACAAACCTGAGACACCTTACATGGGGTGCAGAAAAGAGCTCTTATAAGAAATATAAAATGGCAAAAATATGCAAAACATTGAACAAAATGCTAAGCATAAACCACTAGAAACTTGCAACAGTTTCTTTGGGTATATTCTTAAATGCTACCTTACCATATGGATTAAAGAGAGAAAAATTGGAAATCAGGGGCAGTACATATATATATACATCAATCTGGTAAAATTTTCACAAGAATAAAAGAAATAATTTGAGACAAAAATCATAATAGATAAAGAGCAAAAATAAATCAATATTAAAGGAAGCTGCTATCAGCGGAAAAAGGACTAAATTATACATGAGATGTTTTATTTAATTGAAGTAAAGTAGATGTAATATATTGTGTAGATTCAGATGTACAGCATAGAGATATCAAACACTTTGTGGATTATATTGCATTATAAATTATTACAATAATTTTAACATTCAATTATTAAAGTTATTGTGTATCATTCCCTGATCTATACAGATTATCCTTGATGCTTCTCTCCTTTATGTATACCACATTATAATTCTCAGTATCATACCGTATAATTGACCTTACCTTCCTCTTTTTTTTAAACATAAATATTTTCCCATAATTTTCATTTTGTTTCAGTCTTGTCTATCTAATCTCTCGATCTCACTTCCATGTCTCTATCAATCAAGCAATCTATCTATCTATCTATCTATCTATTTACCATGTATCTATGTATCTATCTTTCTATTTATCTGTCATCTATCAGTAGATATTTATAGATAGATGTACATATATATATGTTATTCTTTAGATTCCACATATAAATTTAATTATATCCTTTTGTCTTTGTCTAAGTTTCTTCACTAAGCACAATATTTACTAGGTTCATTCAGGATGCTGAAATAGCAATGTGTTATACTTTTTCATGGCTGACTAGTAATCCATTGCATATTTATAGAATCATCATATCATCTTAAGTCCATACCCTACTGTGGACTCTTGGATTGCTTCCAAGTCTTGCATGTTAAAAACAGTGCTGTTGTGAACATTGGTTCTTTTCAATTTAGGGTTATTTCCCCAGATTTTTCCTAGGAGAGGTATTATTGTTTCATATGGTAGTTCTGTTTTAGGTTTTAAAGAAATCTGAATACTGTTTTCCATGGAAGCTGTACCAATTTACATTCCTACCAAGTGTATACAAGAGATTTCTTACATCCACATCGTTTCCAACACTTTCCATTTACAGACTTTTTGATAATAGCCCTTTGAACAGTGTGAAGTGATACCTCGTTGTTTTGATTTGCAATTACCTAATAATTTGTAATTTTGTGCATTTTTAGCACCTGCCCGTTACTCATCTGTAAGTTTTCTTTGGAAAAATATTAACTCAGTTACTCTGCTCTTGTTTTTGATTGGGTTTTTGCTTTTCACATTGAGTTGTGTAACCTAAATCCATGTTACATCTATTAACCTACATCTGTTAAACCTTGGTCACTTGCATTGATTGCCAATATGTTCTCCAAATACACAGGCAGTGTTTTCATTACATTGTTTGTGTCCTTAGCTGTGCAGACGTTTTCAAGTTTGTTTAGGTCCCACTTGCTTATTTTTGCTATTATTTCTTTTGCCTTAGGAGACTGATATAAGAAAATATTCCTATGATATATATCCAATATTTTATCACCTATATTCCCTTCTAGCAGTTTTGTACTATCAGGTCTTACATTTAGGTCCTTAATACACTTGGAGATTATTTTTGTTTATGATGTCAGGGAATGCTCTCATTTCACAGTTTTACATGTAGATGTTCAGCTTTCCCAACACCACCCATTGACAAGACTGTCTTTTCTCCATTGTGTACTTTTGCATCTTTTATCATAGATCCATTACTCACAGGTGTGGGGAATTGTTTCTAGGCTCTCTGATTTATTGATTATATCTCTGTGTCAATGCCATGCTGATTTTATTACTGTTGGTTTGTACTATAGTAAGGTATCTTGGAGGGTTATACCTCCAGTTTTGTTGTTTTTTCTCAAGATCATTTTGTCAATTTTTAATGGTTTCATATAAAACTTTGAGTTTTTTTTTCTGCTTCTTTGGAAAATTCTACAGCTTTGTAATATTAATTGCACTAAATCTGTAGGTTTCTTTGTGTATTATGGCCATGGTAACAATATAAACTCTTTCAATCCAAGAGCACAAGACACCTTTCCATTTCTTTGTATCATTTTAAAATAATTTGTCAATATTTTATAATTTTCAGTATGTAGATTTTCACATATGTGGTTACATTTATTCCAAGATATTCTAGGGAATGGGATTTTAAATAGTATTGCTTTCAATGTCCATTTTAGGGTATCTCATGATTAATGTGTATAAATGCAAGAGATTTATTTACATTATCCTTGTACCCTGCTCCCTTATTAAAATTATTTATTATTCATAACAGTGTGGAGCCCTTAAGACTCTCTGTGTAGATAGTTCTGCCATCAGTACTGGTGACAATTTTGCTTCTTTCTTTCCATTTTGTATTTCTTTTACTTCTTTTTCTTTTCCTTTTCCTTACTTGTATTACTATGAAACAGAAGTGATGAGAGTAGGGGTCCTTGTCTTGTTCTCGAATTTACCCAGAAGACTTTCAGATTTTCCCCCTGAGAATTATAAATTGTTATAAATTGCCTTCACTAAGTTGAGAGATGTTCCCATTATACTCACTTTCATGAGAGTTCTGGTCATGAATGTATGTTGAAATTTGTCATATCCTTTTTCTCTGTGTATTGACATGGCCCTGTGAATTTTGTCCTTCCTTTATTAGATATGTGTAATGCTGATTGACTCGTGTATGTTGAACCATCCTTGTGACTCTGGAAGGAATCCAACTGATCATCGTGTATAATTTTTCTATTTATTGCTGGATTAATTTGTTGATGTTCTTTTGAGGATTTTTGAATGTATATTCATCAAGGATATTGGCTTTTCATTTTCATATGTTTTTTTTTTTGGTAGTGTGTTTGGTTTTGTTATTAGGGAAATGGTGGCCTCATGGAATAACTTTGGGAATTGTCCTTCCTCCTACATTTTTTAACATAGTTGGGGACACAGAGGTTTTAATGAAGGCATCCAGGCATTTTGTTCAAGGGGTGTTTTTAAAATTATACATTTTATTTAACTTATACTGATTGCTCTTTTGAAGTTTTCTGTTTTCTCTTTATTCAGTGTTGGTAGGCTGCACGTATCTAGAAATGTGTCCATTAATTTTTGGTCATCAACTTGGTTGTCAACTAGCTGCTCATAGTGCTTTCATAATCTTTTTTTGTATTTCTGTAATATCAGATGTTATTTCTAACATTTCATTTCTTATTTTGTTTGGGTCCACTTTCTGTATTTCTTGATAAGCATGGCTAAATGCTTACCAGTTTGTTAATATACTTAAGAAAAAAATAGCTCATGATTTTAGGAATTTTAACTTAGTTTTTGATTTTTATTTCATTTATTTTCAACCTACCAATTAAATATTTCTCATTCTAATGCCTTTGGGTTTTGTTTGTTCTTATTTCTTGTTATTTTGGGTGTTATGCTTGGTCCTTTGTGTGAGGTTTTTCTTGTTCCTTGCAGAAAGCCATAATTGTTCTAAACTTCCCTCATAGATTTGTCTTTGCTGCATACCATACATTTTATGAAGCTGTGTTTTCATTGTAATTTGTCCCTATGTATGATATTACTACCTCTGTGATTTCATCATTGACCTTGTTTTATTTTATTTTTTTAAAGGATGTGGTTTAATCATATGTTTGTGCTTTTCCTGTTCTTCTTTCTAGAGTAGATGCATTGTTTTATTTTTATGTGTATGGAAAAATACTTGCTGTAAACTATATTTGCTTAAAGTTTCTGAGGCACTTTTCATGACATAATTTGTGGTTAATTCCTTAGATAACATCCTGTGCACACTTGAGAAGTTTATTTGTTCTGCTTTTCTGATGCAGTGTCCAATAACCCAGGTAGGTTCAAATGATCTAATATATTATTAAGACCTCTATATCCTTACTGATATTCTTTCTGGATCATCTGGCTATCAAAATACCGAGGTGTTAAATTCATCTACTATTATTGTTTTATAATCAGTTAATTCCTTCATATCTACTAATATTTCTTTATATATTTAGGATCTTTGGTGTTGGGTCCATATATAATTTAATGAGTGTAATACCCTATTTTAATATTGATCTCTTTTTCATTATATAATCTCATATATATCTTTCATTGTGGCACTTATTATGAAACATATTTTGTATGAGTTGTGTATTGCAATCTGCACTTTCTTATCATTTCCATGAAATATCTCTTCCATCTATTTCCAGGCTGGGTTTATCTTCCACCATAAAGTGAGACTTTTTGGTGGTGGAGGACAAGGTGCTGGAGAAGGATGCTCAATACTCACCCTTTCCCACAAATGCACCAAGACTCACATCCACAGACCCACTCAGCTAACCAGAGAACCTGCAAAACTCTGGCAGAACATTGTCCTCTTCAAAAGGAAAAGATGCATTATATATGGTAGGAGAAAAGGAAGAAAGAAAGAAGAAAAGTCAAAACAGATTGGGACAGTTCCCACAGGGAAGGAGCTGCAAAGATGGACTGTCGCTCATTCACTGGGTCTCCCCTCTCCAACTGAGAGTTTGGCAGGAAGGAGGGGGGCCTCCAAGGCTTGTATCTGTACAGAGTATAAGTTGACTGACAGAACTATTTTAAACAGGCACAGACACCCAGCCCAAGATGCAGCCCAGAAGCTGGGGTCAGGGCCATGCTGCAGAAGCTGCGTGGAAGTTGGGAATGGCTACACTGAAGAAGTCTGGGGGAATACAGGGGGCTGTGTGCCATTGCTGTAGGTGTACAGGGCAGAACAACCTGGGCCCTCCTTAAGACAACAAGGCAGACGTGCCCTTTGGGTGGAAGGGTGCATACCATTGTCTGAAAATCCACAAAAGTTTCTAGGTGAAGAGAGCTGGGGCTCAGACACAGTCACCATACCCCATGGTGCTTTGCATGCAGGCAGCAGTGGGGGCAAAATCTGCATCCACTTCTAAGGTCTTAGCAGCCAAAAGGGCCAGATGGAGACTTCTCTACAGCCTGAGATAGATAGGATACTTCTGTCCTGGTTCCTCAGAGAACTTTCTTCACCAAGACAAGCAAGGAGCTGGATTTTGGGCCAGACCAGGGGCAGGGCTGTTCCTCAGTCTTCCCTGAGCCCACATCTGGTGTGAAAACCCGAAGAGGACCGTAGAGTGGCACAGAGCAGTGGAGTGACTTGCAACCTGAGGGGGCGTGTGGCCCCCACCTTTTCTCCTGGAACTCAGCCCCTGACCATGGTGCTAAGAGAGGGCGTGATGCCCACTTCTGCATGGTCAGCCTCCAACAGCTGATAGTAGCATCAGGCGGGGCAGTGAAAATCCAGCCCAGAGTATATAGTACTGCTCCAGAAGCAGCGTTTGGTGTAGGAGCGATATGCTTGCCAACAGGCACTGGGAGCAGCACAGTTGAGGGCTCCAAAGGAGGGCTTCTGAAAACAGGAAGATGAGTTTTCAAAACTGAATGAATACTCAAAGACTTCACATTAAATGTATATAGTCTCCAGGAGGACACAGACCACCCCCTTGTTTTAATCTGTTTTTACTTTTTCCATTTTCTGTTACCCAATGATTTTTACTTCTTTGGCAATTATATATACCCCTATTTTCATCCCTTTGAAATATTTTATAAATATATTTATTATTATTATTTTTCAATACTCAGCTTCAACTTACTCTTCTATTATGCATTATACGATGTCTTCAAACATTTATTTCCCTCTTCTATAAAATTCTTTGTACCTCTCACTCTTTTTTCTCTTTTCTAAGTTGTATTACTACATAGGCACTAGGTAGAGAAACCCCTTTAGGACCACAATAGATAACTGATACTCCATAAACCACAGTGCCAAAGAGGTAGGAGCAAGTTGAAGAAGCAGAGAAACCATTCCCAATTAAAAGAACTACAGAAATCCCCTGAAAGTATGATCAGTAAAATAGAATACGATATCCTACTAGAGCAAGATTTTTCAAAATGAAGTGATCAAATTACTGAAGGAAATAAAAGATAGTGTTTATATATTTAAAATATGTCAAAAATGAAATGGAAGCTCTAAAGAAGAGCTGAGTAGTTTAGGTAAATACTTTGGGATGAGGAATGATCTAAAGGTGTCGCAAAGCTGACTAGATAATGCAGAGGAATGAATTAGTGAGTTAGAAGACAGTACAATACAAAGCACTCAATCAGAAGAGCTACAAGGGAAACAATGAGAAACAAATGAAAACAGCATAAGAGAACAATGGGATAACAGAAAGCATGCCAAACTTGGCATGATAGAAGTTCCAGAAGGGGAGGAAATATCACAGGGGATTGCAAAGGTGTTTGAAGATATCATGACTGAGAACTTCCCAAACTTAAAGAAGGAATCAGATATCCAAGTACAGGAAGCTGAGAGTGTCCCAAACAGGAAGAACCCAAATACACCCACAACAAGACATATAATTAAGATGACCAGAGTCAAGGATAAGGAAATGATCCTAAACGAACCAAGAGAATAGCAAAGAGTGTGTTACAAGGGAATCCCCATAGGTTTTCCAGCTGAATTCACTACATAAATACTACAGGATATAAGGTAGTGGCAAGATATATTCAGAGTCTTGAATGAAAAAAATGATATACCCTAGGATAATTTAACCAGAAAGGCTATACTTTATGGTAGAAGGAGACATAAAGGATTTCACAGACAAGAAAAAGCTACAAGAGTTTAGCAAAAATAAACCCAGGCTAAAAGAAATATTGAAAGGTCTACTCTAAAAAGAAAAGCAGCAGTATGCTACAGAAATGTAAATCTCACAGCTGGAAAGGTGATAACTCATGAATTGTAAATAAAATAAACACAAAATTTTAAAACAAGACATACCAATCGTTGAGAGTGGGAGAGGGAGAGCGGAAAATAGAGAATTTTTTTTTTTTGGTCTTTCCTTTTAAAATTTTTTGGTCTTGGAAGGATGGGTTTGAGATCTTGTTACTATCAGTTTAATAAAAGCAGTTTAATAATGGTCTAAAAGACTTATATGAAAGGGAAACAACAAGACAAAAACTTATCAGGGTGTCAATAAAACTAAATAATTTTCATGATAATTCAAAAGAAAATGACCAAACCATAAAAGGAAGATGAAATGAACAAAGAGGAAATACCAAACCAACCGCAAAGATTAGGACAAAATGGCAATAAACACAAACCTATCATCGATTATTGTAAATACTGTTGGACTAAATGCTCCAGTCAAAAGTCATAGAGGGGCAGGCTGGATAATAAAACAAGAACCTTCAATATGCTGCATACAAGAGACCCACTTCTGGAAGAAGGACACATATAGTTTGAGAGGGAAAGGATGGAAAAAGTATTCCATACAAATGGAAAAGCCAAAAAGGAAGGTGTTGCAGTACTGATTCCTGTCAAAAGAGTCTTTAAAACAAAGACCAGAAAGAAAGATAAAGAAGGACATTTTATAATGATTGAAGGAGTGATACAAGATGAGGATAGAACACTCGTAAATTCATATGCACCAAATAGAGGAGCACCTAAGTATATAAAATAATTACTAACAGATATAAAGTGGGATAGTGATGGGTATCTAATCATAGTTGGAGATTTCAACACAGCATTAACATAACTGGACAGATCATCGAAATAGAAAATAAATTAGGTAGCAGAGAAGTTAAATAATACAATAAGAATATTATACTTGCTGGATAATTTCAGAGCATTGCACCCCACACAAAATAGTTTATACATTCTTTCCAAGAACACATGGGACAATTAACAGGTTTCATGATATAGTTGGGCCCTAAAGAAACCTCAGAAATTTTAAGATGATATAAATTACCTCAAGCGTCTTTACTGACCACAGTACCATGAAGTTAGAAATCAACAACAGAGAAACAAAGGAGAACAAAAGGAAAACATGGAGATTAATCAATATGTTATTAAAAAACCAATAGGTCAATGAAGAAATCAAAGCTGAAATGAAACAGTTCCTTGAGATGAAAGAACATGAAAGCAAAACCACACAAAATTTATGGGACTCATCAAAAGCAGTGCTGAGAGGGGAGTTTATTCTGACACAGGCCTTCCTCAAAAAAGAAGAACAATCACAAATGAACAATTTAACCCACCTGCAGAATGAACTAGAAAAAGAAGAACAAAAAACCCCAAAAGGTAGCAGAAGGAAGTAAATCATAAATATTGTGTAGGAAATAAATATAATAGAGATTGAAAAAAACATAGGAAAAAAATCACCAATCCAAAAGGTGGTTTTTTAAAAAAGTAAGTAAAACCAAAATCCTCTGGCCAAACTCAAAAAGAAGAAAAGAGAGAGAGCAAAAATTAGCAAAATAAGATAGGAGAATGGAGAAATTACAATAAATAAAATAGAAATACAGAATATCATACGAGAATATTATGAAAAGTTTATAGAAACAAACTGGATAACCTAGAGGAGATGGAAAATTTTCTGGAAACATACAGCCCACCAAGAATGAATCAAGTAGAAACTGACCCATTGAAAAAGCAAAGTACCAGAAATTAAATCAAAATAGAAATACAAAACCTCCCTACAAATAACAGTCCAGGACCAGACAGATTCAATGTGGAATTCTACAAAACATACAAAGAAGAACTCATGCAGTTGTTTCTCAAACTCTTCCAGAAGATTGAAAAGGAAGGTATGCTCCTTAAGTAATTCTATGTAGCCAAAATCACCCTGATACCACAACCAGGAAAAGACACTACCAAACAAGAGAATTATAGGCCAATATCACTGATGAACCCACACGCCAAAATCCTCACCAAAATAGTGGCAAATAGAATCCAAATTCAGAAAAAAGATAATACATCATGAAAAAGGGGGATCATGACTGGAACACAGGGGTGGTTCAACATACACAAGTCTATAAATGTAATACAGCACATCAATAAGAGAAAGGACCAAAACCACATGATCATCTCAATAGACGCAGGAAAAGCATTTGATAAAATTCAACACCCACATATGATAAAAACTCTTACCAAAGTGGTCATATTGGGAACATATCTCAGCATCATGAAAGCTATAGATAACTAAACTACAGCTAGCATAGTACTCAATGGTGAGAAAGTTAAAACCTTCCCACTAAAATCTGGGACAAGTCAAGGATGCACATTATCACCACTCCAACTCAAGATAGACTTGGAATACCTAGCCACAGCAATCAAACAAGAGAGAGAAGTAAAAGGGATGCAAATTGGAAAGGAAGAGGTAAAACTCTCACTAAATGCAGAAAATATGTTACTATATATAGAAAACTTACAAGATCCAGACAAAAACTACTACAGCTGATCAAAGAATTCAGCAAGGTAGCAGGTTACAAGATTAAGTTTCAAAAATCAGTGGCATTTCTTTACGCTAAAGATTCAGATAATACTATAGAGCTACAGTCAACATGATAGCACTGTATTGGTAGGAAAACATACATATAGGCCAAGTGAACAGAATAGAGAGCCCAGAAATGAACGCACAAATTTTGGTCACTTAATATTCGACAAAGGTGGCAAGAAATTACAATGGAATTGAGACAGTCCCTTCAGCAAATGATGTTGGGAAAACTGGACATCAGCATGTAAATCAATGAAGCTAGAACACTCCCAATGAAGCTAGAACACCACACACAAAAATATAATCAGAATGGATCAAAGACTTAAACATAAGTCAAAATAAAATAAACCTCCTTGTGGAAAATATAGGCAAAATATTATCTGACATAAGTCTTGAAAATTTTCTCATAGAAGAAATAAAAGCAAGAAAAAACAAATGAGACTTAATGAAACTTACAAGCTTCTGCACAGTAAAGAAACCGGATGTAAAACAAAAAGACAACCTATGGAATGGGAAAAATTATTTGCATATGAAACCGACAAACGCTTGATCTTCAGAGTATATAAGCAGTTCATTCAACTGAATAAGAAAAAATAAACAACCCAATCCAAAAATGGGCAGAAAAACTAAACAAGCGATTCTCCAAGGAAGACATACAAATTATCAAAAGGCACATAAGAAAATGCTCAATATCACTGATTATCAAAGAAATGCAAATCAAAACTATAGTGAGGTATCACCTCACACCAGTCAGAATGGCCATCATTCAAAAATCCACAAATGATAAATGCTGGAGTGGCTGTGGAGAAAAGGGAATTGTCCTTCACTGCTGGTGGCAATGCAGTTAGGTGCAGCCACTGTGGAAAACAGGATGGAGATTCCTCAAATGCCTAGAAATAGACTTACCATATGACCCAGGAATCCCACTCCTGTGCATAAATCCAGAAGGAACCCTACTTCAGGATGACACCGGCACCCCAATTTTTATAGCCAGCACTATTTACAATAGCCAAGTCATGGGCACAGCCTATATGTACATCTACAGTTGACTGGATAAAGAAGAGGTGGTATAATTATACAATGGAATAATAGTCAGCCATATAAACCAACAACATAACGCCATTTACAGCAACATGGATGCTCCTGGAGAAAATCAGTCTAAGTGAAGTAAGCCAGAAAGAGAAAGAATTATATCATATGTGATGGATCATCAGTGGAATCTAAAAACAGAACAAAACAAAACAAAAAGTGCACAAATACAAAACAGAAATAGACTCACAGACATAGAATACAAAGTTTTGGTTGCCATCGGGTGGAGTTGGGAAGAGATAGACTGGGAGGCCAAAATTGTAGAATAGATAAATAGGATTCTACTGTATAGCTTAGGGAAATGTATATAAGATCTTACAGCAGCACAAAGATGAAAAAATGGGAGAACAAATATATGTATGCTGATTGTAACTGAAAAACTGTGCTCTAACCTGGAATTGGAGACAACTTTATAAAATGACATTAAATCAATAAAAAAAGTGAAAAATAGAAAAAAAATTTTATCCTAAATATTACAGGTGTAAATATAAATTATAGATAAAAAAAATATGCTAAAGAGTAATAAAACCAAAGATTTTGTTTTATGTTTTCCTTTTGAGATAAGCAATTCAAAAAACCTGTACCCAGGTGTATCATGAGGAAAAGGTTGATGCAAGAAATAAATCAGGAAATAAAATAAGAGAAATAACAATTGTTACCTCAGATATAGAAAAAAGGGATCATTTTGTCAAGACTTACATGCCAATAAACTGGACAAATTAGAAGAAATAGACAAATGTCTAGAAAGAGACAGAGACAAGGAGAAACAAATAATTTGAACAAACTGTTTACTAGAAGAATGATAGAATCTGCATTTAAAAAAATTGTTTAATAAAAGTGCTGATATAAACAGCTCCCGTGGAGAACTGTACAAAAGCACAAAGCAGAACTAATTCCCTTCAAACTATTCAAACATAGTGAAGATGTGGGAAACTCCAAAATTAATTCTATGAAGCTTTCATCACCCTGAAAGCAAAACCAACACAAAAGTATGGGCAAAGGGAAATTCAAGCCATTATATTTGATAGATATACATGCAAAAGTTCTACAGAATATTATTAGCAAACTAAATCCAGCAATACCTAAAATGAATCATACACAATGTTCAACTTGGATTTATTGCAGGGTCACAAGAGAGGTTCAACATACACAAATCAATCAGTTTGATACACCACATAAACAAAAGTAAAAGAGAAAATTACATGGTCATCCCAATAAATCCATAACAAGCATTTCATAAAATTCAACATTTGTTCATTAAAACAGCAACAACAGCAACAACAACAACAACAACAGCAACAACGACAGAAACCTCTTAGTAAAGTAGGATTCAGAAAATATATCTCAACATATCTAAAGTCATTAATTACAGACCTACAGACAACATAATATGCAAAAGTGAAAAACTGAAAGCCAAATTAAGGAATAAGATAAGGATGCCCAATTTCACCATTTCTATTAAACACAGAATGATAAGTTCTAGCAACAGCAATCAGACAAGAAATAATGTAATTCAAGTTGGATTGAATGAAGTAAAACTGTTATTATTTAAGATGACATGATAATCTACATAGTGATACCTAAAGATTCTCCAAACAAAAAACAACTAAAACGAATAAACACATTTTGTTAAGTAACATGATTCATGATTAATATACAAAAACTGTCACATTATTTACACAATGAAATATTCCATAATATTAAAAGATGCATATGAAATCAGACCAAAAAATGAAAAACCTATGAGAAAACAAACATAATAAACTGAATAGGACAATGATAAAAAAATTTGAAGATGATACAAAGAACTGGAAAAAATCTCAAGGACTTAGTTTAGAGGAATTAATATTGTTAAAATATACATACAACAAAAGATGTCTACAGATATAAATTGATTCAGATCGAACAACATGATATTTTCCACAGAACTAAATACAGTCCCATGAATTGTATGGAACTGCAAAAGAACCAGAACTGCAAAAGAAACACTCAGGAAAAAAGCAAATTTGGATGCATAACCAATAAACCTCCCAGATCTCAGAATATATTACAAAAATACAGTTATCAAAACAGCACAATGCTGGAAAACAACCAAACATCTATATCACTGGAATGGAACACAGAGGCAGAAATAAAACAGCACACCTATGGTTAACTGAACTATGACAAAGGAAACAAAGATACACAATGAGATAAACACAGTCTTCAGCAAGTGATGTTGAGAAAGCTATACAGCTACATGTAAATCAATGAAATTAGAACACTCCCTCACACTGTACAAAAATAAACTCAAAATGATTTAAATATCTAATCTAATACATGACACAATAAAACCCCTGGAAACTAACATAAGCATAATAAGATTAAATTATAGCAAAATTTTCTTATGTAACCCTCCCAAGCTGAAAACAATAAAAACAAAATAAACAAAAAGTCCTAATTAAATTTAAAAGCTCCTACGCAGCAAAATAAACAAAAAGAAAAGATGAAATTCCAAATGGGAGAAAATAAAAGGAAACAATGCTATCAAAAAGAGGCTAATTTCTAAAATATACACATCATTCATACAACTCCATTTCAAAAATCTACAAACAACTCAGACAGAAAATGAGCAGAAGACAATTCTCTAATGAAGACACACAGATAACAAACAGGAAAATAAAAGCATGCTCACATTGCTAATCATTACACAAAAGCAAGACAAAAATAAAATAATATTTTACCTCACACTATTGAGAAGGGCTGTCACTCAAATATTTACAAATAATTAAGAATGGGGTTGTTGTGGAGAAAATGGGACTCTCCGAAGCTATTGGTGGGAATGAATGTTGGTGAAACCACTTTGTAAACAGCATGGAAGTTCCTTCAAATAATAAAAATAGACCTATCATATGACACAGCAAACCCACTCCTGGGCATATAAAACATAAATCCTGAAAACAAAGAATTCTAGAGTAAAACATATGAAGTACACTCTGACATTGGACCTAGTATGATTCTACATATGTCTCCTCTAGCAAGGGAAGCAGAGCAAAACTAACAAAATACGATTGTATCACTCTAAACAAATTTACACTGCAGAAGAAATGATCAATAAAATGAAAATTCAACAAACACAGTGGGAGAATATATTTGCAAGTTATATTTTCCAATCCAGTGTTAATATCCGAAATATATGGCAAATTATTTCCCCACAACAAAAACAAAAAAGACCAAATAATCTAATTAAAACAAAGTCCATAGGAACTAAATAGATTGATCTGAATCAGTTTTCTGTAGAAAAAAATACAGTTGGCAAAATGACACATGAAAATATGTTCATAGTTATAAATTATTAGGAAATTCATAAACCAAGAATGAGACAAGGCCTCACACTTGTCAGAAGGCTCTCATCAAAAAGAAAACAAATAGATATTGGTGAGATTGTGGAGAAAAAGGAACACTGTGGACACTGTTGATAGGAATGCAAAGTATTGATCACTTTGCATATATACATCAAATTTTTTTCATCCATTTTTCGGTCAAGGCATGCTGGGTTTGTAGGCCCCTGTCTGAAGGCTCTAGAGAATAAGCCCATGGGCTGAACTGATAAACAAGCTGTGAGGAATGTCACATATAAAGGCTGGATAACAAATGGCCTACTCAATGTATCCAGTATGAATGGCTGTATAGTCTATGCTGGGTAAGAGCCTCAGAGGAGGACAACCTAAGACAGGAACAGCCAGCTGGTTAAGAGATGGCCTACTTAATGAAGTTCCGTGATGAACTTTAAACAATCCTTGATCATTTAACCTCCTGTGCTTACTGCAGTAGCATGGGGACATAAATAGCTTAAGATTAATAACATTGTTGTAACTTAGATGATATGTGATGCTTTGTGCATGTCCTATATAAACCCTTCTTCTAAGAATCAATAAACAGAACTGCTTCGCTTATCTCCACACAGTGTTTGTGTGTATATTATATAGTGCCACTGACAGGGTTAATTTAATTTGTTGGGAGTATCTTAAAAGAATGCTGCATTATATACAATGCTCTTTCCACACTTATTGAGATGTTTATGTGAGTTTTATTTCTCATTCTATTAGTGTGGCATGTCACCTTTATTGATTTGAATATTTTGAAGAATCCTTACACCGAGGGATAAATCCCTTTACTCATGTATGTGTATTATGTATTAAATGTGTTGTTGAAATCATTTTGCTTGTGTTTTGTTGAGAATTATGGCACATATGTTCATCAGGGATGATATTCTATATTTTGCATATAATGTCCCTTCTATCATTATTATGCAAATAAAGCTGACATCATAAAACATGTTTGGAATCTTTCACCTGTTTTAAATTCTTGGAAGATTTTTGAAAGAATTGGTGAAAAATTGTCTTCAAATGTATGGCAGAATTCACCAGTAAAGTCGTGTTGTAAATTTTTTCTGGTTTGGGAAGTTTGGATTGTTGATTTACTCATACACACTTTTGCTATATTTAATTTTCTTATTTCTTCTTGATTCAGTATTGGAAGACATATGTTTCTGGGAATTTGTCTTTTGTTGTAAGTCATTCAAATCATTGTCTAGTGGTAATTTCTTATGATGCTTTGCATCTCTACAACATCAGAGGTAATATCTTCTCTTTTATTTCTAATTTTATTTCAGTCTTTATTTTCTTAGCCAACATAAACTTTTGTCCACTTTATGTTTAAAAGTATCAGACTTAGGTATATATTTTTTATATTTTCAATTGTTTCTCTTGTTATTTGCCTTACACTCATTCATTCAATTTTCCTCTTTATTCTTTCTCTTTTCACCTAGATTTAGATGTGAAAATTTAATTAGTGTGAATCTTTGTATTTCATTTATTACTAAATATTTTTATTTAGATATTATTTATTTATTTTTTATCTTTATTTATTTATTTATTTATTTATTTATTTACATATTTATTCATTTACTTATCATTGAAGTATTGCCATTTAAAATGAGTCAATCTGTGGTGTATAGCACAGTTTTCCCGTACATGCACACATTTGTGTACCTATTAAAGATTACTTCATAATATTTAACCTACTGACCTGGGTCTTACAAAAGAAATTTTGAGAAAATCTATTTTTAAATATAGTGGATAACATTTATAAATATAAAGCTCCCAAATATATCCTCTCACAGCCCCTTCCTGCAGTAATCATAAAATTGTTTAGTAGGTCTGCGAGTGTTCTTAAGTTTTGTAGATGAAATCATTGTGTTCTCATCCAAATTTTTTTTAAGAATCCACATGTGTCATGTCAGCTATTATTTTTCTTTCTCTTTCTGGCTTACTTCAATTAGAATGACACTTTATGGGGACATCCATTATGCTGCAAATGTCATTGTTTTATCATTTTTTATTGCAGAATATTATTCTATTGTATAAATATGGCATAACTTCTGAATACTGTCATCTGTTGTTGGACAATTAGGTTGCTTCCATGTCATGGCCCTTGTATATAGTACTGCTAAGAACATTGGGGTGCAGGTGTCTTTTTGAATTAGAGTTCTCTTTGATATATACCCAGAAGTGGGATTGCTGGATTATATGTTAAGTCTAATTTTATTCTTTTGAGGAATCCCCATCCTGTATTCCACAATGACTGCGCCAAACTACATTACTTCCATCAGTGTAGGAGGGTTCATTTTCTCCACAGCTTCCCCAGCATTAATTGTTTGTGGATTTTTGAATGATGGCCATTGTGACTACTGTGAGGTGATACTTCATTTTAGTTGTAAATTGAACTTCTCTGATAATGATAGTGAGCAAATTTTTTTTTCATATATCTGTGTGGCATGTTTTTCTCTATTGGAAAATTGCTTGTTTAGGGCTTCTGCCCATTTTCAGATTGGGTTTCTTGGTTTTTTTTTTATTATTATTAGGTTGTATGAAGTCTTCATATTTTGGAAATTTAACCTTTGTCAGTTGCATCACTTCTAAATATTTTCTTTAATCTTGTTGGTTGTCATTTTGTTTTTTTTATGGTTCTATTTGCTGTGCAAAAGCTTATAAGTTTAATTAGGTCCCATTTATTAGTTTGCTCTTACATTCCTTACCTGGGTAGTCTATTCTAGGAGACCATTGCTGAGATTTAACTCAGAGTGTTTTGCCTATGTTTTCTTCTAGGTGATTTACTTTGTCTTGTCTTCTATTTAAGTCTTCAAGCCATTTTGTGTTTATTCTTGTGTATGGAGTGAAGGATTGTTCTAACTCCATTGCTCTGATGCTGCTATCCAGTTTCCCCAACACCAGTTGGTGAAGGGATAGTCTTTTCTCTGTTATATTCTTGGCTATTCTGTCAAAGATTAATTCAACATAGGACTGTTGATTTATTCCTAGGCTCTCTATTCATTTCCATTGGTCCATATGCCTGTTTCTGTACCAATATCATGTCTTTTTGATTATTGTAGCTCTGCAATAGTGTATGGAGACCAGGCGGGTTATCACTCCAGCCTTTTTCTTTGTCTTCATTATTGTTTTGGAAATTATAGATCTTTTTTGATTCCATATAAATCTTATGATCATTTGTATCAGTCCTAAAAAGAAATGTTTTGCATAATTTGATAGGAACTCAGTTTAAGTCTGTGGATTTCCTTGGGCAGTATGGCCATTTTAACAATATTAATTCTTCCATTATGGGACCATTGGGTCTCTTTTCAATTCTTCAAATCTTTCTTGATTTCCTCAATCAATGTTACCTTGTTTTCCATGTATTAGTCATTCACCAACTTGGTCAGAGTTATTCTTAAGCATTTTATACTTTTGGGTGCAGTTATAAAAGGGGTTGTTTCTATAATTTGTTTTCCTGTTGATTCAATTGTAGTGTAAAGAAATGTAATTGGTTTTATAGATTAATCTGGCTACATTGCCCAGTTCCTTTTTTAGCCAAAGTATTTTTTTGAAGCTTTTACAGTTTACTATATATAGGGTCATGTCTGCATATCGTGACATTTTTAACTCTTTTTTTCCAGTCTGAATAGTTTTATTTATTTTCCTTGTCTGACCATTGTGGCTGGGAATTCCAAGGCTATATTGAATTGAAATTGTGAGATTGGGCATCCTTGTCTTGTCTCAGGTGTTTATGGGAAGTGTTTCATATTCTCACCTTTGAGAATTATGCTGGCTATATGTTTGTCATAAATAGCTTTCATTATGTTGAGATATGGTCCCTCTATGCCCACTGTGATAAGAACTTTTATTGCAAATATGTGTTAAATGATATCAAATGCTTTTTCTGTATATACTGAGATGATCATGTGGTTTTTTGTCCACCATTTGATAATATGGTGTATCACAATTGATTGATTGATTTGCATATGTTCAACCATCCTTGTATTACTGGAATGAACCTAACTTGACCATGGTGTATAATCTTTTTTTACATGCTGTTGGATTCTGTTTGTTAATAATTTCTTAACGAATTTTACATCTATGTTCATCAATGATATTGGCCTATTGTTGTCTTTTGGGGTAGTGTCTTTGTCTGGTTTTGGTATCAGGTTATTGTGGGCCTTGTGGTGTGAGATTGGGAGTACTCTCTACATATCAAGCTTTTGGAAAAGTTTGAGGAGGAGTGGTATGGATTTTCCTTTGAATGTTTGGTCAAATTCCCCAGTGAAGCTATTTGGGTCTGAATGCTTTTTGCAGAGATTTTTTATTTTATTGACAATGGCATTCCATTTCTGGTGATCTGTCTGTTCAAATGGTCAATAATTTCTAAATGCAAAAATTGTGGGCTGAATGTTTCCAGAACCTTCTGTATTTCTTCCTGATTATCCAGTTTGTTTCCATAGAGTTCCTCATGATATTGCCTTATGATATTTAGCAAATTTGTTGTACTTTTTGTAGTTTCTCCATTGTCACTTCTTATGTTATTTGTGTTCTCTCTCTATTCTTGTTGATGAGTCTGTCCAGAGTTTTGTCAATTTTGTTTTCTATTTCAAAAAAGAGTTTGATTTTTTCTATTTTTTAAAGTCTAATTCAATTCTTTCTTCCTTGATTTTGATTATTTCCCACTTTTTGCTGACTTTTGGTTTTGTTTGCTCTTCTTTTCATGATTAGTGTACATAGAATGTTAAATTATTTATTTAAAATTGCTCTTCTACTTTCAGGAGGGCCTTGTCATTATGGACTTCCCTCTTAAGCCTGCTTTACCTTTGTTCCATAAAATTTGCATAGGGTTTTGTCATATTTCTCAATATTTTTTAATTTCTTATTTTACTTCATCATCTCCCCTAATTGTCTATGTTCCATGTTGTTTAATCTACATGCTGTCATTTTTTCTCCCTGTTTTTCTGTGATTGATTCTAATCTCATGGTATTATACTCAGAAATGATGCTTGAAATAAATTTTATATTCTTAAATTTGTTGAGGCTTCTTCTGTGACCGAGTACATAATCTTTCCTAGAAAATGTTCCATGTGCACTGGAAAAGAATGTATATTCTGTTTTGGGGAGAAGTACTGTTTTGAAAATATCAACCAACTCCAATTATTTTATCATATCTTTTAGTATCTTTGTTCCCTTATTAATTTTCTGTCTGATAGAACTGTCTAGTTATGGTAATGGGGAGTTAAAGTCTCCTAATGTGATTGTGTTCCCTCCGATTTCTTCCTTTTTATCAATTAGTATTTGCTTTATGTATTTAGGTGCTCCTATATTGAGTGCATATATATTAATGTGTATAATACCCTCATTTTGTATTACTACTTTAATCATTATATCATATCCTTGTTTATCTTTCACTATGGCCTTTCATGTAAAGTCTATTTTGTGTGAAGTCAGTACTGCTAGTCCTGCTTTCTTGTTATGTCCATTTGCATGGAATATATTTTTCCATCGTCTGACTTTCAATTGATATGTGTTCCTCTTTTTAAAGTGGTTCTCTTGTATACTTCATAATGTAGGGTCTTGTTATAATATCCCATCTGACAATATAAATCTTTTATTTGAAGCACTTAGTCTATTAACTATTGTGATAGTTATTGATAGACTGCTGTTTATTTCCATTTTGAACTTCATTTCCCAGTTGATTTTGTATTCCCTTTTTGTTCATTTCTTTTACTTTTTGTGGCTTGATAAGTTTTCTTTTATTATCTTGGTTTCTTTTTGGCTTTGTTACTTCATTGTAAGGTTTTGACTTATGGTTACCCTGTTTTTTATGTATATTGTCCCATTAATATGTCTGTTTATTTTTACTGATAGGAATACAAATTCTAACCCCTCTTAAAGAGAAGATAATCAAGAAGAAAATACTCTGTCTTGTCCTGTTTCACTCTCTGACCCTTAAAAATTTTGATGTCCTGTTTTACAACATCATGTATATTCTAATATATGCCATTGTAGCTATTGCGTTTCTAATTATGCCTATCTCCATTCTATAGCATCCTGATTCTTTTTTATTTAGAGTAGATCTTCATTTCTTTTTCTCTTGCTAAATTCTTTTAGTATTTGCTTTTATGAAATTTATTTATCTCTCCTTCAAATCTAAAGGATAACCTTGCTTGATAAATTATCTTAGTTTACAGCTTTCTTTCATTCAGGACTTTGAATATGTCTTGCCACTGCCTTCTGCCTGTTTGATTTGTGTAGGAAACATGTTTAAAAATATAATGTAAATAATTATATACATATGTAAATAATACCTAGAAATGAAGCTAACAAATAAGATGAAAACCTATACATTAAAAAATAGAAAACATTGATGAAAAAATTAAATCTAATAAAAAGAATTGAAATGATCTCTTATGTTAATGATGTGAAAATATATATTTGAAACAAATATACTACACAAAGCAATCTACATTTAATGTGACTCATGTCAGAATTCCCATGAGATTTTTTCATTAAGCAGAACAAATAATTTCAAAATTTATATGTAATCACAAAGATCATGACTTGCCAAAATAATCTTGAAAAAGAGTATTAAATCTAATAGTGTAAAATACTCTGATGTTAAATAGTCCTATAAAGCTTTAGTAATTTAAACAACATGACACTGGATCAAAAACAGACACCAATCAATAGAAGAGAATAGAGCAACCGGATATAATCCCTCACACTTATGATCAATTAACCCATGAAAAAGGAAGCAAGAGTATAAAATGAAGAAAAGACATTCTCCTCAATAAATAGTGCTGGGGAGATTGAACGTGTGAAAGACAGATTAGTGTATTTCCTCAAATTGTATACAATATATGAGCACAGAATTACTTTTATTTATTTTGTTTACTTATATTTCTTGCACCTTTAGTTTATAGATCTATGTTTATATATTTTATTTCACTTATCAATTTTATTCCTATTTTAATCTTTTTGGTATAAGTGTACACACAATTGTTTCCTAATTTCTCTTTCTGATAATTTGTTGTTAGTATATAAAAATGCAAGAGATATTTGTATATTGATTTTGTATTCTGCAAGTTTACTAAGTTTGTTGACTATTTCTAATACTCACTGGAGGAGTCTATGGAGTTTTCCATCTATTTATAATTATGTCATCTGTAAAAATTGTATTGCTTGTTTACAAGTTGGATGCCTTTTATAATTTTTCTTGACTAGTTTTTATAGCTAGGACTTCTAGTAGTGTAATTTAGAACTTGTGAGTATAAGCTACTTTTTCGTATTACTGGACCACAGGAAAACTTTCCTGTATGTTAACATTGAACGTGATTTTAGTGATGGGTTTTTCATATTTGGCTTTTTTATCTTTAGTTATATTCTATCTATAGATAATTTGTTTAGAATTTTCTGTATACAAAAGTTAAGATCAGTTCTGTCAATAATTATCCTACATTTTTGAGATTGTTACATATGAATTCTCTGTTTTTTGAGGGATGACATCACATTTATTAATTTGCATATGTCAAATAATATTTATGAATCAGGACTAAATCATACTTAACTATAGTTTATAATACTTATAATATGCGATGAATTCAGGTTGCTAATATTTATATAGAATTGAATATAACATTCTGATGGAAAAATTTACATTGTAGATTGAGTGTACATTTATTTATTTAAAAATTTTATCAATCATTTTGAATTTGGCTTATATTTAAAAGAATTTATTTCTAAATAAAAAATATAATTTTATTTGAACTGGATTTACTACAGTTTAATGATACAGAACATAGCTATTATTTACAATTAGTGCACAAAGCAGTTGCCTTAAAATACCATATTATACTAACAATGCCAACTGTTTCAGGACGGGGAAACATGTAGCTTCCTAAAATGCATTACTTTGTATTTTCCACGCCAACCCACATATACTGCTCTTTCTTTGTTTTTTGATTGTTTGTTAGTTTACCCCTTAATGGAGGCAATGCTTATTGAACCCAGGATATTGTGCATTAGTGTATTAATCATAATCATTTTGGAACACATATTGGAAGCCACAAGAGTATGGTATAAAAGATGAAAAGAATATTTATTCCTTCTAGGGACCGAAAAACCTCTGAAAGAAAGAATGGCAAAAAAAAACTTTTGTAAATATGCATTTAGATTGTCTCTTTTGTAATTAATTAGTAGAATATTAAATTACATTTGTTTTACTTATAGCACTGAATTACACTTTAAATCAAAAATTACCCCCTTTGGGATTTCTTAAATTCGACTGATTATTTTAATTTAATTTTTTTATAAGTGTTTACCAATTATTTATAAACATACCAAAGAAACTGATATTTGTTCTTCTCATGTTTTGAATATAGAGCTACTTATTCTAAAGTACACATATAAATACCTACTTCCATTTCCAAATCAAATTAAGTTTCACTTTAAATACAAATGATGATGAAATATTTATACATTTTCTGTACAGGTTTTAGACAAATTTCACTTTAAATTCCAAAACTTTAAAATTATTTTACGTATTTTCTGCATTATTTATTCTCTGTTCACCAATCTATTATAAATTTTTGTACAAAACTAAGGAGATTGGTTTTATTTCATAGACCCCAATATTAAATTATTTAAAAAGATTTTGTGGGGAAAATATTTGCAGATCACACTATAAAAATAAGTATCATATATGTTTCAGTTTAACTGGATGAATGAGAAATAAACACTGGCTGAATATTACACCTGAGTTGCTAGGAGACTAGTCGTTTTGTGATGTCACAGCTACTCAGGTTGAGAAACATTGTGACGGCCTAGCAGTTTATCTGTGCAGGCCTGCAAAAGCAGCATTTGAAGCTGCAGTGCTCAAAATCATGCAGATTAGAAAAGTAGCTGTAGAAAAAGTTATTTGAGACGGCACATGTTTCTTCAGAAATTCAAGATGTGTCTCATAAATATAGAACAACTGGTTCAGGAAACTCCGGTAGATCACTATTGTGGGATCAAGCATTCTCTGGGGACTTGTCTTGAGGTCTATGATGGAAGAAAATGCTTTTCAGACTTTGTCTGAAGAATCCTTGATAAAAACACCATGTTACACACATTGTGTCTCTAAACCAGATGAAGAAAATTATTTTCGTTCTCTGATATTTCCAAAAAAACTCTGGAAAATGACTGGGAGTGACCAATATAAATCCATCTGGTGGGATGATAATGGAACTTAAAAAGTGATTGATGAAATTGTCTTTAAGAAGGAAGTTTTGGAAAGAAAGGCCCCTTTCAGAATATTTGAAACTGGAAGTATGAAAAGTTTAGTTAGACAGCTTAACCTTTATGGGTTTAGTAAAGTGCGGCAGAATTTTCAAAGATCTGCGTTTCTAGCAGACTTTCTTGCAGAAGAAAAAGAAGTCTCTGTTTTAAGCAAGGTATTCAGAAATTTTAGTTATGACTTGGTAACGTATATATAAAATTTTATTTTGTTTATCAATCTATGGAAATATATATGTAAAGCTAGATTTTGAAAATTGTATAAAACTACTAAGGCTAAAATTAATTATTTTTTCCAAAAATGAGGACACTGCCTAAGGTATTCAAAATTATGAAGAAACTTTGGTTGCAATTATGAATCTTATCAGAAATCTAAATAAAGTTATTAAAGCTGCTTGTGAAAAGTGATATTCACCATTACTGGAAATGCTAACTTGTTAAATTTGATGACTATACTACTTGAATGTGTATTTTACAAATAAGGAATTTTAAAAATAGTCAGCAATGTTCAAATTTTGATGATATTTTCTTTGCATTGTAAACGTGATATCTGATGTTTTATAGTTTTGGCTTATTGTAGTCTTGTATTTTGTTTTAAAATATTAGTAAAATTTTTCTGTTTGGTTGTAGCTGCAGTTCTACCATAATCCAAATTTTAAACGAGATTTTCCCCAGCTTTTAATGAGAATAAAAAGATGTGTTGGGATTAAAAGTGCCTTTCTGGTATCTTCATTGGCTGAAGATTTCAACAGGAAGCACTTTAAAACATGGGTTAATGTGGATAATCTTAATTCTGGTTTTGTGGCTGACAGTAGTGGAGAAAGTGCATTTTTACCTTTTGCAAATTTAAACATGCCTCTAATAAGAAAGCCCTCTATTGGCCACATAATTGGTCATATAACTACCCCGATCAGAGGTGATTTTTCTCCTCCATCATCAAGGTCAGTTAGACCACCAGAACAAATTGCAGTGGATCAACATGCTTATTTAAATCAGTTGGACATTGTCCATGGGTACTATCAAAGCAGCTACAATGAAACAAATGGCCGTGGTTTGAACTCCATTACAACTGCAGTTTGTACTTCTTAGTACAGCATCTTCTCTCCCATACAGAGTAATCATTTGGACTGATGGTGGAGACTTCTACTTTTCCAAATAGATATCACAACATATATGCCAATGAAGGCCATTTTTCGAAACTTCAACCAGGGAGCAATGCACGTTTTCCAGTGCCAGTGACAGCTGATACATAAGCTACATCTGTTTCAAGGCCAACTCATCAGCCATCTTCAGTTTATGAACGTCATCCTAATAACAACTGATCTACCAGAGGACTACCAGATTATGCAGGATAACAAAGATTAAAATTGATGTTGGCAAATGTCCACAAATATCTGTGAATTTCTTATTAGAACAATAAAAATAGATGTGTACCTGTATTTACCTTATTTTTTTAAAAAAGAGCAAAGAGTTAAATGGGAGACTATGTTAAAATTTAAAGAAAAAAGAGATATTTGAATGAAATGATTATTTGATGGAAATATATGGGAGTAAATTTAAATAATTTCTTGGAAGGAGGAAGAGAAAATGTAAGAATTTAGAAAAAGAATAAAATATGGAGAGAGGTAAAAGTGCTAAGTGGTTTCTGGTTCAACCTGGAAAGTATTAAAAGTGTTAAGTTAGGATAGGTCGGAACAGGAGATAAATGCAGGAACCGGCCCAGGGATCATGGTCTCTATTATGTCATCTCTGGAATCTTGAAGTTCACATGATGTAGTTTCAGATGGCACATTCAGCATATGACAGAATTTAAGAAGTAATTTTATCTACGGTCTTCTTTGCGCTGTTCTCAAAGTGTTCCAATTGATGATTTCATTTCCTGCCCTCAAGAGTCTACACTATATTTTTTGTCAATACTTCATTTTGCTTTTATTTTCCAGCCAAAGTCAAGCTTATGTCCTCAGGGAGGCACTTACTGCCTTCCCATCTCTAAGCCCACAAACTCAACTTTGTTTAGTCATTTCTTAATAAATCTGGCATCTGACTACTTTGGCATGTCTTTATGTTTCACTGTATCTGTAGCTATATCCAGGCAAATGATCGTCAAATATGTTAGCTGCAAACTCACCACATTTACTGCAGCTCGTCCTTGGACTTTGAGTGTCCTCTTTTTACCTACTTAGACTTTCCCAGTCTTAGCACAGATACTACCTCCTCCAGATGTTTTCTGTCTATCCCCCTTTCCTTGTCTAACTTGCATACCAGCACAGTAAGCACAGCACATGTCACAGGATTCATTTTATTATTAAGTGAATGAAAAATACATGTTGACTTAAAGCAAAATCTACCTTCCTGAAACAACAGAACTCTCATGGTTTTCAAACTATTTCGTTATGGTCTTTATTCTTCACCACAATCTAGATCTTTCATAGCCCAAGTGCTAGTCAGTCAAGACAGTAAGTGTAGGTAGGTACAGGAGTCAATGAATTTTTTCTTCTTAATTAATGCCTCCAGAGGCCTAAAACATTCCATTCACATTTGCTGAATTTTTTCCTGTCTGTTCATCACTCACCCACCCCAAAATAGCTGATTCTCTTCCCCTTACCAATAATTATACCACCTTCTAATTAATTTACTTCTTTGAATCAGAGCTTTGTCAAGAATATACAGTGCCATTGTGAACAATTAATGTAGGTTTATACACCCCACAAAACTTGTGCCCATTCTAACCTTCACAAACTAAGTATCTAATTGGTACTAGCCCCTTGGTTGGGCTGGTCGTATTCAGCAACCAAATGGCTATTTAAAATGTGTGGAGTTGAACGAGGTGAGGGTGGTGGAATTAATAATTTGTCCAACTGCAAGAATACCAAATTTATGCAGATATTAGGAAATATAAAATATTCATGGAGGCTTTGACTATTTACCATTAATTTAAAATAAATGGTGAAGCATTTTCAGAAAGTGAAATGACCTGAATTGCTGGAAAAATTGTAGGCAAGTTCAGGGAGCCTAAGGCTTCTGCTCACAATGATGCAGCTAGTGTCAGCTGATAAGACTGGAATGGCAAATTTGAGTCCTGAAAATGTATCACCAGTTGTGAAGAAAGCTTTTGATAATCTGGAGAATGGGCAAATCTGCCATGGTGAACTCTAACAACTTCCCACCATTATGACCTTTACCAAGAGAAGAAAAGAGCCCACTTGCAGCAGGAGAAATGCGTCTGGATAGCAGTGGTTGTTCCTACAACAGAAACATCAGGCTTTTTAGTTTGTCAGCACAACTCTGATGGTGGCTATGTTGTTGCTTACATTAGCATTCTGGGGTTCAGATGGGCTGGTTCAGCAGCTAGTTTCCAGCTCTCTTTTCTGACAGTGGGTCTTACCGTGATTATCTTAACAAGGTTGTATACTGATAAAAGCTACACTTTTCTTTCAAAATTAGAAATTCTATGTAAGAATATTATTTGTTTGTCCATCTGTGGTTTTCTACCTGGGAAATCTAAACTATTGGCAAAAATACAAAAGTTGGCTGGTGATTTGAAAACTATTCTCTGAGCTCTGCCCACTGAATTCTTCCCACTAAATACTACAAATCCCTCTACCACTGTGTGTGTGTGTGTGTGTGTGAAGATGGATTGTTAAGCAGTAACTAAGTTTGTCTTAGTTGAGTCATCAGTGAATTATTCCTCTGCATCTGTCAGAATCTCTGTGAATTAAGACTTTCATTGATCCACCAGATTTTCTTCCAATCAGGGAGAGGTAGATTATATTTCTCCCAGTATACTAATTATTGCGTGTTCATGGAACATTGAGCTGATGCTAGGGACAAGCCACTGAACCCTTGAATTGGACTAAGACATATACATTCTCCAGTCTCCAAAGCCCAGGACTGGACTGTGTCTCCTTTTTAATTTAAGCTTATGTCTAAGTTTTTTTCTTTTAATTCTCATTGTTGCTACGACTAATGTTGGCTTTGAACACCCGTTTACTAATTTATAGAGACTGAACCATTGACTTATTCCCGTTCACCTTGAAATTGCAATAAACATTTTTCCTTGTAATACCTGGAATAGAGTGTGCATAGTCATCATTTTGAAAGCAGTCCTCAGTCCTAATAATATAGAACTTTTACACTTCTTTGCCCAGCACTTCAGCAAGAATGTTTGTTGTGGATCTCAGGGATTATCCTCACATCCCCTAATGCAACCATGAGAAAACACCATATTGTTATCCAAAATCATGTCTTTGTCGGTATTGCATTCCCATTGCAAAACTGTTAAGAATTGTAGGGGTTCTGAGATTTTACCATGCTGAGATTTTTAGCAACCTAGCATGCTCATTTCTTACAGATGCTTTCGGGGAGATGAGACCATTGGTCAGAGACGGTGAACTTTATCATTCACAGCAAGAACAGCCAGTTTTAAATTTGTATCCATTCACTAATCTCAGATGAATACACAGAGTGAAATTTTGATGCATACAGAAGCAGTGGGCTGTTAACATGAAGAAAGTTTAAGGCATGTTGAAACACTAATTTTATTAGTATTTTTATGTATAATATATTAGAATCACTTATTTATTAATATCTTTACCTAGGATAAGTATATCATGACACAAGTTTATTGCTCCAAAAGCAATCATGAAAAATGACATGGGAAAAATTGACCATTGATTTTCCATAATTTCTTCTGCTTTTATTTACATATAATTTGCATAAATCATTGTGTAAGTTTAGGTGAACAGGATAGTGATTTGATTTACAACTATCAAGAAATAAATATCATAGCAAGTTTAGGGAGAATTCATTATCTCATTTAGATACAATTTTAAAGAAATACACTTTGTCTTTTGGTTGTGATTGGAAACCTTATGGTCTACAACCTTAACAACATTCATGTAGAACATAAATTATTATTAATTGTAATTTGCATGTTACTATGGGATATCCCTAGAACACGTTTATTTTTCAGCTGGAGGTTTGTAGTTTTTGAGTGCATTAATTAAATTCTCCTTTCCCAACCCCTGCCTCTGTTAACTACAAATCTAATTTTTTCTATAAGTGTGTTTGTTTTTTTGAAATGTAATTTAATCTATAACTCTGTGTTACTTTCTCTTACATAACATACATTTTGCTATTTTTAATACATTTCAAACTGATCACAAGAATAAACCTAGTTTTGATATGTTGCTATTTAAAGATATTTCATAGTTATTGACTATTCCCCACACAGTGCATTTCTTGTCCCTGACTCATTTAATTTGCACCTGAAAATTTTCTCTTAATTTTCCTCAACTATTTGTTTTTCTTCACCACATTTCCCTCCTTCTTGTGAGCAACCTGCTTTTTTTCTATATCTATAACTCCTTTTTTCTTTTATTATGTTCATTTCTTTAAGTTCCAAATATGAGTAAAACCATTCTGCATTTGTAATTCTCTATCTGACATATTTCACTTAGCATATTACCCTCTTGATATACCAATTTGTTGTAAATGATAAGAACTTATTCTTTTTAGAGCTGAGTAATAACCCATTGTATTTTTATGTGTGTGTGTGCATATATATAAATATACATATATATGTTTAGTGTGTGTGTATATATATATATATATATAAGTAATTATGCAGTTAATAGATGGGTAGATATTTATACTATAAACACACAACTTCTTTATTCATCATCTATTGATGAGCAATTAATTTGCTTCTGTAACCTGGCTATTGTAAATAATGCCACAGTGAATATAGAGTTGAATATATCATTTCTAGTTAGTGGTTTTATTTTCTTGGTATAAGTATTTAGATATGGAAATATTGGCTCACATTTCATTTTTAATTTTTAGATAAAATTCCATACTGTTTTCCAGTGGCAGCACAAATTTACATTCACTCAAGCAGTGCAGCAGGGTGCTTTTTCTTACATCCTCACCAATATTTATATTTGTTACCTTTCTGATCACAATCATTCTGACAGGAGGGAGTTAATATCTCATTGTATTTTGGACTTGCATTTTTCTGATGGTTAGTGATGTTGACCATTTTCATGTACCTGTTGAGTACCTTTCCCCCACTGTATATTCATTTTTTTGTAATGGGCTAAATGACCATAATTGTCTGATTTCATTTTTAGGCATTCTGTTGTGTTCCATTATCCTGTTTGTTTGGTGCCACTACCATATTCATTTCTGTAGCTTTGTATTATACTTTAAAATCAGGGTAATGTTACATCCTCTTTGTTCTTTGTCAAAGTTGTTTGTGTTTTTAGTTTGTTCATTTTCTTTTCTTTTTAGTGATTTCAACTCTTTTGTGTTTACATGTAAATTTAAGAATTATTTTCTGTAAGTGTCTGAAAATGCCATTTGTATTTTGATAGGCACTGAGTTTAATTTGTGTATTTTCTTGGCTAGTACTCTCATTTAAACAATATTTTTTCCTAATCTATGAACACAGTATATCCTTTCATCTGTTTGTATTATCTTCAATTTCTGTTATACATATTTTTTAGTTTTCTGAGTACAGTTATTTTACCTCTTTGGTTGGATACATTTCTTGATTTTTTTTGTAATGCAACTCTAAATGAGACAGTTCCCTCACTTTCTCTATTTGTTAGCTTGTTATTAGTGTGTAGAAATGCAAGATTTCTGTATGTTAATTTTACATTCGGAAATTTTACCAAATGCATTGAAAAGCCCTCGTAGTATTGTGGTGTCTTCTTTAGGAATTCTGTTTATAGTATTTTATCTGCAAGCAGATCCTTTTACTCCTTTTCTGAAATAGCTATATTTTATTTACTTTTATTTTGGATAGCGATGGCTAGAATTTCCTATACGATACTGAATAATAGTGGTAAGAGTACATTCTTGTCTTCTTCCTGCTCTTACAGCAGATGCTTTCAGCTTTTAATCAGTGAGTGTCATGTTAGCTGAGTTCTTGACATATGCGACCTTAAATGTGTTGAGGTATGTTTCCTCATACTCATTTTGAGGAGAAATATAATCATAAATAGATACTGAATTTATCAAAATATTTTATGACTCTTTTGAGGTGACCATATAATTTTTTTTCAATATGTTAGTTTGGTGTATCATATTGATTAATTTCTGGGTAATGAATCACTTTTGCATCCCTGGGATAAAAGGGACTTAATCATACTGTATAATCCTTTTAATGTATTGTTTGCTTTGCTAAGATTTATTGATGATTTTTGCATGTATGCTTATCAGTAGTATTTTATCTGTAATTTTATGAGGTATTTGTTCCTGTTTTAGTAGTAGTGTGATACAGAAAGGTGGGGTAGAGAATTCCAAAAATTTCCTCTGCAAATTTTTGGAATTCTCTGAGGAGTATAGGTGATATCTCTTCTCAAAATGTTTGGCAGAAGTCACCTGTGAAGCTGTCTAGACCTGGAAATTTGTTTCTTGGGAGATTTTGTATAATAACTTATTCAATTTCATTAGTGAAAATCTGTGAATATTTTCTAATTCTCATTCCATTCTGGAGATTAAGTCTTTCTAAGTAATTGTCCATTTCTTCTAGGGATTCCATTTTAATTGGCATATAATTTGTTGTTTCATCTTATGATGCTTTGTGTTACTTTGATATAAACTGTAACTTCTCATTTGTTTTGGAGATTTTTAATCTGTACTCTCTTTTTTGTTCATAAGTCTCGTTAAAGTTTATTAGTTTTATTTATCTTTCAAAGGCCATTATGTAGTTTCTTCAGATGTTTCTATTTTTAATTGTTATTTTATTTATTTATGTTCTGATCTTTCAGCTGTCTTTCTACTAACAAGTTTGTGTATTATTTTGCTACATCTTTTGTTGTAAGATTATGTTATAAGAGACAGATGTTTCTTATTTGTATTAGTGGGATTGTTTTGCTATAAGCATCCCTATTAATACTGCTTTTACTATATCACATGGAAATTGTTTTTGTTGTTATATTCCTTTATGTATTTTTTCTTGATTTATGCAGCAATCCATTGGTTCTTTAATATTGTATGATTTATCCTCTAGACTTTACACTTTTTCTCAGGTTTTCTTCTTTTAGTAAATTTCTATTCTCACAGAATCCATATGTTTCTTCACAAAACAAGGAGAAGTATAAAAAATTGTACTAAATTATGAAAGATGCAAATTTTCTAAAATTATATTTGAAAAATGAACAAAGCTGTGTGTATTATCCTCCCTGTCTTTAGAACATTCTACAAAGCTTCAGTAATCAAAACATCAAAATATATCACTAAAAGGGTCACATAGTTAAATGGAACAAAGTAAAGAGTCCTAAAATAAACAAACACTCATACGGTCAATTAGTCTACAATACAGGAGACAGGAGTATACAATGGAAATAAGGCAGTCTCTTCAACAAGTAGTTCTGGGAAAACTGGATATTTCATTTAAAAGGTAGATGTAAGAGCACTTCCTTCCATATTATACAAAATAAAATAGAAATGGATTAATTTCCAAAATGTAAAATCAGAAACTATACAATTTCTGAATAAGAACAGGAGCAGAACTGCCTTTGTACTAAATCATAACAATATTTATTTTTGATCTATCTCCTAAGTAAAAAAAAAAGGAAAACTAACAACAGTTTTTAATTATACTGAGGAAATAATATACTAAGTGATACAGTGATTCCACTTCTTGTATAAGTGTGAAAAGGAAAACCTTTGCAGAGCAAAGGAAACCTTCAGCAGGACTTATGACAACACACAGAATAGAAGGAAGAGTTTCATACTTTGAAACCAACAAGATGTTAATATCCATAATGATTTTATTGTATATTAGACTCATTATTTAAAAAACAAAGACCCCAACTTAAAAACAGTTGAAGGATCTTCATGGAAACTTTTCAAAAACAGACATGTGGATGAATTTCATGCACATAAAAAGAAACATAACGTTGCTATTTATTAGAAAAATATAAATCAAAACCAGAATGAAATATAATCTTACAGCATCCAAAATGGCTAATAAAAAAGTCTTCAAATGACAAACATTAATATGAGTGTCGATAAAAGGGAACCGAAGTACACTGTTGGTGGAAATATAAATTGATGCATTCACTATTATAAAAGTGTGGACAGTGCTAAGAAAACTAGAAATAGAAACATTATATGTTGCAGCAATACCAGTTTTTGTTATAAATCTGAAAAAAATGAAAACATTAACTTTAAAGGATATATTACCCCCAAAGTTCTTAACATCATCATTTATAATAGCCAAGGATAGAAGTACAAATCAACTGCCTATCAACAGATGATTGGCTGAAGTAGATGTGAGATATAGTTATCATAATTAATACTTAGTCATTGTCATATCAAAAATAAAATTCTGTCATTTGGAACAAAGAGGCTGGACCCAGATATTATTGAAGATATCAAAATAATTCATACAGAGAAAAACACCCTATGTTACAACTTTTATGACAAAGCTAAAGATATAAGAGAAATAATCATAAAAAAACAGAATCACATATATATGTGTAGTGTACCAAGTAGTTGTTTCCACTGGGGAAAGAGAAGAAGGATGGAGAAGACAGAAATATGCAAGCTACTACTTATAAATTAGAGAACCAACAGGGCTATATTTACAGCACAGAGGAATATTTTAATAATATAAATTATTTTAAAGATATTATAGGCATATATTATACTAAAATGTGCATGCATGTGGGAAAAAGAACCCAGGAAAAACAAAATATTTTGTAGTAATCTGATATTAAGGGAGGTGATTTGTTCAGTTCCTTAACTTTTCTTATAATGTCCTTATTAGAATTTAAGCTTTTAAATGAAAAAGTTTAGACTTTGAAAAATTTGACATGTTTATACTATTTCTGTCTCTCCCCTTAAATCTACAGTCCGTGAAATGATCACATCTCAGCAAAAATAACTACAACACAAACAATACTCCAGAACACATGTGTACAGCTGAAGTTTGGTGGGCTAAAACACATAAAGGTGGCTGAACTGATGGAAGAGCAGAGTTGGTGCCTGTGACCATGGTCCACTTACTAGGGTAGCTGAGCCCAGAGTTTCAGAGTACCCAGTAGAAACAGTGTCTCAGTGGTTCACACAGCTTCAGCCTCCAACTACACCAGTACTCATGGTCACAGGTAACTTGGAGGGAGCCAAAATGCCGACAGAATTTTCAACCTTTTGACACTCAGACATTCATGACACTCTCCCTACTTCCTATTCACAGTGGTGGAGACATGATACCTTGCAACATTGGACATGGCAATGGCACTTACCTGATTCCAACTACCCACCTGTCTTTACAGCTTTCCTCAATGTGTGCACTGAGTTTTAAGGGATATCAGATGAAAGGAAGGGTTCATCGGCCCAATGACACCAGTGGCATTAATTACTAGATTTGTCTAAGAAGTGACAATGTAAGCCATCTTTTATCCAGACATTAGTGACTGGAAAGTGCCATTTAGAAATATTATCAGAGGTAGCTCAGGTAAGTAAAACCAAAAATTGTGCAATATTGCAAACTACTAGAAAACAAAAGCAATTACTCCAAATCCCAATCTGTTTTTTAGTGTCATCAGAGCAATAATTTACCAGGACCATCACCAAACACAGTAACATTATAGGGCACGCACATCACAGTTACACACACACAGACACCGACACAAACACAGACACACACACACAGGCAAACGCACACACACACGCGCACACACACAATATCAACCCTGCAGCAAACAAACATAAAGTCATGGAATATTTCCGTATAACTAATAGAGAATCCAAAGAGATGTCATACAGAAACTCAATACAAAAAACAAAACTCAGAAAGCAGTTTAGTGAGCTCAGGAATAAAATAAATGATGATAAGGTATACATTACCTAAGAGACTGAAACTATGTAACAACCAAACATTATTGAAGGACCAGATGATCTTAATAAATGATATGAAGAATGCAACAGAAAGCATTGGAAAAAGACTGTCTTGTGGAAGAGAGATTAACAAACTCACCATTACAAAACAAGAAATGATAGGAGAGAGCCGAGTTACAAGATATTAAAAAGTGAGGAAATTCTACAATAGCCATCAGAGTTCTTCAGGAAGTGCACATTAGAGTGAAATCCTGGAGGGAGAAGAAATTTAGGAGGTAGCTGATGGTTTATTTAAAGTTGTAATAGTTGATAACTTTCTGGACCTGGGTAAGGAACTGATATACAAATCCATGAGCCAACAAAACAACAACTTTAAGACAATGAGACTTCCTGCAAGATACGTCACATGCAAATTGGCAAGTCAATGCCAGAGTAAAATTTTAAAGGCAGCCAAAAAAAGTTATGTTAATCTACATAGGTTTCCCCATTAGGCTATCAGCATATTGCTGATCAGAAAACATTCGCCAATGGGTAATTAAAATGGCATTTGCAAACTACTGAAATAAGAAATCTCTCACCCAAGAATACTCTACCTTGCACAGTTATCACTTAGATGTAAAGTGAAAATAAAGACTTTACCAGACAAACAAACCTGAATGAGATGTAAAAACAAAACTGAGACACCTTAGAAGAGGTTCAGAAAAGAGCTATTCTAAGAAAAATAAAATGGCAAATATACGCAAAACATTGAACAAAATACTAAGCAGAGACCACGAGAAAGTTGCAACTGTTTCAGTATGTTTTTAAATGCTACTATTCTATATGAATTAAAGAGAGAAAAATAGTAATTCAGTTGCAAGAAATATAGGTACATCAAACTGGTAACATGATCACAACAGAAATAGAAATAATTTGAGTCAGTAATCATAAAAGGTAAAGAGTAAAAATAAAACAATGTTAAAGGAAGATGCTATCAGCAGAAAAAGGACTAAATTATACATGAGATGTTTTATTTTGAATTGAAGTACAGTAGATGTACTATATTGTGTTGTTTCAGATGTACAGCATAGTGATTCCAACCACTTTTTGATTAGATTGCATTACAAATTATTACAATAATTGTAACATAAAATTATAATAATTTATTTTGTGTAATTCCCTGATCTATACTGATTACCCTTGTTGCTTATCTCCTTTATGTATACTACTTTATATCTGTCAGTGTCCTACCATTGAATTGTCTTTCCCTTCACTTTTGGTAAACATAAATTTTTTCCCATATCTTTCAGTCTGCTTCCGTCTTGTGTTTCTAATCTCTCTATCTCTCTACCATGTCTCTATCAATCTACCTATGTATCTATCTATCTATCTATCTATCTATCTATCTATCTATCTATCATGTATCTATGTATCTATCCTTCTATGCATCTACTTATCTGTCATCTATCAATAGATAGCTATAGATAGATGTACACAGATATTTGTTCTTTAGATTCCACATATATATTTTATTATATACTTTAGTCTTTAAGTTATTTCACTAAGCACAATATTTACTAGGTCCATTCATGATGCTGAAAAAACAATTTGTTATACTTTTACATGGCTGAGTAATATTCAATTGCATTTTTATAGAAATATCACATCTTCTTAAGTCCATAGTTTACTGTGGACCCTTGGATTGTTTCTCTGTCTTGCATATTATAAACAGTGCTGTTGTGAACATTGGTTCTTCTCAATTTAGGGTTTCTTCCTCAGATTTTTCCTAGGGGAGGTTTTACTGTTTCATATGGTAGTTCTGTTTTAGGTGTTAAAGTTATCTGAATACTGTATTCCATAGAAGATATACCAATTTATATTCCTACTAAGAGTATAAAAGAGATTTGTTTCCTCCACATCATCTCAAGAATTTCTATTTGTAGACTTTTTGATAATAGCCATTTGACCAGTGTGAAGTGATAACTCTTTGTGGTTTTGAACTGCTATTAACTAATAATTAGTAATGATGAGCATTTTTATCACTTGCCTGTTACTCATCTGTATGTTTTCTTTGGAAAAATATTAACTCAGGAACTCTGCTCTATTTTTGATTGTTTTTTATTTTTGTTTTTCACCTTGAGTTGCATAACCTAAATCCATGTGACATCTATTAACTTACATCTATTATCCCCTGGTCACTTGGGTTATTTGCAAATATTTTCTCCAATTACACAGGCAGTGTTTTAATTTCATTCAAAGTGTCCTTAGCTGTGCAGAAGTTTTCAAGTTTATTTAGGTTTCACTTGCTTATTTTTGCTTTTATTTCTTTTGTCTTAGAAGACTGATACAAGAAATTATTCCTATTATATATATGCAATAGTGTATCACCTATATACCCTTCTAGCAGTTTTATAGTATCAGGTCTTACATTAAGGTCCTTAATACACTTGGAGTTTATTTTTGTATATGATGTCAGGGAATGCTCTCAGTTCACTGTTTTGTATGTAGATGTCCAGCTTTCCAAACACCATCTACTGACAAGACTGTCTTTTCTCCATTGTGTACTCTGGCCTCTTTTATCATTGATTCAATTCTCATAGGTGTGTGGAATTATTTCCAGGCTCTCAATCTGATTTTATTCATTATATCTCTGTGCCAATGCTATTATGTTTTTATTTCTGTAGCTTTGTAGTATAGAAAGGAATCCAGGAGGTTTATACCCCATATTTGTTGTTTTTTCTAAAAATCATATTGACAATTTTTAATGGTTTCCTGTAAAACTTAGAGTTATTTATTTTCTGGTACTGTGGGAAGTACTACAGTTTCATAACAGGAATTGCATTAAATCTGTAGGTTTCTTTGTGTAGTATGGCCATGTTAACAATATTAACTCCTTCAATCCAAGATCACAAGACATCTTTCCATTTCTTTGAATCATTTTTAATTTCTTTGTCAATGTTTTTCAATTTTCAGTGTGTAGATCTTTCATATAAGTGTTTACATTTATTCCAAGGAATTCAGGGGAATGGGATTTTTAATAGTATTGCTTTCAACGTCCATTTAACTTATTTCATGATTAACGTGTAGAAATGCAAGAGACAAATTTACATTAATCTTGTACCCTGCTCCCTTGTTGAAATATATTATTGTTGATATTAGTCTGTGTGGAGCCCTTAGGACTCTATGTTGATTGTTATGTAATCAGTACTGGTGCCAATTTTGCCTCTTTCTTTCCTCTTTGCATTTCTTTTTCTCCTTTTTCTTTCTTTTTCCTTTCTTCTTTTACCATGGAACAGAAGTGCTCAGAGTAGGAATCCTTTTCTTGTTCCCGAATTTACCTAGAAGACTTTCAGCATTTAAGTATTATAAATTGTTTTAAATTGCCTATAGTATGTTGAGAGATGTTCCCATTATACTTTTTTAATAAAAGTTCTGAACATGAATATATGTTGAATTTTGTCTAATGCTTTTTCTGTGTGTATTGACATGGTCCTGTGAATTTTGTCCTTCCTTTATTAAGTATGTGTCATGCTGATTAACTTGTGTATGTTGAACCATCCCTGTGACTCTGGAAGGAATCCAACTGATCATCATGTATAATCCTTTCTATGTATTTCTGGATAAATTTGTTGATGTTCTGTTGAGAATTTTTTAATATATAATCTTCAATGATATTGGCTTAACAATTTCATTTCTTTTTTTTTTGGTAGTGTCTTTGTCTGGTTTTGTTATCATGGTATTGGTGGCCTCATAGAATAACTTTGGGAATTTTCCTTCCAAATAAATTTTTTGAAATAGTTGAGTGGAAAGAGTGTTTAGTGAATGCATCCAGTCATTTTGTTCAAGGGGTGTTTTTAAAACTATAGATTTTATTTAAATTATAGTGATTGCTCTTTTCAAGTTTTCAGGGTTTTTTTTCAGTGTTGGAAAGATGTACATTTCAAGAAATTTGTCCATTTATTTAAGGTCGTCCAGTTGGTTGTCACGTAACTGCTCAGATTGATTTCATAATCTTTGGATGCATTTCTGTACTATAAGAAACTGTATCTAATATTTCATTTCTTATTTTGTTTGGGTCGACTCTGTATTTCTTGATAAGCCTGGCTAAATGCTTATCAATTTGTTAGCATTTTTAAGAAAAAAAACTGTTGATTTTATGACTTTTAATTTATTTTTTAATTTTTATTTTATTTATTTTCAACCTAATCATTAAAGATTTCTCATTCTACTGCCTTTGCATTCTGTTTGTTCTTATATCTAGTTATTGTGGGTGGTAAGGTTTATCCTTTGTGTGAGGTTTTTATTTTCCTTGTAGAAGGCCTCAATTGTTCTAAACTTCCCTCTTAGATTTCCCTTTACTGCGTCCCATACATTTGATGAAGGTGTGTTTTCATTGTAATTTGTCTCCAGGTATGATTTTATTACCTCTTTGATTTCATCATTGACCTTGTTTTATTTTAATTTTTTTAAAGGATGAGATTTAATCTCATGTTTGTGCTTTTCCTCTTCTTCTTTCTAGAGTTGATGCATAGTTTCATAATTTTGTGTATGGAAAATTACTTGCTGTAATCTGTATTTGTTTAAAGTTCCTGAGGCTCATTTCATGACATAATATGTGGTTAATTCCTTAGATAACATCCTGTACACTTGAGAAGTTTATGTGTCCTCCTTTTCTGATGCAGTGTCCAATAGCTTAGTTAGGTTCAAGTGATCAAATATGCAATTAAGACCTCTGTTTCCTTACAGATATTCTTTCTGGATGACATGGCCAACAGATTAGTGAGGTGTTCAACTCATCTACTATTATTGTTTTATAATGAATTAATTCCTTAATGTCTACTAGTATTTCTTTTTATAATAAGGTTCTACGGTGTTGGGTCCATATATAATTTAATGAGTGTAATACTCTATTTTTATATTGATCTCTTTTTCTTTATATACTCTCATATTTTCTTTCATTGTGGACCTTATTTTAAAACGTATTTTGTATGGGTTGAGCATTGAAAACTTCACTTTCTTGTCATTTCCATGAAACACCTTTTCCATCTATTTACTGGTTGTGTTTAACTTCCACCATAAAGTGAGATTTTTGTGGGGAAAGCAAAGATGATGGAGCAGAAGGATGCTCGTAGCTCACCCTTTCCCACAAATGCACCAAGACTCACATCCACAGACCTACTCAGCTAACCAGAGTACCTGCAGAATTCTGATAGAACATTGTGCTCTTCAAAAGATAAAGATGCAAAAAATCTTGTAGAAGAAAATGAGGAAAGAAAGAAGAAAAGTCAAAACAGATTGGGACAGGTCCCACAGGGAGGGAGCAGCAAAGAAGGACTGGTGCTCATTTACTGGGTCTCCCCTCTCCAACTGAGAGGTCAGCAGGATGGAGGGGGAGCCTCCAAGAATTTGACCTCTTTAGAGTATAAGTTGACTGACAGTACTGTTAAACAGGCACAGAGAATCCCTGTGAAACCCAGCCCAAGAGGCATCCTAGCAGCTAGGGGCAGGGCCATGATGCATGAGCTTGGTGGAAGATGAAGATGGCTGCACTGAGGCAGCCCGGGGTAATAGAGGGGGCTGTGTGCCATTGCTGTGGGTGCACAGGTCACAACAACCTGGGCCGTCCATTAAACAACAGGGCAGACTAACCCTGGGAGGGGAAAAGTGCATTCCAAATCTCAGAAAATCCACAAAATTATCTAGGACAAGAGACCTGGGGTTCAGACAAAGCCACCATAGCCTCTGGTGCTTTGCACCCTGGCAGCAGTGAGAGTAAAACCTGCATTCACTCCTTAGGACTTTGCAGCCTTAAGGGCCAGATGGGTACTTGTCTACAGCCTGAGGCAGATAAGATCTTTCTGTCCTCTTTCCTCTGGGAGCTTGCTCTGCCAAGGCAAACTAGGAGCTGGGTTTTGGCCCAGACCAGTGACAGATCACATAGCAGTGGAAAGACCAGCACCCTGAGGGGGCTTATGGCCAGCCAACTTTTGGGCTGGAACGCAGCCCCTGACCATGCGGCTTGGAGAGGGCTTCATGAACACTCCTGCCTGGACAGTCTGAAATATGTGACTGAGGCATCGGTCAGGGCAGTGACAAGACAGCCCAAAGTAAAGAGAGCTGCTCTGGAACCAGTGTTGGAAGTAGGAGTGATCTGCTTGCCGACAGGCCCTGGGAGCTGCACAGATGAGGGCTCTAATGGAGGGCCTCTGGAAAAAGCAAGCTGAGCTTCCAAAACAGGCTGAATACAGAAAGAGTTCACAATAAATGTACACAGTCTCCAGGACACACTGACCACCCCCTTGTTTTAATCTGTTTTTAACTGTACCATTTTCTATTACCCTCTTAATTTTTACTTTGTAGGCAATTATATATACCCCCTTTTAAATCTCATTGAAATATTTTAAAAATATTTCTATTATTATTATTTTTCAACACTCTGCTTCAACTTGCTCTTCTATTATGCATTATACAATGTCTTCAAACATTTATTTCCCCTTCTTTAAAATTCTTTGTCTCCCTCCCTCTTTTTTCTCTTTTTTAGTTGTATTACTACATAGGCATTAGGTAGATAAACTCCTTTAGGACCACAGTAGATAAGTGATATTCCATAAACCACAGTGCCAGAGAGGTATGAGCAAGATGAAGAAGCAGACAAACCGTTCCCAATTAAAAGAATAAGAGAAATCCCCTGAAAGAACGATTAGTGAAATAGATATCAGTAGCCAACTAGATCAAGATTTCAGAAGAGGAGTGATCAAATTACTCAAGGAAATAAAAGATAGTGTTTAGAGATATAAAATATGTTAAAAATGAAATGGAAGCAAAAAAGAAAAGCCGAGTAGAATAGGTAAACCCATTGACTGAGATGAGGAATGATCTTAAGGGGTCGCAAAGCTGACTAGATAATGCAGAGGAATGAAATAGTTACCTAGAAGACAGGACAATAGTAAGCACCCAATTGGAAGAGCTACAAGAGAAACAATGGGAAATAAATGAAAAAAGCAAAGGTGACCTATGGGATAATAGAAAGCATGCCAAACTTGGCATGATAAAATTCCCAGAAGGGGAGGAAAGATCAAAGGGTATTGCAAAGGCGTTTGAAGAAATCATGATTGAGAACTTCCCAAACTTAAAGAAGGAATAAGATATCCAAGTACAGGAAGCTCAGAGTGTCCCAAAAAGGAAGAACTCAAATAAACCCACAACAAGACATATAATTAAGATGGCCAGAGTCAAGGATAAAGAAATAATCCTAAAGGCAGCAAGAGATTAGCAAAGAGTGTGTTACAAGGGAATCCCCATAAGGCTCACAGCTGATTTCACAACACAAATACTACAGAACAGAAGGGAGTGGCAAGATATATTCAAAGTCCTGAATGGAAAAAATGATATAACCTAGGGTACTTTAACCAGCAAGGCTATCTTCTATGGTAGAAGAAGACATAATGAATTTCACAACAAGGAAGATTTACAAGAGTTTAGCAACACTAGACCCATGCTAAAAGAAATATTGAAAGTTCTACTCTAAAAAGAAAAGCAGCAGGATGTTACAGAAACGTGAAACTCACAGCTGGAAATGTGATAACTCATGAACTACAAATAAACACAAAATTCTTAAACAAGACATACAGATCATTGAGAGTGGGAAAGTGAGGCAGGAAAATAGAGAATTGTTTTCGGGGGTGTCTTTCCTTTTAAAATATTTTGTTCTCAGTTAGATGCTTTTGAGATCATGTTACTATCAGTTTAATAAAATCAGTTATACTAATGGTATAATAGACTTATATAAAAGGGTAAAAACAAGACAAAATCATATTCAGGAAGTCACTAAAACTAAATAAATTTCATGATAATACAAAGGAAAATGACCAAACCAAAAAAGGAAGATGAAACTAACAAAGATGAAATACCAAATCAACTGCAAAGATAAGGTCAAATTGGCAAAAAACACAAACATATCATCGATTATTCTAAATGTTAATGGACTGAATGCTCCAGTGAATCTCATTCAGTGGCAGGCTGGATAATAAATTAAGAACAGTCAATATGCTGCATACAAGAGAACCACTTCAGTGAGAAAGAAACATATAGATTGTGAGTGAAAGGTTGGAAAAGGGTATTCCATATAAATGGAAAAGCAAAAAAAGCAGGTGTTGCAGTACTGACTTCAGACAAAATAGTCTTTAAAACAAAAGTCATAAAGAAAGATAAGGAAGGATGTTTTATTATGATTGAATGAGTGATACAAGATGAAGATAGAACACTCATTAATACATAGGCACCAAATAGAGGACTACCTTATTACATGAAATAATTACTTACAGATATAAAGGGGGATAGTGATGGGAATCTAATCATAGTTGGAGATTTCAACACTGCATTATCATCACTGGACCGATCACGAGATAGAAATTAAATTAGGCAACAGAAAAGTTAAATAATACAATAGAAATATTACACTTGGTGGATATATTCAGAGCATTGCACCCCCCACAAAATAGTATATACATTCTTTTCATGTGCGCATGGGATATTTTCCAGGATTCATTATATACTTGTGCACAAAAGAAACCTCAGCAACTTTAAGAAGATTGAAATTACCTCAAGCATCTTTACTGACCACAATGCCATTAAGCTAGAAATCAATAACAGAGAAACAATGGAGAACAAAAGGAAAATATGGGGATTAAACAATATGTTATTAAAAAACCTATGGGTCAAAGAAGAAATCAAAGCTAAAATGAAAATGTACCTGGAGTCAAAAGAAAATGAATGCAAAACCACACAAATTTATGGGACACAGCAAAAGCAGTGTTGAGAGGGGAGTTTATAGCGCTACAGGCCTTCCTCAAAAAAGAAGAAAAATCACAAATAAACAATTTAACCCATCAGGAAAATGAACTAGAAAAAGAAGAACAAAAAACCCTAAAAGGCAGCAGAAGGAATGAAATCATAAATATTGGGGAGGAAATAAATAAAATAGAGTTTAAAAAGACCATTGGAAAAAAATCAACCAATCCAAAGGCTGATTTTTCAAAAAAGTAAGTAAAATCGACAAACCTCTGGCCAAACTCAAAAAGAAGAATAGAGAAAGAGCACAAAGTAGCAAAATAAGATAGGAGAATGGAGAATTTACAACAAATAAAATAGAAATACATAATATCATACGAGAATACTATGAAAAGTATATAGAAACAAACTGGATAACCGAGAGGAGATGGACAAGTTTCTGGAAACATTCTGTCCACCAAGACTGAATCAAGAAGAAACTGACCCCTTGAACAAACAGAGCACTAGAAATGAAATAAAAAAAGGAATATAAAAACTCTCTACAAATAACAGACCAGGATCGGACGGCTTCACTACGGAATTCTACCAAACATGCATAGAAGAACTCATACCAGTCCTTCTCAAACTCTTCCAGAAGATTGAAAAGGTAGGAGTACTCCCAAAGTCATTCTATGAAGCCACAATTACCCTGATACGACAAACAGGGAAAGACAATACCAAACAAGACAATTATAAGCCAATATCACTGATGGACACAGACACAAATATCCTCATTAAAATAGTAGCGAGTAGAATCCAAAAACACAGAAAAAAGATTATACATAATGACCAAGTGGGTATCATGCCAGGGATACAGGGGTGGTTCAACATATGCAAATCAATAATTGTAATAAAGCACATCAACAAGAGAAAGGACCGAAACCGCATGATCATCTCAATAGATGCAGGAAAAGCAATTGATAAAATTCAACACACACTTATGATAAAAACTCCCACCAAAGTGGGAATAGAGGCAACATACCTCAGTATCATAAAAGCTATAGATTACGAACCTACAGCCAGTATAGTACTCAAAGGTGAGAAAGTCAAAATCTTCCCACTAAAATCTGGGACATGACAAGGATGCACACTATCACCACTCCTACTCAACATAGTCTTGGAAGTCTTAGCCATAGCAATCAAAAAAGAGAAAGAAGTGAAAGGGATGCAAATTGGAAAGGAAGAGGTAAGATTCTCACTAAATGCAGATAATATGTTACTATAAATAGAAAACCCTACAAGATCCAGACAAAAACTACTACAGCTGATCGAAGAATTCAGCAATGTCATAGGTTACAAGATTAAGGTTCAAAAATCCGTGGCATGTCTTAACGCTAACGATTCAGATAATACTATAAACCTACAGTCAACATGACAGCACTGTATTGTTAGGAAAAGATATATATAGGCCAATGGAACAGAACAGAGAGCCCAGAATTAAACCCACATACTATTGGTCAATTAATCTTAGACAAGGAGGCAAGAAAATACAATGGAAATGAGACAGTCTTTTCAGCAATTGGTGTGGGGAAAACTGGACAGCAGCATATGAATCAATGAAGCTAGAACACTCCCAATGAAGCTGGAACAACATAAACAAAAATAAACTCAGAATGGATCAAAGATTTATACATAAGACAAGATACAGTAAACTTCCTAGTGGAAAATATAGGAAAAAAATATCTGACATACATTTCATAAATTTTCTCATAGAAAAATTAAAAGCAAGAATAAACAAATGAGACCTAATGAAACTTACAAGCTTCTGTACAGTAAAGAAACTGGAAGTAAAACAAAAATACAACCTACGGAAGGGGAAAAAATCTGAATATGAAACCGACAAAAGCTTCATCTCCAGAGTATAAAAGCAGTGCTTCCAACTGAATAAGAAAAAATAAATGAACCAATGCAAAAAATGGCAGAAGACCTAAACAAGAAATTCTCCATGGAAGACATACAGATGATCAAAAGGCACATCAGAAAATGCTCAATATCACTGATTATCAGAGAAATGCAAATGAAAACTGCAAAGAGATATCATCTCACATCAGTAAGAATGGCAATCATTCAAAAATCCACAAATGACAAATGCTGGAAAGGCTGTGGAGAAAAGGGAAACGTCCTTCACTGCTGAGGGCAATGCAGTTTGGTGCAGCCACTGTGGAAAACAGGATGGAGATTCCTCAAAAGCCTAGGAATAGACTTAACATATGACCCAGGAATCCAGCTCCTTGCCATAAATCATGAAAGAACCCTATTTCTGGATGATACCTGCAACCGAATGTTCATAGCCAGCACTATTTACAATAGCCAAGACATGGAAACAGCCTAAATATCCATCGACAGTTGACTGGAAAAAGAAGAGGTGGTGTATTTATACAATGGAATACTGGTCAGCCATATAAAATGAGAACATAACGCCAATTTCAGCAACATGGATGGTCCTGGAGAAAATCAGTCCAAGTGAATTAAGCCAGAAAGAGAAAGGAAAATACCATATGAGATGGCTCATCAGTGGAATCTAAAAACAAATCAAAGCAAAACAAAAAAAGGACAAATACTAAACAGAAATTGACTTGCAGACATAGAATACAAGGTTTTGTTAGCCAAGGGGGCAGGGGATAGGAAGAGATAGACTGGGAGTTCTAAATTGTAGAATAGATAAATGGGATTGTACTGTATAGCACAGGGAAATGTATAAAAGTTCTTATGGAAGCCCACAGTGGAAAAAATGGGACAACAAATGTATATTTGTTCATTGTAACTGCAAAATTTTGCTGTACACTGGGATTGGAGACAACTTTGTAAAATGACTGTAAATCAATAAAGAAAAATTAAAAATTTAAAAACATGATCCTAAATATTACAGGTGTAAATATACTTTAGAGGGAAAAAGAAAACTTTGCAAAAGAGCAGTAAAACCAAAGATTTTGTTTGTTTTCTTTTTAAGATAAGCAAAATCAAAAAAACCTCTAACCAGGTGCATCATGAAGAAAAGAGATGCTCCGAAGAAATAAAGTAAGAAATAAAAGAAGAGAAATAACAATGGTTACCTCAGATATACAAAAAGGGATCATTTTGTCAACACTTGCATTCGAATACACTGGACAACTTAGAAGAAATAGACAAATGTCTAGAAACAGCGATAAGGAGAAACAAATAATTTGAACAAACTGTTTACTAGAAGAAATAATCTGCATTTAAAAAAAAACGTTATATAGAAGTGCAGATATAAGCAAATCCTGTGGAGTACTGTACAAAAATAAAAAGCACAACTTATACTCTTTAAACTATTCAAAAATACTGAAATTGTGGGAAAATCCCAAATTAATTCTATGTAGAATTCATCACCCTCATAGCAAAGCCAACAAACAAACTACAGGCAAAGGGATTTTCAAGCCATTAAATTTGATAGATTTAGGTGCAATAATTCTACAAAATATTATTAGCAAACTAAATCCAGCAATACCAAAAATGAATCATACACCATGATCAAATTGGATTAATTACAGGGTCTCAAGAGAAGTTCAACATACACAAATCAATCAGTTTCATACACCACATTTACAAAAGCAAAAGAGAAAACGACGTGGTCATCCCTATAAATCCATAAAAAGTATATCAAAAAATTCAACATATATCCATTAAAACAGCAACAACAGCAACAACAACAACAGCAATAACAGCAACAACAACAGAAACTTCTTATCAAAGTAGAATTCAGGAAATATATCTCAACCTATCGAAAGTCATTACTTACAAGCACACAGACAACATAATATGCAACAGTGAATAACTGAAAGCTAAATTAAGGAATAAGACAAGGATGCCCAATCTCAACATTTCTGTTAAACACAGTATGGGAAGTCCTAGCAATAGCAGTTGGACAAGAAATAAAGTTATTAAAGTTGGATAGAATGAAGTAAAACTGTTATTATTTTAGATGACATGATAATCTATATAGAGGTCCCTAAAGATTCTCTATACCAGAACAACTAAAACTTATAAGGACGTTTAGCCAATTTGCATGATTCATGATTAATATACAAAAACTGTCACATTTCTTTACACTAACAATGAAATATTCCATAATTTTAAAATATCCATATGAAATCAGATTTTAAAATGAAAATCCTATGGAAAATACAAGATAAAAATTCTATAGGACACTGATAAAGAAATTTGAAGATGATGCAAAGAAATGGAAAGAAATCTCAAGGTCTTAGTACACAGGAATAAATATTGTTAAAATATACATACTACAAAATATGTCTGCAGATATAAATTCATTCATATCAAACTACATGATATTTTCCACAGAAATAAAAACAGTCCTATGATTTGTATGGAACTGCAAAAGAACCAGAACTGCAAAAGAAACAATGAGGAAAAAGAACAAAGATGGAGGCATAAACAATAACCCTCCCAGATCTCAGACTTTGTTATAAAAATACAGTAATCAAAACCACAAAACACTGGAAAACAAACAAACGTCTATATCACTGGAACAGAACACAGAACAGAAATAAAACATCACAACAATAGTCAAATAAACTATGACAAAGGAAACAAAAATATTCAGTGCCTTAAAGACAGTATTCAGCAAGTGATGTTGAGAAAGCTAGACAGCTACATATAAATCAATGTAATTAGAACAATCCCTCACACTGTACAAGAATAAATTCAAAATATTTTAAATTTCTGAATCTAATACATGACACAATATATTTTCTGGAATCTAACATAGGCAAAACAATTCAAATATTGTAGCAAAATTTTTTATGTCACACTCCCAAGCTGAAAACAATAAAGGTAAAATAAACAAATAGGTCCTAATTAAACTTAAAAGCTTCTACACAGCAAAATAAACAAAATGAATAAATGAACTTCCAAATGGGAGAAAACATTAGGAAACAATGCAATCTACAAGAGGCTAATTTTTAAATACACAAATCATTCATACACCATTTCAAAAATCTACAAACAACTCAGCCAGAAAATGAGCAAAAGGCAATTCTCTAAATAAGACATACAGATGACAAACAGGAACATATAAACGTGCACACAATGGTAATCATTATGCAAAGAAAGACAAAAATAAAATAATGTTTAATTTCACACTAGTGAGAAGGGCTGTCATTCAAATGTCTACAAATATTAAAGACTGGGGAGATTGTGGAGAAAAAGGGACTCTCCAATGCTGTTGGTGAGAAACAAAATTGGTGAAACCACTTTGGAAACAGTATGGAAGTTCCCTTAAATAATAAAAATAGACATATCATATGACACAGCAATCCTACTCCTGGGCATATAAAACATAAAACCTGAAATTAAAAAATCCTAGGGTAAAAGATAAGAAGTAAACTCTGACATTGGACTTAAATTGATTCTAAATATGTCTCCTCTGGCAAGGGAAGCAGAAGTCAAACTATAAAATATGATTGGGTCACACTAAACAGATTTACACTGCCGAAGAAATGATTAATAAAATGAACAGTCAACAAACACAATGGTAGAACATATTTAAAGTGATAATTTCCAACCAAGTGTAAATATCCAAAATATATGGCAAAATCTTTCCCCAAAACAACAACAAAAAAGAGCAAAAATCCAATTAAAAAAAAAAGTCCATAGGAACTGAATAGATAGATCTGAATAAATTTTCTGTAGAAACATACAGTTGGGTATATGACACATGAAAATGTGTTCAGAGTTATAAATTATTAGGAAAGTTATAAACCGAAAATGAGACAAGACCTCACACTTGTCAAAAGGCTCTCATCAAAAAGGAAAGAAATTGATGTTGGTGAGATTTTGGAGAAAAAGTAAAGCCATGGGCACTCTTGATAGGAATACAAAGTAGTGATTCCATTGTATATATACATCAAATTTTCTTCATCCATTTTTCTGTCAAGGGATGTTGGGTTTGTAGGCCCCTGTCTGAAGGCCCTAGAGAATAAGCCCATGGGCTGAACTGATAAAAAAGCTGTGAGGAATGTCACATATCCAGGCTGGACAACAAATGGCCTACTCAAGGTATCCAATATGGATGGCTGTATAGCCTATGCTGGGTAAGATCCTCAGAGGAGGACAACCTAAGACAGGCACAGCCTGCTGGATAAGAGATGGCCTACTTAATGAAGTTCCGTGATGAACTTTAAAACAATCCTTGATCATTTAACATCCTGCGCTTACTGCAGGAGCATGGGTACATAAATAGCTTAAGATTATTATCATTGTTATAACTTAGATTATATGTGAGACATTGTGCATGTCCTATATAAACCCTTCTTCTAAGAATCAAAAAACAGAGAACTGCTTCGCTTCTCTCCACAAAGTGTTTGTGTGTATATGATATCATGCCACTGACAGGGTTAATTTAATTTGTTGGGAGTATCTTAAAAGGATGTTGCATTATATACAATGCTCTTACTGCACCAATTGTGATGATTATGTGGGTTCTTTTACTCATTCTATTAGTGTGACATGTCACCTTTATTGATTTGAATATTTTGAAATATCCTTAAACCCAGGGATAAATCCCTTTACTAATCGATGATTATGATACATTAAATGTGTTGTTGAATTCATTTTGCTTGTGTTTTATTGAGAATTTTGGCACATATATTCATCAGGGATAATATTCCATATTTTACATATAATGTCCTTTCTAGCTTTGTTAAGCAAATAAAGCTTCCATCATAAAACATGTTTGGAATCTTTCACCCCCTTCAAATTCTTGGAAGACTTGGGGAAGAATTGGTGAAAAATTGTCTTCAAATGTATGACAGAATTCACCAGTAAAGTCATCTTGTAAAATTTTTCTGGTTTTGGAAGTTTGGATTATTGACATACTGAAACACTCTTTTGCTCTATTATCTTTCTAATTTTTTCTAGATTCAGTATTGGAAGACATATGTTTCTGGGAATTTGTCTTTTGTTCTAGGTAATTCAAATTGTTGGCTAGTGGTAATTTCTTATGATGCTTGGCATCTCTACAAGATCAGTGGTAATATCTTTCCTTTTATTTCTAATTTTTTTTGAGTCTTTATTTTCTTACCCAACCTAAACTTTTGTCCAGTTTATATATAAAAGAAACATACTTAGGTATGTTTTTTTTTTATATTTTCAATTGTTTCTCTTGTTGTTTGCCTTAATCTCATTCATTCAATTTTCTTCATTATTCTTTCAGTTTCTCCTAGATCCTTGATGTGTAAAGTTAAGTAGTGTGAATATTTGTATTTCATTTATTATTAAATATTTTTAATTTAATTTTTATTTATTTATTTATTTATTTAATTCATTTATTTATTTACATATTTATTCATTTATTTATCATTGAAATACTGCCATTTACAATGTGTCAATCTGTGGTGTATAGCACAGTGTCCCCGTACATGCATATATTTGTGTTATTATTAAACAATACTTCACAATATTTAACATAATGCCCTGTGTCACACAAGAGAAAATTTGAAAAAATCTATTTTTATATATAGTGGAAAAAATTTATGAATCTACAGCTCCCAAATATATCCTCTCACATCCCCTTTCCGCAGTAATCATAAAATTGTTTAGTAGATCTGAGTGTGTTTCAATTTTGTAAATGAAATCATAGTGTTCTCATCCTAATTTTTTTTTAAGATTCCACATTTGTCATCTCATGTTTTATTTTCGTTCTCTTTTTGCCTTACTTCAATTAGAATGTCACTTTTTGGGGACATCCATTTTGCTACAAATGTCATTGTTTTATCATTTTTTATTGCAGAATGTTATTCCATTGTGTAAATATGGCATAACTTCTAAATACTGTCATCTGTTGTTGGACAAGTACGTTGCTTCCATGTCATGGCTGTTGTATATAGCACTGCTAAGAATATTAGGGTACAGGTGTCTTTTTGTATTAGGGTTCCCTTTGATATATACCCAGAAGTGGGATTGCTGGATCATATGTTAAGTCTATCTTTATTCTTTTTAGAAATTCCTATCCTGGTTTCCACAATGACTGCACCAAACTACATTCCTTCCAAAAGTGTAGGAGGGTCCCCTTTCTCCACAGCTACCCCAACATTTAAAGTTTGTGGAATTTTGAAAGATGGCCATTGTGACTATTGTGAGGTGATACTTCATTATAATTTTGAATTGCCCTTCTCTGATAATGATAGTGAGCATTTTTTTTCATATATCTATGTGGCATTTGTATGTCTCTTTTGGAGAATTGCTTGTTTAGGGGTTCTGCCCATTTTCAGATTGGGTTTCTTGTGTTTTTTTATTATTATTACTTTGTATGTAGTCTTTATATTTTAGAAATTAAGTCTTTGTCAGTTGCATCAATTCTAAATATATTCTTTAACCCTGTAGGTTGTCATTTGGCTTTGTTTATGGTTCCCTTTGCTGTGCAAAAGCTTTAAAGTTTAATAAGGTCCCACTTATTAATTTTTCTCTTACATCCATTACCTGGGTAGGCTGTTCTAGGTGATCATTGCTGAGATTTATCTCAGAGTGTTTTGCCTATATTTTCTTCTAGGAGATTTACTGTGTCTTGCCTTACATTTAAGTCTTCAAGCCATTTGAGTTTATTCTTGTGTATGGAGTGAAGGAGTGTTCTAACTCCATTGCTCTGATGCTGGTGTCCAATTTTACCAACATCATTTGGTGAAGAGATGGTATTTTCTCTGTCATATTCCTGGCTACTCTGTCAAAGATTAATTGAACATAGCTCTTTAGATTTATTCCCAGGTCCTTTACTCTGTTCCATTGGTTCATATGCCTGTTTCTGTACCATTATCATGTCATTTTGATTATTGTAGCTCTGCAATAGTGTATGGAGACCTGGTGGTTTATTCCTCCAGCCTCTTTCTTTTTCTTCAATTTTGCTTTGGAAATTATGGGTCTTTTATGACTCTATGTAAATCAGGATAATTTGTTTCAGTCCAAAAAAGAAGTTTTGCATAATTTGATAAGAAATCACATTAAGTCTGGGTTTGCCTTGGGCAGTATGACCATTTAAACCATTTTGTTTCTTCCATTATGAGACCACTGGATATCTTTTCAATTCTTCAAATCATTTTTTTCTCAGTCAATGTTTTCTAGTTCTCCATGTATAATTAATTCACCTCCTTAGTCGGATTTATTCTGAAGCATTTTATATTTTTGGGTGCAGTTATAAAAGCGGTTGTCTGTATCCTTATTTTTCCTGTTGATTCAGTGGTAGTGTAAAGAAGTGCAATTGAATTTTTTACATTACTCTGGCTACCTTTCCCATTACCATTTTTAGCGTATGTAATTTTTTGTGAAGCTTTTACAGTTTTCTCTATATAGAGTCATGTCTGCATATCAAGACAATTTTACCTGTTCTTTTCCAGTCTGATTCCTTTTATTTCTAATCCTAGCCTGATCATTGTGGCTAGGACTTCCAAGACTAAATTGAATTGAATTTGTGAGAATGGGCAACCTTGTCTTGTCTCAGGTATGTGTGGGAAGGGTTTCAGTTTTTCACCATTGACTATTTTGCTGGCTATATGTTTGTCATAAATACCTTTCATTATGTTGAGATATGGTCACTGTATGCACACTGTGATAAGAAATTTTAAAGCAAATAGGTGTTAATTTTTATCAAATGCTTTCTCTGCATCTACTGAGGTGATCCATGTGGTTTTTTGTCCTCTCTGTTATTGATATGGTGTATCACAATTGACTGACTGATTTGCATAAATTAAACCATCCTTGTGTTCCTAGGATGAACATAATTTGACCATGGTGTATGATCTTTTTTACATGCTGTTGGATTCTGTTTGTTAATACTTTCTTAAGGACATTTACATCTATGTTTATCATTGATATTGACCTATAGTTTTCTCTTCGGGTAATGTCTTTGTCTGGTTTGGGTATCAGGTTGATGTTGGACTTATGGTGTGAGTTTGTGAGTACTCTCTCCATATCAATCTTTTGGAAGAGTTTGAGGAGGACTGGTATGGATTTTTCATTGTATGTTTGGTCAAATTCCCCAGTGAAACTATTTGTGTCTGAATTTTTGCTTGCAGAGATTTTTATTTTATTGATAATTCTATTCCATTTATGGTGTTCTGTCTGTTCAAATGGTTAATTTCTTCTTGATGCAATATTGGTGGGCTGAATGTTTCCAACAACTTCTCCATTTCTTCCTGGTTATCCAGTTTGATTCCATACAGTTGCTCATGGTATTCACTTATGATATTATGCAAATTTGATGTACTCTTTTTAGTTTCTCCATTTTCATTTCTTATATTATTTGTGTTCTCTCCCTTTTCTTGTTAGTGAGCAGTCCAAGGTTTTGTCAATTATGTTTATTATTTCAAAAAAGGGTTTGATTAATTTTTTCTATTTTTAATGTGTATTTCAAATATTTCTTCCTTGATATTTCTTATTTCTCACTTTCTGCTGACTTTTGCTTTTGTTTGCTCTTCTTTTCATGATTATTTTACATAGAATGTTAGATTATTTAATTGAAATTGCTCTTCTACTTTGAGGAGGGCCTTGTCACTATGAACTTCCCTCTAAAGCCTGCTTTAACAGTATTCCATAGACTTTGTGTAGTGTTTTGACATATTTTTCAAGATTTTTTTAATTTATTCTTTTACTTCTTCACCTCCCCCACTTGTTATAATACCATGGTGTTTAATTTACATGGTGTCAATTTTTTCCCTGTTTTTCTGTGATTGATTTCTAGTTTCGTGTTATTATACTCAGAAAAGATGCTTGAAATAATTTTTATCTTCTTAAATTTGTTGAGACTTCTTCTGTGCCTGAATACATAATCTTTCCTAGAAAATATTCCATGTGAACTGGAAGAGAATATATATTCTGTTCGGGGAGGAGTACTGTTTTGAATATATCAACCAAATCCAATTATTTTATTGTAAATTTTGTATCTTTGTTCCCTTATTAATTTTCTGTCTGCAAGACCAGTCTAGTGATGGAAATGGGGAGTTATAGTCTCCTATTGTGATTGTGTTCCCATCCATTTCTCCCTTTTTATCTATTAGTTTTTGCTTTATGTATTTAGGTGCTACTATATAGAGTGCATATCTATTAATGAGTTTAATACCCTCATTTTTTATTGCTCCTTTAATCATTATATCATGTCCTTGTTTATCTTTCTCTATGGCCTTTGTTGTAAAGTCTAATTTGTGTGAAGTCAGTGCTGCTAGTCCTGCTTTCTTGTCATGTCCATTTGCATGGAATATATTTTTCCATCTTCTGACTTTCAGTTAATGTGTGTTCCTCTTTTTAAAGTGGGTCTCTTGTATGCTTCATAATGTAGGGTCTTGTTATATTATCCCATCTGACAATATAAATCTTTTGATTGAAGCACTAAGTCCATTAACTTTTGTGATAATTATTGATAGACTGGTGTTTATTTCCATTTTGAACTTCATTTTGCAGTTGCATTGGTATTTCCTTTTGTTCATTTCATTTTCTTTTTGTGGCTTCATAAGTTTTCTTTTATTATCTGGGTTTCTTTTTGTCTTTGTGACTTCATTGTAAGCTTTTGACTTATGGTTACCCAGTTTTGTATGTATATTGTCCCATTACTATATCTTTTTATTTTAACTGAAAGGAATACAAATTCTAACCCCTCCTATAGAGAACAGAAAGAAGAAGAAAATACTCTGTATTATTGTTTCATTCTCTGACCCATAAAAATTTTGATGTCCTGTTTTACAACATCATGTTTATTCTATTGTAAGATATTGTAATTATTGCCTTTCTAATTATGCATTTCTCCTTTCTATAGCATCATGCTTCTTTTTGTTTTAGAGTAGATCTTTCCATATTTCTTTTTCTGTTGCTAAATTCTTTTAGTATTTGCTTTTATGGAAGTTATTTATCTCTCCTTCTATTCTAAAAGATAGCCTTGCTTGATAAAATATCTTAGATTACAGCTTCCTTTCTTTCAGGACTTTGAATATGTCTTACCACTGCCTTCTGCCTGTTGTATTTGTTTAAGAAACATGTTTACAAATATAATATATGTAATTATATATATATATGAATAGAATATATAGAAATGAATTTAACTAATAAGGAGAAAACCAAAATGTTAAAAAATAGAAAATATTGATGAAGTAAATTATAACTGATCCAAAGAAATGGAAAGATCTCTTATGTTAATGATGTGAAACAATATGTTTGGAACAACCATATTACCCAAAGCAATCTACATTTAGTGTGATTCATGTCAAAGTACCCATGAGATTTTTCCATTTAATAGAACAGTTAATTTCAAAATTTATATGTAACCACATAAATCATGAGTTGCCAAAATAATCTTGAAAAAGTGTATTAAATCTAATAATGTAAAGCTCTTGATGTTAAACAGTTGTCCAAGAAAGCTTTAGTAATTTAAACAACATGATTCTGGCTCAAATACAGACACCAATCAATAGAAGAGAATAGAGCAACCAGGTATAATCCCTCACAATTATGATCAATTAACCCATGAAAAAGGAAGCAAGAGTATAAAATGTACAATAGACATTCTCCTCAATAACAGTGCAGGGGAGATTGAACATGTACAAGATAGATTAGAATAGTTCCTCACATTGTATACAATCCATAAGCAGAGAATATCTTTATATTTATTTTGCTTACTTATATTTCTTTACCTGTAATTTATAGATCTATGTTTAAATATTTTATTTCACTTTTCAAATGTATTCCTAGTTTATTCTTTTTGGTGTAAATATACACACAATTGTTTTCCTAACTTCTCTTTCTGATAATTTTTTGTTACTATGTAAAAATGCAACGGATATTTGTATATTAATTTTGTATTCTGCAAGTTTACTAAGTTTGTTCATTATTTGTAACAGTCACTGGAGGAGTCTATGGAATTTTCTATCTATGCATAATTATGTCATCTTTAAAAATTTTACTGCTTTTTTACAAGTTGGATAACTTTTATATTTTTTCTTGACTAGTTGTTCTGGCTAGGTCTTCAAGAGGAGTAATTTAGTACTTGTGAGAATGAGCTACCTTTTCTTATAACTGGACCAGGGTAAAACTTTCCTGTATGTTAACATTGAACTTGTTGACAGTCATGGATTTTACATATATGGCTTTTATTATGTTTAGTTAAATTCCATTTGAAATGAATTTGTTAAGAATATTTTTGTAAAAAGGTAAAGATGATATCTGTGAATTATTTTCCTACATTTTTTGAGATTGTTGTTTTTGAATTCTCTGCTTTTTAAGGGCTGTGTCATGTATACTGATTTGCACATTATAAGTAATATATATGAATCAGGACTAAATCCCTCTTTACTATATTTTACAATACTTGTAATATGCAATGAATTCAGGTTGCTAATGTTTATTTAGAATGGAATGCAAATTTACATTGTAGCATGAGTGTACATTTATTTATTTAAATATTTTATCCCTCATTTTGAATTTGGCTTATGTTTAATGGAATTTATTTCTAAATAAAGAAAATAAATTTTGGTAGATCTAGATTTACTTCAGTTAACTGATACAGAACATAGCTATTATTTACAATTAGTGAACAAAACACTTGCCTTAAAATGCCATATTTTTCTAACAATGTCAACTGTTTAAGGACTGAGATACATATTGTTTCCTAAAATTCATTACCTGGTCTTTCCCACCACAAAACACATATTGTGTTATTTCTTTGTTTTTTGATTGTTTGTTTGTTTGCCCCTTAATGGAGGCACTGCTTATTGAACCCAGGATCTTGTGCATAAGTGTATGTATCAACATCATTTAAGAACATGTAACATAAGCCACAAGGTTATGGATTATAAAGATGACAAGAAATTTTACTACTTCTAGGGACTGAAAAACATCTGAGTGAAAGAATGGCAAAAATAAACATTTGTAAATATACAATAAGATTTTCTCTTTTGTAATTTTAGAGTAGAATATTATATTACACTTGTTTCACTTATAGAACTGAATTACAAATTAAAACAAAAGTTCCGCCCTTTGGGATTTCTTAAATTTGATGCATTATTTTTATCTAATTTTATTTCATAATTATTTACCATTTATTTTTATACAAGCCAAATAAACAGATATTTATTCTACTCATGTTATGAATATACAGCTACTTATTATAAATTACACAAATAAATACATACATTCATTTTGAAATCAAACTAAGTTTCACTTTAATTACAAATGATATTGAAATAAGGTTTTACAAAAATTTCACTTTAAATTCCAAAACTTTAAAATTATATTATATATTTTGTGCATTATTTATACTCTGTTCACAAATGTGGTATAAATTTCTGTACAAAAGTTTGGAGGTTGGTTTTATTTCATAGACCCCAAAATTATATTATTCAAAAAGATTTTGTGGGGATAATATTTAGAGATTACCCTATAAAAATAAGCATCCTATATGTTTCTTTTTAACTGGATGAATGTGAAGTAAACACTGGCTGAATGCTACACTTGAGTTGCTGGGAGACCAGTCGTTTTCTGATGTCACAGCTACTCAAGTAGAGAACCATTTTGAAGGCCTAGCAGTTTATCTGTACAGGCCTGCCAAAGCAGTATTTGAAGCTGCAGTGCTCAAAATCACGCAGATTAGAAAAGTAGCTGTAGAAACATTTATTTGACATGGCACATGTTTCTTCAGAAATTCAAGATGTGTCTCATAATTTGGACCAAGTGGTTCAGGAAACTCCGGTAGATCTCTATTGTGTGATCATTCTCTGGGGACATGGACTTGAGATCTATGATTGAAGAAAATGCTTTTCAGACTTTGTCTGAAGAATCCTTGATAAAAACACCATGTTACACACATTGTGACTCTGAACCAGATGCAGATAATGATTTTCATTCCCTGACATTTCCAAGGAAACTCTGGAAAATGGCTGGGAGTGACTAATTTAAATCCATCTGGAGGGGTGATAATGGATCTTCCATAGTGATTGATGAAGATGTCTTTAAGAAGGAAGTTTTAGAAAGAAATGCCCCTTTCAGAATATTTGAAACTGGAAGTATGAAAAGTTTACCTTGCTTAACCTTTATGGGTTTAAGAAAGTGCAGCAGAATTTTCAAAGTTCTCCTTGTCTAGCTGACTCTCTAGCAGCAGAAAAAGAAGTCTCTATTTTAGGAAAGTTATTCAGAGATTTTAGTTACCACTTGGTAACTTATATATAAAATTTTATTTTGTATATCAATTAATGGTAATATAAACATAAAGCTAGATTTGAAAATTGTATAAAACTACTAAGGCTAAAATCCTTTATTTTCCTAAAAAATGAGGACAGTGCCTTAAGTAGTCTAGATTATGAGAAACTTTGCTTGCAACTATGAATCTTTCCAGAAATCTAAATAAAGGTATCAAAGCTGCTTTTGAAATTTGGCATTCAGTGTTACTGCAAATGATAAATCCTTAAATTTGATGATTATATTATATAAATGTGTATTTTCCAAATAAGGAAATTCAAAATATCATTAGCAATGTTCATATTGTGATGATATTATCCTTGTATAGTAAACGTGGAATCTGAGGTTTTATAGGGTAGGCTTAATATAGTGTTGAATTTTGGTTTAAAATATTACTAAAATCTTTCTCCTTTGGTTGTAGCTGCAGTTCTATCATAATCCAAATGTTAAACGGGGCTATCACCAGTTTTAATGAGAATAAAAAGAAGAGTTGGGATTAAAAATTCCTCTCTGGTGCCTTCATTGGCTGAAGATTTCAACAAGAATCACTTTAAATCAAGGGGTAATGTGGATAATCATAATTCTGGATTTGTGGCTGACACTAGTGGAGAAAGTGCATTTTTACCTTCTGCAAATTTAAACATGCCTCTAATAAGAAAGCCCTCTACTAGCCACATAATTGGTGTTACAACTACCCTGATCAGAGGTGATTTTTCTCCTTGATCATCAATGTCAGTTAGACCACCAGCACAAATTGCGTGGATCAACGAACTATTTTAAATCAGTTGACCAGTGTCCACGGGAACTCTCAAAGCAGCTACAATGAAAAAAATGGCCGTGTTGTGAACCCCATTACAACTACAAATTCTAATTCTAATTACAGCTTCTTCTCTTCCATACAGAGCAATTATTTTGGACTTATGGTGGAGCCTTCTACTTTTCCAAATGGATATCCCAACATATCTGCCAATGAAGGTCGTTTTCCTAAACTTCAAACAGGGAGCAACCCACAGTTTCCAGTACTAGTGATAGCTGATACATCAGCTAACTCTCTTTCAAGGCCAACTCTTCATCCATCTTCAGATTTTGAACGTCATCCTAATTCCAGCTGATCTACCAGAGGACTACCAGATTATGCAGGATAACAAAGATTAAAATTGATGTTAGCAAATGTTGACAAATATCTGAAATTTTCTTATTTGAACAATAAACATAGATGTCTACCTGTATTTTCCTTAATTTTCTTTAAATAGAGTTAGGAGATAAACGTGAGACTAAGATGCCATTTTAAGAAAAATAGAGATATTTGGTTGATATAATCTTTTGCTGGAAGATTATGGGAGTAAATTTAAACAATTTCTTCTAAGGGAGAAGAAAAAATGGAAGAATTTGGAAAAAGACTAAAACATGGAGAGACGGAAAAGTACTAATTGGTTTCGGGTTCATCCTGAAAAGTATAAAATGTGTTAAGTTAGGATAGGTTGAAACAGGAGATAAATGCAGGAACTGACCCAGGGATCATGGTCTCTATTATGTCATCCCTGGAATCAAAAAGGTCACATGATCTAGTCTCAGATGGCACATTCATCCTGTGGTAGAATTTAAGAAGTAATTTTATCTATGGTCTTTTTGTGCTGTTCTCAAAGTAATCCAATAGTTGCTTTCATTTCCTGCCCACAAGATTCTACACTATATTTTCTAGTCAATAATTTATGTTGCTTTTATTTTCCAGCCAAAGGCAAGCTGAAGTCCTCAGAGTGTCACTTAATGCTTTTCCAAATCTAAGCACACAATCTCAACTTAGTTTAGACATTTCTTTATAAATCTGGCATCTGACGACCTTGGCATATCTTTATGTTCCACTGTTTCTGGAGATACATCCAGGCAAAAGCTTGTCAAGTATTTTAGCTCCAACCTCACCACTTTTACTCCAGTTCATCCTTGAACGTTGGGGGTCCTCCTTTTACCTACTTAGACTTTCCCTTTCTCAGCACCAAAACCACCTCCTCCAGATGTTTTCTGTCTATCCCCCTTTCCTTGTCTATCTTGGATACCAGCACAGTAAGCACAGCACATGCCACAGGATGCAATTTAGTATTTAGCGAATGAAAAATACATGTTGAGTTTAAGCAAAATCTACTTTCCTGAAACAACAAAACTCTCATGGATTTCAAACTATTTCGTTATGGTCTATACTCTTCACCAAAAAGTAGCTCTTTTCATAGACCAAGCACTAGTCACTCAAGACAGTAAGTGGAGGTATGTACAGGAGACAAAGTAATATTTTCTTCTTAATTCATGCCTCCAGAGGCCTAAAGCATTCCATTCTCATTTGCTGGATATTTTTCTGTCTCTTCATCACCCACCAATCTCAAAATAGCTGATTCTCTTCCCCATACCAATAATTAAACTGTCTTCTAATTAATTTACTTCTTAGAATCAGAGCTTTGTCCAGAAGTGACAGTGCCATTGCAAACATTTAATGAAGGTTTATGCACCCCACATAACTTGTGCCCCTTCTAACCTTCACACAGGAAGTATCTAAAAGCTACAAGACCCTTGGTTGGGGTGGTCTTATTGAGTAAACAAATTGCAATCTAAATTGTGTGAACTAAGAGGAGGTGAGGATGATGGAATTAAAAATTTGTCCAACTGCATGAGTATCAATTTTCTGCAGATATTAGGAAATATAAAATATTCATTGGAGACTTTGACAATTTCCCATTAATTTAAAATAAAAGGTGAAGCATTTACAGAATGTGAAATCCCCTGAAATGCTGGAAAAATTGTAGGCAATATCAGGGTGTCTAAGGCTTCTGCTCATAAACATGCAGCCAGTGTCAGCTGATAAGACTGGTGTGGCAACTTTGAGTCCTGAAAATATGTCAACAGTTGTGAAGAAAGCCTTTGATTATCTGGAGAAAAGGCAAATGGGCCAGGGTAATCTCTTGCAACTTCCCACCAATATGTCCTTTACCAAGAGAAAAAAAGAGCCCACTTGCAGCAGGTGATCTGTGTCTGGACAGCAGTGGTTGTTCCTACAACAGAAACATCAAGCTTTTAAATTTATCAGCTCAACTCTGATGGTGGCTATGTTGTTGCTTACATTAGCAGTCTGGGGTTCAGATGGGCTGGTTCAGCATCTAGTTCCCAGCTCACTTATCAGATAGCAGGTTTTACCGTGAACATGTTAACAATGTTCTATACTGATAAGTCAAAATCTACAGTTTACTTTCAAAATTAGAAATCCTAAAGAAGAATATTGCTTGTTTGTCCATCTGTAGTTTTCTACCTGGGAAAATCTAGACTATTGGCAAAAGTACATATGTTGGCTGGTGCTTTGAAAACTATTCTCTGAGCCCTGCCCACTGAATTCTTCCCACTAAATACTACAAATCTGTCTACCACTGTGTGTGTGTGTGAAGATGGATTGTTAAGCAGTAACTATGTTTATCTTAGTTGACTCATCAGTGAATTATTCCTCTGTATCTGTCAGAATCTCTGTGAATTTAGAGTTTAATTGAGCCACCAGATTTTCTTCAGATCAGGGATAGGTAGATTATGTTTCTCCCAGTATACTAATTGTTACCTGCTAATTGAATCCCGAGCTGATGCTAGGGCAAAGCCACTGAAACCTTGAATGAGACTGAGGCATATACATTCTCCAGTCCCCAGATCCCAGCACAGGACTGTATCTCATTTTCAATTTTAGCTTATGTCTAAATTTTTTTCTTTTAATTCTCATTGTTGACACAACTTATTTTGGCTTTGAACACCCTTTGACTAATTTATAGTGTCTGAACCACTGACATATTCCCGTTTACCTAGAAATTGCAATAAACTTTCTTCCCTTGGACTACCTGGAATAGAGTGAGCACAGTTATCATTTTGAAAGAAGTCCTCAGTCCTAATATTGCAGAACCTTTACACTTCTTTGTCCAGCACTTGAGCAAGAATGTTTGCTGTGGATCTCAGTGATTATCCTCACATTACCTATTGCAACCATGAGAAAACACCACACTGTTATCCAAATTCAAGTCTTTGTCAGTATTGCATTCCCATTGTAAAACAGTTAAGAATTGTATGGGTTCTCAGATTTTACCACGCTGTGATTTTTAGCAACCTAGCATGTTCATTTCTTACAGATGCTGTCAGGGAGATGAGACCATAGGTCAGAGACAGTGAACTTTATCACTCACAGCAAGAGCAGCCAGTTTTAAATTTGTATCCATTCACTAATCTCAGATGAATACACAGAGTAAAATTTTGATGCCTACAGAATCAGTGGGCTGTTAACATGAAGAAAGTTCAAGGTATGGTAAAACACTAATTTTATTAGTATCTTTAGGTATAACTTATTAGAATCCGTTATTTATTAGTATCTTTTCCTACAAAAAGTATATCATGACACAAAAAGTATATCATGACACATGTTTACTTGCTGCAAAAACAATCATGAGAAATGACACAGGAAAAAATGACCATTGATTTTCCATTTTTCCTTACACTTTTATTGAGATATAATTGACATAAAACATTGTGTAAGTTTAGGTGCACAGGATAGTGATATGATTTACAACTATCATGAAATAAATATCATAGCAACTTTAGGGTGAATTCATTATCAAATTTGGATACAGTTTTAAAGAAATACAATTTGTCTTTTGGTTGTGATGAGAAATCTTATGTTCTACTCTCTTAACAACATTCATATAGAACGTAAATCAATATTAATTGTAAGTTTCATGTTTTACAGGGCATCCCTAGAAAACGTTTATTTTATGGCTGGATGTTTGTAGCTTTTGAGTGCATTTATCAAAGTCTCCTTTTCCAACCCCTGCCTCTGTTAATTACAAAACTAGTTCTTTATCTGTAAGTATGTTTGTTTGTTTTTGAAGTGTACTTTAATCTAGAACACTGTGTTAGTTTCTCCTACACAGAATACTGTTTACTATTTTTAATACATTTCAAACTGTTCACCAAAATATATCTAATTATGATATGTTGCCATTTAAATATATTTCATAGTTATTTACTATTCCCTATACAGTACATTTCTTGTCCCTGATTCATTTAATTTGCAACTGGAAAATTTTCTCTCTTAATTTTCCTCAACTTTTTCTTTTCCTCATCCCATTTCCCTCTTTCTTGTGAACAACCTTTTTCTTTCTATATGTATAACTCCTTTTCTGTGTTGTTATGTTCATTTGTTTAAAATTCCAAATTTGAGTAAAAGCATTCAGCAATTGTCATTCTCTTTCTGAATTATTTCACTTAGCATATTACCCTCTTGTTCTACCCATTTGTTGCAAATGACAAAAACTTATTCTATTTAGAGCTGAATAAAAACACATTGTATTTTTATGTGTGTTTGTGCATATATATGTATGTATACATATATTTATACTGAATATATATATAATTACTGTGTTTGTCTATATATATAAATATTGATAAATCTGTACTTAAGATTGGTAGATATAGATATTATAAACACACATCTTTTATTCCATCATCTTGTGATGAGCAATTAAGTTGCTTGTAAATTCTGTCTATTGTGAATAATGTTGCAGTGAAACTAGGGTTGAATTTATCTTTTCTAATTAGAGTTTTTATTTTGGAAATTAGTATCAAGATATGGAAATGTAGAATTATATTTCATTTTTTGTTTTTAGATAAACGTCCATGTTGCTTTAAACAGTGGCAGCACATACTTCCATTCACTTCAGTAGTGCATCATGGTTGTTTTTCTTACATCCTCATCAACACTTATGTTTGTTATCTTTTTGATAATAGTCATTCTGACAGGAGTGACATAAAATCTCATTGTGTTTTGGACTTGCATTTTTCTGATGGTTAGTGATGTAGATCGGTCTCATGTGCCTCTTGGTAACATTTCCAACACTCTATATTCATTTTTTGTAATGGGCTAAATGACCATAACTGTCTGATTTCATTTTCAGGCATTCTTTGTGTTCCATTATTCTGTTTGTTCTGTGCCACTACCATATTATTTTTATTACTGTATCTTTCTATTATAGTAATAAATGAGGGACAGTGATACATCCTCTTTGTTCTTTGTCAAAGTTGTTTGTGTTTTTAGTCTGTTTTCTTTTCTTTCTTTTTTCTTTTTTTAGTGATTTCAATTGTTTTGTGTTTACATGTAAATTTAATAATTAATTTTTGTAAGTGTCTGAAAATGCCCTTGGTATTTTGATAGGCACTGAGTTTAATTTGTGTATTTTCTTGGCTTATGCTGTAATTTAAACAATATATTTTTCCTCATCTACGAACACAGTATATCCTTTCATCTGTTTGCATTATCTTCAATTTCTGTTAGAAATATTTTATAGTTTTCTGTGTACAGGTCTTTTATCTCCTTGGTTGGATAAATTTCTTGATTTTTTTTTTTTGTAATGCAACTCTAAATGAGACAGTTCCCTCACTTTTGTATCAGTTAGATTCTTGTTAGTGTGTAGAAATGCAAGATTTCTGTATATCAATTTTACATTCGGAAATTTTACCAAATGCATTGATAAGCCCTAGTTGTTTTGTGGCACCATTTTTAGGATTTCTGTTTATGTCATCTGAAAACAGATACATTTAGTCCTTTTCTTAATTAGCTTTATTTTACTTACTTTTATTTTGGATAGCTATGGCTAGAATTTCCATAGTATACTGAATAATAGTGGTAAGAGTGAGCATTTTTTCTTCTTCCTGCTCTTATTGGAGATGCCTTCAGCTTTTAATCAGTGAGTGTCATGTTAGCTGAGTTCTTGTCATATATGACCTTAACTGTGTTGAGGTATGTTTCTTCATGCCCACTTTGAGGAGAAATATATTCATAAATAGATACTAAATTTGTCAAAATATTTTATGACTCTATTGAGGTGACCATATAAATTTTATTCTTCAGGTTGTTAGTGTGGTGTTTCATAGTGATTAATTTGTGGATATTGAATCACTTTTGCATCCCTGTAATAAAATGGATTTAATCATAATTTATAATCCTCAATGTATTGTTGGATTGGCTAACAAATTAGAGATGATTTTTCATTTATGCTTATCAGTAGTATTTAACCTGTAAATTTTTGAGGTATTTGTTCCAGTTTTAGTAGTAGTGTGATACAGAAATTTGGGGTAGAATGCCTCCCTTCCTCTCGAAATTTTTGGAATATGCTGAGAAGTATAGGTGATAGCTCTTCTTTAAATGTTTGGCAGAAATCACCTGTGAAGCTGTCTAGGCCTGGAATTTTGTTTCTTGGGAGATTTTGTTTAATTACTGATTCAATTTCATTAGTGATACTCTGTTCATATTTTCTTTCTCATTCCATTCTGGAGATTAGTTCTTTCTTAGAAATTGTCCATTTCTTCTAGAGTTTCCATTTTATTAGCATATTATTTCTTGTAACTTCATATGATGCTTTGAATTTTTTTGATATAAACTGTAACATCTCATTTATTTCAGAGCTTATTAATCTGTACTCTCTTTTTTCTCATGTGTCTGATTAAAGTTTATTAAAATTATTTATCTTTCAGAAGCCATTACTTAGTTTGATTAAATGTTTCTGTTTTTAATCTTTATTTTATTTATTTATGTTCTGACCTTTCAGCTGTCTTCCCTTATTCTAAGAAGTTTGTTTGTTATTTTGCTACAACTATTGGTTGTAAGAATATGTTGTAACAGAGACATGTTTCTTATTTGTATAAGTAGGTTTATTTTGTTATAAGCATCCCTATTAATACTGCTTTTGTTATACCACATGGAATTTGTTTTTGTTGTCATTTTTCTTTATATATTTTTTCTTTGATTTATACAGCAATCCAGTTGTTGTTAATATTGTATGATTTATCCTCCACACTTTAGAATTTTTCTCAGGTTTTTTCTTTTAGTAAATATTTATTCTCACATGATCCATAGTTTCTTCTCAAAACAAGGAGAAAAATAATAAAATTTATCCAAAAATCAGAAATACCCAAATTTTCTAAAATTATCTTTGAAAAATGAACAAAGCTGTGGGTATGATCCTCCCTGAATTTATAACATACTACAAAGCTACAGAAATCAAAAGATCAAAATATATCACTTAAAGAGACACATAGATCAATGGAACAAAGTAAAGATTCCAAAAATATTCCCACACACATAAGATCAATAAGTCTACAATGAAAGATGTAAGAGTATACAATGGAAAAAAGGCAGTCTCTTCAACAAGAAGTTCTGAGAAATCTGGACAGTACATGTAAAAGGAAGATGTAAGAGCACATCCTTCCATAGTATACAACATAAAATAAAAATTGATGGTTTTCCTAAATGTAAAGCCGGAAACTATACAATTTCTGATGAAGAACAGGAGGAGAACTGACTTTGAGATAAATCATAGCAATGTTTATTTTTGATCTTTCTCCAAATTAAAAAGAAAGGAAATGTAACATTTAGTGTTCTTAGTTTACTGAGGAATAAATAGACATACTATGCGATACAGGGACTCTACTTCTTGTATAAGTGAGAAGTGCAGAACCTTTTGCAGAGCAAGGAAACCTTCAACAAGAGATATGATTACAGACAGAAAACAAGGAAAAATTTCAGACAATGAAATCAACAAGATGTTAATATCCATAATATATATATATCATATTAGACACTATTTAAAAAACAAAACACCAAGATAAAAACAGTAGAAAGATCTTCATGGAAACTTTTCAAAATCAGACTTGTGGATGATTTTCATGCACATACAAAGAAAATAACGTTGCTATTCATTAGGAAAACATAAATCAAAACCAGAATGAAATATAATCTCACAGCATCCAAAATGGCTATTAACAAAATGTCTACAAATGACAAACATTAATAAGAATGTTGAGAAGAGGGAACCCAGGTACACTGTTGGTGGAAATATAAATTGATGCATCCACTATTATAAAAGTGTGGACAGTGCCAAGAAAGCTAGAAATAGAAGCATTATATGTTGCAGCAATTCCAGCTTTGGTATAAATCTGAAAAAAAAATGAAAACATTAACTTAAAGTATATATTACCCCCAATGTTTTTAACATCATCATTTAGAGTAGCCAAGGATAGAAGCACAACTCAACTGCCCATCAACAGATGATTGGCAGAAGTAGATGTGTGACATTGTTAACATAATAAATACTTTGTCATTGTCATATTAAAAACAAAATTCTGCCATTTGGAACAATGTGACTGGACCCAGAGTGTGTTGCCCATAAGAAAATAAGTCATACAGAGAAAAACACTACGTTGTCACTTAAATAAGGAATATAAAGATATAAGAAAAGTAATCATGAAAAAACAGTAACAGAATGACATACATATATGTAGTGTACCAAGTAGTGGTTTCCTTTGGGGACAGGGAAGAAGGATGGAGAAGACAGAAATGTGCAAGCTACTAGTAATAAATTAGAGATCCAACAGGTCTACATTTACAGCACAGAGAATTATTTTAATAATTTAATTGATTTTAAAGAGATAATAGGGATATTTTATAGTAAAATGTGCATGTAGGTATGAAAATCGTTAAAAAAAAACCAAGGAAATCAAAATATTTTGTAGTACTCTGATATTAAGGGAAGTGATTTATTCACTTTCTTTACTGTTTTCATGTCCATAGTAGAATTTAAGGTTTTAATTGAAAAAGTATGTACTTTAAAATGTGACATAAGTTTAAACAATTTTTGTCTCTCCCCTTACATCTACAGTCAATAAAACGTTCACATTTCAACAAAAATAAATACAACACAAAACAATACTCTGGAACCCATGTGAACAGGTTATGTTTGGTGGACTAAAACACACAAAAGGGCTGAAATGAGGAAAGAGCTGATTTGGTGTCTGCAACCAAGGCCCACTGACTATGATATATGAGTCCTCAAGTTCAGAGAACACAGTAGAAACAGGGTCTCAGTGGTTCACACAGTTTTGGCCTCCAAGTGCCGCAGTACTCATGGTCACATGTAACTAGGAGGGAGCCACAGGATGAAGGATGAAGAAATTCCATCCTTCAAACACTCAGACATTCATGACACTGTCCCTGCACCCCATTCACAGTGGTGGAGACAAGATACCTTGCAACACTGGGCATAGTAAAAGCACTTGCCTAATTCCAAATACCTACCTGTCTTTACGCATTTCCTCAATGTGTACACTGAGTCTCAAGGGATATCACATAAAAGGAAGGGTTCACCATCCCAGTGACAACAGAGGCATTAACTAGTAGAGAAGTCTAAGAAGTGACAATGAAAGCACATCTTTTATCCAGACAGTAGCGACTGCAAAGTGCCAGTTTGAAATATTATCAGAGGTAGCTCAGGCAAATAAAACCAAAAAATGTGCAATATATTAAATTAACCAGAAAACCAAAGCGAGGACCTCAAATCCCAATCTGTTATTAATTGTCATCAGAGCAATAATTTATCAAGATCATGACCAATCACAGTAACATTATAGGGCATGCACACACACAGCTACACAGACACAGACACTGACACAGGCACAGACACAAAGCACACGCACACGCACCTGCGCACGCACACACACACACACACACAATGTCAACCATGCAGCAAACAAACTTAAAATCATGATATATTGCCATATAACTAATAGAGAATCCAACTAGGTGTCATACAGAAACTGAATACAAAAAACAAAACTAAGAAAGCAGTTCAGTGAGCTCAGGAATAAATGAGATGATGATAAGGAATACATTACCAAAGAGACTGAAACTATAAAATAAGCAAAAAGTTTTGGAGGACCAGGAGAACTTAATAAATGAGATGAAAAATGCAACAGAAAGCATTGGAAGTAGATTGTCTTTGTGGAGGAGAGATTAGGGTACTCACCAACACTAAACTAGAAATGATAGGAGAGGGCAGAGATTCAAGATATTAAAAAGTGAGGAAATTCTAGAGTAGCCATCAGACTTTCTCAGAAACTGCACATTAGAGTGGAAATTTGGAGGGAGTAGAAAGTTAGAAGGCAGTTTATGATTTATTTAAAGAAGTAATAGTTGATAATTTCCCGAAACTGTGTAAGGAACTGATATACAAGTCCGTGAGCCAACAAAACACCAATAACTTTAAGACAAAGTGACCTCCTTCAAGATATGTCATATGCAAATTGGCAAGTCAATGACAGAGTAATATTTTAAAGGGAGCCAAAAATAGTTATGATAATCTACAAAGGAACACCCATTTGGATATCAGCAGATTTCTGAGCAGAAAACATAGGCCACAGGTAAATAAAATTACATTTCAAATTATTGAAATAAGAAATCACCCACCGAATAATATACAGTTATCACTTAGATATAAAGTGAAAATAAAGATTTTACCAGACAAACAAACCTGAATGTGTCAAAAAAAACAAAACCGAGACACCTTATAGGAAGTGCGGAAAATAAGTCTTCTAAGAAATATAAAATGGCAAAAATGGGCAAAACATTGACCAAAATGCTAATGAGCGACCACAAGAAATTTGCATCTGTTCATTTGGGTATGTTTTTAAATGCTACTATACCATGTGAATTAAAGAGAGGAAAATAGGAAATCAGGGACAATAAATATAGTTAATTCAAACTGGTAACAAGTTCACAAAAGTAAAAGGAATAATTTGAAACAGTAATCATAAAAGGTAAAGAGTAAAATTAAAACAATAATAAAGGAAGCTTCTATCAGCGGAAAAAGAACTTAATTATACATGAGATATTTTATTTTTAATTGAAGTTCAGAAGATGTAATATATTGTGCAGTTTCAGATGAACAGCATACTTATTCAAATCACTTTGTAGATTATATTGCATTATGAATTATTACAATAATTTTAACATAAAATAATTTTAAACTATTGTGTATAATTCCATGATCTATATATATTATTCTTGTTGCTTCTCTCCTTTATGTATACTACTTTCTAACTGTCAATGAACTTCCCTTAAAATCTCTTTCCCTTCCACTTTGGTAAACATAAATTTTTTCCCATATCTTTGAGTCTGCTTAAGTCTTGTCTATCTAATCTCTTTACTTCTCCAACATATCTCTATCTATCTATCTATCCCTCAATCTCACCATCTATCTATCTATAATGTATTATCCTTCTATCTTTCTATTTACCTGTCATCTATCAATAGATAGCTATAGATAGATGTACACAGATATCTGTTAGTCTTTAGATTCTACATATAAATTTTATTACATACTTTTGGCTCTGTCTAACTTACTGCATTAAGCAAATTATTTACTAGGTCCATTCAGGATGCTGAAATAGCAATGTGTTATATATTTTCATGGCTGAGTATTATTCCATTGCATATTTATAGAAACATCATATCTTCTTAAGTCCATAGTCTACTGTGGACTCTTGGATAGCTTCCCTGTCTTGCATAATATAAACAGTGCTGTTGTGAACATTGGTTCTTCTCAATTTAGGGTTTTTTCCCCAGATTTTTCCTAGGAGAGGTATTACTGGGTCATATTGTAGTTAGCTTTTTAGTTCTTAAAGAAATCTGAATGCTGTTTTCCAAAGAAGTTTTACCAATTTACATTTTTACCAAGAGTATACAAGAGATTTGTTACCTCCACATAGTCTCCAACACTTACTATTTGTAGACTTTTAGATAATAGCTATTTGACCAGTGTGAAGAAATACCTCATTGTGGTTTCGATTTGCAATTACCTAATAATCAGTAATGTTGAGCAATTTTATCACTTGCCTGTTACTCATTGTATGTTTCCTTTGGGAAAATATTAGCTCAGGTACTCAGCTCTTGTTTTTGATTGAGTTTTTTTTTTCACCTTGAGTTGTGCAACCTATATCCATGTTACATCTATTAACCTACATCTATTAACCCCTGGTCACTAGCATTGTTTGCAAATATGTTCTCCAATTACACAGTCAGTCTTTTCATTTCACTGATTTTGTCCTAACTTGTGCAGAAATTTTCAAGTTTATTTAGGTCCCACTTGCTTATTTTTGCTTTTGTTTCTTTTGCCTTAGGAGACTGATATAAGAAAATATTCATTTGATATATATCCAATAGGGTATCACCAACATTCCCTTCTAGAAATTTTATAGAATCAGTTCATACATTTAGGACCTTAATACACTTGGAATTTGTTTTTGTATATGACGTCAGGAAATGCTCTCATTTCACTGATTTACATGTGAATATCCAGCTTTCCCAACACCATCCATTGACGTGACTGTCTTTTTTCCATTGTGTACTCTTGTTTCTTTTATCATAGATTCATTGCTCATAGGTGTGTGGAAATATTTCTAGGCTCTTTATCTGTATTTATTGATTATATCTCTGTGCCAATGCCCTACTCTTTTTATTACTCTTTGATTGTAGTATAGTAAAGTAACTGGGATGGTTATACCTCCAGATTTGTTGTTTTTTCTCAAGATCATTTTGGCAATTTTCAATGGTTTCATGTAAAACTTAGAGTTATTTATTTTCTGGTTCTGTGGAAAATACTACAGCTTCGTAACAGGAATTGCACTAAATCCTTAGGTTTCTTTGTGTAGTACGTCCATGTTAACAATATGAACTCTTTCTATCCAAGAGCACAAGGCATCTTTCCATTTCTTTGAATTATTTTTGATTTCTTTGTAAATATTTTATAATTTTCAGTGTTTAGAACTTTCACATATGTGGTTACATTTATTCCAAGGTATTCGGGGGTATTGGGTTTTAAATATTATTGCTTTCAACGTCCATTTTATGATATCTCATGATTAATGTTTAGAAATGCTAGAGACTTTTCTACAATAATCCTGTACCCTGCTCCCTTGATGAAATTATTTATTGTTCATAATAGTCAGTGTGGAGCACTTAGGACTCTCTATGTAGATTGTTATGCCATCAGTACTGGTGAAAATTTTGCCTCTTTCTTTCCACTTTGTGTTACTTTTTCTTCTTTTTCTTTTCCTGTTCCTTTCTTTTATTACTATTGAACATAAGTGGTGAGAGTAGGAATCCTTGTCTTGTTCATGAATTTACCCAGAAGGATTTCAGCCTTTCCCCTGAGTATTATAAATTGTTATAAATGGCCTTTAGTACGTTGAGAGATGTTCCCATTGTACTCACTTTCATGAGAATTCTGATAATGAATGTATGTTGAATTTTGTCAAATGCTTATACTTTGTGTATTGACATGGTGTTGTGAATTTTGTCCTTCATTTATTAGATATGTGTCATGCTGATTGACATGCGTATGTTGAACCATCCTTGTGATTCTGGAAGGAATCCAACTGATCATCATGTATAATTCTTTCTATGTATTGCTGGATTCATTTCTTGGTTTCTCTAGGACATATGAATGTACATCAAAATTCATCAAGGATATTGGATTTTCATTTTCTATTTTTTTTTTTTGTTAGTGTCTTTGCCTGGTTTTGTTTTCAGGGTAATGGTGGCCTCATAGAATAACTTTGGGAATTTTCCTTCCTCCTTCATTTTTTAAAATATTTGGGGGGAAGTAGGTTTTAAAGAAGGCATCCAGGCATTTTGTTCAAGGGGTGTTTTTAAAATTACATATTTTTTAACTTATACTGATTGCTCTTTTCATGTTCTCAGTTTTCTCTTTATTCAGTTTTGGCAGGCTGTACAATTCTAGAAATTTGTCCATTTATTTTAGGTCTTCCAGTTGGTTGTCACTTAACAGCTGATAGTGCTTCATAATTTTTTTGTATTTCTGTAATATCAGATATTATTTCAACTGTTTCATTTCTTATTTTCTTTGGGTCCACTCTCTGTATTTCTTGATAAGCTTGGCTAAATGCTTATCTGTTTCTTAATATTTTTATGAAAAATTAAAGATTTTGAGTTTATCATTTGTAACATATTTTTCAACTATTATTTTATTTATTTTCAACATAATCATTAAAAATTTTTCATTCTACTTCCTTTGGGTTGTGTTTGTTCTTATTTCTTGTTATTTTGGTTGGTATGCTTGGTACTTTCAATGAGGTTTTTCTTGTTCGTTGTAGAAGTCCTCATTTGTTCTCAACTTCCCTCTTTGATTTGTCTTTGCTGCATCCCATATGTTTTATGAAGCTGTGTTTTCATTGTAATTTATCTCCAGGCATGATTTTATTACCTCTTTGATTTCATCATAGAAGTTTTTTTTTTTTTAATATGGTTTGTCCTCATGTTTCTGCACTTCCTATTCTTCTATCTAAATTTGAAGCACAGTTTCTTAATTTTGTGTATGGAAAAATACTTTCTGTAATCTATATTTACCTAAGATTCCAAAGGCTAATTTCATGACATAATGTGTGATTAATTCCTTAGATAACATCATGTGCACACTTGAAAAGTTTATGTGTTGTGCTTTTCTGATGCAGTGTCCAATAGCTCAGTTAGGTTCAAATGATCAAATATGCTATTAAGATCTCTGTTTCCTTACAGATATTCTTTCTGGATGATCTGGCTATCAGAAGAGTGAGGTGTTAAACTCATCTACTATTATTGTTTTATAATGAATTAATTCCTTTATGTCTTCTAAAATTTCATTTTACACTTAGGATCTACTGTTTTGAGTCCATATATAATTTAATGAGTGTAAAACCCTATTTTTTATTGATCTGTTTTTCTTTATATAATCTCATGTTTTTTTCATTTTTGGCCCTATTTTAAAACGTATTTTGCATGAGTTGAGCATTGCAATCTGCACTTTCTTATCATTTCCATGGGATATCTTTTCCATTTCTTTCCAGACTATGATTATCATCCACCATAAAGTGAGACTTTTTGGGTGGGAGGCAAAGATGTTGGAGTAGAAATATGCTTTTAGCTCACCCTTTCCCACAAATGCACCAAGACTCACATCCACAAACCCACTCAGCTTACCAGAGAACCTGCAGGACTCTGACAGAACATAGTCCTCTTCAATAAATGATGTGAAAAATCTGGTAGAAGAAATGGAAGAAAGAAAGTAGAAATGGCAAAACACAGTGGGACAGGGCCCACAGGGATGGAGCAGCAAAGAAGAAATGGTGCTCATTCACTGTGTCTCCCCTCTACAACTGAGAGATCGGCAGGACGGTGGAGGAGCCTCCAAGGCTTGGACATGTACATAGTATAATTTGACTGACAGAACTTATTTAAACAGGCACAGAGAATCCCTTTGACACTCAGTCGATGATACAGCCCAGATGCTGGGGGCAGGGCCATGCTGCCCGAACTGGGTGGTAGATGGGGATGGCTGCATTGTGGAGGCCCAGGGTAATGGGTTTGCTTTTGTGTCATGGCTGTGCGTGCACAGAGCAGAACAACCTGGGCCCTCCATAAAACAACAGGGCAGATGTGCCCTGTGGGTGGGAGGGTGCATTCCCCAACTCTGAAAATCCACAAAAGTTTTTAGGTGAAGGGAGCTGGGGCTCAGACACAGCCACCATACCCTCTGGTGCTTTACAACCAGGTGGCAGTGGGTGCAAAACCTGCATCTACACCTAAGGACTTAGCAGCCTCCAGGACCAGGCTGAGTCTTGTCTAAAGCCTGAGGCAGATAGGATCCTACTGTCTGGTTCCTCAGAGATATTGTCTGACAAGACAAACAAGGAGCTGGATTTTGGCACAGATCAGGGACAGGGATGTTCCTCAGTCTTCCCTGAGCCCACTTCCAGTGTGCAAACCCGAGGCAGAGTATACAGTGTCACAGAGCATCAGAGTGATCAGTAACCTGAGGGGGCAGGTGTCTCCTCAAATTTTGGACTGGAATACAGCCCCGGCCATGGTGCTGGGAGAGAGCTTGATGCACAATCCTGCCTGGTAAGTCTGCAACATCTGACTGCAACATCAGACAGGGAATTGACAAGCTAGCTCATTGTAAAGAGTGCTTCATCAGACCCAGTGTTGGGTGTAGGAGCAATCTGCATGCCGACATGCCCTGGGAGCAGCACAGATGAGGGCTCCAATGGAGGGCCTCTGGAAACAACAAGCTGAGCTTCCATATCAGGATGAATAAAGAAAGAATTCACATTAAAAGTACACAGTCTCCAGGAGGACACTGACCACCCCCTTGTATTAATCTGTTTATATCTGTTCCATTTTCTATTACCCTCTTAATTTTTACTTCTCATTGAATTACATATACCCCATTTTAATCCCATTGAAATTTTTAAAAATATTTTTATTATTATTAGTTTTCAAAACTCTGCTTCAAATTCCTTTTCTATTATTAATTATACAATGTCTTCAAAGCTTTATTTCTCCCTTCTTTAAAATTCTTTGTCTCTCTCTCTTTTTTATTTTTTCTCAATTGTATAAATATATAGGAATTAGGTAGATATACTCCTTTAGGACCACAGTAGATAACTGATACTCCATAAACCACAGTGCCAAAGAGGTAGTAGAAAGTTGAAGAAGCAGAGAAACCATTCCCAATTAAAAGAACTACAGAAATCCCCTGAAAGTACCATCAGTGAAATAGACATCGATATCCAACTAGATCAAGATTTCAAAAATGGAGAGATCAAAGTACTGAAGGAAATAAAAGGGATAGAGTTTAGAGATACAAAATATGTCAAAAATGAAATGGAAGCTATAAAGAAGAGCCAATTAGAATATGTAAACCCGTTGACACAGATAAGGAATGATTTAAAGGTGTAGCAAAGCTGACTAGATAACGCAGAGCAATGAATTAGTGACTTAGAAGACTCGACAATAGAAAGCACCCAATCAGAAGAGCTACAAGAGAAACAATGTGAAACAAGTGAAATAAGCATAAGGAACCTATGGGATAATAGAAAGCATGGCAATTTTGGCATGATAGAAGTCCCAGAAGGGGAAGAAAGATCAAAGGGGATTGCAAAGGTTTTTGTAGAAATCATGACTGAGAACTTCTGAAACTTAAAGTAGGAATCAGATATCAAAGTACAGGAAGCTCAGAGTTTCCCAAACAGGAAGAACACAAATACACCCACATCAAGACATATAATTAAGATGGCCAGAAGCAAGGATAAAGGAATGATCCTAAAGACAGAAAGAGAATAGTAAAGTGGAGTTACAAGGGAATCCTCATAAGCCTAACAGCTGAATTCTCTACACAAATACTACAGCCCATAAGGCAGTGGCAAGTTATATTAAATGTACTGAATGAAAAATCTTATATACTGTTGGATACTTTGACCAGCAATGCAATCCTTTTTGGAAGAAGGAGACATAAAGAATTTCACAGACAAGAAAAAGCTTCAAGAGATAGCAAAATTAGACTCATGCTAAAAGAATTATTGAAAGGTCTTCTCTAAAAAGAAAAGCAGCAGAGTGATACAGAAATGTGAAACTCATAGCTGGAAAGGTGATAACTTATCAATTAAAAATAAAATAATCACAAAATCTTAAAACAAGACATACAAATCATTGAGAGTGGGAGAGGGAGGCAGGAAAATAGACAATCTTTTTTTTTTTTGGTCTTCCCTTTTAAAATTTTTGTTGTCGGTAGGATGGGTTTCAGATCATGTTACTATCAATTTAATAAAATCAGTTATGAAAATGGTCTAACGGACTTATAAAAAAGGGTAACAAGAAGACAAAAACTTATCAGGGAGTCAATAAAACTAAATAAAATTCATGATAATACAAAGGAAAATGACCAAACCATACAAGGAAGATGAAGGAACAAAGAGGAAATACCAAATCAACTGCAAAGATTAGGTCAAATAGGCAATAAACACAAACCTATCATAAATTATTGTACATGTGAATGGACAAAATGCTCCAGTCGAAACTCATAGAGTGGTAGGCAGGATAATAAAGCAAGAACATTCAATACGCTGCATACAAGAGACCCAGTTCAGAGAGAAGGACACATATTGATTGAGAGTGAAATGATGGAAAAGGGTATTTCATACAATTGGAAAAGCCAAAAAACAGGTGTTGCATTACTGATTTCCGACAAAATACTCTTTAATACAAAGGCCATAAAGAAAGATAAAGAAAGACATTTTATAATGAATGAAGGAGTGTTACAATATGAGGATAGTACACTCTTTAATATATATGCACCAAATACACGAGCACCTAAGTACATAAAATAATTACTAACAGATTTAAAAGGGGAGTCTTATATGTAGATTTCAACACAGCATTAACATCACTGGACAGATCATCGAGACAGAAAATAAATTAGGTAACAGAAAAATTAAATAATACAATAGAAATATTGGTGGATATTTTCAGTGCATTGCAAAACCCCAAAATAGGATATACGTTCTTTTCAAGTGTAAGTGGAACATTCTCCATGATTCAAGTTGTACTTGGGCACAAAAGAAACCTCAGCAATTTTAAGAAGATAGAAATTAACTCCAGCATCTTTACTGACCACAATGCCATGAAGCTTGAAATAAACAACAAAGAAACAAAGGAGAGGAAAGAAAAATATTGGGATTAAACAATATGTTATTAAAAAACAAATTGGTCAATGAAGAAATCAATGCTGAAATGAAAAAGTACCTTGAGACAAAAGAAAATGAAAGCAAAACACACAAAATTTATGGGACACAGCAGAAGCGGTGCTGAGATTGGAGTTTATAGTGATACAGGCATTCCTCAAAAAACAAGAACAACCACAAATAAACAATTTAACCCACCAGCAGAATGAACTAGAAGAACAAGACCAAAAAAACCCAAAAGGCAGCGGAAGGAAGGAAATCATCAATATTGGGGAGGAAATAAATAAAATACAGATTAAAAAGACCACAAGAAAAGGTCAACCAATCCAAATGCTGTTTTTTCTAAATAGTAAGTAAAATCGAGAAACTTCTGGCCAAACTCAAAAAGAAGAAAAGAGAGAGAGCACAAATTAGCAAAATAAGAAAGGAGAATGGAGAAATTAAACCATAAAACAGAAATATAGAATATCATACGAGAATATTATGAAGATTATATGGAACCATACTGTATAACCTAGAAGAGATGGACAAGTTTCTGGAAACATACTGACCACCAAGACAGAATCAAGATGAAACTGACCCCTTGAACAAACAGAGCACTAGAAATGAAATCAAAATAGCAATATAAAACACCCCTACAGATAACAGTCCAGGACAGGATGGATTCACTGTGGAATTCTACCAAACAATCAAAGAAGAACTCATACCAGTGCTTCTGAAACTCTTACAGAAGATTGAAAAGGAAGGAATACTCCCAAAGACATTCTATGAAGCCACAATCACCCTGATACCCCAACCAGGCAAGGATACTACCAAAAAAGAGATTTATTGGCCAATATCACTGATGAACACAGATGCCAAAATCCTCACCAAAATAGTAGCAAATAGAATCCAACAACACAGATAAAAGATTATATATCTTGAAAAAGTGGGGATCATGTCAGGGACACAGGGGTGGTAGAACTTAAGCAAATCAATCAATGTAATAGAGCACATCAACAAGAGAAAGGACCAAAACCACATGATCATCTCAGTAGATGCAGGAAAAGCATTTGATAAAATTCAACACCCATGTATGATAAAAACTCTCACCAAAGTTGGCATAGAGGGAATATACTTAAACATCATGAAAGCTATAGATTAAAAACCTACAGCCAGCATAGTACTCAAAGGTGAGAAAGTCAAATTCTTCCTACTAAAATCTGGGACAGTAAAAGGATGCACACTACCACGATCCCTACTCAAGATAGTCTTGGAAGTCCTAGCAACAGCACTCAAACAAGAGAGAGAAGTAAAAGGGATGCAAATTGGAAAGGAAGAGATAAAAGTCAAACAATATGCAGATATTATGTTACTATTTATAGAAAACTCTACAAGATCCAGAATGAATTTACAAAACTGTTCATAGAATTCAGCAAGGTAGCAGGTTACAAGACTAAGGTTCAAATATCAGTGGCATTTCTTTACGCTAAAGATTCAGATAATTCTATAGAGCTACAATCAACATGACAGCACTCTATTGGTAGATAAACATACATATAGGCCAATGGCACAGAATAGAGAGCCCAGAAATGAACCCAAAACGTTTGGTCAATTAATCTTAGACAAAGGAAGCAAGAAATTACAATGGAAAATGGATAGTCTCTTCAGCAACTGGTGTTTGGAAAACTGGACAGAAGCATGTAATTCAATGAAGCTAGAAAACTTGCAATGAAGCTAGAACACCATACACAGAAATAAACACAGAATGGATCAAAGACTTAAACATAAGAGAAGATACAATAAACCACCAAGAGGTAAATATAGGCAAAACGATATCAGACATAAGTCTCAAAAATTTTCTCGTAGAATAAATAAAAGCAAGAATAAACAAATGAGACCTAATGAAACTTACAAGCTTCTGCACAGTAAGGAAACTGGAAGTAAAACAAAAAGACAACCTACAGAATGGGAAAAATATTTGAATATGAAACCGTCAAAGAAATGATCTCCAGAGTATATAAGCAGCTCATTCAACTAAATAAGAAAAAGTAAACAACCCAATTCAAATTTCAGCAGAAGACCTAAACAATCAATTCTCCAAGTAAGACATACAAATGATCAAAAGGCACATCAGAAAATGCTCAATATCACTGATTATCAGAGAAATGCAAATCAAAACTTCAATGAGGTATCACCTCACACAAGTCAGAATGGACATCATTCAAAAATCCACAAGTGACAAATGCTGGGGAGGCTGTGGAGTAAAGGGAACCGTCCTTCACTGCTGTTGGCAATGCAGTTTGATGAAGCCACTGTGGAACACAGGATAGAGATTCCTCAAAAGTCTAGGAATAGACTTACCATGTAACCCAAGAATCCCGCTCCTGGGCATAAATCCAGAAGGAACCCTACTTCTGGATGACACCTGCACCCCAATGTTCATAGCCAGCACTATTTACAATAGCCAAGACCTGGAAACAGCCTAAATGTCCATCGAAAGTTGACTAGATAATAAAGAGGTGGAATATTTATGCAATGGAATAGTAGTCAGTCTTATAAACTGACAACATAACAACATTTTCAGCAACATGGAAGGTCCAGGAGAAAATCAGTCTACGTGAAGTAAGCCAAAAGAGAAAGAAAAATACCATATGAGAAGGCTTATGAGTGGTATCTAAAAACAATTTCAAACCAAACAAAAAAGGCATAAATACAAAATAGAAATAGATTCGCAGGCAAAGAATACAAAGTTTTGGTTGCCAAGGGGGTGGGGTGTGGGAAGAGATAGGCTGGGAGATCAAAATTGTAAAATAGATAAGCGGGATTTTACTGTACAGCACAGGGAAATATATAAGAGATCTTACGGCAGCTCACAGGGGAAAAAATGGGACAACAATTGTATATATGTTCATTGTAACTAAAAAATTGTGTTCTACAATGGAATTTCAGACAAATTTGTCAAATGGTTAAAAATCAATAAAAAATTTAAAAAAGAAAAAAAATGACCCTAAATATTACAGGTGTAAATATAAAGTAGAGAGAAAATCAACTATGCCAAAGAGTAGTAAAACCAAAGATATTTTTTTCTTTTTAAGATAAGGAAAATCAAAACACCTCTAGCCAGGTGCATCATGAAGAAAAGAGAGATGTTCCAAAGAAATAAAATCAGAAATAAATGCGGAGAAATAACTATTTTTCCCTCAGATATACAAATAAGGGATCATTTTGTCAACACTTACATGCCAATAAACTGGATAAATTAGAAGAATTAGACAAATGTCTAGAAAGAGACAGGGATAAGGAGAAACAAATAATTTGAACAAACTGTTTACTAGATGAAAGAAAGAATCTGCATTTAAAATAATCGTTAAATAGAGGTGCAGATTTAAACACCTTCCGTGGAAAACTGTACAAAAATACAAAGCAGAATTTATACTCTTCAAACTTTTCAAAAGTAGTGAAGATTTGGGAAACTCACAAATTAATCCTATGAAGCTTTCATCACCCTGATAGCAAAGCCAGCAAAGTACAGGCAAAGAGAATTTCAAGCCAATATCTTTGATAGATATAGATGCAAGAATTCTAAAAAATATTATTAGCAAACTAATTCCAGCAATACCTAAAATGAATTATACACCATGATCAACTTTATTTCATTGCAGGGTCATAAGAGAGGTGGATCATACATGAAATCCATCAGTTTGATACACCACATTAACAAAAAAAAAAAGGGAAAATGACGTAGCCATCCCAATAAATCCATAAAAAGGATTTCACAAACTTCAACTTTTATTCATTAAAAAACAGCAATAACAGCAACAACAAAAAAACAACAGAAGAAAACAACAACAGAATCCTCTTACCAAAGTAGGATTCAGGAAATATATCTCAACATAACTAAAGTCATTAATAACAGACACACAGACAACATAATATGCAAACATGAATAACTGAAAGCCAAATTAAGGAATAAGAAAAGAATGCCCACTCTCACCATTTCAATTAAACACATTATGGGAAGTCTCTAGCAACAGCAATCGGACAAGAAACATGTTATTCAAGTTGGATTGAATGAAGTAAAACTGTTATTATTTTAGATGACATGATAATCTATATAGAGAACCATAGAATCCTCCACACCAAAATGAAACTAATAAAGTCATTTAGCAAAGTAGCATGTTTCATGATTAATATACAAAAAGTGTCACATTTCTTAACACTAACAATGAAATATTCCATAATTTTAATAAATTCATATGATATCAGATCAAAAATGAAAACCTATGAAAAAACCAAGATAATAAAATCTATATGACACTGATTAAGAAGTTTGAAGTTGATACAAGGAAATGGAAAGAAATCTCAAGGTCTTAGTTTCAAGGAATTAATATTGTTAAAATATACATATTACAAAGATGTCTACAGATATAAAAAGAGCAGAAGACAATTCTGTAAAGAAGACACACAGATGACAATCAGAAAAATAAAAACATGCCCACATAGTTAATCATTATACAAATTGAAGACAAAAATAAAATAATGTTTTACCTCACACTAGTGAGAAGGGTTGTCATTAAAATGAGTACATATAATAAAGACTGGGGAAGTTGTGGAGAAAAAAAAGGACTCTCCAATACTGTTGGTGGGTATGAAAATTGGTGCAAGCACTTTGGAATCAGTATGAATTTTCCTTTAAATATTTAAAGTAGACCTATCATATGACCTAGCAATCCCACTCCTGGGCATATAAAGCATAAAACCTGAAAAAAAGAATCCTAGGGTAAAATATAAGAAGTACACTCTGACATTGGACTTAAATTGATTCTAAATATGTCTCCTCTGGCAAGAGAAGCAGAAGCAAAACTAACAAAATTTGATTGTATCACTCTAAACAGATTTACACTGCAGAAGAAATGATCAATAAAATGAAAATTCAAACAACACATTGGGAGAATATATTTGCAAGTGATATTTTCCAATCAAGTGTTAATATCCAAATATTTGGCAATCTCCTACCCCACAACCACATCAAAAAAGACCAAACAATCCAATTTAAAAAAATGTCCGTAGGAAGTGAATAGATAGATCTGAATCAATTATCTGTAGAAAACATACAATAGGCTAAATGACACATGTAAATATGCTCAGAATTATAAATTATTAGGAAAGTCATAAACCAAAAATGAGACAAAATCTCACAATTGTCAGAAGGCTCTCAACAAAAAGAAAAGTAATAGACGTTGGTGAGATTGTAGACAAAAAGAAACACCGTGGACATTGTTGATAGGAATACAAAGTATTGATTCCATTGCACATATATATCAAATTTTTTTCATCCATTTTTCTGTCAAGGGATGTTGGGTTTGTAGGCTCCTGTCTGAAGGCTCTAGAGAATAAGCCCATGGGCTGAACTGATAAACAAGCTGTGAGGAATTCACATATCCAGGCTGGATAAGAAATGGCCTGCTCATTGTATCCAGTATGGATGGCGGGATAGCCTCTGCTGGGTAATATCCTCAGAGGAGGACAACCTAAGACAGGCACAGCCTGCTGGATAAGAGATGGCCTACTTAATGAAATTCCGTGATGAACTTTAAAAAAATCCTTGATCATTTAACCTCCTGTGCTTACTGCAGGAGCATGGGGACATAAGTAGCTAAAGATAATTAACATTGTTATAACTTAGATGATATGTGATGCATTGTGCCTGTCCTATATAAACCATTTTCTAAGAATCAATAAAAAGAGAACTCCTCTGTTTCTCTCCGCACAGTGTTTGTGTGTAAATGATATCATGCCACTGACAGGGTTAATTTAAATTGAAGGGAGTATCTTAAAAGGATGTTGCATTATATACAATGCTATTTTTGCATCTATTGAGATGATTATGTGAGTTTGATTTCTCATTCTATTAGTGTGGCAAGTCAGCTTTATTGATTTGAATATTTTGAAGTATCCTTCAACCCAGGGATAAATCCCTTTACACATGTATGTGTATGATACATTAAATGGGTTGTTGAATTCATTTTGCTTGTGTTTTGTTGAGAATTTTGGCACATATGTTCATCAGGGATAATATTTCATACTTTGAATCTAATGTCCTTTCTAGCATTTTTATGCAAAAAAAGGTGGCATCATAAAACAAGTATGGAATCTTTCACCCCCTTCAAATCTTGGAAGATTTTTGGAAGAATTGGTGAAAAATTGTCTTCAAATATATAACGAATTAACCAGTAAAGTCATCTTGTTAATTTTTTCTGGTTTGGGAGTATCGATTACTGATTTACTCATATACACTTTTGCTCTATTTAACTTTCTCATTTCTTCTGGATTCAGTATTGGAAGACATATGTTTCTGGAATTTGTCTTTTGTTCTAGGTCAATCAAATCGTTGGCTAGTGGTAATTTCTTATGATGCTATGCATCTCTACAACATCAGTGGTAATATCTTCTCTATTATTTCTAATTTTATTTGAGTTTTTATTTTCTTAGCCAACCTAAACTTTTGTACGCTTTATGTTTAAAAGAAATATACTTTGGTTTTTTTTATCTTTTCAATTGTTTCTCTTGTTATTTGCCTTGCTCTCATTGATTCAATTTTCTCCTTTATTCTTTCTGATTTCTCTAAGCTTCTTGATGTGTAAAGTAAAGTAATGTGAATCTTTGTATTCTTTTATTATTTAATATTATTTATTTATTTATTTATTTACATATTTATTCATTTATTTATCATTCAAATATGCTATTTACAATGTGTCAATCTGTGGTGTATAGCATAGTGTCCCCGTACATTCATAAATTTCTGTGCCTATAAAACATTACTTCACAATATTTAACATACTGCCCTGTGTCATAAAAAATAAATATTGGAAAAATCTATTTTTATATATCGTGGATAACATTTATAAATCTACAGCTCCCAAATATATCCTCTTGAAGCCCCTTTTCACAGTAATCATAAAATTGTTTAGTAGATCTGCGAGTGTGTTTCAGTTTTGAAGATGAAATCATAGTGTTCTCATTCAAATTTTTTTTAAGCTTCTTCATATGTAATGTGATGTATTGTATTTCTTTCTTTTTCTGGCTTACTTCAATTAGAAGGACACATATTGTGGACATCCATTTTGCTGAAAATGTCATTGTTTTATCATTTTTATTGCAGAATATTATTCCATTGTGTAAATACGGCATAAATTCTGTATACTCTCATCTGTTGTTGGACAATTAGGTTGCTTCCATGTCGTGGCTGTTGTATACAGCACTGCTAAGGACATTGGGGTGCAGTTGTCTTTTTGAAATAGGGCTCCCTTTGATATATACATTAAGTGGGATTGATGGATTTTATGTTAAGTTTATTTTTATCCATTAGAGAAACCTCCATCCTGGTTTCCACAATGACTGCACCAAACTACTTTCCTACCAACAGTGAAGGAAGGTTCCCTTTCTCCACAGCTTCCACAGCATTTATTGTTTGTGGACTTTTGAAAGATGACCATTGTGACTACTGTGAAGTGATACTTCATTATAGTTTTGAATTGCTCTCATCTAATAATGATAGAGAGCAATTTTTTTTCATATATCTGTGTGGCACTTGAATGTCTCTATTGGAGAATTGCTTATTGAGGGCTTCTGCCCATTTTCAGATTGGGTTTCTTTTTTTTATTATTATTATTAAGTTGTATGAAGTCTTTATATTTTGGAAATTAAGCCTTTGTCAGTTGCATCACTTCTAAATATTTTCTTTAATCCTGTAGGTTGTCATATTGCTTTGTTTATGGTCCTAACTCCATTGATCTGCATGCTGCTATCCAGTTTTCCCAACACCAGTTGGTGAAGAGATGGTCTTTTCTCTGTCATATTCCTGGCTACTCTGTCAAGGATTAATTGAACATAGGCCTGTAGATTTATTCCTAGGCTCTGTATTCTGTTCCATTGGTCCATATGCCTGTTTCTGTAACAATACCATGTCATTTTCATTTTTGTAGCTCTACAATAGTGTATTGAGACCTGGTGGGTAATTCCTCCAGCCTCATTCTTTTACTTCAATATTGATTTGGAAATTATGGATTTTTCATGAATCTATGTATATCTTAGGATCATTTGTTTCAGCCCTAAAAAGAAATGTTTTGCATAACTTGATAGCAAATCAAATTTTCTTGCCTGATGGTTGTGGATAGGACTTCCAAGACTACATTGAATTGAAATTGTGAGAATGGGCAACCTTGTCTTTTCCCAGGTTTTTGTGAGAAGGATTTCAGTTTTTCACAATTGAGTATCTTGCTGGCTATATATTTGTCATAAATAGCTATTACTATGTTGAGATATGATCCCACTGTACCCACTGTGAAAAGAACTTTTTCTGCAGATAAGTGTTAAATGTTAGCAAATGTTTTTTCTGCATCTACTGGGATTATCATGTGTTTTTTTGTCATCTCTTTTCTTGATATGTTGTATCACAAATGTTTGACTGATTTGCATATGTTACACCATCCTTGTGTTCCTGGGTTGAACCTAACTTGATAATGGTGTATGATCTTTTTTTGCATGCTGTAGGTTTCTGTTTGTTAATAATTTCTTAAGGACTTTTACATCTATGTTTATCAATGATATTGGCCTATATTTCTTTTTAGGTAGTGTATTGTCTGGATTTGTTATCAGGTTGATGTTGGCCTTACGGTGTGAGGATGGGAGTACTCTCTCCATATCAATCTTTTGAAAGTGTTTGAGGAGGACTGGTATGGATTTTTCTTTGTATGTTTGGTCAAATTACCCAGTGAAGCTATTTGGGTTTGAATTTTTGTTTGCAGAGATTTTTTATTTTATTGATAATTCTATTCCATTTCTGGTGATCTGTCTTTTCAAATGATCAATTTCTTCTTGATGCAATAATTTTGGGCTGAATGTTTCCAGAAATTTCTCCATTTCTTCTAGGGTATTCAGTTTGTTTCCATGCAGTTGCTCATGGTACTCCGTTATAATATTTTGCAAATTTGATGTACCCTTCGTAGTTTCCCCATTTTCATTTCTTATGTTATTTGTGATCTCTCTCTTTTCTTGTTGGTGAACCTATCCTGAGTTTTGTCAGTTTTGTTGACTGCTTCAAAATAAATTGATTGATTCTTCTATTTTTTAATCTTTATTTAAATTCTTTCTTCCTTGATCTTTATTTTCCCACTTTCTGCTGACTTTTGGTTTTGTTTGCTTTTGTGTTCATGATTAGTTTACATAGAACGTTAGATTATTTATTTGAAATTGCTCTTCTACTTTGAGGTGTACCTTGTCACTATGAACTTCCCTTTTATGCCTGCTTTAACTGTATTCCAAAGACTTTGTGCAGTGTTGTGTCATATTTCTCAAGATATTTTTTAATTTCTTCTTTTAATTCATCAACTCCCCCCCGTGTTTTAATACCATGTCTTTTAATTTAAATTCTGTCCCTTTTTCTCCGTGTTTTTCTGTAATTGATTTCTTGTTTCATGGTATTATACTCAGAAAAGATGCTAGAAATAATTTTTACCTTTTTAAATTTGTTGAGGCTTCTTCTGTGCCTCAGTACATAAACTTTCCTAGAAAATATTCCATGTACACTCGAAAAGAATTTATATTCTGTTTTGGGGAGAAGTAGTGTTTTGAAAATATCAACCAAATCCAATTACTTTATCGTAACTTGTAGTATATTTGTTCCCTTATTAATTTTCTGTCTGATAGTTCAGTCTACTGAGGGTAATATGGAGTTATATTCTCCTACTGTGATTGTGTTCCTATCGATTTTTCCCTTTTTATCTATTAGCATTTGCTTTATGTATTTGGGTGCTCCTATATTGAGTGCATATATATTAATGAGTATAATACCCTCATTTTGTATTACTCCTTTAATCATTATATCATGTCCTTGTTTGTCTTTCTCTATGGCCTTTCTTGTAAAGTCTATTTTGTGTGAAGTCAGTACTGCTAGTCCTGCTTTCTTGTCATGTGCATTTGCATGGAATATATTTTTCCATCTTCTGACTTTGAATTGATGTGTGTTCCTCTTTTTAAAGTGAGTCTCTTGTATGCTTCATAATGTAGGATCTTGTTATATTATCCCATCTGACAATATACATCTTTTGATTGAAGCATTTAGTCCATTAACAATTGTAACAATTATTGGTAAACAGCTGTTTATTTCCATTTTGAACTTAATTTTCCAGTTGATTTTGTATTTCCTTTTTGTTCATTTCTTTATCTTTTTGTTGCTTTATAAGTTTTCTTTTATTATCTTCGTTTTTTTCTGGTTTGTGACTTCATTGTAATATTTTGATTTATGGTTATCCTGTTTTATATGTATATTGACTCGTTACTATATCTGTTTATATTAACTGAAAGGAATACAAATTCAAACGCATCACATGGAGAACAGAAACAAGAAGAAAATACTCTGTTTTCTCCTGTTTCACTCTCTGACACTTTAAAATTTTGATGTCCTGTTTTACAACATCATGTTTATTCTGTTGTAATTCATTGTAGCTATTGCCTTTCTAATTATGATTTTCTCCTTTCTATAGCATCCTACTTCTTTATTTTTAGAGTAGATGTTTCATTATTTCTTTTTCTGTTGCTAAATACTTTTAGTATTTGCTTGTGTGGAGATTATTTATCTCTCCTTCTATTCTAAAGGATAGCCTTGCTTGATATATTATCTTAGATAATAGCTTTCTTTCATTCTGGACTTTGAATATTTCTTGCCACTGCCTTCTGCCTGTTGTATTTTTGTGCTAAACGTGTTTAAAATTATAATGCATATAATTATATATATGTAAAGAATACCTACAAATGAAGTTAACAAGTAAGGACAAACCTATATGTTAAAAGATAGAAAACATTGATGAAGGAAATTAAAATTAATCCAAAGAAATGAAAAGAAATCTTATGTTAATGATGTGAAACAATGTGGTTGAAACAACCATACTACCCAAAGGAATCTACATTTAGTGTGTTTCATGTCAAAATACCCATGAGATTTTTCCATTAAATAGAAGAAATAATTTCAAAATTTTTATGTAACCACAAAAATCTTTAGTTGCTACAATAATATTGAAAAAGATTATTAAATATAATAGTGTAAAATTCTCTGATGTTAAACACTCCTACAAAGCTTTAGTAAATTAAACAACATGATACTGGCTCAAAAACTGACACCAATCAATAGAAGAGAATAGAGAAGCAGATATATTCACTCACACCAATGATCAAATAACCCATGAAAATGGAAGCAAGAGTATGAAATTAAGAAAAGAGATTCTCCTCAATAAGTAGTGCTGGGGAGATTGAACAAGTGAAAGATTGATTAGAGTATTTCCTCACATTGTATACAATCAGTGAGCCCAGAATATTTTTTATTTATTATGTTTACTTATATTTGTTGCACCTGTAATTTATAGATCTATGTTTAGGACTTTTATTTCACTTATCAAATGTATTCCTATTTTATTCTCTTTGGTATAAATGTACACACAATTGTTTTCCTAATTTTTTTTTCTGATAATATGTTGTTACTATCTAAAATTGCAATGGATATTTGTAAATTGATTTTCTATTCTGCTAGTTTACTAAGTTTGTTCATTATTTCTAACAGTCACTGGAGGAGTGTATGGAGTTTTCTCTCTATGTATAATTATGTCATCTGTAAAAATTTTTCTGCTTGCTTAGAAGTTGGATGCCTTTTTCTTTTTCCTCGACTAGTTGTTCTGGCTAGAATTTCTAGTAGTGTAATTTAGAACTTGTGAGAATGAGCTACTTTTTTTTATTACTGGAACAGAGGAAATCTTTCCTGCATGTTAACATTGAACGTGATATTTGTAATGGTTTTTCATATATGGCTCATATTATGTTAAGTCATATTCTATCTAGAGCTAATTTGTTAAGAATTTTTTATAAAAAATTAAGGTCAGATCTGTAAATAATTTTCATACATATTTTGAGATTGTTATTTCTGAATTATTTGCTATTTAATGGATGGTATCACATTTATTGATTTGCAAAAGTTGAATAAAATTTATGAATAAGGACTAAATCCAACTTAACTATACTTTATAATACTTATAATATGCCATGAAGTCAGCTTGCTGTTATTTACTTAGAATGGATTATACACATACTGAAGGAAACATTTACATTTTAGCTTGAGTGAACATTTATTTATTTAAAAATTATACCTCTCAAATTGAATTTGGCTCATGTTTAATGAAATTTATATCTAAATAAAGAATACAACTTTTTGTAGAACTGCATTTAATACAGTTTAGTGATACAGAACCTAACTCTTATTAACAATTAGTGTACAAACCCTTGCCTTAAAATGCTGCATTATACTAACAATGCCAACTGTTTCAGGACTGAGAAACATATTGCTTCCTAAAATGCATCAACTGGTCTTTTCCACCCCAACCCACATATACTGTTATTTCTTTGTTTTCGATTGTTTGTTTGCCCCTTAATGGAGGCACTGTTTATTGAACACAGGATCTTGTTCATAAGACTATTCATCATTTTGGAACACTTAACAGAAGTCACAAGAGTATGGATTATAAAGATGACAAGAAAATATTTCCTTATACGGACTGAAAAACCTCTGAGTGAAAGAATGTCAACAGTAAACTTTTGTAAGTATACTATAAGATTTTCTCTTTTGTAATTATAAAGTAGAATACTACATTACATTTGTTTTACTTATAGCACTGAATTACAATTTTAAACAAAAATTACGCCCATTGGATTTCTTAAATTTGATTCATTATTTTAATCTAGTTTTATTTCATAAATAGTTACCATTTATTTATAAACATACCAAATATACTGATAATTATTCTGCTCATTTTTTGTATATAGAGCTACTTATTGTAAAGTAAACAGATAAATAACTACTTCCATTTCCATTTCAAATTAAGTTTCACTTTAATTGCAAATTATAATGAAACAGGTATACATTTTATGTACAGGGTTTAAACAAATTTCACTTTAAATTTAATAACTTTAAAATTATTTTATATGTTTTGTGCATTATTGATACTCTTTTCACAAATCTGGTATAAATTTGTGTACACAAATATGGAGATTGCTTTTATTTCATAGACCCCAAAATTAAATTATTTAAAATGATTTTGTGGGGATAATATTTGCTGATCACAGTATAAAAATAAGAATCCTATATGTTTCATTTTAACTGCATGAATGTGAAGTAAACACCGGCTGAATGTTACACTTGAGTTGCTAGGAGACCAGTCGATTTGTGATGTCACATCTACTCAAGTTGAGAACCACTGTGATGGCATAGCAGTTTATCTGTGCAGACCTGCCAGAGAAGTATTTGAAGCAGCAGTGCTCAAAATCATGCAGATTAGAAAAGTAACTGTAGAAAAAGTTATATTAGATAGCACATGTTTCTTCAGAAATTCAAGATATGTCCCCTAAAGATGGACCAACTGGTTCAGGAAACTCCGGAAGATCTCTATTGTGTGATCAAACATTCCCTGGGGACTTGTCTTGATGTCTATGATTGAAGAAAATGCTTTTCAGACTTTGTCTGGGGAATCCTTGATAAAACCACCATGTTACACACATTGTGTCACTGAACCAGATGAAGATAATGATTTTCGTTCTCTGACATTTTCAAGAAAGCTCTGGAAAATGGCTGGGAGTGACCAATTTGAATCCATCTGGTGGGATGATAATGGAAATTCCATAGTGATTGATGAAGATGTGTTTAACAAAGAAGTTTTGGAAAGAAAGCCCCCTTTCAGAATATTTGAATCTAGAAGTATGAAAAGTTTACTTAGACAGCTGAACATTTATGGGTTTAGTAAAGAGCAGCAGAATTTACAAAGATCTGCTTGTCTAGCTGACTTTCTGGAAGAAGAAAAAGAAGTCTCTGTTTTAAGCAAGGTATTCAGTAATTGTAGTTATGACTTGGTAACGTATATGTAAAATTTTATTTTGTACATCAATCTATGGTAATATAAATGTAAAGATTGATTTTGAAAACTGTATAAAACTACAAAGGCTAAAATTCTTTATTTTTTCTAAAAATGAGGACAGTGCCTTAAGTATTCAAGATAATGATAAACATTCCTAGCAACTATGAATCTTACCAGAAATCTAAATAAAAGTACTAAAGCAGCTTTTAAAAAGTGGCTATCAACGTTAGTGCAAATGTTAACTTCTTAAATTTGATGACTTTACTATTTAAAAGTTTATATTCCAAATAAGGAATTTCAAAATATAGTCAGCAATGTTCATATTTTGATGATAATATCTTTGCATAGTAAACGTGAAATCTGAGGTTTTATAGGTTAGGCTTATTGAAGTCTTGTATTTTGGTTTAAAATATTTCTAAAATCTTTCTCCTTTGGTTGTAGCAGCAGTTCTGCCATAATACAAAACTTAAATGAGGCTGTCCCCAGGTTTTAGTGAAAATAAAAGGAAGAGTTGGGATTAAAAATGCCTCTCTGGTATCTTCATTGGCTGCAGATATCAAAAAGAAGCACTTTAAAGCAGGGATAATGTACATAAACATAATTCTGATTTTGTGGCTGACACTAGTGGAAAAAGCTCATTTTTACCTTCTGCAAATTTAAACATGCCTCTAATAAGAAAGCCTTCTACTAGCCACATAATTGGTGATACAACTACCCCGATCAGAGGTGATTTTCCTCCTCCATCATCAAGGTCAGTTAGACCACCAGAACAAATTGCAGTGGATCAATGTGCTACTTTAAATCAGTTGACCACTGTCCATGGGCACTCTCAAAGTAGCTACATTGAAGCAAATGACAGTGTTGTGAACTTCATTACAACTACAACTTCTACTTCTCAGAACAGCATCTTGTCTCCCATACAGAGCAATTATTTTGGACAGATGGTAGAGCCTTCTACTTTTCCAAATAGTTATCACAACTTATCTGCTAATGAAGGTCGTTTTTCTAAACTTCAATCAGGGAGCAATCAACGGTTTCCAGTGACAGTGATAGCTGATACATCAGCTACCTCTCAAGGCCAACTCATCAGCCATCTTCAGTTTAAGAAAGTCATCCTAATTACAACTGACTAAAGAGAGGACTACCAGATTATGCAGGATAACAAAGATTTATATTGATGTTGGCAAATGTCGACAACTATCTGCAATTTTTTTACTTGAACAACAAACATTGATGTGTACATGTATTTTCCTTATATATTTTTAAAATAGATTAAAGAGTTAAACGGGAGACTAAGTTACCATTTAAAGAAAAAAAGAGATATTTGATTGATATGATCATTTGATGGAATATTATGGGTGTAAATTTAAATAATTTCTTGGAATGAATAAGAGAAAATGGAAGAATTTGTAAAAGGACAAAAACATGGAGAGAGGGAAAATTACTAAGTGGTTTCTTGTTCATCCTGGAAAGTATTAAAAGTGTTAAGTTAGGATAGGTTGGAACAGAAGATAAATGCAGGAACAGGCCCAGGAATCATGGTCTCTATTATGTCATCCCTGGAATCATAAATTTCACATGATATAGTCTCAGATGGCACATTCAGCATGTGGTAGAATTTAAGTAGTAATTTTATCTATGGTCTTCTTTGTGCTGTTCTCAAAACATTCAAATTGGTGCTTTCATTTCCTGCCCTCAATTTTGTACACTATATTTTATAGTCAATACTTTATGTTGCTTTTATTTTCCAGCCAAAGACAAGCTTATATCTTCATGGTGGCAATTAATGCCTTTCTAAATCTAAGCCCACAAACTCAACATAACTTAGTCATTTATTTATAGATCTGGCATCTGACTACCTTGACATATTTTTATGTTTCACTGTTTCTGGAGATACATTCAGGCAAATGTTTGTCAAATATTTTAGCTCAAACCTCACCACTTTTGCTCCAGCTCATCCTTGGACTAAGGATTCCTTCCTTTTACCTACTTAAGTTTTCCCAGTCTCAGCACAGAAACTGCCTTCTTCAGATGTTTTCTGTCTATCCCCCTTTCCTTGTCTAACTTGGATACCAACACTCTAAACACAGCACATGTCACAGGATGAATTTTAGTATTTAGTGAATGAAAAACACATGTTGACTTTAAGCAAAATCTACTTTCCTGAAACAACAAAACTCTCATGGTTTTCAAACAATTTCGTTACGGTCTTTTCTCTTCATAACAAACTAACTCTTTTCATAGCCCAAGGACAAGTCACTCAAGACAGTAAGTGGAAGTAGGTACAGGAGACAAAGTGTTATTGTCTTCTTAATTCATGCCTCCAGAGGGCTTAATCATTCCATTCTCATTTGCTGGGTTATTTGCTGACTCTTCATCACCCACCCATCCCAAAACGGCTGATTCCCTTCTGCATACCAATAACTATACTGCCTTCTAATTAATTTACTTCTTAGAATCACAGCTTTGTCCAGAAGAGACAGTGTCATTGCAAACATTTAATGTAGGATTATACACACCACATAAATTGTACCCTTTCTAACCTTCACACAGGAAGTATCAAAGAGGTACTAGTCCCTTGGTTGGGGTGGTCGTATTCAGTAACCAAATTGCAATCTAAAATGTGTGAACTAAAAAGAGGTGAGGGTGGTAGAATTAAAAATCTGTCCTTCTGCATGATTACCAATTTTCTGCAGATATTAGGAAATATAAAATCTTCATGGAAGACTTTGACTATTTCTCATTAATTTAAAATAAAGGGTGAAGCATTTTCAGAATGTGAAATTCCCTGAAATTCTGGAAAATTTTAGGCAATGTCAGGGAGCTTAAGGCTTCTGCTCACAATCATGCAGCCAGTTTCAGCTGATAAGACTGGTTTGGCAACATTATTCCTGAAAATGTGTCACCATTTGTGAAAAAGCCTTTGATAATCTGGGGAATGGGCAAATGGGTCAGGGTAAGCTCTAGCAACATCCCACCAATATGACCTTTACCAAGAGAAGAAAAGAGCCCACTTGCAGAAGGAGATCTGTGTCTGGACAGCAGTAGTTGTTCCTGAAACAGAAACAACAAACTTTTAATTGTGTCAGCTGATCTCTGATGGTGACTATTTTGTTGCTTAAATTAGCAGTCTGGTGTTCAGATGGGCTGGTTTAGCAGCTTGTTTCCAGTTCTATTATCACCCAGTGGGTCTAACTGTGATCATCATAACAAGGTTCTATACTGATAAGTCAAAAGCTACACTTTATTTTCAAAATTAGAGATCCTAAAAAAGAATATTGTTTGTTTATCCATCTGTAGTTTTCTACCTGGGAAATCCTAGACTATTGCCAAAAGTACAAAAATTACCTGGTTTTTGTAATGTATTCTCTGAGTTCTGCCCACTGAATTCTTCCCACTAAATACTACAAACCTGTCTACCACTGTGTGTGTGTGTGAACATGGATTGTTAAGCAGTAACTAAGTTTGTCTTAGTTGAGTCATCATTGAACTATTCCTCTGCATCTGGCAGAATCTTTGTGAATTAAGGGTTTCATTGAGCCACCAGATTTTCTTCTGATCAGGGAGAGGTAGATTATAATTCTCACAGTATACTAATTGTTACCTGTTCATTGAATCGCAAGCTAATGCTAGGGCCAAGCCACTGAACCCTTGAATTGGACAGAGGCATATAAATTCTTCAGTGCCAAGAGCCCAGCACAGGACTGTGTCTCCTTTTCAATTTAAGCTTATGTCTAATTGTTTTTTCTTTTAATTCTCATTGTTGACACAAATTATTTTGTCTTTGAACACCCTTTGACAAAGTTATAGAGACTGAACCTCTGATTTAATCACTTTAAGTGCAAATTGCAATAATCTTACTTTCCTTGGACTACCTGGATTAGAGTGAGCGTAGTCATCATTTTGAAAGCAGTCCTCAGTCCTAAAAATTCCAAAACTTTACAGTTCTTTGTCCATCACTTGACAGATAATCTTTGTTGTGGATCGCAGTAATTACCCTCACATCCCATAATGCAACCATGAAAAAACAGCACATTGTTATTCAAAATCAAGTCTTTGTCAATATTGCATTCCCATTGCAAAACAGTTAAGAATTGTAGGAGTTCTGAGATTATACTAATCTGAGATTTTTAGCAAACTAGCATGTTCATTTCCTACAGATGCTCTCGTGGAAATGAGACTTTCTGTCTGAGACAGTTAACTTTATCACTTCCAGCAATAGCAGCCAGTTTTAAATTTGTTTCCATTCCCTAATCTCAGATGAATACACAAAGTGAAATTTTGTTGCCTACAGAAGCAGTGGGCTGTTAACATGAAGAAAGTTTAAGGCATGGAAAAACACTAATTTTATTAGTATCTTTTGGTATAATTTATTAGAATAATTTATTTATTAATATCTTTAAGTAGGATAAGTATATCATGACTAATGTTTACTTGCTGCAAAAACAATCATGAGAAATGGCATGGGAAAAAGTTACCATTGGTTTTCCATTTTTTCTTCCACTTTTATTGAGATATAATTGGCATAAAACTTTGTGTAAGTTTTGGTGCACAGGATAGTGATTTGATTTACAAGTATCATGAAATAAATATCATAGCAACTTTAGGGAGAATTCATTATCTCATTTAGATAAAATTGTAAAGAAATACAATTTGTCTTTTGGTTGTGATGAGAAACATTGTGGTCTACTCTCTTAACATCATTGATATAGAACATAAAGTAGTATTAATTTTAATTTCCATGTTACTACAGGGCATCCCTAGAACATGATTATTTTACGGCTGGAGGTTTGTAACTTTTGAGTGAATTAATCAAATTCTCCTTTCCCAACCCCTGCCTCTGTTAACAACAAATCTATTTTTATTTCTATATGTATTTTTCTTTATTTTTGAAGTGTACTTTAATCTATAACACTGTGTTATTTTCTCTTACACAACATACTGTTTGCTGTTTTTAATATATTTCAAACTGATCACCAGAATATACCTAGTTATGATATGTTGATATTTAAAGATATTTAATAGTTATTGGCTATTCCACATACAGTACATTTCTTGTCCCTGACTCATTTAATTTGCAACTGGAAAATTTTCTCTCTTAATTTCCTCAACTTTTACTTTTCCTCATCCCATTTCCCTCCTTCTTGTGAACAACCTGTTTCTTTCTATATCTATAATTCCTTTCCTGTGTTGTTATGTTCATTTGTTTTAAATTCCAAGTATGAGTAAAATCACTGAGCATATGTCATTCAATTTCTGACTTATTTCACTTAGCATATTAAACACATGTTGAACCCATTAGTTGCAAATGGCAAGAACTTATTCATTTTAGAGCTGACAAATAACCCATTGTATTTTTATATGTGTGTGCATATATATAAAGTGCATATATATATATATATATATAAAGTGTGTGTGTATATATATATATATAGAATAATCTGTAATTAAGATGGGTAGATATATATACTATAAAGACACATCTTTTTTATCCATCATCTATTGATGAGCAATTAATTTGCTTGTATATCCTGTCTATTATGGATAATGCTGCAGTGAATATATGGTTGAATTTATCTCTTCCAATTAGTGTTTTTATTTTCTTGGAATAAGTATCCCGATATATATATGTTGCATTATATTTCATTTTTAATTTTTATATAAAGTTCCATGTTGTTTTCCACAGTGTCATCACATATTTACATTCACTGTAGCAGTGCATCTGGGTTGATTTTCTTACATCCTAACCAACAGTTATGTTTGTTATCTTTTTGATAATAGTCATCCTGATAGGGGTGACATAAAATCTCATTGTGTTTTGGACTTGCACTATTCTAATATTTTGTGATATTGATCTGTATCATGTGCCTGGTGTTTCCCTTTCCCCCAATGTATATTCATTTTTTGTAATGTGCTTAATGACCATAACTGTCTGATTTCATTTTCAGGCATTCTGTTGTGTCCCATTATTCTGTTAGTTCTGTGCCACTACCATATTCTTTTTAATACTGTAGCTTTGTATTATAGTTTAAAATGGGGGAAAGTGATACATCCTTTTTTTCTTTGTCAAAGATTTTGTGTTTTTAGTTTGCTTGTTTTCTTTCTTTTTTTTTAGTGATTTCATCTCTTTTGTGTTTACATGTAAATTTTAGAATTATTTATTTTAAGTGTCTGAAAATGCCATTGGTATTTTGATAGGCACTGTATTTAATTTGTGTATTTTGTTGGCTAATACTGTCATTTAAACATTATACTTTTCCTCATCTACAAACACAGTATATCCTTTCATCAGTTTGCATTTTCTTCAATTTCTGTTATAAATATTTTATACTTTTCTGAGTACAGGTCTTTTACCTCCTTGGTTGGATACATTTCTTGATTTTTTTTTGTAATGCAACTCTAAATATGACAGTTCCCTCACTTTTTCCATCTGTTATCTTGTTGTTAGTGTGTAGAAATGCAAGATTTCTGTATTTAATTTTATATTCAGAAATTTCACCAAATGCATTGATTAGCCCTTGTAGTTTTGTGGCAACATTTTTAGGATATCTGCTTAAAGTATGTCATCTACAAACTGATACTTTTACTCCTTTTCTTAATTAGCTATATTTTATTTAATTTTATTTTGGATAGCTATGGCTAGAATTTCCATACTGTACTGAAAAAAAGGGGTAAGATTGAGCATTCTTGTCTTCTTCCTGCTCTTATTCGAGATGCTTTAAGCTTTTAATCAGTGAGTGCCATGTTAGCAGAGTTCTTGTCACATATGTCCTTAACTGTGTTGAGGTATGTTTCCTCATGCCCACTTTGAGGAGAAATATATTCATAAATAGATACTGAATTTGTCAAAACATTTTAGACACTCTTGAGGTGACCATATAATTTTATTCATCAGGTTGTTTGTGTGGTGTATCATACTGATTAATTTGTGGGTATTGAATTACTTTTGCATGCCTGGAATAAAATGGACTTAATCATAAAGTATAATCTTCTGAATATATTGTTGGATTTGCTAATAATTTAGTGGTGATTTTTGAACCTATGCTTGTAAGTAGTATTTAAGCTGTAAATTTTTGAGGTATTTGTTCCAGTTTTAGTAGAAGTGTGATAAAGAAATGTGGGGTAGAAAGCCTCCCTTCCTTTCAAAATTTTTGGAATTCTTTGAGAAGTATAGGTGATAGCTCTTCTCTAAATGTTTGGCAGAAATCACCTCTGAAACTGTCTAGGCCTGGAATTTTGTTTCTTGGGAGATTTTTTTAAACAATTATTCAATTTCAGTAGTGATAACCAGTTCATATTTTCTTTTTCATTCCATTCTGGAGATTAATTATTTCAAAGAAATGGTCATTTTATTCTAGGGTTTCCATTTTATTGGCATATAATTAGTTGTATCATCTTATGATGCTTTGTATTTCTTTGATATAAGCTTTAACTTCTCATTTATTTCTAAGCTTATTAATCTGTAACTGTCTTTTTGCTCATGTGTCTGGTTAAAGTTTATCAACTTTAGTTATCTTTCAAAAGCCATTATTTAGTTTGATTAAATGTTTATATTTTTAATCCTTACTTTATTTAATTATGTTCTGTTCCTCAGCTGTCTTTCCTTCTTCTAACAAGTTTTTTTTTTTACTATTTTGCTTCATCTTTTGGTGGTAAGAATATGTTATAAGGGAGAGATGATTCTTATTTGTATAAGTGGGATTGTTTTGCTATAAACATCCCTATTATTACTGCTTTTGTGATACCCCATGAATTTTGTTTTAGTTGTCATTTTTTATATATTTTTTCTTTGATTTATACAGCAATTCAGTTGTTGTTAATAATGTATGATTTATCCTCCACACTTTGGTATTTTTCTCAGGTTTTTCCTTTTATTAAATTTCTATTTTCACAGAATCAATAAGTTTCTTCACAAAACAAGGAGAAAAATAATAAAATTTATACATACATCTGAAAGACCCAAATTTTCTAAAATTATTTTGAAAAATGAACAAAGCTGTGGATATTACCCTCCCTGAGTTTACAACATACTACAAAGCTACAGTAATCAATGCATCATTATGTGGCACTTATAGAAACACATAGATCAATGGAACAAAATAAAGAGTCTGAAAATAAACCCACACACATATGGTCAATTAGTCTACAAAGAAGGAGGTAAGAGTATACAATGGAAAAAGGGCAGTCTCTCAACAAGTAGCTCTGAGAAAACAGGACAGTACACATAAAAGTAAGATTTAAGAGCACTTCCTTCCATAGTACAAAAAATGATACAAATGGATTAATTTCCTAAATGTAAAGAATGAAACTATACAATTTCTGACTAAGAACAGAAGCAGAACAGTCTTTGAGGTAAATCATAGCAATCTTTATTTTTTCTGACTCCAAATTCAAAAGAAAAGGAAAACTAACAATTACAGATTTTAGTTTACTGAGGAAAAAAATAGATGTACTATGCGATAAAGGGATTCTGTTTCTTGTATAAGTGTGAAGTGCAAAACATTTTGCAGAGAAAAAGAAACCTTCAAAAAGACATATGATAACTGACAGTATAAAAGGAAAAAATTCAGACAATGAGACCAACAAGATGTATATATCCATAATATATATATAGCATATTAGACTCAACATTTAAAAAATAAAGTCCCCAACTTAAAAACAGTTGAAGAATCTTCATGGGAACTTTTCAAAAACAGACATGTGGATGATTTTCATGCACATAAAAAGAAACATAACGTTGCTATTCATTAGGTAAACATAAACCAAAACCAGAATGAAATATAATCTTACAGCAACCAAAATGGCAATTCACAAAAAGTCTACAAATGACAAACATTAATAAGAATGTCGATAAGAGGGAACCCAGGTACACTGTTTGTGGAAACAAAAATTGATGCATTCACTATTATAAAAGTGTGGGCAGTGCTCAAAAAACTAGAAATAGAAGCATTATATGTTGCAGCAATTCCAGTTTTCGATATAAATCTGAAAAAAAATGAAAAGATTAACTTAAAGGATATATTACCCACAAAGTTCTTATCAGCATCATTTATAGTAGCCAAGGGTAGAAACACAACTCAACTGCCCATCAACAGATGATTGGCTGAAATAGATGTGAGTTATAGATAACATAAAAAATACTTAGTCATTGAATATTAAAAAATAAATTTCTGTCATTTGGAACAATGTGACTGGACCCAGAGATGTTGCACATAGGAAAATAATTCATACAGAGAAAAACACTCTATGTTGTCACTTAAATGAGGAAAATAAACATACAAGAGAAATAATCATAAAAAAACAGAAAAAGAAGCACATATATATGTGTAGTGTACCAAGTAGTGGTTTCTTAAGGGGACATGGAAGAAGGATGGAAAAGACAGAAATGTGCAAGCTACTCATAATAAATTAGAGAACCAACAGGGCTTTATTTCCAGCACAGAGTATTATTTTAATAATTTAAATGATTTTAAAGAAATTATAGGGATATGTTTTAGTAAAATGTGCATGTAGGTGGGAAAAACATTGAAGAAAAGAACCCAGGAAAATCAAAATATTTTGAAGTATTATGATTTTAAGGGAGGTGATTTGTTCACTTTCTTTAGTGTTCTTATAATGTCCTTAGTAGAATTTATGCTTTTAATTGAAAAAGTATATACTTTTAATAGTGACATAAGTATAAACTATTTTTGTTTCTCCCCTTACATCTACAGTCAGTAAAACATTCACATCTGAAAAAAATAACTACAACACAAAACAATACTCTGGAACACATGTGAACAGGTGAAGTTCGGTGGACTAAAACACAAAAAGGAGTCTGAACTGAGGGAAGAGCAGAGTTGGTGTCTGCAACCAAGGCCCCCTGAATAGGATATCTGAGTGCACAATTTCAGAGAACCCAGTAGAAGCAGGGTCTCAGTGGTTCACACAGCTTCGGCCTCCAACTGCACCAGTACTCATGGTCACAGGAAGCTTGGAGGGAGCCACAATGGAGACAGAAATTCCATCCTTCAGACACTCAGACATTCATGACACTGTCCCTACTCCTCATTCACAGTGGTAGAGACAAGGTACCTTGCAACACTGGACATGGCAAAGGTACTTGCCTGATTCCAAATACCCACCTGTCTTTACACCTTTCCTCAATGTGTACACTGATTCTCAATAGATATCAGATAAAAGGAAGGGTTCGCAGTCCCAGTGACAACATTGGTATTAACGACCCGAGAAATCTAAGAAGTGACAATGAAAGCACATTTTTATCCAGACAGTAGCAACTGGAAAGTGCCATTTTGAAATATTATCAGAGGTAGCTCAGGTAAATAAAACCAAAAATTCTGCAATATTGCAAACTACCAAAAAACAAAAGCAAGGATTCCAACTCCCAATCTGTTATCAAGTGTCATCAGAGGAATAATTTATCAAGATCATGATCAATCACAGTAACATTATAGGACATGCACACACACAGATAGACACACACACAGACACTGACACAGACACAGACACACACGCACACACACCTGCACACAAGCACACACACACACAATGTCAACCCTGCAGCAAACTTAAAGTCATGGTGTATTGCCGTATAACTAATAGAGAATCCAATTAGGTGTCATACAGAAACCCAATACAAAACAAAGAAAGCAGTTTAGTGAGCTCAGGTGTAAATGAAATGATGATAAGGAATACATTACCAAAGAGACTGAAACTATAAAATAACCAAACATTATTGGAGGACCAGGAGAACTTAATAAATGAGATGAAGAATGCAAAAGAAAGCATCAGAAGTAGAGTGTTTTTGTGGAAGAGAGATTAGCAAACTCACCAATACAAAACTAGAAATGATAGGAGAGGGCAGAGATTCAAGATATTAAAAAGTGAGGAAATACTACAATAGCCATCAGACTTCCTCAGGAAGTGCACATTAGAGTGGAATCCTGGAGGGAGTAGAAATTTAGAAGGCAGCTGATGGTTTATTTAAAGAAGAAATAGTTGATAACTTCCCGAACCTGTGTAAGGAAGTGATATACAAGTCCGTGAGCCAACAAAACACCAATAACTTTAAGAGTAAAGGACCTCCTTCAAGATACATCATATGCAATTTGGCAAGACAATGACAGAATAAAATTTTAAAGGCAGCCAATAAAAGTTATGATAATCTACAAACGAATCCCCTTTAGGCTATCAGCAGATTTCTGAGCAGAAAATAAACACCAAGGGTAAATAAAATAGTATTTTCAAACTACTGAAATAAGAAATCACTCACCCAATTTTACTTACACAGTTAACACTTAGATATAAAGTGAAAGTAAGGACTTTAACAGAAAAACAAAACCTGAATGAGATGAAAAATCAAAACCGAGACCCCTTATAAGAGGTATAGAAAAGAAGTCTTCTAAGGAATATAGAGTGGCCAAAATATGCAAAACATTCAACAAAATGCTAAGGAGAGACCACGAGAAATTTGCAACTATTTCTTTGGTTATGTGTTTAAATGCTAATATATTATATGGATTAAAGACAGAAAAATATGAAATCAGGGACAATAAATATAGATACTTCAAACTGGTATCATGTTCACAAGAGTAAAAGAAATACTTTGAAACTGTAACCATAAAAAGTAGAGTAAAATAAGACAATATTAAAGGAAGATGCTATCAGCGGAAAATGGACTAAGTTATACCTGATATGTTTTACTTTTAGTTCAAGTACAGTAGATGTATAATATTGTGCAGTTTCAGATGTAGAGCGTAGTGATCCCAACCACTTTGTACATTATATTGCATTATGAATTATTACAATAATTGTAACATACAATTATTTTAAGCTATTTTGTATAATTCCCTAATCTACACAGATTATCCTTGTTTCTTTTCTACTTAATGTATACTAATTTGTAGCTGTCAATGTCCTACCATTAAATTCTCTTTCCCCTCCACTTTGTTAACATAAATTTTTTTCAAATATTTTTAGTCTGCTTAAGTCTTGTCTATCAAACCTCTTTACCTCTCAATCATGTCTCTATCAATCTGTCTATCTATCTATCTATCTAACTATCTATCTATCTATCTGTCTATCTGTTTATCTAACTATCATGTATGTATGTATCTATCCTTCTATCTATCTTTCATCTATCAATACATAGGTATACGTAGATGTACACAGATATTTGTTATTCTTTAGATTCCACATGTAAATTATATTATATACATTTGTCTTTGTCTAAGTTACTTCACTAAGCACAGTATTTACTAGGTCCTTTCATAATGCTGAAATAGCAATATATTTAACTTTTTCATGGCTGAGTAATATTCCATTGCATATTTAAATATCATTTCTTCTTAAGTCCATAGTCTACTGTGGACTCTTGGATTGCTTCCCTGTCTTGCATAATATAAACAGTGCTGTTGTGAACATTGGTTCTTCCCAATTTAGGGTGTTTCCCCCAGATTTTTCCTAGGAGAGGTATTACTGGGTCATATGGTAGTTAACTTTTAAGTTTTTAAACAAATCTGAATACTGTTTTCCAAAGAATTTGTACCAATCTACATTCCTTCCAAGAATATACAAGAGATTTCTTACCTCCACAAAGTCTCCAACACTTACTATTTGTAGACTTTTTGATAATAGCCGTTTGACCAGTTATAAATGATACCTCATTGTGGTTTTGATTTGCAGTTACCTAATAATTAGTAATGTTGAGAAATCTTATCACTTGCCTGTTACTCATCTGAATGTTTTCTTTGGAAAAATATTAAATCAGTTACTATGCTCTTGTTTTAGATTGAGTTTTTGTTTTTCACCTTGAGTTATGTAACTTAAATCCATGTTACATCTATTAACCTACATCTATTAACCCCTTGCCACTTGCATTTTTTGCAACCATGTTCTCCAATTACACCGGCAGTGTTTTCATTTCATTGATAGTGTCCTTAGCTGTACAGAAATTTTCAAGTTTGTTTAGGTCCCACTTGCTTAATTTTGCTTTAATATCTTTTCCATTAGGAGACGGATGTAAGAAAATATTCCTATGATGTATATCCAGAAGTGTATCACCTATATTCCCTTCTAGAAGTTTTATAGTATCAGGTCTTACATTTAGGTCCTTAACACACTTGGAGTTTATTTTTGTATATGATGTCAGGGAATGCTCTCATTTCACTCTTGTACATGTAGATGTCCAGCATTCCCAACACCATTCATTGACAGGACTGTCTTTTCTCCATTGTGAACTCTTGCCTCTTTTATCATAGATTCATTGCTCATGGGTTTGTGGAATTATTTCTAGGCTCTCTATCTGTTTTTATTGATTATATCTCTGTGCCATTGCCATACTGTTTTTATTACTATATGTTTGTAGTATAGTAAGGTACCCAGAAGTTCTATAACTTCAGATTTTTTTTTTCAAGATCACTTTGGCAATTTTTAATGGTTTCATGTAAAACTTAGAGTTATTTATTTTCTGGTTCTGTGGAAAATACTACAGCTTCGTAACAGGAATTGCATTAAATACTTAGGTTTCTATGTGTAGTACAGCCATGTTAACAATATGAACTCTTTCAACCCAAAACCACAAGACATCTTTCCATTTCTTTGAATCATTTTTAATTTAATTAAAATGTTTTATCATTTTCAGTGAGTAGGTTTTTCACATATGTGGCTACATTTATTCCAATATATTCGGGGGTATGGGGTTTTAAATATTATTGCTTTCAACGTCCATTTTATGGTGTCTCATGATTAATGTGGGCAAATGCAAGAGACGGCTTTACATTTATCTTGTACCCTGCTCCCTTGAAGAAATTATTTATTGTTCATATTAGTCAGTGTGGACCCCTTAGGACTCTCTGTGTAGATTTTTATGCCTTCAGTACTGGTGACAATTTTGCCTCTTTCTTTCCATTTTGTGTTTCTTTACTTCTTTTTCTTTTCCTTTTCCTTTTCCTTTTTTCTATTACTATTGAATAGAAGTGGTGAGAGTAGGAATCCTTGCCTTGTTCCCGAATTTACCCAGAAGGCTTTCAGCCTTTCCCCTGAGTATTATAAATTGTAATAAATGGCCATAAGTATATTGAGAAATGTTTCCATTGTACTCACTTTCAAGAGCGTTCTGATGATTAATGTATTTTGAATTTTGTCAAATGCTTTTTCTTTGTGTATTGACATGGTCTTGTGAATTTTGTACTTCCATTATTAGATATGTGTCATGCTACTTGACTTGTGTATGTTGAACCATCCTTCTGACTCCGGAAGGAATCCAACTGATCATCATTTATAATCCTTTCTATGTATTGCTGGATTGATTTGTTGAAGTTTTTCAAGGATTTTTGAATCTATATTCATCAAAGATATTGGATTTTCATTTTCATTTTTTTTTGGTAGTGTCTTTGACAGATTTTGTTATAATGGTATTGCTGGCCTCATGGAATAACTTTGGGAATTGTCCTTCCTCCTTCATTTTTTAAAATAGTTGGGGGGAAAGTGGATTTAGTGAAGGAGTCCAGGCATTTTGTTCAAGGGGTGTTTTTAAAATTATATATTTATTTAACTTATACTGTTTGCTCTATTTAAGTTCTCAGATTTCTCTTTATTCAGACTTGGCAGGCTGTACATTTTTGGGAATTTGTCCATTTGTTTTAGGTGGTGCAGTTGGTTGTCATGTAATAGCTCATAGTTCATTCATATAGTTTTTTTGTATTTCTGTAATATCAGATATTATTTCTACTCTTTCATTTCTTATTTTGTTTGGGTCCAGTCTATGCATTTCTTGATAAGCCTGGCTAAATGCTTTCCTGTTTGTTCATATTTTAAGAAAAATTAAAGCTGTTGATTGTATAATTTGTAATTTATTTTTCAACTTTTATTTTATTTATTTTCACCCTAATCTTTAAAGATTTCTCCTTCTACTGCCTTTGGGTTTTGTTTGTTCTTATTTCTTATAATTTTGATTGGTATGATTGGTCCTTTCTATGAAGTTTTTCTTGTTCCTTGTAGAAGGCCTTATTTGTTCTCAACTTACCTCATAGATTTTTCTTTGATGCATCCCATACATTTTATGAAGCTGTGTTTTCATTGTAATTTGTCTCCAGGTGTGATTTTATTACCACTTTGATTTCATCATTGATCTTGTTTTATTGTATTTTTTTAAAGCTGTGGTTTGATCTCATGTTTGTGCTTTTCCTATTCTTCTTTCTGGAGTTGATGCATAGATTCATACTTTGTGTATGGAAGAATACTTGCTATAATCTATATTTGCTTAAAGTTCCTGAGGCTTATTTCATGACATAATATGTGGTTAATTAATTAGATAACATCCTGTGCACACTTGAAAAGTTTATGTGTACTCTTTTTCTGATACAGTGTCCAATAGATCACTTAGGTTCAAATGATCTAATATGGTATTATGAACTCTGTTTCCTTACATATATTCTTTCTGGATGATCTGATCATCACAATAGTGAGGTGTTAACCTCATCTATTATTTTTGTTTTATAATGAATAATTCCTATATGTCTACTAAAATTTCTTTTTATACTTAAGATCTATGGTGTTGGGCCATATATAATTTAATGAGTGTAATTCCCAATTTTTATTGATGTCTTTTTCTTTATATAATCTCATATTTCTTTCATTCTGGCCCTTATTTAAAACGTACTTTGTATGAGTTGGGCATTGCAATCTGCACTTTCATGTCATTTTGATGGATTATCTTTTCCATTTAGCCCCAGACTATGTTTATCTTTCACCATAAAGTGAGACTTTTTTGAGGGGAGGCAAAGATGTTGGAGCAGAAGGATGCTCGTAGCTCACCCTTTCCCACAAATGCACCAAGACTCACATCCACAGACCCACTGAGCATACCAGAGAACCTGCAGAATTCTGACAGGACATTGTCCTCTTCAATTGATAAAGATGCAAAAAATCTGGTAGTAAAAAAAGGAAGAAAGTAAGAAGAAAATGCAAAACAGCATGGTACAGGTTATCATGGGTATGGAGCAGCAAAGAAGGACTGGTGCTTATTCACTGTGTCTCACCTCTCCAACTGAGATTAGGGTAGGACGGAAGGGGACCCTCCAATTCTTGGACCACTACAAATTATAAGTTGACTGACAGAACTAAGTTAAACAGACACAGAGGATCCCTGTGGGACCCAGCAAATGATGCAGCCTGAAAGCTGGGGGCATGGCCATGCTGCCCAAACTGGGTGGTAGATGGGAATGGCTGCACTGTGGCAGCCCATGGAAATGGATTGGGCTTTGTGCCATGGCTGAGGATGCAGAGGGCAGAACAATCTGATCCCTCCATAAAACAACAGGGCAGATGTGCCCTATGGGTGGAAGGGTGCATTCCCCATATCTGACAATCCACAAATTTACTAGGTGAAGAGAGCTGGGGCTCAGACACAGCCACCATACCCTCTAGTGCTTTGCACCCAGGCAGCAGCAGGGCAAAAACTGCATCTACTACTAAGGACTTAGCAGCCTCAAGAGCCAGACGGAGACTTGTCTACAGCCTGAGGCTAATAGGATCCTACTGTAATGGTTCCTCAGGGAACTTGTTCACCGAGACAAACAAGGAGCTGGATTTTAGCCCAGACCAGGGGCAGGGCAGTTCCTCAGTCTTCCATGAGCCCATTTCTGGTGTGCATACCCAAGACAGACCGTACAGTGGCACAGAGCAGCAGAGTGATTGGCACACTGAGGGGGCAGGTGGCCCCCCACATTTTGGGCTGGAATGCAGCCCCTGACCATGGTGCTGGGGGAAGGCGTGATGCCCAATCCTGCCTGGTCAGTCTGCAACATCAGACTGCATCATCGGGCAGGGCAGAGACAAGCCTGCCCAGAATAAAGAGAGCTGCCCCTGACCCAGTTTTGGGTGTAGGAGCGATCTGCTTGCTGACATGCCCTGGGAGCAGCACAAATGAGGGCTTCAATGGACGGCCTCTGGAAACAGCAAGCTGAGATTCCAACACAGGATGAATACAGAAAGAGTTCACATTAAATGTACACAGTCTCCAGGAGGACACTGACCACCCCCTTGTTTTAATCTGTTTTTCCAGTTCCATTTTCTATTACCCCCTTAATTTCTACTTCTTATGCAATTATATATACCCCCATTTTAATCCCATTGAAAGTTTTAAAAATATTTTTATTATTATTATTTTTCAAAAGTCTGCTTCAACTTGCTCTTCTATTATGTAGTATAGAATGACTTCAAACATTTCTTTCCCCTTCTTTAAAATTCTTTGTATCACTCCCTCTTTTTTCTCTTTTTTAGTTGTATTACTGCATAGGCATTAGGTAGATAAACTCCTTTAGGACCAATGTAGTTAACTGATATTCCATAAATCACAGTGCTAGAGAGGTAGGAACAAGATGAAGAAGCAGAGTAACCATTTCCAATTAAAAGAAGAAGAGAAATCCCCTGAAAGATTAGTGAAATAGAAATCAATAGCATACTAGATCAAGATTTCAAAAGAGAAGTGATCAAATTACTGAAGGAAATAAAAGATAGTGTTTAGAGATATAAAATATGTTAAAAATGAAATGGAAGCTATAAATAAGAGCCGAGTAGAATAGGTAAACCCATTGACTGAGATGAGGAATGATCTAAAGTGGTAACAAAGCTGACTAGATAAGGCAGAGGAATGAATTAGTGTCCTAGAAGACAGGAAAATAGAAAACACCCAATCAGAAGAGCTACAAGAGTAACAATGAGAAACAAATGAAAAAAGCATAAGAGACCTATGGGATAATAGAAAGCATGTCAATCTTGACATGATAAATTTCCCAGAAGGGGAGGAAAGATCAAAGGGGATTGCAAAGGTGTTTGAAGAAATCATGACTGAGAACTTCCCAAACTTAAAGAAGGAATCAGATATCCAAGTACAGGAAGCTCAGAGGGTCCCAAACAGGAAGAACTCATATAAACCCACAACAAGACATATAATTAAAATGGCCAGAGTCAAGGATAAAGAAATTATCCTAAAGGCAGCAAGAGAATAGCAAAGAGTGAGTTACAAGGGAATCCCCATAATGCTCACAGCTGATTTCACAACACAAATACTTCAGAACAGAAGGGAGTGGCAAGATATATTCAAAGTCCTGAATGAAAAAAATAATATAGCCTAGGATAATTTAACCAGCAAGACTATCCTCTATGGTAGAAGGAGACATAAAAATTTAACAGCAAGAAAAAGCTACAAGAGTTTAGCAACACTAGACCCATGCTAAAAGAAATATTGAAAGTTCTACTCTTAAAAGAAAAGCAGCGGGATGCTACAGAAATGTAAACCTCACAGCTGGAAAGGTGGTAACTCATGAACTAAAAATAAAATAAACACAGAATTTTACAACAAGACATAATAATCATTGAGATTGGGAAAGGTAGGCAGGAAAATAGAGAATTATTTTGGGGGTCTTTCCTCTTAAAATACATTGTTCTCGGTAGGATGGATGGTTTTCAGATCATGTTACTATGCCTTTAATAAAATCAGTTATACTAATGGTTAAACAGACTTATATAAAAGGGTAAAAACAAGACAAATACGTATTCAGGGAGTCACTAAAACTAAATAAATTTCATTATAATACAATGTAAAATGACCAAACCAAAAAAGGAAGATGAAATGAACAAAGAGGAAATACCAAATCAACCTCAAAGATAAGGTCAAAATGGCAATAAGCACAAACATATCATCGATTATTGTAAATGTTAGTGGAGTAAATGCTCCAGTTAATGTCATTGAGTGGCAGGATGGATAATAAAGCAAGTACCTTCAATATGCTTCATACAAGAGACCCACTTCAGGGAGAATGAAACATATAGATTGAGAGAGAAATAATGGAAAAGGGTATTGCATACAAATGAAAAAGCAAAAAAAGCAGGTGTTGCAGTACTGACTTCAGACAAAATAGTCTTTAAAACAAAGGACATAAAGAAAGATAAGGAAGGACATTTTCTAATGGTTGAAAGAGTGATACAACATGAGGATAACACACTCATTAATACATATGCACCATATAGAGGACTACCTAAGAACATGAAGTAAGTACTAACAGATATAAAGGGGGATAGTGATGGGAATCTAATCATAGTTGGAGATTTCAACACTGCATTAACATCATTGGACAGATCATCAAGATAGAAAATAAATTAGGCAACATAGAAGTTAAATAATACAGTAGAAATATTGCACTTGGTGGATATTTTCAGAGCATTGCAACCCCCACAAAGTAGTATATACATTATTATCAAGTGCACATGGTACATTTTCCAGGATACATGATATACTTGGGCAAAAAAGAAACCTCAGCAACTTTAAGAAGAAAGAAATTACCTCAAGTATCTTTACTGACCACAATGCCATGAAGCTAGAAATCAACAACAGAGAAACAAAGGAGAACAAAAGGAAAACATGGGGATTAAACAATATGTTATTTAAAAACAAATAGGTTAAAGAAGAAATTAAAGCTGAAATGAAAATTTACCTTGAGACAAAAGAAAATGAAAGCAAAACCACAAAAAAATTTATGGGACACAGCAAAAGCAGTGTTGAGAGTAGAGTTTATAGCACTACAGGCCTTCCTCAAAAAAGAAGAACAATCACAAATAAACAATTTAACCCATCAGGAGAATGAACTAGTAAAAGAAGAACAAAATCCCTAAAAGGCAGCAGAAGGAATGATATCATAAATATTGGGGAGGAAATAAATAAAATAGTTTTAAAAGACCATAGGAAAAAAATCAACTAATCCAAAGGCTGATTTTTCAAAAAAGTAAGTAAAATCGACAAGCCTCTGGCCAATCTCAAAAAGAAAAAAAGAGAGAGAGCACATATTAGCAAAATAAGATAGGAGAATGGACAATTTACAACTAATAAAATAGAAATACAGAATATCATATGAGAATACTATGAAAAGTATATTGAAACAAACTAAATAACCGAGAGGAGATGGACAAGTTACTGGAAACATACTGTGCACCAAGACAGAATCAAGAAAAACTGACCCCTTGAACAAACAGAGCACTAGAAATGAAATCAAAAAAGCAATACAAATCCTCCCTACAAATAACAGTCCAGGACTGGACAGCTTCACTACAGAATTCTACCAAACATGCATAGAAGAAATCATACCAGTCCTTCTCAAACTCTTCCAGAAGATTGAAGTGGATGGAATACTCCCAAAGTCATTCTATAAAGCCACAATAACCCTGGTACCACAACCAGGGAAAGACAATACCAAACAAGGCAATTATAAGCCAATATCACTGATGAACACAGACACCAATATCCTCACCAAAATCGTAGTGAATAGAATCCAAAAACACAGAAAAAAGATTATACATCATGACCAAGTGAGTATCATGCCAGGGACACTGGGATGGTTCAACATATGCAAGTCAATCAATGTAATGCAGCACATCAACAAGAGAAAGGACCAAAAATGCATGATCATCTCAATAGATGCAAGAAAAACATTTGATAAAACTCATCACACCCTTATGATAAAAACTCTCACCAAAGTGGGCATAGAGGCAACATATCTCAGCACCATAAAACTATAGATTACAAACCTACAGCCAGCATAGTACTCAAAGGTGAGAAAGTCAAAATCTTCCCACTAAAATCTGGGACAAGACAAGGATACACACTATCACCACTCCTACTCAACATAGTCTTTAAAGCCCTAGCCACAGCAATCAAACAAGAGGAAGATGTAAAAGGGATGCAAATTGGAAAGGAAGAGTTAAAAGTCTCACTATATGCAGATAGTATGTTACTATATATAGGAAACCCTTCAAGATCCAGACAAAAACTACTACAGCTGATCGAAGAATTCAGCAATGTAGCAGGTTACAAGATTAAGGTTCAAAAATGAGTGGCATTTCTTAACGCTAATGATTCAGATAATTCTATAGAGCTACAGTCAACATGACAGCACTGTATTGGTAGAAAAAGAAACCTATAGGCCAATGGAATCTAATAGAGAGTCCAGAGATAAACCCACATACATTTGGTCAATTAATCTTAGACAAAGGAGACAAGAAAATACAATGGAAGAGAGAAAGTCTCTTCAGGAACTCATGTTGGGAAAACTGGACAGCAGCATGTAAATCAATGAAGCTAGACCACTCCCAATGAAGCTAGAACACCATACACAAAATTAAACTCAGAATGGATCAAAGATTTATACATAAGACAAGATAAGATAAACTAACTCATGGAAAATAAAGGCAAAATAGTATCTGACATACATTTGGTAAATTTTCTCGTTGAAAAACAAAAAGCAAGAATAAAGAAATGAGACCTAATGAAACTTACAAGCTTCTGCACAGTAAAGAAACTGGAAGTAAAACAAAAATACAACCTACAGAATGGGAAAAAATTCTGAATATGAAACCGACAAAGGCTTCATCTCCAGAATATATAAGCAGTGCATCCAACTGAATAAAATAAAATAAATCACCCAATGCAAAAATTGGCAGAAGACCTAAACAAGAAATTCACCAAAGAAGACATACAAATGATCAAACAGCACATCAGAAAATGCTCAATATCACTGATTATCAGAGAAATGCAAATCAAATCTACAATGAGTTATCAGCTCACAGCAGTCTGAATGGCCATCATTCATAAATCTACAAATGACAAATGCTGGAGAGGCTGTGGAGAATAAGGAGCCATCCTTCACTGCTGGTGGCAATGCAGTTTGGTGCAGCCACTGTGGAAAACAGGATGGAGATTCCTCAAAAGCCTAGGAATAGACTTACATTATGACCCATGAATCCTGCCCCTGGCCATAAATCATGAAGGAACCCTACTTCTGGATGACACCTGCACCCCAATATTTATAGCCAGCACTATTTACAATAGCCAAGACATGGAAACAGCCTAAATATCCATCGACAGTTGACTGGATAAAGAAGAGGTGGTATATTTATAAAATGGAATACTGGTCAGCCATATAAAGTGACAACATAACGCCATTTTCAGCAACATGGATGCTTCAGGAGAAAATCAGTCTAAGTGAAGTAAGCCAGAAAGAGAAAGAAAAATACCAAATGAGATGGCTCATCAGTGGAATCTAAACACAAAACAAAACAAAACAATAAAAGCACAAATACAAAAGAGAAATAGACTAGCAGACATAGAATACAAAGTTTAGTTAGCCAATGGTGTGGGGGGTGGGAAGAGATAGATAGGAGGTCTAAATTGCAAAATAGATAAACAGGATTGTTCTGTAAAGCACAAGGAAATATATAAAAGGTCTTACGGAAGCCCACAGTGGAAAAAATGGGACAACAAATGTATATTTGTTCATTGTAACTGCAAAATTGTGCTCTAACCTGGGATTGGAGACAACTTTGTTAAATGACTGTAAATCAATAAGAAAAGTTTAAAAAATTAAAAAAACATGATCCTAAATATTACAGGTGTAAATATTCATTAGAGAGAAAAAGAAAACTATGCAAAAGAGTAGTAAAAGCAAAGATTTTTTTGTTTTCTTTTTAAGATAAACAAAACCAAAAAACTTCTAGCCAGGTGCATCATGAAGAAAAAAGAGATGCTCCAAAGAAATAAAGTAAGAAATTAAAGAAAAGAAATAACAATTGTTACCTCAGATATACAAAAAAGGGATCACTTTGTCAACACTTACATCCGAATTAACTGGACAAATTTGAAGAAATAGACAAATGTCTAGAAAGAGACAGAGATAAGGAGAAACAAATAATTTGAAGAAACTGTTTACTAGAAGAAATAATCTGCATTTAAAAAATCTTTAAATGGAAGTGCAGATTTAAACAAATCCTGTGAAGAACTGTACAAATATATAAAGCAGAACTTATACTTTTCAAACTATTCAAAATTATTGAAGATGTGGGAAACTCCCAAATTAATTCTATGAAGAAATCATCACCCTGATAGTAAAGCCTACAAACTACAGGCTATGGGAACTTCAGGGCAATAAATTTGATAGATTTAGAAGCAAATATTCTACAAAATATTATTAGCAAATAAATCCAGCAATACCAAAAATGAATCATACACTATGATCAACTTGGATTCATTCCAGGGTCACAAGAGAAGATCAACATACACAAGTCAATCAGGATGATACACCACATTAACAAATGGAAAAGAGAAAACGATGTGGTCATCCCAATAAATCCATTAAAAGCATTTCACAAAATTCAACATTTATTCATTAAAACAGCAACAACAGCAGCAACAACAACAACAGTAACAGCAACAACAGCAGAAACATCTCACCAAAGTAGGATTCAGGAAATATATCTCAACATATCTAAAGTCAGTACTCACAAACCCACAGACAACATAATATGCAAAAGTGAATAACTTAAAGCCAAATTAAGGAATAAGACATGGATGCCCAATCACAACATTTCTGTTAAACACAGTATGGGAAGTCCTAGCAACAGCAATCGAACAAGAAAAAAAGTTATTCAAGTTGGATTGAATGAAGTAAAACTGGTATTATTTAAGATGACATGATAATCTATACAAAGATCCCTAAAGATTCTCCACACCAGAACAACTACAACTAATAAAGACATAGTATAGTAGCATGATTCATGATTAATATACAAAAACTGTCCCATTTCTCTACACTAACAATGAAATAGTTAATAATTTTAAAAAATTCATAAAAAATCAGATCAAAAAATGAGAAACCTATGGAAAATCCAAGATAATAAAATCTATACAACACTGATAAATAAATTTGAAGATGATGCAAAGAAATGGAATGAAATCTCAAGGTCTTAGTTTAGAGGAATTACTATTGTTAAAATATACATACTACAAAATATGTCTACAGATATAAATTGATTCATATTGTACTACATGATATTTTCCACTGAACTAAAAACAGTCCTATGATTTTTATGGAACTGCAAAAGAACCAGATCTACAAAAGTAACAATGAGGAAAAAGAACAAATTTGGAGTCATAACCAATAGCCACCCCAGATCTCAGACTATATTACAAAAATACAGTAATCAAAACAGCACAATACTGGAAACAAACATCTATATCTCTGGAACAGAAAACAAAGGCAGAAATAAAACATCACAACTATGGTCAAGTAAACTTTGACAAAGGAAACAAAAATATTAAATGCCTTAAAGACAGTCTTCAGCAAGTGATGTTGAGAAAGGTAGACAGCTACATGTAAATCAATGAAATTAGAACAATCCTTCACAGTGTACAAGAATAAATTCAAAATGTTTCATATATCTGAATCTAATACATGTCACAATAAAACTTCTGAAATCTAACATAGGCAAAATAAACAAAAATTGTTGCAAAATTTTTTATGTCACACTCCCAAGCTGAAAACAATAAATATAAAATAAACAAATTGATCCTAATTAAACTTAAAAGCTTCTACACAGCAAAATAAACAAAATGAAAAGATGAACTTCCAAATGGGAGAAAACTTTAGGAAACAATGCAATCAACAAGAGGCTAATTTCTAAAATAAACAAATTGCTCATACAACACAATTTCAAATCTACAAACAACTCAGACAGAAAATAAGCAGAAGACAATTCTCTAAAAAGACACACAGATGACAAACAGTAACATAAAAACGTGCTCACATTGCTAATCATTATACAAAGTCAACACTAAAATAAATAATATTTTACCTCACACTTGTGTGAAGAGCTGTCTTCCAAATATCTACAAATAATAAAGACTGAGGTGATTGTGGAGAAAAAGGGACTCTCCAAAGCTGTTTGTTGGAATCAAAATTGGTGAAACCAATTTGGAAACAGTATGGAAGTTCCTTTAAATAAAAAAAATAGACCTATCATATGACCCAAAATCCCACTCCTGGGCATATAAAACAAAAAACCTGAATTTAATCAATCCTAGGGTAAAACATAAGAAGTAAACTCTGCATTGGACTTAATTTGATTCTACATATGTCTCCTCTGGCAAGGGAAGCAGAAGTAAAAGAGACAAAATATGATTGTGTCACAATAAACAGATTTAACCTGCAGAAGAAATGATCAATAGAATGAACAGTAAACCAACACAATGGTAGAACATATATTCATGTGATAATTTCCAATCAAGTGTTAATATCCAAATATTTGGCAAATTCTTACTCCACAACAACAACAAAAAAGACCAAACAATCCAATTAAAAAAATGTCCACAGGAACTGAATAGATAGATCTGAATCAATTTTCTGTCGAAAACATACAGTTGGCTATATGACACATGAAAATGTGTTCACAGTTATAAATTATTAGGAAAGTCATAAACCAAAAATGAGACAATACCTCACACTTGTCAGAAGGTTCTCATCAAAAAGAAAAAAATAGATATTGGTGAGATTGTGGAGACAAAGGAACACCTTGGACACCCTTGGTAGGAATGCAAAGTATTGATTCCATTGCATATATACATCAAATTTTCTTCATCCATTTTTCTGTCAAGGGATGTTGGGTTTGTAGGCCCCTGTCTGAAGGCTCTAGAGAGTAAGCCCATGGGCTGAACGGATAAATAGCTGTGAGGAATGTCACATACCCAGGCTGGACAACAAATGGACTACTCAATGTTTCCAATATGGATGGCTGGATAGCCTATGCTGGGTAAGATCCTCAGAGGAGGACATCCTAAGACAGGCACAGATGGCTGGATAAGAGATGGCCTACTTAATGAAGTTCCGTGATGAACTTTAAAACAATCCTTGATCACTTAACATCCTACGCTTACTGCAGGAGCATGGGAACATAAATAGCTTAAGATTATTATCATTGTTATAACTTAGATTATATGTGAGTCATTGTGCATGTCCTATATAAACCCTTCTTCTAATAACCAAAAAACAGAGAACTGTTTCGCTCCTCTCCACACATTGTTTGTGTGTAAATGTTATCGTGCCACTGACACGGTTAATTTAAATTGTTGGGAGTATCTTAAAATGATGTTGCATTATATACAATGCTCTTTCTGCACCTATTGAGATGATTATGTGAGTTCTTTTACTCATTCTATTAGTGTGGCATGTCACCTTTATTGATTTGAATATTTTGAATTATCCTTAAACCCAGGGATAAATCCCTTTACTCAGGTATGTTTATGATACATTAAAAGTGTTGTTGAATTCATTTTGCTTGTGTTTTGTTGAGAATTTTGGCACATATGATCATCAGGGATAATATTGCATATTTTGCATATAATGTCCTTTCTAGCTTTGTTAAGCAAATAAAATTCACATCATATAACATGTTTGGAATCTTTCTCACCCTTCAAATTCTTGGAAGATTTGGGGAAGAATTGGTGAAAAATTGTCTTCAAATGTATGACAGAATTCACCAGTAAAGTCGTCTTGTAAAATTTTTCTGGTTTTGGAAGTTTGGATTATTAACTTACTCAAACACACTTTTGCTCTATTACCTTTTTAATTTCTTCTTGATTCAGTATTGGAAGACCTATGTTTCTCGGAATATGTCTTTTGTTCTAGGTAATTCAAATCGTTGGCTAGTGTTAATTTCTTATGATGCTTTGCATCACTACAACATCATTGTTAATATCTTCTTTTTATTTCTAATTTTATTTGAGGCTTTATTTTCTTAGCCAACCTAAACTTTTGTCGAGTTTATGTTTAAAAGAAACATACTTAGGTATTTTTTTTATCTTTTCAATTGTTTTGCTTGTTATTTGCCTTACTCCCATTCATTCAATTTTCTTCTTTATTGTTTCTGTTTTCTCCTAGGTCCTTGAGGTGTAAAGTTATGTAATGTGAATCTTTATAATTCATTTATTATTAAATATTTTTTATTTATTTTTATTTATTTATTTGTTTGTTTGTTTGTTTATTTTTATTTACACATTTATTCATTTATATATCATTGAAATGCTGCCATTTACAATGTGTCAATCTGTGGTGTATAGCACAGAGTCCCCATACATGCATATATTTGTGTGCCTATTAAAGTTTACTTCACCGTATTTAACGTACTGCCCTGTGTCATAGCAGAGAAATTTTGGAAACATCTATTTTTATATATAGTGGAAAAAATTTATGAATCTACAGCTCCCTAATATATCCTATCACAGCCCCTTTATGCAGTAATCATAAAACTGTTTAGTAGATCTGTGAGAGTGTTCCAATTTTGTATAAGAAATCATAGTGTTCTCATCCAAATTTTCTTTTAAGGTTCCACATATTTCATGTCATGTATTTTTTTTTCTTTCTCTTTCTGGCTTACTTCAATTAGAATGACACTTTTTGGGACATCCATTTTGCTGCAAATGTCATTGTTTTATCATTTTTTATTGCAGAATAATATTCCATTGTGTAAATATGGCATAATTTCTGAATACTGTCATCTGTTGTTGGACAATTAGGTTGCTTCCATGTCGTGGCTGTTGTATATACCACTGCTAAGAAAATTGGGGTGCAGATGACTTTTTGAATTAGGGTTCCCTTTGATATATACCCAGAAGTGGGATTGCTGGATCTTATGTTAAGTCTATTTTTATTCTTTTGAGGAATCCCCATCCTGGTTTCCACAATGACTACACCAAACTACATTCCTCCCAACAGTGAAGGAGGGTCCCCTTTCTCCAAAACTACCCCAGCATTTAATGTTTTTGGAATATTGAATGATGGCCATTGTGACTATTGTGAGTTGATTCTTCATTATAGTTTTGAATTGCCCTTCTATGATAATGCTAGTGAGCAATTTTTTTTTCATATATCTATGTGGCATTTGTATGTTTCTATAGGAGAATTACTTGTTTAGGGCTTCTGCCCATTTTCAGATTGGGCTTCTTGTTTTTGTTTTAATTATTATTACATTGTATGAAGCCTTTATATTTTAGAAATTAAGATTTTGTCAGTGGCATCACTTCTAAATATATTCTTTAATCCTGTAGGTTGTCATTTTGCTTTGCTTATGGTTCCCTTTACTGTGAAAATGCATGTAAGTTTAATTAGGTCCCATTTATTAATTTTGCTCTTACATCCATTACCTGGGTAGGCTGTTCTAGGAGATCATTGCTGAGATTTATCTCAGAGTTTTTTGACTATGTTTTCTTCTAGGAGATTTACTGTGTCTTGCCTTACATTTAATTCTTCAAGCCATTTGAGTTTATTCTTATGTATGGAGTGAAGGAGTGTTCTAAATCCATTGCTCTGCATGCTGTTATCCAGTTCTAACAACACCAGTTGGTGAAGAGATGGTCTTTTCTCTGCCATATTCATGGCTACCCTGTCAAAGATTAATAGATCATAGGCCTGTAGATTTATTCCTAGGCCATATATTCTGTTCCATTGGTCCATAAGCCTGTTTCTGTACCAATATGTTGTCATTTTGATTATTGTAGCTCTGCAATAGTGTATGGAGACCAGGTGGTTTATTCCTCCAGCCTCTTTCTTTTTCTCTAATATTGCTTTGGAAATTAAGGATCTTTTATGACTCTATGTAGATCTTAGCAATATTTGTTTACCTCCCAAAAAGAAAAGTTTTGCACAATGTGATAGGAAATCACATTAAGTGTGTGGATTGCCTTTTGCAGTATGACCATTTTACCCATATTTTTTCTTCCATTAGGAGACCATTGGGCATCTTTTCAATTCTTCAAATCTTTTTTGATTTCCTCAATCAATATTTTCTATTTCTCCATGTATAATTCATTCACCTCCTTGGTCAGATTTATTCTTAAGCATTTTATATATTTGGTTGCAGTTATAAAAGCGGTTGTCTCTATACTTTGTTTTCCTGTTGATTCAATGGTAGTGTAAAGAAATTCAGTTGGTTTTTCTACATTACTGTGGGTACTTTGCCAAGTTCCTTTTCTAGCCTAAGTAATTTTTTGTGAAGCTTTTACAGTTTTCTCTATATAGTGTCATGTCTGCATTTCATGACAATTTTACCTCTTCTTTTCCAGTCTGAATCTTTTTATTTCTTTTCCTAACGTGATCATTGTGGCTAGGATTCCAAGTCTATATTGAATAGAAATTGTGAGAATAGGAAACCTTGTCTTGTCTCAGGCTTTTGTGGAAAGTGTTTCAGATTTTCACCATTGAGTATTTTGCTTGCTTTATGCTTGTCATAAATAGCTTTGATTTTGTTGAGATATGATCCCTCTATGCACACTGTGATAAGAAATTTCATTGCAAATAGGTGTTAATTTTTATCAAATGCTTTCTATGCATCTACTGAGATGATCATGTGGTTTTTTGTCCTCTCTGTTATTGATATGGTGTATCACAATTGATTGATTGATTTGCATAAGTTAACCCGTCCTTGTGTTCCTGGGATGAACCTAAATTGACCATGGTGCATGATGTTTTTTTACATGCTGTTGGATTCTGCTTGTTAATATTTTCTTAAGGACATTTGCATCTATGTTTATCAATGATATTGGCCTATAGTTTTCTCTTGGGGTAGTGTTTTTGACTGGTTTATGTATCTGGTTGATGTAGGCCTTACGGTGTGAGTTTGGGTGTACTCTCTCCATATCAATCTTTTGGAAGTGTTTGAGGAGGACTGATATGTATTTTCCTTTGTATGTTTGGTCAAATTCTCCAGTGAAGCCATTTGGGTCTGAATTTTTCTTTGCAGAGATTTTTTATTTTATTGATAATTCTATTCCATTTCTGGTGTTCTGTCTGTTCAAATGTTTAATTTCTTCTTGATGTAATATTGGTAGGCTGAATGTTTCCAACAACTTCTCCATTAATTCCTGGTTATCCAGTTTGTTACCATACAGTTGCTCATGGTATTCACTTATGACATTATGCAAATTTGTTGTACTCTTTGTAGTTTCTCCATTTTCATATCTTAAATTATTTGTGTTCTCTCTCTTTTCTTGTTGGTGAGCCTGTCCAGAGTTTTGTCAATTATGTTTAATATTTCAAAAAAGAGTTTGATATTTTTCTATTTTTTAATCTTTATTTCAATTCTTTCTTCCTTGATCTTTCTTATTACTCTCTTTCTGCTGACTTTTGGGTTTGTTTACTTTTCTGTTCATGATATGTTTACATAGAACTTTAGATTATTTATTTGAAATTGCTTTTCTACTTTGAGGGGGGCCTTGTCACTATGAACTTCCCTCTTAAGCCTGCTTTAACTCTATTCCATAGACTTAGTGTAGTGTTTTGACATACTTCTCAAGATATTTTTTAATTTCTTCTTTTACTTCTTCACCTCCCCCACTCCTTATAGTACCATGGTGTTTAATTTACATGCTGTCAATTTTTCTCCCTGTTTTTCTGTGAAGGATTTCTAGTTTCATGGTATTATTCTCAGAAATGATGCTTGAAATAATTTTTATCTTCTTAAATTTGTTGAGACTTCTTCTGTGCCTGAGTGCATAATCTTACCTAGAAAATATTCCATGTGAACTGGAAAAGAATGTATATTCTCTTTGGGGAGGAGTACTGTTTTGAAAATATCAACCAACTCCAATTATTTTATCATATCTTATTGTATCTTTGTTCCCTTATTAATTTTCTGTCTGAAAGACCAGTCTAGTGATGGAAATGTGGAGTTATAGTTTCCTACTGTGATTGTGTTCCCTTCCATTTGTCTCTTTTTATCTATGAGTATTTGCTTTATGTATTTAGGTGCTCCTACAATGAGTGCATATATCTTAATGAGTTTATTACCCTCATTTTTTATTGTTCCTTTAGTCATTATATCATGTCCTTGTTTATCTTTCTCTATGGCCTTTGTCGAAAAGTCTATTTTGTCTGAAGTCAGTACTGCTAGTCCTGCTTTCTTGTCATGTCCATTTGCATGGAATAAAGTTTTCCATCTTTTGACTTTCAATTAATGTGTGTTCCTCTTACTAAAGTGGGTCTCTTGTATACTTCATAATGTAGGGTCTTGTTATATTATCCCTTCTGACAATATATATCTTTTGATTGAAGCACTAAGTCCATTAACATTTGTGATAATTATTGATACACTGGTGTTTATTTCCATTTTTAACTTCATTTTCCAGTTCATTTGGTATTTCCTTTTTGTTCATTTAATTTCCTTTTTGTGGCTTGTTAAGTTTTGTTTCATTATCTTGGTTTCTTTTTAGATTTGTGACTTCATTGTAAGCTTTTGTCTTATGGTTACCTAGTTTTGTATGTATATTGACACGTACTATATTTGTTTCTTATAACTGATAATAATACAAACCCAAACCCATCCTACAGAGAAGAGAAACAAGAAGAAAACACTCTTTATTGTCCTGTTTCAATCTGTGACCCTTAAAATTTTGATGTCCTCTTTTACAACATCATATTTATTCTGTTGTAAGTCATTGTAGTTATTACCTTTCTAATTATGCCTTTCTCTATAGTATAACATCCTGCTTCTTTTTTATTTAGAGTAGATCTTTCTTTATTTCTTTTTCTCTTGCTAAATTCTTTAAGTATTTGCTTGTGTGGAAGTTTATTTATCTCTCCTTCAATTCTAAAAGATTGCCTTGCTTTATAATGTATCTTAGATTACAGCTTTCTTTCATTCAAGAATTTGAATATGTCTTGCCACTGTTTTCTGCCTGCTGTATTTGTGTAGGAAACGAGTTTACAAATATTATGTATATTATTATATATATATGTAAAGAACACCTATAAATGAAGTTAACAAATGTGGTGAAAACCTATACATTAAAAAACAGAAAACATTGATAAAGGAAATTAAAAATGATCCAAAGAAATGAAATGATCTCCTATGTTAATGGTGTGAAACTATGTCATTGAAACAACCATATTAACCAAAGGAATCTGCATTAAGTGTGATTCATGTGAAAACACCCATGAGATTTTTCCAATACATAGAACAAATACTTTTAAAATTTTTATGTAACCTCAAAGATCATGAGTTGCCCAAATAATCTTGAAAACGAGTATTAAATCTAATGGTGTAAAGTTCTCTGATGTTAAACAGTCCTACAAAGCTTTAGTAATTAAAACAACATGATACTGGCTCAAAAACAGACACCAATCAATAGAAGAGATTAGAAAAACCAGATATATTCCCTCACACCTATGATCAATTAACCCATGAAATAGGAAGATAGAGTATAAAATTAAGAAAAGACATTCTCCTCAATAATTACTGCTGGGGAGGTTGAACATGTAAATGATAGATTAGAATATTTCTCACATTTTATACAATCCATGAGCACAGAATATCTTCCTATATATTTTGTTTACTTATATTTCTTGCACCTGTAATATATAGATCTACGTTTAGAACTTTTATTTCACTTATAATATTTCTTCCTATATTTTTTTTGGTATAAATTTACACACAATATTTTTCCTAATTTCTCTTTCTGGTAATGTGTTGTTACTAAACAAAAATGCAACGGATAAATGTGTATTGATTTTCTCTTCTGCAAGTTTACTAAGTTTATTCATTATTTCAGTCACTGGAGGAGTATATGGAATTTTCTTTCTATGCATAATTATGTCATCTGTAAAAACTTCACTGCTTTATTACAAGTAGGATGAATTTTATATTATTTCTTGACTAGTTGTTCAGGCTAGGACTTCTAGTAGTGTAATTTAGGACTTGTGTATACGAGCTGCATTTTCTTATTACTGGACTAGAGGAAAACCTTCCTGTATGTTAACATTGATGTTAGTCATGGGTTTTTCATAAATGGCTTATATTATGCTTAGTTACATTCTATCTAGAGTGAATTAAAGAATATTTTTCTAAGAAAGTTAAGATCAGTTCTGTCAATAATTTTCCTACATATTTTGAGATTCTTGTTTTGAATTCTTTGTTTTTTAAAGGGATGGTATTGCAAATATTCATTTGCGTATATTCAATATTATTTATGAATCAGGACTAAATCCAACTTAACTATTGTTTATAATACTTATAATATGCCATGAGTTCAGGTTGCTAATATGTATCTGGAATGGAATTTACAGATACTGAAGAAATAATTTACATTGTAGCTTGGGTGTAGATTTATTTATTTAAAATTTTTATCTCTCATTTTGAATTTGGCTTATGTTTAATGGAATTTATTTCTGAATAAAAAATATAACTTTTGGTAGAACTGGATTTATTACAGTTTACTGATACAGAACATAGCTCTTATTTGCAATTAGTGCACAAGACACTTACCTTAAAATGCTGTATTATACAAACAATGGCAACTGTTTCAGGACTGAGAAATATATTGCTTCCTAAAATGCATTACCTGGTCTTTTCCACCCCAACCGACATAGACAGTTATATCTTTGTTTTTTGATTGTTTGAATGTTTGCCCCTTAATGGAAGCACTGCTTATTGAACCCAGGATCTTGTGCATATGTCTACTTATCAACATCTTTTGGAACACTTTAGGGAAGCCCCAAGAGTATGGATTATAAAGATGACAAGAATATTTATTACTTCAAGGGACTGATAAACCTCTGAGTGAAAGAATGGCAAAAATAAACATTTGTAAATATACAATAAGATTGTCTGTTTTGCAATTTTAATGTAGAATATTAAATTACATTTGTTTCAATTATAGCACTGAATTTCAATTTAAATCAAAAATTCCCCCTTTGGAATTTCTTAAATTTGATTATTTTATCTAATTTTATTTCCTAAATATTAACCATTCATTTATAAACATACCAAATAAACTGATATTTAGTCTTCTCATGTCTTGAATATAGAGCTACTTATTGTAAAGTACACAGATAAATACCAACTTCCATTTCCAAATCAAATTTAGTTTCACTTTAATTACAAATGTTGATGAAATAATTATACCTTTTCTGTACAGGTTATACACAAATTTCACTTTAAATTTCAAAACTTTAAAATTATTTTATATATTTTTTGCATTATTTATGCTCTGTTCACCAATCTGTTATAAATTTGTGTACAAAAGAATGAAGATTGGTTTTATTTAATAGACCCAAAAATTAAATTACTTAAAAAGATTTTGTGGGGATAATATTTGCAGATCACACTATAAAAATAAGTATCATATATGTTTCAGTTTAACTGGATGAATGAGAAGTAAACACTGGCTGAAATTTACACTTGAGTTGCTAGGAGACCAGTCTTCTTGTGATGTCACAGCTACTTAGGTTGAGAACCATTGTGATGGCGTAGCAATTTATCTGTGCAAACCTGCCAGAGCAGCATTTGAAGCTGCAGTGCTCAAAATCTTGCAGATTTGAAAAGTACCTGTAGAAAAAGTTATATGAAATGGCACTTGTTTCTTCAGATATTCAAGATGTGTCTCATAAAGATGTACCAGCTTGTTCAGGAAACTCCGTTAGATCTCTATTGTGTGATCAAACATTCTCTGGGGAGTTGGACTTGAGGTCTATGATTGAAGAAAATGCTATTCAGACTTTGTCTGAAGAATCCTTTATAAAAAGGCCATGTTACACACATTGTGTCCCTGAACCAGATGAAGATTATGATTTTCTTTCTCTGACATTTCCAAGAAAACTCTGGAAAATGGCTGGGAGTGACCAATTTAAATGCATCTGGTGGGATGATATTGGAACTTCCATAGTGATTGATGAAGATGTCCTTAAGGAGGAAGTTTTGGAAAGAAATGCCCCTTTCAGAATATTTGAAACTGGAAGTATGAAAAGTTTAGATAGACAGCTTAACCTTTATTTGCTTTGTAAAGGGCAGCAAAATTTTCAAAGATCTGCTTTTCTAGCAGACTTTCTTGCAGAAGAAAAAGAAGTCTCTGTTTTAAGCAAGGTATTCAGAAACTTTAGTTACCACTTGGTGTCTTACATATAAAATTTTATTTTGTATATCAATCTATGGTAATATAAATGAAAAGCTAAATTTTGAAAATTGTATAAAACTACTAAGGCTAAAATCCTTTATTTTTTCTAAGAAATGATGACAGTGCCTTAAGAATTCAGATTAAAAAAACTTTGCTAGCAACTATGAATCTTACCAGAAATGAAAATAAACGTATTAAAGCTGCCTTTGAAAAGTGACATTCAGCGTTACTGCAAATGCTAACTTCTTATATTTGATGACTATACTATTTAAATGTGTATTTTTCAAATAAGGAACTTCAAAGTATCATCAGCAATGTTCATATTTTGATGATATTATCTTTGCATAGTAAACGTGAAATCTGATGTTTTATAGGATAGGCATATTGTAGTGTATTTTGGTTTAAATTATTACTAAAATATTTCTACTTTGGTTGTAGCTGCAGTTCTATCATAATCCAAATTTGAAACGAGGCTGTCCCCAGGTTTAGTGAGAATAAAAAAACATTTGGGATTAAAAATGCCTCTCTGCTATCTTCATTGGCTGAAGATTTCAACAAGAAGTACTATAAAGCAGTGGGTAATGTGGATAATCATAATTCTAGTTTTATGGCTGACACTAATGGAGAATGTGCATTTTTACCTCCTGCAAATTTAAACATGCCTCTACTAAGATAGCCTTCTACTAGCCACATAATTGGTGATACAACTACCTCGATCACAGGTGATTTTTCTCCTCCATCATCAATGTAAGTTAGACCATCAGAACGAATTGCAGTGGATCAACGAGCAATTTTAAATCAGTTGACCACTCTCCACGGGCACTCTCAAAGCAGCTACACTGAAGCAAATGGCCGTATTGTAAACTTTATTACAACTACAAATTCTTCTTCTCAGTACAACATTTATCTCCCATACAGATGAATTATTATGGACAGATGGTGGAGCCTTCTATTTTTCCAAATAGATATCACAACATATCTGCCAAAGAAGGGCATTTTTCTAAACTTCAACCAGGGAGCAACCCAGTTTTTCCAGTGACAGTGATAGCTGATACATCAGCTATCTCTCTTTGAAGTCCAACTCATCAGACATCTTCTGTATATGAACGTCAACCTAATCACAAATGATCTACCAGAGGACTACCAGATTATGCAGTATAACAAAGATTAAAATTGATGTTGACAAATGTCGACAAAATCTGCAATTTTCTTATTTGAACAATAAATATAGATGTGTACCTGTATTTATCATATATTTTTTTTAAATAGTGTTAAGAGTAAAATGGGAGGCTAAGTTATTACTTAAAGAAAAAATGAAATATTTGATTGATATGATCATTTGATGGAACAATATAGGAGTTAATTTAAATATTTTATTGTAAGTAGAAGAGAAAATGGAAGAATTTGGAAAAAGAAAAAAACATGGAGAGAGGGAAAAGTACTAAATGGTTTCTGGTTCATCCTGGAATGTATTAAACGTGTTAAGTTTGGATGGGTTGGAACAGAAGATAAATGCAGGAACCAGCCCAGGGATCATGGTCTCTATTATGTCATCCCTGGAATCATAAAAGTCACATGATTTAGTCTCAGATGGCATATTCAGCATGTGTTAGAATTTAAGAAGTAATTTTATCTATGGTCTTCTATGTGCTGTTCTCAAAGCATTCCAATTGGTGCTTTCATTTCCTGCCCTCAAGAGTCTACACTATATTTTCTAGTTGATAATTAATGTTGCAATTTTTTTCCAGCCAAGAACAAACATACGTCCTCAGGGTGGCACGTAATGCCATTCTAACTCTAAGCCCACAAACTCAACTTTGTTTAGGCATTTCTTTATACATCTGGCATCTGCCTACCTTGGTGTATCTTTATGTTTCACTGTATCTTGAGATACTTCCAGGCAAATGCTTGTCAACTATGTTAGCTGCAACCTCAACACTTTTGCTCCAGCTCATCCTTGGCCTTTGGGTGTCCTCCTTTTACCTACTTAGACTTTGCCAGTCTCAGTACAGAAACTACCTCCTTCAGATGTTTTCTTTCTATCCCCCTTTCCTTGTCTAACTTGGATACCAGCACAGTAAGCACAACACATGCCACAGGATGCATTTTAGAATCTAGTGAATGAAAAATTCATGTTGTCTTTAAGCAAAATCTACTTTCCTGAAACAAAAAAACTCTCATGGTTTTCAACCCATTTCATTATGGTCTTTACTCTTTACCACAAACTAGCTCTTTTCATATCCAAAGGACTAGTCACTCAAGAGAGTAAGTGGAGGTAGGTACAGGAGACAAAGTATTATTTTCTTCTTAATTCATGCCTCCTAAGAGGCCTAAAGCATTCCATTCTCATTTGGTGGAATTTTTCCTGTCTCTTCATCATGCACCCACCCCAAAATAGCTGATTCTCTTCCCCATACTAATAACTATACTGCCTTCTAATTAATTAACTTCTTAGAATCAAAGCTTTGTCCAGAAGAGACAGTGCTATTGCAAATATTTAATGTAGGTTTATGCACCCCACATAATTTGTGCCCCTTCTAACCTTCACACAGGAAGTATCAAAGAGGTACTAGACCCTTGGTTAGGGTGGTCGTATTGAGTAAACAAATTGGAATGTAATATGTGTGAACTAGAAGGAGGTGCAGGTGGTGGAATTAAAAATTTGCCCAAATGCATGAGTACCAATTTTCTGCAGATATTAGGAAATATAAAATATTCATGTAAGACTTTGAAAATTTCCCATTAATTTAAAATAAAAGGTGAAAGATTTTCAGAATGTGTAATGCCCTGAAATGTTGGAAAAATTGTAGGCAAGGTCAGGGTGTCTAAGGCTTCTGCTCATAATCATGCAGAAAGTGTCAGTTGATAAGACTGGAATGGTAAAGTTGAGTCCTGAAAATTTGTCACCAGTTGTGAAGAAAGCCTTTGATAATGGAGAAAGGGCAAATGGGCCATGGTAAACCCTTGCAACATCCCACCAATATGTCCTTTACCAAGAAAAGAAAAGAGACCACTAGCAGCAGGAGAGCTGTGCCTGGACAGCAGTCGTTGTTCCTACAACAGAAATATCAAGCTTTTAAATTTGTCATCTCAAATCTGATGGTGGCTATGTTGTTGCTTACATTTGCAGTATGGCGTTCAGATGGGCTGGTTCAGCAGCTATTTTCCAGCTCTCTTTATCAGATAGTGGATCTTACCGTGATCATCTGAACAAGGTTCTATATTGATAAGTAAAAAGCTACAGTTTACTTTCAAAATTAGAAATCCTAAAGAAGATTATTGTTTGTCCAACTGTAGTTTTCTACCTGGGAAAATCTTGAATATTGGCAAAAGTACAAAAGTTGGCTTATAAGCTTTGAACACTATTCTCTGAGGTATGCCCACAGAACTCTTCCCACTAAATACTACAAATCTGCCTACCACTGTGTGTGTGTGTGATGATGGATTGTTAAGCAGTAACTAAGTTTGCCTTAATTGAGTCTTCAGTGAATTTTTCTTCTGCATCTGGCAGAATCTCTGTGAATTAAGGGTTTCATTGATCCACCAGATTTTCTTCGATCAGGGAGAGGTAGATTATATTTCTCACAGTATACTAATTTTCACCTGTTCATTGAATCCCGAGCTGATGCTAGGGCCAAGACACCGAACCCTTGAATTGGACTGAGGCATATGAATTCTCCTGTCCCCAGAGCCCAGTACAGGACTGTGTCTCTTTTTTAACTTAAGCTTATGCCTAATTTCTTTTTTCTTCTATTTCTCATTGTTGACACAACTTATTTTGGCTTTGATCACCCCTAGAGTAATTTTTAGAGGCTGAACCACTGACTTATTCCCGTTCACCTAGAAATTGCAATAACCTTTCTTTCCTTGGACTACGTGGAATAAAGTGAGCGTAGTCATCATTTTGAAAGCAGTCCTCAGTCCTAATAATGCAGAACCTTTATACTTCTTTGCCCAGCACTTGAGCAAGAATGTTTGTTGTGGATCTCAGGGATTATCCTCACATCCCCTAATGCAACCATGAGAAAACTTCACATTGATATACAAAATCAAGTCTTTGTCAGTATTGCATTCTCATTGCAAAACAGTTAAGAATTTTAGGAGTTCTGAGATTTTAACATGCTGAGATTTTTAGCATCCTAGCTTTTTCATTTCTTACAGATGCTGTCGGGAGATGAGACCATCGTTCAGAGACAGTGAACTTTATCACTCACAGCAAGAGCAGCCAGTTTTAAATTTGTATCCATTCCCTAATCTCAGATGAATACACAGAGTGAAATTTTGTTGCCTACAGGATCAGTGGGCTGTTAACATGAACAAACTTTAAGGCATGGTGAAACACTAATTTTATTAGTATCTTTATGTATAATTTATTAGGATCACTTATTTATTAGTTTCTTTACCTAGGATAAGTATATCATGACAGAAGTTTACTTGCTGCAAAAACAATCAAGAAAAATGACATGGGAAAACATGACCATTGATTTTCCATTAATACTTCTACTTTAATTTACATATAATTGGCATAAATCATTGTGTAAGTTTAGGTGAACAGGATAGTGATTTGGTTTACAACTATCAAGAAAGAAATATAGCAAGTTTAGGGAGAATACATTGATTCATTTAGATACAATTTTAAAGAAATACAATTTTACTTCGGTTGTGATGAGAAACCTTATGGTCTACACTCTTAACAACATTCATATAGTACATAAAGCATTATTAATTGTAATTTTCATGTTACTACGGGGCATCCCAGAACACGTTTATTTTTCAGCTGGAGGTTTGTATTTTTTCAGTGCATTAATCAAATACTCCTTTCTCAACCCCTGCCTCTGTTAACTACAAATCGATTTCTTTTTTCTATAAGTATGATTGTTTTTCAAGTGTATTTTAATCTATAAACTGTTAGTTCCTCTTACACAAGGTACTGTTTGCTATTTTTTGTACATTTCAAACTGATCACCAGAATAAATCTAGTTATGATATCTTGCCATTTAAAGCTATTTCATAGTTATTTACTATTCCCCATACAGCACATTTCTAGCCCCTGACTCACTTAACTTGCAACTGGAAAATTTTCTCTCTTAATTTTTTTCAAATATTTGTTTTTCTCACACAATTTCCCTCCTTCTAGTGAACAAACTCTTTCTTTGTATATATATATCTCATTTTCTGTTGTGTTATGTTTATTTCTTTTAAATTCCTAATATGAGTAAAATCATACAGCATTTGTCATTCTCTTTCTGACTTATTTCACTTAGCATATTACCCTCTTGGTCTTCCCATTTGTTGCAAATGAAGAACTTATTCTTTTTATAGCTGAGTATTAACCCATTTTATTATCTGTGTGTGTGCATATGTATATATATATAAATATAGATAAATCTATAAAATATAAAAATAAAAAATATAGATGGTTAGATATATATACTATAAACACACATTTTTTTATCAATCATCAATTGATGAACAATTAATTTGCTTCTATATACTCTCTATTGTAAATAAGGCTGCAGTGAATATAGGTTTGCATTTATCTTTACTAGTTTGTGTTTTTATTTTCTTGGAATAAGTATCCTGATATGGAAATGCTGGATTATATTTCATTTCTAATTTTTAGGTAAAACTGTATACTGTTTTCCACAGTGGCAGCACAAATTAACATTCACCTCAGCAGTGCATCAGGTTTGTTTTCCTTACATCCTCACCAACATTTATATTTGTTATCTTTTTGAAAATATTCATTCTGAGAGGACTGACATAAAATCTTATTGTGTTTTGGACGTCATTTTTCTGATGGTTAGTGATGTTGACCAGTTTCATATGCCTGTTGATTACCTTTCCCCTACTGTACAATCATTTTTTGTAATGGGCTAAATGACCATAACTGTCTGATTTCATTTTCATGCATTCTTTGTGTTCCATTATTTTCTTAGTTCTGTGCCAATAAAATATTCTTTTTATTACTGTATCTTTGTATTATAGTTTTAAATCAGGGAAAGTGATACATCTTCTTTGTTCTCAATCAAATATATTTGTGTTTCTTGTTTGTTTACTTTTCTTTTCTTTTTTTGTAATTTCAACACTTTTGTGTTTACATGTAAATTTTAGAATTATTTATTTTAATTTCTGGAAATACCCGTGGTATTTTGATTGGCACTGAATTTAATGTATTTTCTTGACTAGTACTGTCATTTAAACAATATTTTTTCCTCATCAATGAACACAGAATATCCCTTCATCTGTTTGCCTTATCTTCATATTTTATTATAAATATTTTATAGCTTTCAGTGTTCAGGTCTTTTACCTCCTTGGTTGGATATATTTCGAGATATTTTTTGTTTTGTAATGCAACTCTAAATGAGACAGTTCCCTCACTTTCTCTATCTGTTAGCTTGTTGTTATTGTGCAGAAATGCAAGATTTATGTATGTTAATTTTACATTCTGAAATTTTACCAAATGCATTGATAAGCCTTAGTAGTTTTGAGGTGTCATCTATTGGATTTCTGTTTAAAGTATGTCATCTGCAAACAGGTACTTTTACTCCTATTCTTAATTAGCTATATTTCCATTTATTTTGGATAGCTATGGCTTGAATATCCAATCCTGTACTGAATAAAAGTTGTAAGAGTGAGCATTTTTGCCTTCTTACTGCTCTTACAGGAGATGCCTTCAGCTTTTAATCAGTGAGTGTCATGTTAGATGAGTTCTTCTCATATATGACCTTAATTGTGTTGAGGTATGTTTCCTCATGCCCAATTTGAGGAGAAAAATAATCTTAAATATTTAATGAATTTTCAACATATTTTATAACTCTATTGATTTGACTATATAATTTTTATTTTTAATTTGTTAGACTGGTGTATCATATTGATTAATTTATAGATAATGAATCACTTTTGCATCCCTGGATTAAAATGGACTTAATCATAATATATAATACTGTTAATGTATTTTTTGCTTTGCTAACATTTCAGTGATGATTTTTATATCAATGCTTATCAGTAGTATTTAACCTGTAATTTTTTGAGGTGTTTGTTCCAGTTTTAGTAGTAGTGTGATACAGAAAGGTGGGGTAGGTAGCCTTCTTTCCTCTGCAAATTTTTGGAATTCTCTGAGAAGTATAGGTGATTGCTCTTCTCTAAATATATGGCAGAATTCTCCTATGAAGATGTCTAGGCATGGAAATTTGTTTCTTGGGAGATTTTGTTTAATTACTTATTCAATTTCATTAGTGGTAATCTTTCCATACTTTCTATTTCTCATTCCATCCTGGAGATTATATCTTTCTCAGAAATTGTATATTTCTTCTAGGGTTTCCATTTTATTTACATATAATTTGTTGTATCTTCTTATGATGCTATGCATTTCTTTGTTATAAGCTGTATCTTCTCATTTATTTCTGAGCTTATTAATGTGTACTCTTTTTTTCTCATGAGTCTCATTAAATTTTATCAATTTTATTTATCTTTCAAAGGCCATTATTTAGTTTGATTGATTGTTTCTATTTTTAATCATTATTTTATTTATTTATGTTCTGACCTTTCAGCTGTCTTTCCTTCTACTAAAATTTTTTTCTTATTTTACTACATCTTTTGTTTGTAAGATTATGTTATAAGAGAGAGATGTTTCTTATTTGTATAAATGGTATTATTTTGCTATAAGCATCCCTATTATTACTGCTTTTGCTATACCCGATGCACTTTGATGTCATATTTATTTATATATATTTCCTTTGATTTTTACAGCAATCCATTGGTTGTTTAATATTGTATGATTTATCCTCCACATTTCACTATTTTTCTTAGGTTTTTACTTTTAATAAATTTCTATTCTCACAGAATCCATGTGTTTCTTCTCAAAACAAGGAGAAAAATAATAAAATTTATACAAAAATAGGAAAGACCCAAATTTTCTAAAATTATCATGGAAAAATGAACAAAGCTGTGGGTATTATCCTCCCTGAATTTATAATATACTACAAAGATACAGTAATCAAAACATCAAAATATATCACAAAAAGATACACATAGATCAATGGAACAAAATAAAGAGTCCGAAAATAAACCCACACACATATGGTCAATTAGTCTACAATTAAGAAGGCAAGAGTATACAATGGAAAAAAGACAGTCTCTTCAACACGTAGTTCTGGGAAAACTGGACATTACACGTAAAGGGAAGATGCACGATCACTTCCTTCCATAGAATACAAAATAAGATAAATATGGATTAATTTCCTAAATGTAAAACCTGAAACTATTCAATTTCTGACCAAAAACATGAGGAGAACTGACTTTGAGATAAATCATAGCAATATTTATTGGTGATCTGTCTCCTAAGTAAAAAAAGTAAAAATAAAAGAAAATTATCAATAATAAATTTAAGTTTATGAAGGAAAAATTAGATGTACTATGTGACACAGGGATTCTACTTCTTGTATAAGTGTGAAATGCAAAATCTTTTGCAGAGTAAAGGAAACCTTCTACAAGACATATGACAACATACTGAAGAGGAGGAAAAATTTCAGAGAATGAGACCAAAAAGGTGTTAATATCCATAATATATATGTAGCATATTAGACACAATATTTTAAAACACAGGCCCCAACTTTAAAACAGTTTAAGGATCTTCATGGAAACTTTTCAAAAACAGACATGTGGAAGATTTTCATTCACATAAAAAGAAACAAAATGTTGCTATTTATTAGGAATTCTTAAATCAAAACCAGAATGACATATAATCTCACAGCAACCAAAATGGCTATTAAAAAAGGCTTCAAATGACAAACATTAATAAGAATGTCGATAAAAGGGAACCCAGGTACACTGCTGGTGGAAATATAAATTGATGCATCCAATATTATAAAAGTGTAAACAGTGCACAGAAAACTAGAAATAGAAGCATTAGGTGTTGCAGCAATTCCAGTTTTTGATATAAATCTGTAAAAACATGAAAACATTAACTTTAGATGATATATTACCCCCAATGTTTTTAACATCGTCATTTAATATAGCCAAGGAGAGATGCATAACTCAACTGCCCAACAATACATGATTGGCTTAAGTAGATGTGAGATATAGATATCATAATAAATACTTAGTCATTGTCTTATCATAAAATAAAATTCTTTCATTTGGAAAAATGTTACTGGACCCAGACAGTGTTGTACATATTAAAATAATTCATACAGAGAAAAACACTCTAACTTATCACTTATATGAGGAAACTAAAGATATAAGAGAAATAATCATAAAGAAGCAGGAGCAGAATCACATATATATGTGTAGTGAACCAAGTAGTGGTTTCCTTTGGGGACAGACAAGGAGGAAGGTGAAGACAGAAATATGCAAGCAATAAGTTATAAATTAGAGAAGCAACAGGGATATATTTATGCCACAGAGAAATATTTCAATAATTTAAATGATTTTAAAGAGTTTATAGACATATATTTTAGTAAAATGTTCATGTATGTAGGAAAAACAATGTAGAAAAAAACCCAGGAAAATCAAAATATTTTGTAATACTATGACATTAAGGGAGGTGATTTGTTCACTTTCTTTACTGTTCTTATAATGCCTAATTAGAATTAAACCTTTTAAGTGAAAAAGTATATACTTTGAAAAAAGTGACATAAGTTTAAACTATTTATGTCTCTCCCCTTACATCTACAGTCAAAAAAACTTTCACATCTCAAAAAAAATAACTACAACACAAAACAATATTCCAGAATGCATGTGTAAAGCTGAAATTTGGTGGGCTAAAACACATAAAGGAGGCTCAACTGAGGGAAGAGCAGATTTGGTGCCTGCAACCAAGGCCCACTGACTAGGGTATCTGAGACCACAGGCTCACAGAACCATGTAGAAAAAGGGTCTCAGTGGTTCATACAGTTTCGGCCTCCAACTGCACCAGCACTCATGGTCACAGGTAACTAGGAGGGAGCCACAATGGAGACAGAAATTCCATCCATCAGACACTCAGACATTCATGACAGTGTCCTAACTCCTCATTCACATTGGTGGAGACAAGTTACCTTGCAAAACTGGACATGGGTAAGGCACTTGCCTGATTCGAGATACCCACCTGTCTTTACACCTTTCCTCAATGTGTAAACTGAGTCTTAATGGATATCACATAAAAGGAAGGGTTCACCATACCAGTGACAACAGTGGCATTAACTACCAGAGAAGTCTAAGAAGTGACAATGAATGCAGATCTTTTATCCAGACTGTAGCGACTGGAAAGTGCCAGTTTGAAATATTATCAGAGGTAGCTCAGGTAAGTAAAACCAAAAATTGTGCAATATTGCAAATTACCAGATAACAAAAACAAGGGCTCCAACTCCATATCTGTTATTTAGTGTCATCAGAGCAATAATTTACCAAGATCATGACCAATCACAGTAACATTATAGTGCACGCACACACAAAGATACACAGACACAGACACCAAAAGAGACACAGACACACATGAATATGCACACGCACACACACACACAATATCAATCCTGCAGCAAACAAACTTAAAGTCATGGTATATTGCCATATAATTTATAGAGAATCCAAATAGGTGTTATACAGAAACTCAATACAATAAACAAAACTCAGTTAGAAGTTTAGTGGGTTTAGGAATAAATTAAATGCTATTAAGGTATACATAACCAAAGAGACTGAAACTAAAAAATAACCAAACGTTATTGGAGGACCAGATGAAGTTAATAACTGTGATGAAGAATGCAACAGAGAGCATTGGGAGCAGACTGCCTTTGTGGAAGAGAGTTTAGCCAATTCACCAATACAAAACTAGAAATGATAGAGAAGCGCAGAGATACAAGATATTAAAAAGTGAGGAAATTCTACAATAGCCATCAGACTTCTTCTGGAATTGGACTTTAGAGTGAATTCCTGGATTGAGAAGAAAGTAAGGAGGTAGCTGATGGTTTATGTAAAGAAGTAATAGTTGATAACTAACCGAACCTGTGTAAGGAACTGATATACAAGCCCGTAAGCCAAGAAAACACCAATAATTTTAAGGCAAAGAAACCTCCTTCAAGATACGTCATATGCAAATTGGCTAGTCAATGACAGATTAAAATTTTAAAGGCGGCCAAAAAATGTTTTGATAATCTACAAAGGACTCCCCATTAGACTTTCAGCAGATTTCTCAGCAGAAAACATAGGCCAAGGGTAAATTAAAAGGCAATTTCAAACTACTGAAATAAGAAATCTCTCACCCATGAATACTCTTCCTTGCACAATTATCACTTAGATATTAAGGGAAAATAAAGCTTTACCAGACCAAAAAAAAACCTGAAAAAGATGAAAACAACAATACTGATACAGCTTTCACGGGGTGCAGAAAAGAGATCTAAGAAATATAAAATTACAAAAATATGCAAAACATTGAACAAAATGCTAAGCAGACACCACGAGAAATTTGCAACTGTTTCTTTGTGTATGTTCTTAAATGCTGCTATACTATAAGGATTAAAGAGAGAAAAATAGGAAATCAGGGGCAATAACTATATATATATCAATCTGGTAACATGTTCACAAGAATAAAAGAAATAATTTGAGACAGTAATCATAAAAGGTAAAGAATAAAAATAAATCAATATTAAAGGAAGCTGCTATCACCGGAAAAATGACTAAATTATACATGAGATGTTTTGTTTTTAATTGAAGAACAGTAGATGTAATATATTGTGTAGTTTCAGATGTACAGCATAGAGATTCCAACCACTTTGTGGATTATATTGCATTACAAATTATTACAATACTTTTAACATTCAATTATTATGTTATTGTGTATAATTCCCTGATCTATACAGTTTATACTTGTTGCTTCTCTCCTTAATGTATATTACATTATACCTCTCAATATCGTACCATGAAATTGTCCTTCCCTTCCACTTTGGTAAACATAAATTTTTTCCCATATCTTTCATTCTGTTTCAGTCTTGTCTATCTAATCTCTCTATCTCTCTACCATGTCTCTATCAATCAATCTATCTGTCTGTCTATCTATCTATCTATCTATCTATCTATCTATCTATCTATCTATCATGTATCTATATCTATCCTTCTATTTATCTGTCATAGATATCTATAGATAGATATACATAGATATTTTTTATTCTTTAGATTCCACATATAAAATATATCATATACATTTGTCTTTGTCAAAGTTACTTCACTAAGCACAATATTAACTAGGTCCATTTAGGATGCTGAAAAAGCAATATGTTATACTTTTTCATGGCTGAAAATATTCCATTGCATATTTAAAGAATCATCATATCTTCTTAAGTCCATACTCTCCTGTGGACTCTTGGGTTGCTTCCCAGTGTTGCATATTAAAAGCAGTGCTGTTGTGAAAATTGATTCTTCGCAATTTAGGGATTTTTTCCCCAGATTTATCCTAGGAGAGTTATTACTGTTTCATATGGTAGTTCTGCTTTAGGTTTTAAAGAAATCTGAATTCTCTTTTCCATAGAAGCTGTAAAAATTTACATTCCTACCAAGTGTATACAAGAGATTTCTTACCTCCACATCGTTTCCAACACTTTCCATTTGTAGACTATATTATAATAGCTGTTTGATGAGTGTGAAGTGATACCTCATTGTGGTTTTGATTTGCAATTTCTTAATAATTAGCAATGTTGAGCATTTTTATCACCTGCTCATTACTCATCTGTTAGATTTCTTTGGAAACTTATTAACTCAGGTACTCTGCTCTTGTTTTTGATTGGGTTTTTGCTTTTCACATTGAGTTGTGCAACCTAAATCATGGTACATCTTTCAACCTACATCTATTAAACCCTGGTCACTTGCATTGTTTGCCAATATGTTCTCCAACTACACAGGCAGTGTTTTCATTACATTGACTGTGTCCTTAGCTGTGCAGAAATTTTCAAGTTTATTTAGGTCTCACTTACTTATTTTTGCTTTTATTTCTTTTGCTTAGGAGGCTGATATAAGAAAATATTCCTATGATATATATATCCAATTGTGTATCACCTATATTCCCTTCTAGCAGTTTTATACAATCAGGTCTTACATTTAGGTCTTTAATACACTTGTAGTTTATTTTTGTATGTGATGTTAGGGAATGCTCTCATTTAACGGTTTTACATGTAGATGTCCAGCTTTCCCAACACCACCCATTGACGAGACTGTCTTTTCTCCATTCTCTACTTTTGTTTCTTTTATCATAGATCCATTGCTCATAGGTGTGTGGAATTGTTTCAACGCTCTCTGTTTTTATTAGTTATATCTCTGTGCCAATGCCATGCTGTTTTTATTACTGTAGGTTTATAGTACAGTAAGATATCTGGGAGGGTTATATCTTCAGATTTGTTGTTTTTTCTCAAGATCATTTTGGCAATATTTAATGGTTTCATGTAAAACTTAGAGTTATTTTACCTGGTTCTTTTGAAAATTCTACAGTTTCGTAACATTAATTGCACTAAATCTGTAGGTTTCTTTGTGTAGTACGGCCATGTTAACAATATGAACTCTTTCAACCCAAGACTACAAGACATCTCTCCATTTCTTTGAATCATTTTTAAATACTTTGTCAGTGTTTTATAGTTTTCAGTGTGTAGATCTTTCACATATGTGGTTACATTTATTCCAAGGTATTCCAGAGAATGGGCTATTAAATTGTATTGCTTTCAACGTCCATTTTAGGGTACGTCATGACTAATGTGTAGAAATGCAAGAGACTTCTTTACATTAATCTTGTACCCTGCCCCCTTGCTGAAATTATTTATTATTCATAACAGTCAGTGTGGAGACCTTAGGACTCTCTGTGCAGATTTTTATGCCATCAGTACTGGTGACAATTTTGCTTCTTTCTTTCCATTTTGTGTTTCTTTTACTTCTTTTTCTTTTCCTTTTCCTTTCTTGTATTACTATGGAACAGAAGTGGTGAGAGTAGGAATCCTTACCTTGTTTCTGAATTTACCCAGAAGTCTTTCAGCTTTTCCCCCTGAATATTATAAATTGTTATAAATGGCCTTTACTATGCTGAGAGATATTCCCATTATACTCACATTCATGAGAGTTGTGGTCATGAATGTATGTTGAATTCTGTCAAATTTTTTTCTATGTGTATTGACATGGTCCTGTGAAATTTGTCATCCCTTTTTTATATATATGTCATGCTGTTTGACTTGTGTATGTTGAACCATCCTTGTGACTCTGGAAGGAATCCAAATTATCATCATTTATAATCCTTACTATGTATTGCTGGATTAATTTGTTGATTTCTTTTGAAGATTTTAGAATGCATATTCATCAAGGATATTGGCTTTACACTTTCTTTCTTTCTTTTTTTTTTTTTTTGGTAGTGTCTTTGGTTTTGTTATAAGGGTAATGGTAGCCTTACAGAATAACTTTGGGTATTTTCCTTCCTCCTTCATTTTTGAAAATAGTTGGGGAGAAAGAGGTTTTAGTGAATGCATTCAGGAATTTTGTTCAAGGGGTGTTTTTAAAATTATACATTTTATTTAACTTATACTGATAGCTCTTTTCAAGTTCTCTGTTTTCTCTTTATTCAGTGTTGGTAGGCTGCACGTATCTAGAAATGTGTCCATTACTTTTAGGTCATCCTATTGGTTGTCATGTAACTGCTCATAGTTCTTTCATAATCAATTTTTGTATTTCTGTATTATCAGATGTTATTTCTACTGTTTCATTTTTTATTTTGTTTGGGTCCTCTCTGTGTATTTCTTCATAAGCCTGGCTAAAAGCTTACCAGTTTGTTTATATTTTTAAGAAAAAAAGCTCATGGTTTTAGGAAATTTAACTTTTATTTAAATTTTTATTTCATTTATTTTCAAACTACTAATTAAAAATTTCTAATTTTAATGCCTTTGGGTTTTGTTTGCTCTTATTTCTAGTTATTTTGGGTGGTATGCTTGGTCCTTTGTGTGAGGTTTTTCTTATTCCTTTAGAAGGCCTTAATTGTTCTAAACTTCCCTCATAGATTTGTCTTTGCTGCATCCTATACATTTTATGAAGCTGTGTTTTCGTTGTAATTTGTCTCCAGGTATGATTTTATTACCTGTTTGATTTCATCATTGACCTTGTTTTATTTTATTTTTTTAAATGTTGTGGTTTAATTGCATATTTGTTCTTTTCCCGTTATTCTTTCTAGAGTTGATGCATTGTTTCATACTTATGTGTATGGAAATGTACTTGCTGAAATGTATATTTGCTTAAGTTCCTGAGGCAGTTTTCATGACATAATTTGTGGTTATTCCCTTAGATAACATCCTGTGCACACTTGAAAAGTTAATGTGTTCTGCTTTTCTGATGCAGTGTCCAATAACCCTGTAAGGTTCAAATGATCTAATATAGTATTAAACCTCTATTTCCTTACAGATATTCTTTCTGGATGATCTGGCTATCAGAATAGTGAGGTGTTAAGTTCATCTACTATTATTGTTTTATAATCAATTTATTCCTTCATATCTACTAATATTTCTTTTTATATTTAAGATCTATGGTGTTAGGTCCATATATATTTTAAAGAGTGTAATACCCTATTTTAATATTGATCTCTTTTTCATTATATTTTTTATGAGTTCAACATTGCAATCTGCACTTTCTTTTCATTTCCATAAAATATCTCTTCCATCTAATTCCAGGCTGTGTTTATCTTCCACCATAAAGTGAGACATTTTGGGGCTGCAGGACAAGATGCTGGAGTAGAAGGATGCTCGATACTCACCCTTTTCCACAAATGCACCAAGACTCACATCCACAGTCCCACTCAGCTAACCAGAGAACATGCAGAACTCTGGCAGAACATTGTCCTCTTCAATAGGTAAAGATGCATAAAATCTGGTAGGAGAAAAGGAAGAAAGAAAGAAGAAAAGGCAAAACAGAGTGGGAGAGATCCCACGGGGGGAGCTGTAAAGATGGACTGGTGCTCATTCACTAGGTCTCCCCTCTTCAACTGAGGGTTTGGCAGGAAGGAGGGGGAGCCTCCAAGGCTTGGATCTGAACAGAGTATAAGTTGACTGACAGAACTAAGTTAAACAGGCACAGACACCCAGCCCAAGATGCCACCTGGAAGCTGGGGGCAGGGTGATGCTGCATGAGCTAGGTGGAAGATGGGAATGGCTGCACTGAGGCAGTCTGGGGGAATAGAGGGTGCTGTTTGTCATTGCTGTGGGTGTACAGGGCAAAACAACCTGGGCCCTCCATTAGACAACAGGGCAGATATGCCCTGTGGGTGGAAGGGTGCATAACCTTGTCTGAAAATCCGGGAAAGTTTCCAGGTGATGAGAGCTGGGGCTCAGACACAGACACCATACCCTCTGGTGCTTTGCACCCAGGCAGCAGTGGGGGAAATATCTGCACCCACGTCTAAGGACTTAGCAGCCTTAAGGGCCAGACGGAGACTTCTGTACAGCCTGAGACATATAGGATCCTTCTGTCCTGGTTCCTCAGAGAACTTGCTTCACCAAGAAAAAGAAGGAGCTGGATTTTGGGCCAGACCAGGGACAGGGCTGTTCCTCAATCTTCCCAGAGCCCACTTCTGGCGTGCATAACTGAGGCAGACTGTACAGCGGCACAGAGCAGCATAGTGACTGGCACCCTGAGGGGGCGTGTGGCCCCAGCTTTTCTGCTGGAATGCAGCCCCTGACCATGGTGCTGGGAGAGGGCTTGATGCCCACTCCTGCCTCGTCAGCCTGCAACAGCTGACTGCAGCATCAGGCAGGGCAGTGACAAGCCAGCCCAGAGTAAATAGGGCTACTCCGGATGGAGTGTATGGGGTAGGAGCGATCTGCTTGCCGACAGGCACTGGGAGCACCACAGTAGAGGGTTCCAATGGAGGGTCCCTGAAAACAGGAAGGTGTGCTTCCAAAACAGGATGAATACAGAAAGAATTCACATTAAATGTACACAGTCTCCAGGAGGACACTGACCAACCCCTTGATTTAATCTGTTTTTAACCTGTTCCATTTTCTGTTACCCTAAATTTTTTATTTCTTAGGCATTATATATACCCCTATTTTCATCACATTGAAATATTTTAAAAATATTTTGATTTTTATTATTTTTCAATACTCTGCTTCAACTTGCTCTTCTATTATGCATTATACAATGTCTTCAAACCTTTATTTCCCCCATCTTTAAAATTCTTTGTCTCTCTCTCTCTTTTTTCTCTTTTCTAAGTTGTATTAGTATATAGACATAAGGTAGAGAAACTCTTTTAGGACCACAGTAGATAACTGATTCTCCATAAACCACTGTGCCAGAGAGGTAGGAGCAAGATGAAGAGGCAGAGAAAGCATTCCCAATTAAAAGAACAAGAGAAATCCCTGAAAGAATGATCAGTGAAATAGACAACAATATAGTACTAGATCAAGATTTCAAAAGAGGAGAAATCAAAATACTGAAGGAAATAACAGCTAGTGTTTAGAGAAATAAAATATGTCAAGAATGAAATGGAAGCTATAAAGAAGAGCCGAGTAGAATAGGTAAACACGTTCACTGAGTAGAGTTATGATCTAAAGGCGTCACAAAGGTGACTAGATAATGCAGAGGAATTAATTAGTGACTTAGAAGACAGTACAATAGAAAGCACCCAATCAGAAGAGCTACAAGGGAAACAATGAGAAACAAATGAAAACAGCATAAGAGACCTATGGGATAATAGAAAGCATGACAATCTTGGCTTGATAAAAGTTCCAGAAGGGGAGGAAATATCAAAGGGGATTGCAAAGGTGTTTGAAGAAATCATGACTGAGAACTTCCCAAACTTAAAGAAGGAATCAGATATCCAAGTACAGGAAGCTCAGAGTGTCCCAAACAGGAAGAACCCAAATACACCCACAACAAGACATATAATTAAGATGGCCAGAGTCAAGGATAAAGAAATAATCCTAAAGGCAGCAAGAGATTAGCAAAGAGTGAATTACAAGGGATTACTCAGAAGGCTCCCAGCTGATTTCACTACAGAAATACTACAGGACATAAAGAAATGGCAAGATATATTCAGAGTCTTGAATGAAAAAAATGATATACCCTAGGATAATTTAACCAGTAAGGCTATACTTTATGGTAGAAAGAGACATAAAGGATTTCACAGACAGGAAAAAGCTACAAGAGTTTAGCAACACTAGACCCATGCTAAAATATATATTGAAAGGTCTACTCTAAAAAGAAAAGCAGCGGGATGCTACAGAAATGTGAATCTCACAGCTGGAAAGGTGATAACTCATCAATTATAAATAAAATAAACCCAAAATTTTAAAACAAGACATACAAATCATTGACAATGGGACAGGGGGCAGGAAAATAGAGAATCTTTTTTTGTCTTTCATTTTAAAATTTTTTGTTCTTGGTAGGATGGGTTTGAGATCTTGTTGCTATCAGTTTAATAAAAGCAGTTATAATAATGGTCTAAAAGACTTATATGAAAGGGAAACAACAAGACAAAAACTTATCAGGGTGTCAAAAAAACTAAATAAATTTCATGATAATTCAAAGGAAAATGACCAAACCATAAAAGGAAGATGAAATGAACAAAGAGGTAATATCGAATCAATCGCAAAGATAAGGTCAAATTGGCAATAAACACAAACCTATCATCGATTATTGTAAATGTTAATGCACTAAATGCTCCAGTCAAAAGTCATAGAGTGGCAGGCTGGATAATAAAACAACAACCTTCAATATGCTGCATACAAGAGACCCAATTCAGGGAGAAGGACAAATATAGATTGAGAGAGAAAGGATGGAAAATGTATTCATACAAATAGAAAAGCCAAAAAGGCAGGTGTTGCATTACGGATTTCTGACAAAAGAGTCTTTAAAACAAAGACCATAAAGGAAAGTAAAGAAGGACATTTTATAATGATTGAAGGAATGATAAAAGTTGAGGATAGAACACTTTAATATATATAAAACAAATAGAGGAGAACCTAAATTCATAAAATGATTACTAACAGATACAAAGGGGTATAGTGATGGGAATCTAATCATATTTGGAGATTTCAACACAGCACTAACATAATAGGACAGAACATCGTGACAGAAAATAAATTAGGCAACAGAGAAATTAAATAATGCAATAGAAATATTACACTCGGTGGATATTTTCAAAGCATTTCACTGCCCACAATTTTGTGTATACATTCTTTCCAAGTGCACATGGGACATTTATCAGGTTTCATGATATAGTTGGGCACAAAAGAAACCTCAGCAATTTTAAGAATATAGAAATTACCTCAAGCATCTTTACTGACCACAGTACCATGAAGCTACAAATCAACAACAGAGAAACAATGGAGAACAAAAGGAAATCATGGAGATTAAACAATATGTTAATAAAACCCAGTGGGTCAATGAAGAAATCAGTGCTGAAATGAAAAAGTACCTTGAGACAAAAGAAAATGAAAGCAAAACCACACAAAATTTATTGGACACATCAAAAGCAGTGCTGACAGTGTAGTTAATAGTGATAAAGGCCTTCCTCAAAAAAAGAAGAAGAATCACAAATAAATAATTTAACCCATCAGGAGAATGAACTAGTAAAAGAAGAACAAAAACCCCAAATGGCAGCAGAAAGAACGAAATCATAAATATTGGGGAGGAAATAAATATAATAGAGTTTGAAAAAACCATAGGAAAAGAATCACCAATCCAAAAGCTGGTTTTTTAAAAAAGTAAGTAAAACCGAAAATCCTCTGGCCAAACTCAAAAACAATAAAAGAGAGAGAGCACAAATTAGCAAAATAAGATAGGAGAATGGAGAAATTACAACAAATAAAATAGAATACAGAATATCATGCAAGAATATTATCAAAAGTTTATCGACCCAAACTGGATAACCTAGAGGAGATGGACAAGTTTCTGGGATCATACTGTCCACCAAGAATGAATCAAGAAGAAACTGACCCCTTGAACAAGGAGAGCACTAGAAATGAAATAAAAATTGCAATATAAAACCTCCCTACAAATAACAGTCCAGGACCGGACGGATTCAATGAGGAATTCAACCAAACATACAAAGAAGTATTCATACCAGTGTTTCTCACACTCTTCCAGAAGATTGAAAAGGAAGGAATACTCCGAAATTCATTCTATGAAACCACAATCACCCTGAGTCCACAACCAGGCAAAGACAATACCAAACAAGAGAATTATAGGCCAATATCACTGATGATCACAGACGCCAAAATCCTCACCAAAATAGTAGCAAATAGAATCCAAACACAGAAAAAAGATTATAAATCACGACAAAGTGGGGATCATGGCACGGACACAGGGGTGGTTCAACATATGCAAGTCAAACAATGTAATACAGCACATCAACAAGAGAAAGGCCCAAAACCACATGATCATCTCAATAGATGCAGGAAAATCATTTGATAAAATTCAACACAGACTTATGATAAAAAATCTCACCAAAGTGGGCATAGCGGGAACATATCTCAGCATCATGAAAGCTATAGATAACAAACCTACAGCTAGCATAGTTCTCAAAGGTGAGAAAGATAAAACCTTCCCACTAAAATCTGGGACAAGGCAAGGATGCACACTATCACCACTCCAACTCAAGGTAGTCTTTGAAGTCCTAGCCACAGCAATCAAACAAGAGAGAGAAATAAAAGGGATGCAAATTGGAAAGGAAGAGGTAAAAGTCTAACTATATGCAGAAAATATGTTAGTATATATAGAAAACCCTACAAGATCCAGACAAAAACTACTAAATCTCATCAAAGTATTCAGCAAAGTAGCAGGTTACAAGATTAATGTTCGAAAATCAGCGGCATTTCTTTACACTATCTATTGAGATAGTACTATGGAGCTACAGTGAAAATTACAGCAGTGTATCGGTGGGAAAACATACATATAGGCCAATGGAGCAGAATAGAGAGCCCAGAAATGAACCCACAAACTTTTGGTTAATTAATCATCGTCAAAGTTGGCAAGAAAATACAATGAACTTGAGACAGACACTCAGAAAATTGTGTTTGGAAAACTAGACAGCTGCATGTAAATCAATGAAGCAGAACACTCCCAATGAAGCTAGAACAACATACACAAAAATATAATCAGAATGGATCAAAGAATTAAACATAAGTCAAGATAAAATAAACCTTGAAGAAAACATATGCAAAATGTTATCTGACATAAGTCTCGAAAATTTTCTCATAGAAAAAATAAAAGCAAGAAATAACAAATGAGACCTAATGGGACTTACAAGCTTCTGCACAGTAAAGAAACTGGAAATAAAACAAAAAGACAACCTACGGAATGGGAAAAATTTTGCATATGAAAACGACAAACGCTTGATCTTCAGAGTGTATAAGCAGTTCATCCAAATGAATAAGAAGAAATAAGCAACCCAATCCAAAAATGGGCAGAAAAACGAAAAAAGCGATTCTCCAAGGAAGACATACAAATGATCAAAAGGCACATCAGAAAATGCTCAATATCACTGATTATCAGAGAAATGCAAATCAAATCTACAGTGAGGTATCACCTCACACCAGTCAGAATGGCCATCATTTAAAAATTCACAAATGAAAAATGATGGAGAGGCTGTGGAGAAAAGAAAACCGTCCTTCACTGCAGGTGGCAATGCAGTTTGGTGCAGCCACTGTGGAAAACAGGATGGAGATTCCTCAAATGCCTAGGAATAGACTTACCTTATGACCCAGGAATCCCGCTCCTGGGCATAAATCCAGAAGGAACCCTACTTCAGGATGACACCTGCACCCAATGTTCATAGCCAGCGCTATTTACAAGAGCCAAGACATGGAAACAGCCTAAATGTCCATAGATAGTTGACTGGATAAAGATGAGGTGGTATATTTATACAATGTAATACTAGTCAGCCATATAAACTGACAACATAATGCCATTTTCACCAACATGAATGCTCCTGGACAAAATCAGTCTAAGTGAAGTAAGCAAGAAAGAGAAAGAAAAATACCATTTGAGATGGCTTATCAGATGAATCTTAAAACAAAACAAAACAAAACAAAACAAAGAGAGCACAAATGCACGAATACAAAAAAGAAATAAACTCTCAGACATAGAATACAAAGTTTTGGTTGCCATGGGGACGGTGGATAGGAAGAGATAGACTGGGAGGACAAAATTGTAGAATAGATAAACAGGATTCTACTGTATAGCATAGGGAAATGTATAAAATATCTTATGGCAGCTCAAAGATGAAAAAATGGGACAACAAATGTATATATATTCATTGTAACTGAAAAACTGTGCTCTACACTAAATGGAGACAACTTTGTAAAATGAATGTAAATAAATAAAAAAAGTTAAAAATAGAAAAAACATTATCCTGAATATTACAGGTGTAAATATAAATTATAGAGAAAAAAAACTATGCTAAAGAGAAATAAAACCAAAGGTTTTGTTTTCTGTTTTCTCTTTGAGATAAGCAATTCAAAAACACTCTAGCCAGGTGCATCATGAAGAAAAGGTAGATGCTCTTAAGAAATAAATTAAGAAATAAAAGAAGAGAAATAACAATTGTCACCTCACATATACAATAAAGAGCTCATTTTGTCAACACTTACATGCCAATACCTGGACAAATTAGAAGAAATAGAGAAATGTCTAGAAAGAGACATAGATAAGGAGAAGCAAATAATTTGAACAAACTGTTTACTAGAAGAAAGATAGAATCAGCATTTAAAAATATTGCTGAATAGAAGTGCAGATTTGAACAGCTCCGTGGATAACTACAAAAATACAAAGTAGAACTTATACACTTCAAACTATTCAAACATAGTGAAGATGTGCGAAACTCCCAAATTAATTCCATGAATCTTTCATCACCCTGATAGCAAAACCAACAAAAATAAGTGCAAAGGGAATTTCAAGCCATTATATTTGATAGATTTACATGGAAAAATTCTACAAAATATTATTAGCAAACTAAATCCAGCAATACATAAAATGAATCATACAACATGTTCAACTTGGTTTCATTGCAGGGTCACAAGAGAGGTTCAACATACACAAATCAATTAGTTTGATACACCACATTAACAAAAGGAAAAGAGAAAACGATATGGTCATCTCAATAAATCCATAAAAAGCATTTCATAAAATTCAACATTTATTCATTAAAACAGCAACAACAGCAAAAACAACAACAAAAACAACAGCAACAACAACAATAGAAAACTCTTACCAAAGTAGGATTCAGGAAATATATCTCAACTTAACTAAAGTCATTAATTACAGACCCACAGAAAACATATATGCAAAAGTGAAAAACTGAAAGCCAAATTAAGGAATAAGACAAGGATGCCCACTCTCACCATTTCTATTAAACACAGTGTGATAAGTTCTAGCAACAGCAATCGGACAAGAAAAAATGTTATTCAAGTCGGATTGAATGAAGTAAAACTGTTTTTATTTTAGATGACATGATAATCTATATAGTGATCCATAAATATTCTCCAAACCAAAACAACTAAAACTAATAAAGATATTTATCAAAGTACATTATTCATGATTAATATACAAAAAATCTCATTTTTTACACAATAGATTATTACAAAATTTTAAAAGGTCCATATGAAATCAGATCAAAAATTAATAACCTATGAAAAAACCTACATAATAAAATGAATAGGACACTGATAAAGAAATTTGAAGATGATGTAAAAAAATTGAAAGTAATCTCAAGGTCCTAGTTTAGAGAAATAGATATTGTTAAAATATACATACTACAAAAGATGTCTACAGATATAAATTGATTCAGATCAAACTACATGATATTTTCCAAAGAACTGAAAACAGTCCTATGATTTGCATGGAACTGCAAAAGAACAAGAACTGCAAAAGAAACAATGAGGAAAATGAACAAAGTTGGAATCATAACCCATAACCCTCCCAGATCACAGAATATATTACAAAAATACTGTAATCAAAACAGCACAATGCTGAAAAACAACCAAACAACTATATCACTGGAATGGAACACAGAGGCAGAAATAAAACATCACACCTATGGTTAAATAAACGATGACAAAGGAAACAAAAATATACAATGCCTTAAAGATATTCTTCAGCAAGTGATGTTGAGAAAGCTAGACAGCTACATGTAAATCAACGAAATTAGAACACTTCCTCACACTGAGCAAAAATAAACTCAAAATGATTTAAATATCTGTATCTAATACATGACACAATAAAACTCCAGGAAAATAACATAAGCAAAACAAGACATAAATTGTAGCAAAATTTTCTTATGTCATCATCCCAAGCTGAAAACAAAAAAACAAAATAAACAAAAAGGTCCTAATAAATTTAAAAGCTTCTACACAGCAAAATAAACAAAATGAAAAGATGGACTTCCAAATGGGAGAAAACATTAGGAAACAATGCAATCAATAAGAGGCTAATTTCTAAAGTACACACATTGTTCATGAAACTCCATTTCAAAAATCTACAAACTACTCAGACAGAAAATGAGCAGAAGGCAATTCTCTAAAGAAGACACACAGATGACAAACAGGAAAAGAAACACATGCGCACATTGCTAATCATTATACAAAGACAAGACAAAACCAATAATGTTTTTCCTCACACTATTGAAAAGGGCTGTCATTCAAATGTTTACAAATAATAAAGAATGTTGTGGTTGTGGAGAAAATGGAACACTCCAACGCTGTTGGTGGGAATGAAAATTGGTGAAACCAATTTGGAAACAGTATGGAAGTTCCTTTAATAATAAAAATAGACCAATTATATGACACAGCAATCCCACTCCTGGGCATATAAAACATAAAACCTGAAAACAAAGAATCCTAGATTAAAAAATAAGAAGTACTCTCTGACATTGGACTTAATATGATTCTACATATGTTTCCTCTGGCAAGGTAAGCAGAAACAAAACTAACAAAATACGATTGTATCACTCTAAACAGATTTACACTGCAGAAGAAATGATCAATAAAATGAAAAGTCAACAAACACAATGGGAGAATATATTTGCAAGTTATATTTTCCAGTCTAGAGTTAATATCCAAAATATATGGCAAACTCTTACCCCAAAACAACAACAATAAAGACCAAAGAATTGAATTAAAAAAATGTCCATAGGAACTTAATAGATAGATCTGAATCAATTTTCTGTAGAAAACATACAGTTGGCTAAATGACACAAGAAAGTATGTTCAGAGTTATAAATTATTAGGAAAGTCATAAACCAAAAATGTGACAAGACCTCACACTTGTCAGAAGGCTCTCATCAAAAAGAAGACAAATATATATTGGTGAGATTGTGGAGAAAAGGGAATACCATGGACACTGTTGATAGGAATGCAATGTATTGATTATTTTGCATATATACATCAAATTTTCTTCATCCATTTTTCTGTCAAGGGATGTTGTGTTTGTAGGACCCTGTTTGAAGGCTCTAGAGAATAAGCCCATGGGCTGAACTGATAAAAAACCTGTGAGGAATGTCACATATCCAGGCTGGAGAAGAAATGCTCATTGTATCCAGTATGGATGGCTGGATAGCCTATGCTGGGTAAGATCCTCAAAGGAGGACAACCTAAGACATGCACAGACGGCTGGATTAGAGATGGCCTACTTAATGAAATTCTGTGATGAACTTTAAAACAATCCTTGATCATTTAACATCCTGCACTTACTGCATGAGCATGGGGACATAGCTTAATATTGTTAACATTGTCATAACTTTGATGATATGTGAGGCATTGTGCATGTCCTATATAAACCCTTCATCTAAGAATCAGTAAACAGAGAACTGCTTCACTTCTCTCCACACAGTTTTTGTGTGTATATGATTTCATGACACTGACAGGTTTAATTTAACTTGTTGGGAGTATCTTAAATGTATGTTGCATTATATACAATGCACTTTCTGCATTTATTGTGATGATTATGTGAGTTTAATTTCTCATTCTATTAGTGTGCCATGTAACCTTTATTGATTTGAATATTTTGAAGTATCCTTAAACCCAGGGATAAATCCCTTTACTCACTTATGTGTATTATACATTAAATGTGTTGTTGAATTCAATTTGCTTGTGTTTTGTTCAGAATTTTGACACATACTTTCATCAGGGATAATATTGTATATTTTGCATATAATGTCCTTTCTATCATTGTTATGCATATAAAGCTGGCATCATAAAACAACTTTGGGATCTTTCACCCCCTTTAAATTCTTGGAAGATTTGGGGACGAATTGGTGAAAAAATGTCTTCAAAATTATGACAGAATTCACCAGTAAAGCCGTCTTTTAAATTTTTCTGGTTTGGGAAGTTTGGATTATTGATTTACTCATGCACACTTTTGCTCTGTTTAACTTTCTTATTTCTTCTTGATTCAGTATTGGAAGACATATGTAACTGGGAATTTGTCTTTTGTTCTAAGTCATTCAAATCATTGTCTAGTGGTAATTTCTTCTGATGCTTTACATCTCTACAACATCAGTGGTAATATCTTATCTTATATTTCAAATTTTATTTGAGTCTTTTTTTTCTTAGCCAACCTAAACGTTTGTCCACACTATGTTTAAAAGAAACAGGGTTAGGTATATTATTTTTTATATTTTCAATTGTTTCACTTGTTATTTGCCTTACTCTCATTCAATTTTCTTCTTTATTCTTTCTTTTTCCTCCTAGATTTTGAGGTGAAAAGTTAAGTAGTGTGAACCTTTGTATTTCATTTATTACTAAATATTATTTATTTAGATATTATTTATTTATTTATTTATTTTCATATTTATTCATTTATTTTTCATTGAAATACTGCAATTTATGATGTGTCAATCTGTGCTGTATAGCACAGTGTTCCCGTGCATATATACATTTGTGTACCTATTAAAGGTTACTTCACGTTATTTAATTTACTGCCCTGTGTCATACAAAAGAAATTTTGAAAAAATCTATTTTTATATATAGTGGATAACATTTATAAATCTAAAGCTCCCAAATATATCCTCTCACAGCCCCTTTCCTCAGTAATCATAAAACTGTTTAGTAGTTCTGCGAGTGTGCTTAAGTTTTGTAGATGAAATCATTGTGTTCTCATCCAAATTTTTTTTTTAAGATTCCACATATATCATGCCATGTATTATTTTTCTTTCTCTTTCTGGCTTACTTCAATTTGAATGACACTTTTTTGCACAACCATTTTGCTGCAAATGTCATTGTTTTATCATTTTTTATTGCAGAATATTATTCCATCGTGTAAATATGGCATAACTTCTGAATTATGTCATCTGTTGTTGGACAATTAGGTTGCTTCCATGTCATGGCTGTTGTATATAGCACTGCTCAGAATATTGGGGTGCAGCTGTCTTTTTGAATTAGACTTCTCTTTGACATATACCCACAAGTGGGATTGCTGGATCATATGTTAAGTCCATTTTTATTCTTTTGCAGAATCCCCATCCTGTATTCCACAATGACTACACCAATCTACATTCCTTCCATCATTGTGGGAGGGTTCAATTTCTTCACAACTTCCCCAGCATTTATTGTTTGTGGATATTTGAATGATTGACTTTGTGACTACTGTGAGCTGATACTTCATTATAGGTTTAAATTGCCCTTCTCTGATAATGATAGTGAGCAATTTTTTTTCATAAATCTGTGTGGCATTTGTATGTCTCTATAGGAGAATTGCTTGTTTAGGGCTCCTGCCCATTTTCAGATTGGGTTTCTTGATTTTTTTATTATTATTAATGTGTATGATGTCTTTATATTTTGGAAATTAAGACTTTGTCAGTTGCATCACTTCTAAATATTTTTGTTAATCCTGTAGGTTGTCATTCTGCTTTGTTTATGATCCCCTTTACTGTGCAAATGCTTATAAGTTTAATTAGGTCCCATTTATTAATTTTACTCTTATATCCATTATCTGGGTATGCTGTTCTAGAAGATCATTGCTGAGATTTTTCTCTGAGTGTTTTGCCTATGTTTTCTTCCAAGAGATTTACTGTGTCTTGCCTTATATTTAAGTCTTCAAGCCATTTTGAGTTTTTCCTTGTGTATGGAGTGAAGGAGTGTTCTAACTCCACTGCTCTGTATGCTGCTATCCAGTTTTCCCAACAGCATTTGGTGAAGAGATGGTCATTTTTCTGTCATATTCCTGGCTACTCTGTCAAAGATTAATTCAACATAGGCCTGTAGTTTTATTCCTAGGCCCTCTATTCTGTTCCATTGGTCCATATGCCTGTTTCTGTACAAAAATATTGTCATTTTGATTATTGTAGCTCTGCAATAGTGTATGGATACCTGGTGGTTTATTCCTCCAGCCTCTTTCTTTTTTTTGAATATTTCTTTGGAAATTATGGATCTTTTATGACTCTGTGTAAATCTTAGGATCATTTGGTTCACTCCTAAAAAGAAATGTTTTGCATAATTTTATAGGAATTCACATTAAGTCTGTGGATTGCTTGGGCAATGTGGCCATTTTAACAATTTTTTTTCTTCCATTACATGTGCATTGGATATCTCTTCAATTCTTCAAATCTTTTTTGATTTCCTCAATCCATATTTTCTAGCTGTTCATGTATAAAATATTCACCTCCTTTGTCAGATATATTCTTAATCATTTAATAGTTTTGGGTGCAGTTATAAAAGCGGTTGTTTCTATACTTTGTTTTCCTGTTGATTCAATGTTAATGTAAAGAAATTCAATTTGTTTTTGTACATTACTCTGGATACCTTGCCCATTTCCTTTTTTTGCTTAAGTATGTTTCTGTGAAGCTATTACAGTTTTCTCTATATACTGTCATGTCTGCATATCGTGGTAATTTTACCACTTCTTTTCCAGTCTGAATCCTTTTATGTCTTTTTCTTGCCTGATCACTGTGGCTAGGACTTCCGAGACTACATTGAATTGAATTTGTGAGAATGGGCAACCTTATCTTGTCTCAGGTTTTGTGGGAAGGATTTCAGTTTTTCACCATTGAGTATTTTGCTGGCTATATGTTGGTCATAGTTAGCTTTCATTATGTTGAGATATGATCACTCTTGCCCACTGTGATAAGAACTTTTATTGCAAATAGGTGTTAAATATTATCAAACGCTTTTTCTGTATCTACTCAGATGATCATGTGTTTTTTTTTTGTCCTCTCTTTTGTTGGTATGGTGTATCACAATTGATTGATTGGTTTGCATATGTTCAATCATCCTTGTGTTCCTGGTATGAACCTATCTTGAACATGGTGTATAATCTTTTTCTACATGATGTTGGCTTCTGTTTGTTAATAATTTCTTAAAGACATTTACATCTTTGTTTATCAATGTTATTGGCCTTTTGTTGTCTTTTGGGATAGTGTCTTTGTCTGGTTTTGGTATCAGGTTGATGTTGGCCTTATGGTGTGAGATTGGGAGTACTTTCTCCATATCAAGATTTTGGAAATGTTTGAGGAGGAGTGGTATAGATTTTTCTTTGAATGTTTGGTCAAATTCCCCAGTGAAGTTATTTGGGTCTGAATTTTTGTTTGCAGAGACTTTTTATTTTATTGATAATTCTATTCCTTTTCTGATGATCTGTCTGTTCAAATGGTCAATTTCTTCTTAATGCAAAAATGGTGGGCTGAATGTTTCCAGAAACTTCTGCATTTCTTCCTGGTTTTCCAGTTTGTTTCTATAGAGTTGCTCATTGTATTCCCTTATGATATTTTGCAAATTTGTTGTACTCTTTGTAGTTTCTCCATTGACATTTCTTATGTTATTTGTGTTCTCTCTCTATTCTGGTTGATGAATCTGTCCAGACTTTTATCAATTTTGCTTACTATTTCAAAAAATGTTTGATTTTTTTCTGTTTTTTAAACTCTAATTCAAATCTTTCATCCTTGATCTTTATTATTTTCCTCTTTCTGCTGACTTTTGGTTTTGTTTGCTCTTCTTTTCATGATTAGTGTACATAGAACTTTAGATTACTTACCTGAAATTGCTCTTCTACTTTGAGGAGTGCCTTATCACTATGAACTTCCCTCATAAGCCTGCTTTATCTGTATTCAATAAACTTTGCATTGTGTTTTGTCATATTTCTCAAGATATTTTGTAATTTCTTATTTTCATCTTCAAATCCCCTATTTATTTTAGTACCATGTTGTTTAATCTACATGCTGTCATTTTTTCTTCCTGTTTTGCTGTGATTGAATTCTAGTTACATGTTATTATACTCAGAAAAAATGCTTGAAATAAATTTTATCTTCTTAAATTTGTTGAGGCTTCTTCTGTGCCTGAGTACATTATCTTTCCTAGAAAATGTTCCATGTGTACTGGAAAAGAATGTATATTCTGTTTTGGGGAGAAGTACTGTTTTGAAAATATCAACCAATTCCAATTTTATCATCGTATCTTTTAGTATCTTTGTTCCCTTATTAATTTTCTGACTGAAAGACCTCTCTAGTGATGGTAATGGGGAGTTATAGTCTCCTACTGTGATTGTGTTCCCGCTGATTTCTCCCTTTTTGTCTATTAGAATTTGCTTTACGTATTTAGATGCTCCTATTTTGAGTGCATATTTCTTAAATGGTATAATGCCCTCATTTTGTATTGCTCCTTTAATCATTATATCATATCCTTGTTTATCTTTATGGCTTTTCATGTAAAGTCTATTTTGTGTGAAGTCAGTAGTGCTAGTCCTGCTTTCTTGTCATATCATTGGCATGGAATATATTTTTCCATCTTCTGACTTTCAATTGATGTGTGTTCCTCTTACTAAAATTAGTCTCTTTTATGCTTCATAATGTAGGGTCTTGTTATAATATCCCATCTGACAATATATATCTTTTGATTGAAGCGCTTAGTCTATTAACAAGTGTGATAAATATAGATAGACTGCTGTTTATTTCCATTTTGAACTTCATTTCCCAGTTGAATTTGTATTTCCTTTTTGTTCATTTCTTTTTCCTTCTGTGGCTTGATAAGTTTTCTTTTAATTATCTTCATTTCTTTTTTCTTTGTTAATTCATTGTAAGATTTAGACTTATGGTTATCCTGTTTTGTATGTATATTGACCCGTTACTATATCTGTTTATGTTTACTGACAGGAATACACACTTTAACCCCTCCTACAGAGAAAAGAAACAAGAAGAAAATACTCTGTATTGTCTTGTTTCACTCATTGATCCTTAAAAATTTTGATGTCCTGTTTTACAATATCATGTATATCCTATTGTATGTCATTGTAGCTATTGCCTTTCTAATTATGACTTTCTCCTTTCTATAGAATCCTGCTTTTTTTCTTTAGTGTAGATCTTTCATTATTTCTTTTTATGTTGCTAAATTCTTTTAGTATTTGCTTTTAGGAAAGTTATTTATCTCTCCTTCTATTCTAAAGGATAGACTTGCTTGATAAATTATCTAAGTTTAAAGTTTCCTTTCATTCAGGACTTTGAATATGTCTTGCCACTGCCTTCTGCCTGTTGTATTTGTGTAGGAAACATGTTTACAAATATAATGTATATAATTATATACATATGTAAATAATACCTAGAAATGAAGCTAACAAATAAGATGAAAACCTATACATTAAAAAATAGAAAACATTGATGAAAAAATTAAATCTAATAAAAAGAATTGAAATGATCTCTTATGTTAATGATGTGAAAATATATATTTGAAACAAATATACTACACAAAGCAATCTACATTTAATGTGACTCATGTCAGAATTCCCATGAGATTTTTTCATTAAGCAGAACAAATAATTTCAAAATTTATATGTAATCACAAAGATCATGACTTGCCAAAATAATCTTGAAAAAGAGTATTAAATCTAATAGTGTAAAATACTCTGATGTTAAATAGTCCTATAAAGCTTTAGTAATTTAAACAACATGATACTGGATAAAAAAGAGACACCAATCAATAGAAGAGAATAGAGCAACCAGAAATAATCCCTCACACCTATGATCAATTAACCCATGAAAAAGGAAGCAAGAGTATAAAATGAAGAAAAGACATTCTCCTCAATAAGACATTCTCCTCAATAAATAGTGCCGGGGAGATTGAACGTGTGAAAGACAGATTAGTGTATTTCCTCAAATTGTATACAATATATGAACACAGAATTACTTTTATTTATTTTGTTTACTTATATTTCTTGCACCTTTAATTTATAGATCTATGTTTATATATTTTATTTCACTTATCAATTTTATTCCTATTTTAATCTTTTTGGTATAAGTGTACACACAATTGTTTCCTAATTTCTCTTTCTGATAATTTGTTGTTAGTATATAAAAATGCAAGAAATATTTGTATATTGATTTTGTATTCTGCAAGTTTACTAAGTTTGTTGACTATTTCTAATACTCACTGGAGGAGTCTATGGAGTTTTCCATCTATTTATAATTATGTCATCTGTAAAAATTGTATTGCTTGTTTACAAGTTGGATGCCTTTTATAATTTTTCTTGACTAGTTTTTATAGCTAGGACTTCTAGTAGTGTAATTTAGAACTTGTGAGTATAAGCTACTTTTTCGTATTACTGGACCACAGGAAAACTTTCCTGTATGTTAACATTGAACGTGATTTTAGTGATGGGTTTTTCATATTTGGCTTTTTTATCTTTAGTTATATTCTATCTATAGATAATTTGTTAAGAATTTTCTGTATACAAAAGTTAAGATCAGTTCTGTCAATAATTATCCTACATTTTTTGAGATTGTTACATTTGAATTCTCTGTTTTTTGAGGGATGACATCACATTTATTAATTTGCATATGTCAAATAATATTTATGAATCAGGACTAAATCATACTTAACTATAGTTTATAATACTTATAATATGCGATGAATTCAGGTTGCTAATATTTATATAGAATTGAATATAACATTCTGATGGAAAAATTTACATTGTAGATTGAGTGTACATTTATTTATTTAAAAATTTTATCACTCATTTTGAATTTGGCTTATGTTTAATGGAATTTATTTCTAAGTAAAAAATATAACTTTTGGAAGAACTGGATTTACTACAGTTTTCTGATACAGCTCATAGCTATTATTTATAATTAGTGTACAAATTAGTTGCTTTAAAATGCAGTATTTTACTTACAATGACAACTGTTTCAAGACTGGGAAATATATTACTTCCTAAAATACATTACCTGGTCTTTTCCACCCCAACCCACATATAATGATATTTCTTTGTTTTTTGATTTTTGTTTGTTTACCCCTTAATGGAGTCACAGCTTATAGAACCCAGGAACTTGTGCCTAACTGTATTTATCAACATCATTTCAAAACACATAACAGAAGCCACAAGAGTATGGATTATAAAGATGACAAGAAAATTTATGCCTTCTAGGGACTGAAAAACCTCTGACAGAAAGAATGGCAAAAATAAACATTTGTAAGTGTACAGTAAGATATTCTATTGTTTAAAAGCAGAATATTAAAATACATTTGTTTTACTTAGAGCACTGAAGTACAATTTAAAACAAAAATTCCCCCCTTTGGGATTTCTTAAATTTGATTGAATATTTTAATCTAATTTTAATTCATAAATATTTACCATTCATTTATAAACATAACTAATAAACTGATATTTATTCTGCTGATGTTCTGAATATAGAGCTACATATTGTAAAGTACACAGATAAATAATTACTTCCATTCCCAAATCAAATTTTGTTTCACTTTTCCTACAAATGTTAATGAAATTGTTATAACTTTTCTGTAGAAGTTTTACACAAATTTCTCTTTAAATACCAAAACTTTAAAATTATTTTATTTATTTTGTGCATATTTATACTCTGTTCATCAATCTGGTATAAATTTGAGTACAAAAGGAAGGAGATTGCTTTTATTTCATAGACGACAAAATCAAATTATTTAAAAAGATTTTGTGGGGAAAATATTTGCACATCATACTATAAAAATTAACATCCTATATGTTTCATTTTACCTGGATGAGTGAGAAGGAAACACTGGCTAAAGTTTAACTTGTCTTGCTAGGAGAACTGTCATTTTGTGATGTCACAGCCACTCAGGTTTAGAACCATTTTGATGGCATAGCAGTTTAAATGTGCAAGCCTGCTTAAGCAGCATTTGAAGCTGTAGTGCTCAAAATCAAGCAGATTAGAAATGTAGCTGTAGAACAAGTTATTTGAAATAGAACATATATCTTCAGAAATTCAAGATGTGTCTCCTAAAGTTGGACCAACTCTTTCAGGAAATTCCGGTACATCTCTGTTGTGTGATCAAACATTTTCTGAGGACTTGGAGTTGAGGACTATGATTGATGACAATGCTTTTCAGACTTTGTCTGAAGAATCCTTGATAAAAACCCCGTTACACACATTGTGTCTCTGTACCAGATGAAGATAGTGATCTTCGTTCTGTGACATTTCCGAGAAAACTCTGGAAAATGGTTGGGAGTGACCAATTAAATCCATCTGGTGGAATGATAATGGAACTTCCACAGTGATTGATGAAGATGTCTTTAAGAATGAAGTTTTGGAAAGAAAGGCCCCTTTCAGAATATTTGAAACTGGAAGTATGAAAAGTTTAGTTAGACAGCTTAATCTATATGGGCTTAGTAAAGTGTGGCAGAATTTTCAAAGATCTGCTTGTCTAGCTGACTTTCTGGCAGAAGAAAAAGGAGTCTCTGTTTCAAGCATGGTATTCAGAAATTTTAACTACGACTTGGTAACTTATGTATCAAATTTAATTTGTACATCAATCTATGGTAATATAAATGTAAAGCTAGATTTTGAAAATTGTATAAAACTACAAGAGCTAAAATTTTTTATTTTTTCTAAAAATGATGACAGTCCCTTAACTATTCAAGATTATGAGAAACTATGCTAGCAACTTTGAATCCTATCAGAAATATAAATAAAGGTATTAAAGCTGCTTTTCAAAAGTGGCATTCACCATTACTGCAAATGCTAACTTCTTAAATTTGATGACTATACTATTTAAGTGAGTATTTTCCAAATAAGGAACTTCAAATTATCGTCAGCAATGTTTATATTTTGATGATATTATCTTTGCATAGTAAACATCACATCTTAGGTTTTATATGATAGGCTACTTGTAGTCTTGTATTTTGGTTTAAAATTTTGCTGAAATCTTTCTCCTTTGGTTGTAGCTGCAGTTCTACCATATTCCAAATTTTAAACAAGTGTTTCCCTAGCTTTTAGTGAGAATAAAAAGAAGAGTTGGGATTAAAAATTCCCCTCTTGTATATTCATTGGCTCAAGATTTCAAAAAGAAGCACTTTAAAGGAGGGGGTAATATTGGTAAACATAATTCTGATTTTGTGGATTACACTATTGGAGAAAGTGCATTTTTACCTTCTCCAAATTTAAACATGCCACTAATAAGAAAGCCCTCTACTAGCCACATAATTTTTGATACAAATATCCCGGTCAGAGTTGGTTTTTCTCCTTCATCATCAGTGTCAGTTAGACCACCAGAACAAATTGCAGTGGATCAACATGATATTTTAAATCAGCTGACCACTGCCCGCGGGCGCTCTCAAAACAGCTACACTGAAGCAAATGGCCGTTCTGTGAACTTCATTACAACTACTACATCTACTTCTCAGTACAGCATCTTGTCTCCCATACACAGCAATTATTTTGGACTAATTTTGGAGCCTTCTGCTTTTCCAAATAGATACCACAACATATCTGCCAATGAAGGTCATTTTTCTAAACTTCAACCTGGGAACAACCCATGGTTTCCAGTGCTAGTGATAGCTGATACTTCAGCTAACTCCCTTTCAAGGCCAACTCATCAGCCATTTTCAGTTTATGAACGTCATCTTAATTAAAACTGATCTACCAGAGGACTACCAGATTATGCTGGATAACAAAGATTAAAATTGATGTTGGCAAATGTCGACAAATATCTGCAATTTTCTTATTTGAACAATAAACATAGATGTGTACATTTATTATCCTTATTTTATTTTAAAGATAGTAAAGGGTTTAACGGGAGACTAAGTTAATATTTAAAGAAAAAAAGAGATATTTGATTGACTTGATCAATTGATGGAATAATATGGGACTAAATTTAAATAATTTCTGTAAGGAAGAAGAGAAAATGGAAGAATTTGGAAAAAGACTAAAACATGGAGAGAGGGAAAAGTACTTAGTGGTTTCTGATTCATCCTGGAAAGTATTAAAATTGTTAAGTTTTGATATGTTGGAACAGGATATACATGCAGGAACCGTCCCAGGGTTCATGGTCTGAATTACTTCATCCCTGGTATCATAAAAGTCACATGATGTAGTCTCAGATGGCCCATTCTGTATGTGGTAGAATTTATAAAGTAATTTTTTCTATGGTCTTCTTTGTGCTGTTTTAAAAGCATTCCAATTGGTGCTTTCTTTTCCTTCTCTCATGAGTCTACACTATATTTTCAAGTGAATATTTTATGTTACTTTATGTTCCAGCCAAAGACAAGCTTACATCCTCAGTTTGGCACTTAATGTCTTTCCAAATCTAAGCCCACAAACTCAACATAGTTTAGTCATTCCTTTATAGAACTGGCATCTGACTAGTTTGGCATATTTTTATGTTTCACTGTTTCTGGAGATACATCCAGGTAAATGCTTATCAACCATATTAAATCCAACCTCACAACTTTTACTCCAGCTCATCCTTGGACTTAGGATGTCCTCCTTTTACCTATTTAGATTTTCCCAGTGTCAGTTCAGAAACCACCTCCTCCAGATGTTTTATGTCAATCCCCCTTTCTTTGTCTAAATTGGATACCAGCACAGTAAGCACAGTACATGCCACAGGATGCATTTTAGTATTTAGTGAATGAAAAATACATGTTGACTTTAAGCAAAATTTACTTTCCTGAAACAACAAAACTCTCATGGTTTTCAAACTGTTTCATTATGGTCTTTACTCTTCACCACAAACTAGCTCTTTTCGTAGCCCAAGGGCTAGTCACTCAAAACAGTAAGTGGAGGTAGGTACAGGAGACAAAGTATTGTTTTCTTCTTAATTCATGCCTCCAGAGGCATAAAGCATTCCATTCTCATTTGCTGGATTTTTTCCTGTCTCTTCATCACCCACCCACCTCAAAATGGCTGATTCTCTTCCCCATACCAATAACTATACTGCTTTCTAATTAATTGACTTCCTGAAGAGACAGTGCCATCGCAAACCTTTAATGTAGGTTTATACACCGCACATAACTTGTGCCCATTCTAACCTTCACACAGGAAGTATCTCAGTGGTACTAGCCCCTTGGTTGGGGTGGTAGTATTCAGTGACTAATTTGCAATCTAATCTGTGTGGACTAAAAAGAGGTGAGGGTGGTAGAATTAAAAATTTGTCCAAATGCAAGAATACCAAATTTCTACAGATATTAGAAAATATAAAATATTCATGTAAGACTTTGTCTATTTCCCATTAATTTAAAATAAAAGGTGAAGCATTTTCAGATTGTGAAATGCCCTGAAATGCTGCAAAATTGTAGGCAACGTCAGGGAGCCTAAGGTTTCTACTCACAATCATGCAGCCAGTGTCAGCTGATAAGACTGGAATGGCAACATTGAGTCCTGAAAATGTGTCACCAGTTGTGAAGAAAGACTTTGATAATCTGGAGAATGGGCAAATGGGCCTGGGTAAGCTCTAGCAACATCCCACCAATATGACCTTTACCAAGAGAAGAAAAGAACCCACTTGCAGCAGGAGATCTATGTCTGGAGAGCAGCAGTTTTTCCAATAACAGGAACATCAAGCTTTAAAGTTTGTCAGCTTTAATCTGATGGTGGCTATGTTGTTGCTTATATTATCAGACTGGGGTTCAGATGGGCTGGTTCAGCAGCTAGTTTCCAGCTCTGTTATCAAACTGTGGGTCTTACCGTGATCATCATAATTAGGTTCTACACTGATAAGTCAAAAGCTACAGTTTACTTTCAAAATTAGAAATCCTAAAGTAGAATATTGTTTGTTTGTCCATCTGTAGTTTTCTACGTGGGAAAACTAGACTATTGTCAAAAGTACAAATGTTGGTTGGTGCTTTGAAAACTATTCTCTGAGCTCTGCCCACTGAATTCTTCCCACTAAATACTGCAAATTTGTGTACCACTGTGTGTGTGTGATGATGGATTTTTAAGCAGTAACTAAGTTTGTCTTAGTTGAGTCATCAGTGAAGTATTCCTCTGCATCTTGCAGAATCTCTGTGAATTAAGAGTTTCATTGAGCCACCAGATTTTCTTCTGATCAGGGAGAGGTAGATTATATTTCTCCCAGTATAGTAATTGTTACCTGTTCATTGAATCCCGATTTGATGCTAATTCCAAGCCACTCAATCCTTGAATTGGACTGAGGCATATAAATTCTCCAATCCCCAGAGCCCAGCACAGGATTGTGTCTTTTTTTAATTTAAAATTATGTCCAAGTTTATTTTTCTTTTAATTCTCATTGTTAACACAACTTATTTTGGCTTTGAACACCCATTGACTAATTTATAGTGACTGAACCGCTGATGTTTTCCTGTTCAACTACAAATAGCAATAACCTTACTTTCGTTGGACTACCTGGAATACAGTAAGCATAGTCATCATTTTGAAAGCAGTCCTCAGCCCTAATTATGCAGAACTTTTACAGTTCTTTGCCAGCACTTGAGTGAGGATGTTTCTTGTGGATCTCAGGGATTATTCTCACATCCCCTAATGCAACCATTAGAAAACACCATATTGTTATCCAAAATCAAGTCTTTGTCATTATTGCATTCCAATGCAAAACAGTTAAGAAATGTAGGAGTTCTGAGATTTTACCATGCTGAGATTTTTAGCATCCTAGCATGTTCCTTTCTTACTGATGCTGTTGGTGAGATGAGACCTTTGGTCAGAGACAGTGAACTTTATCACTCACAGCAAAAGCAGCCATGGTTAATTTTGTATACTTTCCCTAATCTCAGATGAATACACAGAGTGAAATTTTGATGCCTACAGAATCAGTGGGCTGTTATCATGAAGAAATTTTAAGTCATGGTAAAACACTGTATTAGTATCTTTATGTATAATTTATTAGAATCATGTATTTATTAGTTTCTTTAGGATAAGTCTATCATAACTCAAGATTACTTGCTGCAAAAACAATCATGAGAAATGACATGGGAAACAATGATCATTGTCTTTCCATTTTTCCTTCTGCTTTTATTGAGATATAATTGACATAACACATTGTGTAATTTTAGGTGCACAGGGTAGATATTTGATTTACATGTATCAAGATGTAAATATTATTGCAACTTTAGGGAGATTTCATTATCTCATTTAGAAACAATATTAAAGAAATACAATTTGGCTTTTGGTTGTGATGAGAAAAATTAAGGTCTACCCTCTTAACAACATTCATATATAACATAAAGCAGTATTAATTGTATTTATCATGTTAATATGTAGCATCACTTGAACACGTTTATTTAACGGCTGGAGATTTGTATCTTTCGAATGTATTAATCTAATTCTCCTTTCCCAACCCCTGCCTCTGTTAACAACAAATCTGTTTTTTTCTATGTTTGTTTGTTTTTGAAGTGTACTTTATTGTATAACACTGTGTTAGTTTCTCTTACATAACATAATGTTTGCAAATTTTAATACACATCAAACTAATCACAAGAATAAATCTTGTTATGATATGTTGCTATTTAAAGATATTTCATAATTATTCACTATTCCCCATACAGTACATTTCTTGTCCCTGCCTCATTTAATTTGCAAACTGGAAAATATTCTCTGTTAATTTTCCTGAACTCTTTCTTTTTCTTCACCACATTTCCCTCCTTCTTCTGAAAAACCTGTTTCTTTCTATATCTATAACTACTTTTCTGTTTTCTTATGTTAATTTGTTTTAAATTCCAAATATGAGTAAAATCATTTAGCATATGTCATTAACTGTCTGATTTATTTCACTTAGAATTTTACCCTCTTAGTCTACCCATTTCTTGCAAAAGACAAGAACTTATACTTTTTAGAGCTAAGTAATAACCCATTGAAATTTTATGTGTGTGTGCATATATATTTATAGTGTACATATATATATTTAGTGTTTGTGCATATATATACATATATAGAAAAATTTTTAGTTAATAGTTGATTAGATATATATACTATAAATAGACATTTTCTTTAGCCATAATTTATTGATGAGCAATTAATTTGCTTCTATATCCTGGGTATTGTAAATAATGCTGCAGTGAATATAGGGTTGAATTTATCTTTTCTGATTAGAGTTTTTATTCTGTTGGAATAAGTAACCAGATATGAAAATTTTGGATCATATTTCATTTTTAATTTATAGATAAAAGTCCAGAATGTTTTCCACAGTGGCAGTACAAATTTACATTCACTCCAGCAGTGAATCAGGATTCTTTTTCTTAGATCCTCACCAATATTTATATTTGTTAACTTTTTGATCATTGTCATTCTGAGAGGAGTGAAGTAAAATCTCATTGTGTTTTGGACTTGCATTTTTCTGATGGTTATTGATGTTGACCATTTTCATGTGCCTGTTGATTGCCTTTCCCCCACTCTATATTCATTTTTGGTAATGGGCTAAATGACCATAACTGTCTGATTTCATTTTTAGGCATTCTGTTGTGTTCCATTATTCTGTTTGATCTGTGCAACTACCATACTCATAACTGTAGCTTTGTATTATAATTTAAATCAGGGACAGTCATACTTCCTCTTTGTTCTTTGTCAAAGTAGCTTGTGTTTTTACTTTGTTTGTTTTGTTTTCTTTTCTTTTCTTTTCTAGTGATTTCAACAGTTTTGTGTTTACATTTAAATTTAAGAATTATTTTTTGTAAGTGTCTGAATATGCACTTTGTATTTTGAGAGGCACTGAAATTAATTTGTGTTTTATGTTGGAGAGTACTGTCATTTAAACATTATTTGTTTCCTAATATATGAACACAGAATATCCTTTAATCTGTTTGCACTATCTTCAATTTCTGTTATAAATATTTTATAGTCTTCTGAGTTCAGGTCTTTTACCTCCTTGGTTGGATACATTTCTTGATTTTTTTTTTTGTAATGCAACTTAAAATGAGACAGTTCCCTCACTTTCTCTATATGTTAGTTTATTTTTAGTGTGTAGAAATGCAAGATTTCTGTATGTTAATTTTACATTCTGAAATTTAACCAAATGCATTGATAAGCCCTAGTAGTTTTGTGGCGTCATCATTAGTATTTCTGTTTAAAGTATTTCATCTGCAGACAGATACTTTTACTCCTTTTCTGAAATAGCTATATTTTATTTATTTTATTTTGTATAGATATGGCTAAAATTTTCAATACAATATTTAATAATAGTGGTAAGAGTGAGCATTCTTGTCTTCTTCCTGCTCCTATAGAAGATGTTTTCAGCTTTTAATCCGTGAGTGTCATTTTAGCTGAGTTCTTGTCATATATGACTTTAACTGTGTTGAGGTATGTTTCCTCATGCCCAATTTGAGGAGAAATTTAATCATAAAATGTACTGAATTTGTCAAAACATTTTATGTCACTTCTGAGGTGACCATATAATTTTTATTTTTCAATTTGTTAGTTTCTTGTATCATATTGATTAATTTGTTAGTAATGAATCAGTTTTGCATCCCTGGAATAAAAGGGACTTTATCATACTGTACAATTCTTTTAATGTTTTGTTTGCTTTGCTAATAATTTAGTGATGATTTTTGCATCTATGCTTATCAGTAGTATTTAACCTGTAATTTTATGAGATATTTGTTCCTCTTTCAGTAGTAGTGTGATATAGAAATGTGGGGTAGGAAGAATTCTTTCCTCTGCAAAATTTGGAATTCTCTGAGAAGTATAGGTGATAGCTCTTCTTTAAATGTTTGGTAGAAGTCACCTGTGAAGCTGTCTAGGCCTGGAATTTTGTTTCTTGGGGATTTTCTTTAATTACTTATACAATTTCTTTAGTGATTATCTGTTAATATTTTATTTTTCTCGTTCCATCCTGGAGATTAGGTCTTTCTAAGAAATTGTCCATTTCTTCTAGGGATACCATTTTAATTGGCATATAATTTGTTGTATTATCTTATGATGCTTTGTGTTACTTTGATATAAGCTGTAACTTCTCATTTATTTTGGAGCTTTTACAACTGTACTCTCTTTTTTGCTCATGAGTCTCGTTAAATTTTATCAGTTATGTTTATCTTTCAAAAGCCATTATGTAGTTTGATTAGATGTTTCTATTTTTAATCTTTATTTTTTTATTTATGTTCTGACCTTTCAGCCTTCTTTCCATCTACTAACAAGTTTGTTTATTACTTTGCTACATCTTTTGTTTGCAAGATTATGTTATAAGAGGGAGATGTTTCTTATTTGTCTAAGTGGGATTATTTTGCTATAAGCATCCCTATAAATACTGCTTATGCTATACCCCATGGACTTTGTTTTTGTTGTCATATCTTTATGCATTTTTTCTTTGATTTATGCAGCAATCCATTGGTTGTTTAATATTGTATGATTTATCCTCCACACTTTACAATTTTCCTCAGGTTTTTCCTTTTAGTAAACTTCAATTCTCACAGAATCCATATGTTTCTTCACAAAACAAGAAGAAAAATAATAAAATTTATACAAAGTTGTTAAAGACCCAAATTTTCTAAAATTATGTTTTAAAAATTAACAAAGCTGTGAGTATTATCCTCCCTGACTTAAGAATATACTACAAAGTTTCAGTAATCAAAACAAGAAAATATATCACTAAAAGAGTCACATAGATTAATGAAACAAAATAAAGACTCCTAAAATAAGCCCACACTCATATGGTCAGTTAGTCTACAATGAAGGAGGCAAGTATAAAATGGAAAAAGTAAGTCTCTTCAACAAGTAATCCTGGGAAAACTGGACAGTACATGTAAAAGGAAGATGTAAGAGCACTTGCTTCCATATCATACAAAATGAGATGAAAATGGATTAATTTCCTAAATGTAAAACCTGAAACTACAATTTCTGACCAACAACAGGAGCAGAATTGCCTTTGAGAAAAATCATAGCAATATTTACATTTGATCTATCTCCTAAGTAAAAAAAAGGAAAACTAACGATAAAAGTGTTTAATTTTACAGAGGAAATAATAGATGTACTATGTGATACAGGGATTCCACTTCTTGTATAAGTGCGAAGTGTAAAAGCTTTTACATAGCAAAGGATACTTTCAGCATGACTTATGACAACACACAGAATAGAAGGAAGAGTTTCAGACAATGAAACCAACAAGATATTATTATCCATAATATATATACATAGAATATTAGACTCAATAGTTTAAAAACAGAGACCCCAATGAGAAAGAGTTGTAAGATCTTCATTGAAAGTTTTCAAAAACAGACATGTGGATGATTTTCATGCACATAAAAAGAAACATAATTTTGCTATTCATTAGGAAAACATAAATCAAAACCAGAATGAAATATAATCTCACAGCAAACAAAATGGCTATTAACAAAAAGGCTACAAGTGACAAACATTAATAAGAATGTCGATAAATGGGAACCCAGGTATACTGTTGGTGGAAATATTAATTGATGCATCCACTTATATAAAAGTGTGGACAGTGCTCAGAAAACTAGAAATAGAAGCACTATATGTTGCAGCAAATACAGTTTTTGGTACAAATCTCAAAAAAAATGAAAACATTCACTTTAAAGATATATTACCCCCAATGTTCTAAGCATCATCATCTATAATAGCCAAGGATAGATGCACAACTCAACTGCCCATCAACAGATGATTGGCTGAAGTAGATGTGAGTTATAGATAACATAGTAAATACTTAGTAATTATCATATTAAAAAATAAAATTCTGCCATTTGGAACAATGTGACTGAACCCAGAGATTGTTGCACATAGGAAAATAAGTCATACGGAGAAAAACACTCTACGTTGTCACTTAAATGAGGAAAATAAAGATATAAGAGAAATAATCATAAAAAAAGGAACAGAATCACATATATATGTGTCCAGTAACAAGTAGTGGTTTCCTGTGTGTACAGGGAAGAAGGATGGAAACGACAGAAATGTGTAAGCTACTAGTAATAAATTAGAGAACCACAGGGCTTTATATACAACACAGAGAAGTATTTAAATAATTTAATTGATTTTAAAGAGATTATAGGGATATATTATAGTAAAATGTGCATGTAGGTGGGAAAACATTGAAGAAAAGAACCCAGGAAAATCAAAATATTTTGTAGTACTATGATATTAAGGGAAGTGATTTGTTCACTTTCTTTAGTGTTCTTATAATGTCCTTAGTAAAATTAAACTTTTAATTGAAAAAGTATATACTTTTAAAAGTGACACAAGTTTAAACTATTTTTGTCTCTCCCCTTATATCTACAGTCAGTAAAACGTTCACATCTCAACAAAAATAACTACAACACAAAACAATACTCCACAACGCATGTGAACAGGTGAAGTTTGGTGGACTAAAACACACAAAAGTGGCTGACGTGTGGGAAAAGCAGATTTGGTGTCTGCAACCAAGGCCCCCTGACTAGGATATCTAAGTCCACAATTTCAGAAAACCCAGTAGAAACAGGGTCTCAGTGGTTCACATAATTTTGGCCCCCAACAGCACTAGTACACATGGTCACATGTAACTAGGAGGGAGCTACAATGGAGTCAGAATTTCCATACTTCAAACACTCAGACATTCATGACATTTTCCCTACTCTCCATTCACAGTGGTGGAGACAAGATAACTTGCAACACTGGACATAGCAAAGGCACCTGCCTGATTCCAAATACCCACCTGTCTTTACACCTTTCTCAATGTGTACACTGAGTGTCAAGGGATATCAGATAAAAGGAAGGGTTCACCATCCCAGTGACAACAGTGGCATTAACTACCAGAGAAGTCTAAGTAGTGACAATGAAAACACATCTTTTATCCAGACATTAGCGACTGGAAAGTGCCATTTTGAAATATTATCAAAGGTAGCTCAGGTAACTAAAACCAAAAATTGTGCAATATTGCAAACTACCAGAAAATAAAAGCAAGGACTCCAACTCCCAATCTGTTATTAAGAGTCATCAGAGCAAAAATTTATCAAGATCATGACCAATCACAGTAACATTATAGGGCACGCACACACAGAGATACACAGACACAGACACCGACACAGACACAGACACACACACACACACGCACCTGCACACACACACACACACACACACACAATGTCAACCCTGCAGCAAACAAACTTAAAGTCATAGTATATTGCCATATAACTAATAGAGAATCCAAATAGGTGTCATACAGAAACTCAGTACAAAAAACAATACTAAGAATGTAGTTTAGTGAACTCAGAAGTAAATGAAATGATGATAAGAAATACATTACCATAGAGACTGAAACTATAAAATAAAAATTGTTTGAGTTCCAGGAGAACTTAATCAATGAGATGAAGAATGCAACAGAAAGCATTGGAAGTAGACTGTCTTTGTGGAAGAGGGATTAGCAAACTCACAAATACAAAACTAGAAATGATAGGAGAGGGTAGATATACAAGATATTAAAAAGTGAAGAAATTCTACAGTAGCCATCAGCCTTCCTCAGGAAGTGCACACTAGAGTGGAATCCTTGAGGGAGAAGAAAGTTAGAAGGCAGCTGATGGTTTATTTAAAGAAGTAATAGTTGATAACTTCCTGAACCTGTGTAAGGAACTGATATACAATTCCATGAGCCAACAAAACACGAATAATTTTATAACAAAGGGACCTCCTTCAAGATAGGTCATATGCAAATTGGCAAGTCAATGACAGAGAAAAAATTTTAAAGACTGACAATAAAGTTATGATAATCTAGAAAGGAATCCCCACTAGGCTTTCAGCAGATTTCTGAGCAGGAAACATAGGCTAAGGGTAAATAAAATTACATTTTCAAACTACTGAAATAAGAAATAACTTACCGAATAATACTTACACAATTATCACTTAGGTATAAAGTGAAAATAAAGATTTTACCAAACAAATCCTGAATGTGATGAAAAAATCAAAACCGAGACACCTAATAAGAGGTGTAGAAAAGTCATCTTCAAAGAAATATAAAATGGCAAATATAAGAAAAACATTGAGCAAAATGCTAAGGAGATACCACGAGAAAGTTGCAACTGTTTCTTTGTGTATGTTTTTAAGTGCTACTATACTATATGCATTGAAGGGAGAACAATAGGATATCAGGGGCAATAAATATAGATACTTCAAACTGGTAACATGTTCGCAACAGTAAAAGAAATTATTTGAGTCAGTAATCCTAAAAGCTAAAGAGTAAAAATAAAACAATATTAAAGGAAGCTGCTATCAGCAGAAAAAGGACTAAATTTTATGAGTTGTTTAATTTTTCATTGAAGTACAGTAGATGTAGTATATTGTGTAGTTTCAGATGTACAGCATAGTTATTTTAAACACTTTGTAGATTATATTGCATTATGAATTATTACAATGATTGTAACATACAATTATTTTAAGCTATTTTGTATAATTCCATGATCTGTACAGATTATCAATGTTGCTTCTCTCCTTTATATATACTACATTGTATCTGTCAATGTTCTACCATTAAATTCTCTTTCCATTCCCTTTGCTAAACATAAATATTTTCCCATATCTTTGAGTCTGCTTAAGTCTTGACTATCTAATCACTTTACCTCTCCATCATGTATCTATCTATCTATCTATCTATCTATCTATCTATCTATCTATCTATCTATCACCTATCATGTATTATCCTTCTATCTATTTTTCTTTGATCTATCAATAGATAGCTATAGAGAGATGTAAAGAGATATTTGTTAATCTTTAGATTCCACATATACATTATATTATGTATTTTTGACTTTGTTTAAGTAACTTCACTAAGCACAATATTTAGTAGGTGCATTCATGATGCTGAAATAGCAATGTGTTATAATTTTTCATGTCTGAGTTATATTCCATTGTATATTTATAGAAACATCATATCTTCTTAAGTCCATAGTCTATTGTGGACAATTGGATTGATTCCCTGTCTTGCATATTATAAACAGTGCTGTTGTGAACATTGGTTCTTCTCAATTTGGGTTTTTTTCCCTGATTTTTTTCTAGGATAGTTATTACTGGGTCATATGGTAGTTAACTTTTTAGTTTTTAAACAAATCTGAATACTGTTTTCCATAAAAGTTCCAACAATTTACATTCCTACCAAGGGTATACAAGAGATTTGTTACCTCCACATCGTCTCCAACACATTCTATTTGTAGACTTTTTGATAATAGCCATTTGACCAGTTTTAAGTGATACCTCATTATGGTTTTAATTTGCAATTATCTAATATTTAGTAATGTTGAGCAATTTTATAACTTGCCTGTTACTCATCTGTAAGTTTTCTTTGGAAAAGATTAACTCAGGTACCCTGCTCTTGATTTTGATTGGGTTTTTGTTTTCACCTTGAGTGGTCTAACCTAAATCCACGTTACATCTATCAACCTACATCAATTAACCCCTGGTCACTTGCATTGTTTGCAAATATGTTCTCCAATTACACAGGCAGTGTTTTCATTTCACTTATAGTGTCCTTAGCTGTGCAGAAATTTTCAAGTTTGTTTAGGTCCCACTTGAGTATTTTTGCTTTTATTTCTTTTGCCTTAGGAGACTGAAATAAGAAAATATTCCTATGATATATATACAATAATGTAACACCTGTATTCCCTTCTATCAGTTTTACAGTATCAGGTCTTACATTTAGGTCCTTAATACACTTGGAGTATATTTCTGTATATGATGTCAGAGAATGCTCTCATTTCACAGTTTTACATGTAGATGTCCAGATTTCCAAACACCATCCATTGACGGACTGTCTTTACTCCATTGTGTGCTCTTGCCTCTTTTATCAAAGAATCATTACTCATAGGTGTTTGGAAGTATTTCTAGGCTCTCTATTTTTTTATTGATTATATCTCTGTGCCAATGCCATGCTGTTTTTGTTACTCTAGCTTTGTAGTATAGTATGGCATCTGAGAGGGTTATACCTCCAGATTTCTTGTTTTATCTCAAGATAATTTTGGCAATTTTTAATGGTTTCATGTAAAACTTATAGTTATTTATTTTCTGGTTCTGTGGAAATTACTACTGGTTCATAACAGGAATTGCAATAAGTCCTTAATTTTCTTTGTGTAGTACAGCCAAGTTAACAATATTAACCCCTTCAATCCAAGAGCAAAAGATATCTTTCCAATTCTTTAAATCATTTTTAATTTCTTTTTAAATGTTTTTTAATTTTCAGTGTGTAGATCTTTCATATATGTGGTTACAATTATTCCAAAATATTCGGGTGTATGGGGTTTTAAATATTATTGTTTTCAACGTCCATTTTATGGCATCTCATGATGTTTAGAAGTGCAAGAGACTTCTTTACATTAAACTTGTACCCTGCTCCCTTGATGAAATTATTTATTGTTCATAAGAGTCAGTGTGGAGCACTTAGGACTCTCTATGTAGATTTTTATGCCATCAGTACTGGTGACAATTTTGACTCTTTCTTTCCATTTTCAATTTCAATTGCTTCTTTTTCTTTTCCTTTTTCTTTCTTCTATGACTATAGAACACAAGTGCTGAGAGTAGGAATCTTTCTCTTGTTCCCGAATTTACCCAGAAGGCTTTCAGCCTTTTCCCCGAGTATTAGTAATTGTTATAAATGGCCTTTAGAATGTTGAGAAATGTTCCCATTGTCCTGACTTTCATGAGAGTTCTGATTATGAATGTATGTTTAATTTTGTCAAATGCTTTTTCTTTGTGTATTGACATTGTCTTGTGAATTTTGGCCTTCCTTTATTAGATATGTGTCATGCATATTGACTTGTGTATGTTGAACCATCCTTGTGACTCTGGAATGAATGCAACTGATCATCATGCATAATCCTTTCTATGAATTGCTGCATTCATTTGTTGATGTTTTTCGAGGATTTTTGAATATATATTTATCAAGGATATTGGATATTCATTTTCATTTTTTTTTGTTATTGTCTTTGACTGTTTTTTTTATCAGTGTAATGGTGGCCTCATAGAATAACTTTGGGAATTTTCCCTCCTCCTTCATTTTTTAAAATAGAGGAAATGAGGTTTTAGTGAAGGCATCCAGGCATTTTGTTCAAGGGGTATTTTTAAAATTATAGATTTTATTCAACTTATACTGATTGCTCTTTTCAAGTTCTCAGTTTTCTTTTTATTCACTGATGGCAGGATGTACGTTTCTTGAAATTTGTCCATTTCTTTTAGGTCATCTATTTGGTTGTCATGTGACAGATCATAGTGCTTTCATAATCATTTTTTGTATTTCTGTAATATCAGATGTTATTTCTACTGTTTCATTTTTATTTTGTTAGTCTCCCATCTCTGTATTTCTTGATAAGCCTGGCTTAATGCTTACCTGTTTGTTAATATTTTTAAGAAAAATTATAGCTGTTGATTTTATGATATGTAATTTATTTTTCAACTATTATTTTATTTATTTTCAACATAATCATTAAAGATTTCTCATTCTACTGCCTTTGGGTTTTGCTTTTTTTTAATTCTTTTTATTTTGTGTGATATGCTTGGTCCTTTCTATGAGATTTTCTTGTTCCTTTTAGAAGTCCTTATTTGTTCTCATCTTCCCTCTTAGATTTGTCTTTGCTGCATCCCAAACATTTTATGAAGCTATGTTTTCATTGTAATTTCTCACCAGGTATGATTTTATTATCTCTTTGATTTCATCACCTCTTTGATTGCATTATTGAAATTTTTTTATTTTATTTTTTTAAAGGTTGTGATTTGACTTTATGTTTGTGCTTTTCCTAATTTTCTTTCTAGAGTTGATGCACAGTATTATACTTTTGTGTATGGAAAACTACTTGCTATAAACTACATTTGCTTAAAGTCCCTGAGGCTCATTTCATGGCAAAATATGTGGTTAATTCCTTAGATAACTTACTGTGCACACTTGAAATGTTTATGTGTTCTGTTTTTCTGATGCAGTGTCCAATAGCTCAGTTAGGTTCAAATGATCTAATATGCTATTAAGACTTCTGTTTCCTTACAGATATTCTTTCTGAATGACCTGGCCATCAGAATAGTGAGGTGTTAAACTCATCTACTATTATTTGTTTTATAATGAATTAATTCTTTCATGTCTACAAAAATTTCTTTGTATACTTAGGATCCATGGTGTTGGGCCATGTATAATTTAATGAGTGTAATTCCTAAATTTTGTTGATGTATTTTTCTTTATATACTCTCATATTTCTTTCATTTTGGCCCTTATTTTTAAATGTGTTTTGTAGGAGTTGAGCATTGCAATCTGCACTTTTTTGTCATTTCCATGGAATAACTTTTGCATTTTTTCCAGACTATGTTTATCTTCCACCATAAGTGAGACTTTCTGGGGGGGAGGCAAAGATTGTGGACTAGAAAGATGCTCGTAACTCACCCTTTCCCAAAAATGTACCAAGACTCACATCCACAGACCCACTCAGCTAACCAGAGAACCTGCAGAACGACAGCACATTGTCTTCTTCAATAGATAAAGATGAGAAAAATCTGGTAGGAGAAAAGGATGAAAGAAAGAAGAAAAGGCAAAACAGAGTGGGACAGGGCCCATGGGGAGGGAGCAGCAAAGAAGGAATGGTGCTCATTCACTGAGTCTCCCCTCTCCAACTGAGAGTTCGGCAGGATGTCTGGGGAGCCTCCGAGGCTTGGACATTTGCAGAGTATAAGTTGACTGACAGAACTAAGTTAAACAGGCACAGAGAATCCCTGTGACATGCAGCCAAGCTGGGGCAGGGCCATACTGCTCGACCTGGGTGGTAGATGGAGATGGCTGCACTGTGGTGGCCCAGGGGAATGGAGTGGGCTTTGTGCCATGGCTGTGAGTTCACAGGGCAGAACAACCTGGGCCCTCCATAAAACAACAGGGCAGATGTGCCCTGTGCATGGAAGGGTGCATTGCCCAACTCTGAAAATCCACAAAAGTTTCTAGGTGAAGAGAGATGGGGCTCAGACACAGCCACCATAACCTCGTGTGCTTTACACCCAGGTGCCAGTGGGGGGCAAAACCTGCATCTACACCTAAGGACTTAGCAGCATCAAGGACCAGACAGACTTGTCGACAGCTTGAGGCAAAAATGATCCTACTGTCCTTGTTCCTCAGAGAACCTGTCTGCCAAGACAAACAAGGAGCTGTATTTTGGCCCATACCAGGGAAAGGGCTGTTCCTCAGTCTTCCTTGAGCCCACTTCCAGTCTGTAAACCCAAGGCAGAGCATACTGTAGCACAGAGCAGCAACATGAGGGGGCAAGAGGCACCTGAATTTTGAGCTGGAATGCAGCCCCTGACCTTGGTGCTGGGAGAGGGCATGATGCCCAATCATTCCTTGTCAGTCTGCAACATCTGACTACAGCATCGGGCAGGGCAGTGACAAGCCAGCCCCGAGTAAAGGGAGCTGCACCTGAACCAGTGTTGGATGTAGGAGAGATCTGCTTGATGACATGCCCTGGGAGAAGCACAGATGATGGCTCCAATGGAGGGCCTCTGGAAACAGCAAGCTGAGCTTCCAAAACAGGATGAATAGAGAAACACTTCACATTAAAGGTACACAGTCTCAAGGGGGACACAGACCACCCCCTTGTTTTAATCTGTTTTACCTGTTCCATTTTCTATTACCCTCTTAATTTTTACTTCTTATTCAATTATATATACCCCCATTTTAATCCCTTTGAAATTTTATAAATATTTTTATCATTATTATTTTTCAAAACTCCGCTTCAACTTGCTTTAATATTATTCATTATACAAAGTCTTAAAAGCTTTATTTCTCCCATATTTAATATTCTTTATCCCACTCTCTCTTTTTTCTATTTTCTAAGTTGTATTACTACATAGGCATTAGGTACATATACATCTTTTGGACCACATTAGATAACTGATATCCATAAACCACAGTGCCAGAGAGGTAGCAGAAAGGTGAAGAAGCAGAGAAACCATTCCCAATTAAAAGAACAAGAGAAATCCCCTGAAAGAACGATCAGTGAATTAGACATCAATAGCATACTAGAACAAGATTTCAAAAACGGAGTGATCTAAATACTGAAGGAAATAAAAGAGATAGTGTTTAGAGATATAAAATATGTCAAAAATGAAATGGAAGCTATAAAGAAGAGCCAAGTAGAATAGGTAAACCCGTTGACTGAGATGAGGAATGATATAATGGTGTAGCAAAGCTGTCTATATAATGCAGAGGAACGAATTAGTGACTTAGAAGACAGAACAATAGAAAGCACCCAATCAGTAGAGCTACAAGAGAAACAATGAGAAACAAATGAAAAAAGCATAAGGGACCTATGGGATAATAGAAAGCATGCTGAACTTGGGATGATAAAGTCCCAGAAGGGGAAAAAAGATCAAAGGGGATTGCAAAGTTTTTTGTAGAAATCATGACTGAGAATTTCCCAAACTTAAAGAAGGAATCAGATATCTAATAAAGGAATCTCAGAGAGTCCCAAACAGGAAGAAAACAAATACACCCATACCAAGAGATATAATTAAGTTGGCCAAAGTCAAGGATAAAGAAATGATCCTAAAGACAGTAAGAGAATAGCAAAGAGTGAGTTACAAGGGAATCCCCATAAGTCTCCCAGTTGATTTCACTAACAAATACTACAGGCCAGAAGGGATTGGCAAGATATATTCAAAGTTCTGAATGAAAAAAATGTTATAACCTAGGATACTTAAAACAGCATGGCTATCCTTTTTCATAGAAGGAGACATAAAGAATTTCACAGACAAGAAAAAGCTTCAGAAGTTCACCAAATCTAGACCCATCCTAATAGTATTATTGAAATGTCTTCTCTAAAAATAAAGCAGCAGGATGCTACAGAAATGTGAAACTCACAGCTGGAAAGGTGATAATAAATTAATTACAAACAAAATAAACACAAAATTTTAAAACAAGACATACAAATCATTGAGAGTGGGAGAGGGAGGCAGGAAAATAGAGAATTTTTTTTTTTTACTCTTTCCATTTAAAATTTTTTGTTCTCGGTAGGATGGGTTTAAGATCATGTTACTATCCATTTAATAAAAGCAGTTATAGTAATGGTCTAATGGACTTATAAAAAAGGGTAACAACAAGACAAAAACTTATCAGGGAGTCACTAAAAGTAAAAAACAATTCACGATAATACAAAAGAAAATGACTAAACCATAAAAGGAAGATGAAAGGAGCAAAGAGGAAATACCCAATCAACTGAAAATATAAGGTCAAATTCGCAATAAACTCAAGCCTATCATCAATTATTGTTAATGCTAATGCACTAAATGCTCCAGTCGAATGTCATAGAGTGGCAGGCTGGATAACAAAGCAAGAAACTTCAATATGCTGCATACAAGAGACCCACTTCCGAGAGTAGGACACACATAGTTTGAGAGTGAAAGGATGGAAAAGGGTATTCCATATAATTTGAAAAGCCAAAAAGCAGGTGCTGCAGAACTGATTTCAGACAAAATAGTCTTTAAAACAAAGGCCATAAAGAAAGATAAAGAAGGACATTGTATAATGATTGAAGGAGTGATACAATATGAGGATAGTAGACTCGTTAATACATATGCACCAAATACAGAAGCACCTAAGTACATTTAATGATTACTAAAAGATATAAAGTGGAATTCATATTTGGAGATTTCAACACTGCATTAACATCACTGGACGGATCATGGAGACAGAAAATAAATTAGGCAACAGAGAAGTTAAATATTACAATAGAAATATTACACTTGGTGGATATTTTCAGAACATTGCACCCTCCAAAGAATAGGATATACATTCTTTTCAAGTGCACTTGGAACATTTTCCAGGATTCATGATGTACTTGGGCACAAAAGAAACCTCAGCAATTTTAAGAAGATAGAAATTACCTCAAGCATCTTTACTGACCACAATGCCATGAAACTAGAAATCAACAACAGAGAAACAAAGGAAACATGGGGATTAAACAATATGTTATTAAAAACCAAATGGGTCAATGAAGAAATCAAAGCTGAAATGAAAAACTGCCTTTAGACAAAAGAAAATGAAAGCAAAACCCCACAATATTTCTGGGCCACAGCAAAAGCAGTGCTGAGAGAGAAGTTTATAGTGATACAGGCCTTCCTCAAAAAAGAAGATCAAACACATATAAACAATTTAACCCACCTGCAGAATGAACTAGAAAACGAAGAACAAAAAAACCCAAAAGGCAGCGGAAGGAAGAAAATCATAAATATTGGGGAGGAAATAAATAAAATAGAGATTAAAAAGACCATAGGAAAAAACCAGACAATTCAAAAGCTGTTTTTTTCAAAAAGTAAGTAAAGTCAAAAAACCTCTGGCCAAACTCAAAAAGAAGAAAAGAGAGAGAGCACAAAATACCAAAATAAGAAAGCAGAATGTAGAAATTACTACAAAAAATTAGAAATACAGAATATCATACGAGAATTTTATGAAAAGTATATTGAACCAAACTGTATAATCTACAAGCGAAGGACAAGTTTCCAGAAACATACTGTCCATCAAGATGAATCAAGATATAACTGACCCCTTGAAAAAGCAGAGCACTAGAAATTAAATCAAAATAACAATATAAAACTTCCCTACAAATAACAGTCCAGGACTGGACGGATTCACTGAGGAATTCTACAAAACATAAAAGAAGAAATATTACCAGTACTTCTCAAATTCTTCCAAAAGATTGAAAAGGAAGGAATACTCCCAAAAGTCATTCTATGTGGTATCACCCTGATACCACAACCAGGCAAATACACTACCAAATAAGAGGATTATAGGCCAATATCACTGATGAACACAGACGTCAAAATCCTCACCAAAATAGTAGCAAATAGAATCCAACAACACAGATAAAAGATTATACAACATGACCAAATGGGGATCATGCCAGGGACACAGGGGTGGTTTAACATAAGCAAATCAATCAATGTAATACAGCACATCAAAAAGAGAAAGAACCAAAACCGCATGATCATCTGAATAGATGTAGGAAAAGCATTTGATAAAATTCAACAGCCCCGTATGATAAAAACTCTCACCAAATTGGGCATGGAGGGAATATATCTCAACATTATGAAGGCTAAAGATAACAAACCTACAGCCAGAATAGTACTCAACGGTGGGAAAGTCAAATTCTTCCCACTAAAATCTGGAACAAGACAAGGATGCACACTATCACGACTCCTACTCAAGATAGTCTTGGAATTCCTAGCCACAGCAATCAAACAAGAGACAGAAGTAAAAGGGATGCAAATTGGAAAGGAAGAGGGAAAAGTCTCACTATATGCAGATAATATGTTACTATACATAGAAAACCCTAAAAGATCTAGACAAAATTTACTACAGCTGATTAAAGAATTCATCAAGGTAGCAGTTAACATAATTATACATCAAATATCAGTGGCATTTCTTTTTGCTAACGATTCAGAGAATACTATAGTGCTATAGTCAACATGGCAGCACTGTGTTGGTAGAGAAACATACATATAGGCCAATGGAACAGAATAGAGAACCCAGAAATGAACCCACAAACGTTTGGTCAATTAATTTTAGACAAAGTTGGCAAGAAATTACAATGGAATAGAGATAGCCTCTTCAGCAACTGGTGTTGGGAAAACTGGATAGCAGCATGTAATTCAATGAAGCTAGAATGCTCCCAATGAAGCTGAAACACCATACAAAAAAATAAACTCAAAATAGATAAAACATTTAAACATAAGACAAGATAAAATATACCTCGAAGAGGAAAATATAGGCAAAACGTTATCTGACGTACGTCACGAAAATTTTCTCGTAGAAGAAATAAAAACAAGAATAAACAAATGAGACCTAATGAAATTTACAAGCTTCTGCACAGAAAAGAAACCGGAAGTAAAACAAAAAGAAACCTACAGAATGGGAAAAAATTTGCATATGAAACCGTCAAAGGCTTGCTCTGCAGAGTATATAAGCAGATCATCCAACTGAATAAGAAAAGATAAACAACCGAATCCAAAATTGGCCAGAAGACCTAAACAAGCAATTCTCCAATGAAGACATATAAATGATCAAAAGGCACATCAGAAAATGTTCAATATCACTGATTATCAGAGAAATGCAAATCAAAAGTGCAATGAGGTATCACCTCACACCAGTCTGTAAGGCCATCATTCAAAAATCCACAAATGACAAATGCTGGAGAGGCTGTGGAATAAAGGGAACTGTCCTTCACTGCTAGTGGCAATGCAGTTTGGTGCAGCCACTGTGGAAAACAGGATGGAGATTCCTCAAAAGCCTAGGAATAGACTTAACATATAACCGAAGAATCCCCCTCCCGGGCATAAATCCAGAAGGAACCCTACTACAGGAAGACACCTGCACCCCAATGTTCATAGCCAGCACTATTTACAATAGCCAAGACATGGAAACAGCCTAAATGTCCATCAACAGTTGGCTGGATATAGAAGAGCTGGTATATATATACAATGGAATTCTAGTCATTATTATAAACTGACAACATAATGCCATTTTCAGCAACATGGGTTGTCCAGGAGAAAATCAGTCTAAGTGAAGTAAGCCAGAAAGAGAAAGAAAAATACCATATGAGATGGCTCATGTGTGGAATCTAAAAACCAAAACAAACCAAACAAAAAACGCATAAATACGAAACAGAAATAGACTCGCAGGGAGAGAATACAAAGTTTTGCTTGCCAAGGGGTGGGGTGTGGGAAGAGATAGGCTGGGAGGTCAAAATTGTAGAATAGATAAACAGGATTGTACTGTATAGCACAGGGAAATATATAAAAGATCTTACGGCAGCTCACAGGGGAAAAAGTGGGACAAAAAATGTATATATGTTCATTGTACCTAAAAACTTGTGCTCTACATTGGAATTTGAAACAACCTTTTAAAATGATTAAAAATCAATTAAAAAAAGGTAAAAAAAAAAAAAAAACGTGATCCTAAATATTACAGATGAAAATATAAATTAGAGAGAAAAAACAACTTTGCAAAAGGGTAGTAAAGCCAAAGATTTTGATTTTGTTTTGTTTTTAAGATCAGCAAAATCAAAAATCCTCTATCCAGGTGCATCATGAAGAAAAGAGAGATGCTCCAAACAAAGAAAGTCAGAAATAAAAGTAGAGAAATAACAATTGTTCCATCAGATATACAAAAAAGGGAACATTTTGTCAACACTTACATACCAATAAACTGGACAACTTAGAACAAATAGACAAATAACCAGAAATAGACAGCGATAAGGAGGAACAAATAATTTGAACAAACTGGTTATTAGAAGAAAACTAGTATCTGCATTTAAAAAACTCTTTAAATATTAGGGCAGATTTAAACATCTCCCGTGGATAACTCCACAAAAATAAAAAGCAGAATTTATACTCTTCAAACTATTCAAAAATAGTGAAGATGTTGGAAACCCCCAAATTAATTCTATGAAGCTTTCATTACCCTGATAGCAAAGCCCAGAATCAAAGTACAAAGAGAATTTCAAGCCAATATCGTCAATTGATATAGATGCAAAAATTCAAAAAAACATTTTTAGGAAACTAAATCCAGCAACACCTAAAATGAATCATAAAACATGATCAAATTTAATTCATTGCAGGGTCATAAGAGAGGTTGAAATTACATGAAATCAAACAGTTTGATACACCATATATTTTTTACATTTTTTATTGATTCATAAACATTTTACAGTGTTGTGTCAAATTCCAGTGTTCAGCACAATTTTTAAGTCATTCATGGACATATACACACTCATTGTCACATTTTTTCTCTGTGATTTATCATAACATTTTGTGTATATTTCCCTGTGCTATACAGTGTAATCTTGTTTATCTATTCTACAATTTTGAAATTCCAGTCTTTCCCTTTACACCCTCTACACCCCCCCAGTAACCACAAGTCTGTATTCTCTGTCCATGAGTCTATTTCTGTCCTGTATTTATGCTTTGTTTTTGTTTGTTTTTGTTTTTTAGATTCCACATAAGAGTGATCTCATATGGTATTTTTCTTTCTCTTTCTGGCTTACTTCACTTAGAATGACATTCTCTAGGATCATCCATGTTGCTGCAAATGGCATTATGTTGTCAGTTTTTATGGCTGAGTAGTATTCCATTGTATAAATATAACACATCTTCTTTATCCAGTCACCTGTTGATGGACATTTAGGTTGTTTCCATATTTTGGCTATTGTAAATAGTGCTGCTATGAACATTGGGGTGCAGGTGTCATCCTGAAGTAGATTTCCTTCTGGGTACAAGCACAGGAGTGGGATTCCTGGGTCATATGGTAAGTCTATTCCTAGTCTTTTGAGGAATCTCCACACTGTTTTCCATAGTGGCTGCACCAAACTGCATTCCCACCAGCAGTGTAGGAGGGTTCCCCTATTTCCACAGCCACTCCAGCATTTGTCATTTTTGGATTTTTGAATGACGGCCATTCTGACTGGTGTGAGGTGATACCTCATTGTAGTTTTGATTTGCATTTCTCTGATAATTAGTGATATTGAACATTTTTTTCATCTGCTTTTTGATCATTTGTATGTATTCCTTGGAGAGTTGCTTGTTTAGGTCTTCTGCCCATTTTTGGATTGGGTTGTTTATTTTTTCCTTATTGAGTCATATGAGCTGCTTATATATTTTGGAGATCAAGCCTTTGTCGGTTTCAAATACAAAAATTTTCTGCCATTCCGTAGGTTTTCTTCTTGTTTTATTTCTGGTTTCCTTTGCTCTGCAGAAGCTTGTAAGTTTCATTAGGTCCCATTTGTTTATTCTTGCTTTTATTTCTTCTAGGAGAAAATTTTTGAAATGTATGTCAGATAATGTTTTGCCTATGTTTTCCTCTAGGAGGTTTATTGTATCTTGTCTTATGTTTAAGTCTTTAATCCATTTTGAGTTGATTTTTGTATATGGTGTAAGGGTGTGTTCTAGCTTCATTGTTTTACATGCTGCTGTCCAGTTTTCCCAGCACCATTTGCTGAAGAGACTGTCTTTATTCCATTGTATATTCTTGCCTCCTTTGTCCTAGATGAGTTGATCAAAAGTTTGTGGGTTCATTTCTGGGCTCTCTATTCTGTTCCATTGGTCTATATGTCTGTTTTGGTACCAATACCATGCTGTGTTGATGACTGTAGCTCTATAGTATTTTCTGAAGTCTGGGAGAGTTATTCCTCCAGCCTCTTTCTTTCTCTTCAGTAATGCTTTAGCAATTCTAGGTCTTTGATGGTTCCATATAAATTTTATTATGATTTGTTCTAGTACTGTGAAATATGTCCTGGGTAATTGGATAGGGATTGCAATAAATCTGTAGATTGCCTTGGGCAGTGTGACCATTTTATCAATATTGATTCTTCCAATTCAAGAGCATGGAATATCTTTCCATTTTTTAAAGTCTTCTTTAATTTCCATCATCAATGGTTTATAGTTTTCTGTGTATATAGTTCTTTCGCCTCCTTGGTTAGATTTATTCCCAGATATTTTATTACTTTGGGTGCTATTTTAAAGGGGATTGTTTCTTTACTTTCTTTTTCTGTTGATTTATCGTTAGTGTAAAGAAAGGCAACTGATTTTTGAACATTAATTTTGTAACCTGCTACCTTGCTGAATTCTTCGATCAGCTCTAGTAGCTTTTTTGTGGACCTTTTAGGGTTTTCTATATGTAGTAACATGTCGTCAGCATATAATGACACTTTTACCTCTTCTTTTCCAATTTGGATCCCTTTTATTTCTTTCTCTTGCCTGATTGCTGTGGCTAGGACTTCCAGGACTATATTGAATAGGAGTGGTGATAGTGGGCATCCTTGTCTTGTCCCAGATTTTAGTGGGAAGCTTTTGAGTTTTTCACTGTTGAGAACTATGCTGGCTAGAAGTTTGTCATATATACCTTTTATTATGTTGAGATATGTTCCCTCTATACCCACTTTGGCGAGAGTTTTTATCATAAATGGGTGTTGAATTTTATCAAATGCTTTTTCTGCATCGATTGAGATGATCATGTGGTTTTCGTCCTTTCTCATGTTGATGTGATGTATTACATTGATTGATTTGCGTATGTTGAACCAGCCTTGTGTCCCTGGGATGAATCCGACTTGATCATGATGTATAATCTTTTTTATGTGTTGTTGGATTCTATTTGCTAAAATTTTGGTGAGAATTTTGGCGTCTATGTTCATCAGTGATATTGGCTTATAATTCTCTTTTTTTGTAGTGTCTTTGCCTGGTTTTGGTATCAGGGTGATGGTGGCTTCATAGAATGAGTTTGGGAGTATTCCCTCCTTTTCAATCATCTGGAAGAGTTTGAGAAGGACTGGTATGAGTTCTTCTTTGTATGTTTGGTAGAATTCCCCAGTGAAGCCATCCGGTCCTGGACTTTTATTTATAGGGAGGTTTTTAATTGCTAATTCTATTTCCTTTCTAGTGATCGGATTGTTCAAGTGTTCAGTTTCTTCTTGATTCAGTTTTGGTGGACAGTATGTTTCCAAAAACTTGTCCATCTCCTCTAGGTTATCCAGTTTGTTTCCATATAGTTTTTCATAATATTCTCGTATGATATTCTGTATTTCTATTTTGTTTGTTGTAATTTCTCCATTTTCCTTTCTTATTTTGCTAATTTGTGCTCCCTCTTTTTTCTTCTTTGTGAGTTTGGCCAGAGGTTTGTCGATTTTATTTACTTTTTCAAAAAACCAGCTTTTGGTTAGGTTGAATTTTTCTATGGTCTTTTTAATCTCTATTGTATTTAATTCCTCTCTGATCTTTATTATTTCCTTCCTTCTGCTGCTTTTTGGGGCTTTTTGTTCTTCTTTTTCTAATTGATTCATGTGGTGGGTTAACTTGTTTATTTGAGATTGTTCTTCTTTTTTGAGGAAGGCCTGTATCGCTATAAACTTCCCTCTTAGCACTGCCTTTGCTGTGTCCCATAGGTTTTGAGTGGTTGTGCTTTCATTATCATTTGTCTCAAGGTATTTTTTAGTTTCAGCTTTGATTTCCTCATTGATCCATTGTTTTTTCAATAACATATTGTTTAATCTCCATGCTTTTCATTTTTCTCCTTTGTTTCTCTGTTGTTGACTTCCAGTTTCATGGCATTGTTGTCAGTAAAGATGCTTGAGATAATTTCTATCTTCTTAAATATGTTGAGGTTTCTTTTGTGTCCAAGTACATGATCGATCCTGGAAAATGTTCCATGTGCACTTGAAAAGAATGTATATTCTATTTTTTGGGGGTGTAAAGCTCTGAAAATATCCACCAAATATAGTTTTTCTATTGTAGTATTTAATTTCTCTGTTGCCTTGTTTATTTTCTGTCTGGAAGTTCTGTCTAGTGATGTTAATGCAGTATTAAAATCTCCAACTATGATTGTATTCCCATCAATATCCCCCTTTATCTCTGTTAGTAATTCTTGTATGTACTTAGGTGCTCCTATATTGGGTGCATATATATTAACGAGTGTAATATCTTCATCTTGTATCACTCCTTTAATCATTATAAAATGTCCTTCTTTATCTTTCTTTATGGCCTTTGATTTAAAGTCTATTTTGTCTGAAATCAGTACTGCAACACCTGCTTTTTTGGCTTTTCCATTTACATGGAATATTCTTTTCCACCCTTTCACTCTCAATCTATATGTGTCCTTCTCCCTAAAGTGGGTCTCTTGTATGCAGCATATTGAAGGTTCTTGCTTTATTATTCACTCTGCCACCCTATGTCTTTTGACTGGAGCATTTAGTCCATTAACATTTACAGTAATTAATGATAGATGTGTGTTTATTGCCATTTTGAACTTATCTTTGCAGTTGAATTGGTATATCCTCTTTGTTCCTTTCTTCTTCCTTTTGTGGTGTGGTAATTTTCCTTTGTATTATCATGGATTTTATTTAATTTTTGTGACTCCCTTGTAAATTTTTGACTTGTGGTTACCCTTTTTTGTAAATCTATTAACCTATACCTGTTTTTAATAAACTGATAATAACATGATCTCAAACCCATCCTACTGTTAAAAAAATTTAAAAAAAGAAAGAAAAAAATTCTATATTTCCCTGCCTCCCTCTCCCACTCTCAGTGATTTGTATGTCTTCTTTTATAATTTCGTGTTTCTTTATTTGTAATTCATGAGTTATCACCTTTCCAGCTGTACGTTTCTCATTTCTGTAGCATCCTGCTGCTTTTCTATTTACAATAGCCCTTTCAATATTTCTTTTAGCATGGGTTTAGTGATGCTAAACTCCTGCAGCTTTTTTTGTCTGTGAAACTCTTTATTTCTCCTTCTATCCTAAAGGATAGCCTTGCTGGATAAAGTATCCTAGGCTGCATCTTTTTTTCATTCAGGGCTTTGAATATATCTTGCCACTCACTTCTGGCCTGTAGTGTTTGTGTAGAGAAATCAGCTGAGAGCCTTAAGGGGGTTCCCTTGTAGTTCACTCTTTGCTTTCCTCTTGCTGCCTTTAGAATCATTTCTTTATCCTTGACTCTGGCCATCTTGATTATGATATGTCTTGGTGTGGGTCTATTTTGGTTCTTCCTCTTTGGGACCCTCTGAGCTTCCTGTACTTGGATATCTGATTGCTTCTGTAAGTTTGGGAAGTTTTCTGTCATGATTTCTTCAAAAACCTTTTCAATCCCCTTTGATCCTTCTTCCCCTTCTGGGACCCCTATTATGCAAAGATTGGGATGCTTTATATTATCCCATAGGTCCCTTATGCTATTATCATTATTTTTTATTTGCTTATCTTGTAGTTCTTCTGAATGGGTGCTTTCTGTTGCCCTGTCTTCTAGATCACTAATTCGTTCCTCTGCATTAACTAGTCAGATTTGCACAACTGTTAGATCATTCCTCATCTCTTTCAATGAGTTTTCCCATTTTGCTTGGCTCTTCTTTATAGCTTCAATTTCATTTTTGACATATTTTATTTCTCTAAGCATTATCTCTTTTAATTACTTCAGCAATTTGATCACTCCTTTTTTGAAATCTTGATGTAGTAGGCTATCAATGTCTATTTCATTGAGCTTTCTTTCAGGGGATTCCTCTTTTTCTTTTAATTGGGAAATTTTCTCTGCTTCTTCATCATGCTCATACCTCTCTGGCACTGTGGTTTATGGAGTATTAGTTGTCTATTTTGGATCTTAAGGATTTTATCTATGTAATGCCTATTTAGGAATAGAACTTATGAAGAAAAAAAGAAAAAAAGAAAAAAAGAGAAAAAAATAAGAGTGAGAGATAAAGATTTTTAAAAGAAGGGATTAAAAGGGTAAGAAAACAATGTATAATGAATAATAGAAGAGCGGGTTGAAGCAGAGTATTAATTGGGTGGAGACATCCTTTTAAAACCTTTAAAAAAAGGGGGGGTGGGGAGATGAATATATGTGTTTGAAGGCTGTGTCTTATCAATAAAAGGACATCAAAACCCAAGAGAAATAGAAATGAATTAAGAAGTAAAAATTAAGAGAGTAGTTGAAAATAGAACAGGTAAAAACAGATTAAAAAAAACAAAACAAAAACAAAAACAAAAAACAAAAAAACAAACAAACAAAAAAAAATCAAAAAAGAAAGAAAAAAAAAAGGGGGGTTGTCGGTGTTCTCCTGGAGTGTGTGTGCTTTTAATGTGATGTCCTTCTGTCTTCGTCCTGTTTTGGAAGCTCAACTTGTTTTCACAGGCCCTCCGTTGGCGCCCTCTTCTGTGCTGCTCCCAGCACCTGTCGGCAAGCAGATAGCACCTCCTCCTAACACGGGGTCAGATGCAGCTCTCCTCTGCTGTGGGCAGGCGGGTCACTGCCCCTCCGGATGCCGCAGTCAGATGTTGCAGACTGGCCTGGCAGGAGGGCGGTCGTGCCTCCTCCCAGCACCTCGGTCAGGGGTTTTGTTCCTGCCCGACAGGCGGGGGGCCGCTCTCCCCCTGCATGCGCAGCCGGTAGCTCCGCTGCTCTGTGCTGCTGCGCGCTCTGCGCCGGCGCTCCGCCCTGGCCGGCGCTCCGCCCCGGTCGCTCTCCGCCCGGGTCACGCTCCGCGGGTGGGCTCGAGGAATACCGAGGGGCAGCCTCGTCCCTGCACCAAGCCAAGACCCAGCTGCTTATTTGTCTTTGTGGAGCAAGTTCTCTGGGGGACCAGAATGGAAGGATCCTATCTGCCCAGGGCTGTAGGCCCATTTCAGTCTGGCCGTTGAGGCTGCTAAGCCCTTCGGTGCGGACGCAGGTTTCGCCTCTGCCCCCGCCTGGGTGCTAAGCGCCGGAGAATATGGCGGCTCTGCCTGGGCCCCGCCTCTCTTCCCCTGAAAAGTTTCCTCGGGTTTTCAGAGATGGGGGTATACACCCTTCCCCCAAGAGCACATCAACCTTGCTGTTTTGTGGAGGACCCAGGTTGTTCTCTCCTGTACACCCACAGCCCCGGCGCTCAGCCCCTTGTAATTCCCTTTTAGCTGCCTCCGTGCAGCTGACCCCGTCCTCCGCCCGGCTTGTGCAGCCTGGCCCTGCCCGCCGCTGCTGGTCCGTGTCTCAGGCTGGGTGTCGGGGGGACGTTCTGTGCCCGTTTAACTTAGTTCTGTCAGACAAGGGCTGCTCTGTACAGATCCGAGACGTGGAGGCTCCCCCTCCGTCCCGCTGGCCTCTCAATTGGAGAGGGGAGACCCAGCTAGAGCGCCAGTCCTCCTTTGCTGCTCACTCCCAGCGGGACCCGTCCCGCGCTGCTTTGCCTTTTGTTCTTTCTTTTTTCCTTTTCTCCTACCAGATTTTTGGCGTCTTTATCTTTTGAATAGGGCGATGATCTGTTGGAGTTCCGCAGGTGCTCTGGTTGGCTGAGTGGGTCTGTAGATGTGGGTCTTGGTGTATTTGTGGGTGTATTACAAGCGTCCTTCTACTCCGCCATCTTGCCCGGAAGTCTCTGATACACCATATTAACAAAAGTAAATGGGAAAATGATGTGGTCATCCCAATAAATCGAGAAAAAGCATTTCACAAACTTCAACTTTTATTCGTTAAAATAGAAGCAACAACAACAACAAGAACAACAGAATCATCAAAAACAGAAACCTCTTACCAAAGTAGGATTCAGGAAATATATCAGCATGACTAAAGTCATTAATTACAGACACACAGACAACATAATATGCAAAAGTAAATAACTGAAAGCCAAATTAAGGAATAAAACAAGGATGCCCACTCTCACCATTTCTCTTAAATACTAAATGGGATGTCCTAGCAATAGCAATCGGAGAAGAAAAAAAGTTATTCAAATTGGATTGAATGAAGTAAAACTGTAATAATTTTAAATGACATGATAACCTATATAGATGACCCTAAAGATTCTCCATAACTAAACAACTAAAATTAATAAAGACATTTAGCAAAGAAGGATGATTCATAATTAATATACATAAACTGTCACATTTCTTTACACTAACAATAAAATATTCCATTATTTTAAAAAATCCATATGAAAGAAGATCAAAAAAGAAAAACCTATGAAAAAAGCAAATAAAATCAATAGGACACTGATAAAGAAATTTGAAGATGATGCAAAGAAATGGAAAGAAATCTCAAGGTCTTTGTTTAGAGGAATTAATATTGTTAAATTATACATACTACAAGAGATGTCTACAGATATAAAGTGATTCAGATCGAAGTACATGATATTTACCACAGACTTTAAAACAGTCCAAAGATTTGTATGGAACTGCTAGGAACCAGAACTGCAAAAGAAACAATGAGGAAAAACAAAATTTGGGGCATAATGCATATCTCTCCCAGATATCAGGCTATATTACATAAACAGTAATCAAAAAAACACAATGCTGGAAAACAAACAAGCATCTATATCACTGGAACAGAACACAGTGGCAGAAATAAAACATCACCCCTATGGTCAACTAAACTAAGACAAAGGAAACAAAAATATACAATGCCTGAAATACAGTCTTCAGCATGTGATGTTGAGAAAGCTAGAGAGCTACATATAGATCAATGAAATTAGAACACTCCCTCATACTGTACAAATGTAAACTCAAAATGCTTTAAATTTCTGAATCTAATAAATGACACAATAAAACTCCTGGAATCTAACATAGGCAAAACAAGACATAAATTGTAGCGAAATTTTCATATGTCACTTTCCCAAGCTGAAAACAATAAAAGCAAAATAATCAAATAGTTACAAATTAAACTTAAAACTTCTATAGAGCAAAATAAACAGAATGAAAAAATGAACTTCCAAATGGGAGAAAATATTTGGAAACAATGCCATCAAGAGGCTAATTTTTAAAATACACAAATCGTTCATACAACTCCATTTCAAAACTCTACAAACAACTCAGCCAGAAAATGAGCAGAAGGCAATTCTCTAAAGAAGACATACAGATGACAAACAGGAAAGTAAAAACGTGCTCACATTGCTAATCATTATACAAATGCAAGACAAAAATAATATAATGTTTTACCTCACACTACTGAGAAGTTCTGTAATCCAAATGTCTGCAAAAAATAAATACTCGGGAGGTTGTGGAGAAAAGGGACTCTCTAACCCTGTTGGTGGGAATGAAAATTGATGCAACCACTTTGGAATCAGTATGGAAGTTCCTTTAAATAATGAAAATAGACCTATCATATGACACAGCAATCCCACTCCTGGGTATATAAATCATAAAACCTGAAAACAAAGAATCCCAGTGTAAATTATGAGAAGTACACTCTGACATTGGACTTGATTTGATTCTACATATGTATCCTCTAGCAAGGGAAGCAGAAACAAAACTAACAAAAGATGATTGTATCACTCTAAACAGATTTACACTGCAGAAGAAATGATCAATAAAATGAAAAGTCAACCAACACAATGGGAGAATATATTTGCAAGTGATATTTTCCAATCAAGTGTTAATATGCAAATATATGTCAAACTCATACACCAAAACAAAAACAATAAAGACCAAATAATCCAATTAAAAAAGGTGTCTGTAGGAACTGAATAGATAGATCTGAATCAATTTTCTGTAGAAAACTTAGGGTTGGCTAAATGACACATGGAAATCTGTTCAGAGTTATAAATTATAAGGAAAGTCATAAACCATAAATGAGACAAGACCTCACACTTGTCAGAAGATTCTCATCAAAAAGAAAAGAAATGTATGTTGGTGAGATTTTGGAGAAAAAGGAACACCGTGGACAGTGTTGATAGGAATGCAAAGTATTGATTCCATTGCATATATACATCAAATTTCCTTCATCCATTTTTCTGTCAAGGGATGTTGGGTTTGTAGGCCCCTGTCTGAAGGCTCTAGAGAATAAGCCCATGGGCTGAACTGATAAACAAGCTGTGAGGATTGTCACATATACAGGCTGGAGAAGAAATGTCCTACTCAATGTATCCATTATGGATGGCTGTATAGCCTATGCTGGGTAAGATCCTCAGAGGAGGACAACCTAAGACAGGGACAGTCGGCTGGATAAGAGATGGCCTACTTAATGAAGTTCCGTGATGAACTTTAAAATGATCCTTGATCATTTAACATCCAGTGCTTACTGCAGGAGCATGGGAACATAAATAGTTTAAGATTATTGACATTGTTATAACTTAGATGATATATGAGGCATTGTGCATGTCCTATATAAACCCTTTTCTTAAGAATCAATAAACAGTGAACTGCTTCGCTTCTCTCCACACAGTGTTTCTGTGTATATAATATCGTGACACTGACAGGGTTAATTTAATTTTTTGGGAGAGTGTTAAAAGAATGTTGCATTATATATAATGCTGTTTCTGCACCTATTGAGATAATTATGTGAGTTCTATTTCTCATTCTATTAGTGTGGCATGTCACCTTTATTGATTTGAATATTTTAAACCCAGGATTAAATCCCTTTACTCATGTATGTGTATGATACGTTAAATGTGTTGTTGAATTCATTTTGCTTGGGTTTTGTTGAGAATTTTGGCGCATATATTTATCAGGGATAATGTTCTATATTTTGCATCTAATGTCCTTTTTAGCTTGGTTATGCAAATAAAGCTGGCATCATAAAACAACTTTGGAATCTTTCACCCCCTTCAAATTCTTGAAAGGGTTGGGGAAGAATTGGTGAAAAATTGTCTTCAAATGTATGACAGAATACACCAGTAAAGACATCTTGTAAATTTTTTCTGGTTTGAGAGGTTTGGATTTCTGATTTACTAATACACACTTTTGCTGTTTTTAACTTTCTAATTTTTTCTTGATACAGTATTGGAAGACATATGTTTCTGGGAATATATCTTTTGATCTAGGTCATTCAAATCTTTGGCTAGTGGTAATTTCTTATGATGCTATGCATCTCTACAACATCAGTGGTTATATCTGCTCTTTTATTTATAATTTTATTTGAGTCTTTATTTTCTTAGCCAACCTAAATTTTGTCCAATTTATGTTGAAAAGAAACAGACTTAGGTATAATTTTTTTTAACTTTTCAATTGTTTCTCTTATTTGCCTTTCTCTCATTGATTCAAATTTCTTCTTTATTCTTTCTATTTTCTCTTAAATTCTTGATGTGTAAAGTTAAGTAGTGTGAATCTTTGTATTTCTTTTATTATTAAATATTATTTATTTATTTACTTATTTATTTATTTACATATTTATTCATTTATTTATCATTGAAGTATTCCATTTACAATGTGTATATCTGTGGTTTATAGAACAGTGTTCCCGTACATGCATATATTTCTGTGCCTATTAAACTTTACTTCACGATATTTTACTGCCATGTGTCATACAAAAGAAATTTTGAAAACATCTAATTTTATATGTAGTTGATAACATTTATAAAACTACAGCTCCCATATATATCCTCTACCAGTCTCTTTCTGCAGTAACCATTAGATTATTAAGTAGATCTGCAAGTTTGTTTCAGTTTTTTTATGGAATCATAATGTTCACATCCAAATATTTTTTTAAAGTTCTATATATGTCATGTCATGTGTTATTTTTCTTTCTCTTTCTGGCTTAATTCAATTATAATGACACATTTTTGGGGACATCCATTTTGCTGCAAATGTCATTGTTTTATCACTTTTTATTGCAGAAAATTATTCCATTGTGTAAATACAGCATAAATTCTGTATATTGTCAACTGTTGTTGGACAATTAGGTTGATTCCATGTCGTGGCTGTTGTGTATAGCACTGCTAAGAATGTTGGGGTGCAGGTGTCTTTTTGAAGTAGGGTTCCCTTTGATATATACCCTGAAATGGGATTGCTGGATCATATGTTAAGTCCATTTTTATACTTTAGAGGAATCCCCATCCTGTTTTCCACAGTGACTGCACCAATCTACATTCCTACCAACAGTATAGGAGGGTTCACTTTCTCCAGAGCTTCCCCAGCATTTATTGTCTGTGGATTTTTGAATGATGGCCATTGTGACTATTGTGATTCTACATTATAATTTTGAATTGCCCTTCTCTGATAATGATAGTGAGCAATTATTTTTTTCATATATCTTTGTGGCATTTGTATGTCTCTATTGGCTAATTGCTTGTTTAGGGCTTCTGCCAAATTTCAGACTGGGCTTCTTGTTTTTTATTATTATTATTATTAGAATGTATGAAGTCTTTATATTTTGGAAATTAAGCCTTTGTCGGTTGCATCACTTCTAAATCTTTTCTTTAAACTTGTAGATTGTGATTTTGCTTTGTTTATGGTTCCATTTGCCTTGCAAAGTTTATAAGTTTTATTCTCATTTATTAATTTTGCCCTTACATTCATTACCTGGATAGGCTCTTCTAGGAGATCATTGCTGAGATTTATCTCAGAGTGTTTTGCCTATGTTTTCTTCTAGGAGAATTTCTGTGTCTTGACTTACATTTAAATCTTCAAGCCATTTTGAGTTTATTCTTGTGTATGGAGCGAAGGATTGTTCTAACTCCATTGCTCTGAAGCTGCTGTTCAGTTTTCCCAACACCATTTGGTGAAGAGATGGTCTTTTCTCTGTCATATTCTTGGATACTCTGTAAAATATTAATTGAACATAGGCCTTTAAATATATTCCTAGGCTCTCTATTCTCTTCCATTGGTCCATATGCCTGTTTCTGTATGAATATCATGTCGTTTTGATTATTGTAGCTCTGCAATAGTGTATGGAGACCAAGAGAGTTATTGCTCCAGCCTCTTTCTTTGTCTTAAATAGTGTTTTGGAAATTATGGATCTTTTTTGATTCTATATAAATCTTATGATCATTTGTTTCAGTCCTAAAAATAAATGTTTGCATAATTTGATAGGAACTCAGTTTAAGTCTGTGGATTGACTTGGGCATTATGGCCATGTATCAATATTATTTCTTCCATTACGAGACCATTGGGTATATTTTCAATTCTTCAAATCTTTCTTGTTTTCCTCAATCAATGTTTTCTTGTTCTCCATTTATAAGTAAATCAACACCTTGGTCAGAGTGATTCTTAAGCATTTTATAGTTTTGGCTGCAGTTTTAAAAGGGGTTGTTTCCATATTTTTTCCTCTTGATTCAATGATAGTGTAAAGAAATATAATTGGTTTTTGTAGATTAATCTGGGTACCTTGCCCAGTTCCTTTTTTAGCTTAAGTATTTTTTTGTGAAACTATTAAAGTTTTCTATATATAGTGTCATTTCTGCATATCGTGACAATTTTACCTCTTCTTTTGCAGTCTGAATAGTTTTATTTATTTTCCTTGCCTGATCGTTGTGGCTAGGAATTCCAAGACTATATTGAATTGAAATTGTGAGAGTGGGCATCCTTGTCTTGTCTCAGGTTTTTCTGGGAAGGGTTTCAGTTTTTCACCATTGAGTATTTTGCTGGCTATATGTTTATCATAAATAGCTTTCATTATGTTGAGATATGGTCCCTCTATTCCCACTGTGATAAGAACTTTTATTGCAAATAGATGTTAAATTTTTTCAAATGCTTTTTCTGCATCTACTGCGACAATCATATCATTTTTGTCTTCCCTTTTGTTGCTTTGGTGTATCACAATTTATTGACTGATTTGCATATGTTCAACCATCCTTGTGTTCTTGGGATGAATCTAATTAGACCATGGTGCATGACCTTTATTTTACATGATGTTGGTTCTGTTTGTTAATAATTTCTTAAGGACTTTTACATCTATGTTTATGAATGATATTGGCCTATAGTTTTCTTTTAGGGGTAGTGTCTTTGGTTTTCGTATCAGTTTGATGTTGGCCTTATGATGTGAGTTTGGGAGTTCTCTCTCCATATCAATCTTTTGGAAGAGTTTGAGGAGGACTGGTATGGATTTTTCTTAGTCTGTTTGATCAAATTCCCCAGTGAAGCTATTTGGGTCTGAATTTTGTTTGTAGAGATTTTTTATTTTATTGATAATTCTATTCCATTTCTTGTGATCTGTCTGTTCAAATGGTTTTCTTCTTCTTGATGCAATATTGGTGGGCTGAATGTTTCCAAAAACATCTCCACTTCTTCCTGATTATCCAGTTTGTTTCCATACAGTTGCTCATGGAATTCCCTTATGATATTTTGTAAATTTCTTGTAATCTTTGTAGTTTCTCCATTTTCATTTCTTATATTATTTGTGTTCACTCTCTTTTCTTGTTGGTGATCCTGTCTAGAGATTTGGCAATTTTGTTTAAAATTTCAAAAAATTGTTTGATTGATTTTTTCTATTTTTTAATCTCTATTTCAATTGTTTCCTCCTTGATCTTTATTTTTTCCCACTTTCTGCTGACTTTTGGTTTTGTTTGCTCTTCTTTTCATGATTAGTTTACATAGAACGTTAGATTATTTATTTGAAATTGTACTTCTACTTTGAGGAGGGTTTGTCTCTATGAACTTCCCTCTTATGCCTTCTTAAACTCTATTCCATAGACTTTGTGTAGTGTTTTGTCATATTTCTCATGATATTTTTTAATTTCTTCTTTTAATTCATCCATTCCCCACTTTGTTAGACTACCATGTTTTTTAATCTGGATACTCTCATTTTTTCTCCCTGTTTATCTGTGATTGATTTCAACCTTCATGGTATTATACTTAGGAAAGATGCTTGAAATAATTTTTATCTTCTTAAATTTGTTGAGGCTTCTTCTGTGCCTGAGTTCATAATCTTTCCTTGAAAATGTTCCATGTGCACTGGAAAACAGTGTATATTCTGTTTTTGGGAGAAGTACTGTTTTGGAAGCATCAACCATCTCCAATTATTTTATCATGTCTTTCAGTATCTTTGTTCCCTTATTAATTTTCTGTGTGAAAGACCAGTGCAGTGATGGTAACTGGGTGTTACAGTCTCCTGCTGTGATTGTGCTCCCAGTGATTTCTATCTTTTTATATATTAGTATTTGCTTTCTGTATTTAGGTGCTCCTATATTCAGTGCATATATCTTAATGAGCATAAACCACTCATTTTGTATTGCTCCTTTAATCATCATATCATGTCCTTGTTTATCTTCCTCTATGGCCTTTCTTGTAAAGTCTATATTGTGTGAAGTCAGTACTCCTAGTCCTGCTTTCTTGTCATGTGCATTAGCATGGAATATATTCTTCCATCTTCTGACTTTCAATTGATGTGTTTTCCTCTTACTAAAGTGGGTCTTTTGTATGCTTCATAATGTAGGGTCTTGTTATATTTTCCCATCTGACAATGTATAACTTTTGATTGAAGCACTAAGTCCATTAACATTTCTGATAATTATTGAGAGACTGGTGTTTATTTCCATTTTGATCATTTTCCTGTTAATTTGGTATTTCCTTTTTGTTCATTTATTTTTATTTTTGTGGCTTGATAAGTTTTCTTTTATTATCTTGGTTTCTTTTTGGCATTGTCACATCACTGTAATCTTTTGACTTATGGTTACCTTGTTTTGTTTTTTATTGACCTGCACTTTATCTGTTTATTTTAACTGATAAGAATACAAACTCATACCCATCCTACAGAGAAGAGAAACAAGAAGGAAATACTCTGTATTGTCCTGTTTCACTCTGTGACCCTTAAAAATTTTGATGTCCTGTTTTACAGCTACATATTTATTCTGTTGTAAGTCATTGTAGATATTGCCTTTCTAATTATGCCTTTCTCTTTTCTATAGCATACTGCTTCTTTTTTATTTACAGAAGACCTTTCATTATCTCTTTTCCTCCTGCTAAATTCTTTTAGTATTTGCTTGTGAGGAAGTTATTTATCTCTCCTTCTATTGTCAAAGAAAGCCTTGCTTGATAAAGTATCTTAGATTACAGCTTTCTTTCATTCAGGAATTTGAATATGTCTTGCCACTGCCTTCCGCCTGCTGTATTTGTGTAGGAAAGTAGTTTACAAATATTATGTATATAATTATATATATATGTAAATAACACCTATAAATGAAGTTAACAAATAAGCTGAAAATATATACCTTAAAAAACAGAAAACATTGGTGAAGGAAATTAAATCTGATCCAAAGAAATGAAAAGATCTCTTATGTTAATGATGTGAAACAATGTGGTTGAAACAACAATTCGACCCAAGGGAATCTATATTTAGTGTGATTCATGTGAAAATACCTATGAGATTTTTCCATTAAATAGAACAAATAATTTTAAAATTTATATGTAACCACAAAGATCATGATTTGCCAAAATAATCTTGAAAAAGTGTATTAAATATAACGGTGTAAATTTCCTTGATGTTAAATAGTCCTACAAAGCTTTAGTAATTAAAACAACATGATACTGGCTCAAAAACAGACACCAATCAATAGAAGAGAATAGAGCAACCAGATATAATTCCTCACACCTATGATCAATTAACCCATGAAAAAGAAATCTAGAGTATAAAATGAAGAAAAGACATTCTCCTCAATAAGTATTGCTGGGGAGATTGAACATTGGAAAGATAGATTAGAATATTTCCTCACATTGTATACAATACATGAGCACAGATTATCTTTCTATTTAATTTATTTACTTATAATTTTTGCACCTGTAATTTATAGATCTATATTTAGATCTTTTTTTTCACTTACCAAATGTATTCCTATTTTATTCTTTTTGGTATAAATTTACACAAAAGTGTTATCCTAATTTCTATTTTTGATAATGTGTTGTTACTATATAAAAATGCAAAGTATATTTGTATATTGATTTTGTATTCTGCAAGTTTTCTAAGTTTGTTCATTATTTCTAACAGTCACTGGATGAGTCTATGGAGTTTCCTATGTATGTATAATTATGTAATCTGTAAATACTTTACTGCTTTTTTACAAGTGGGATAACTTTTATATTTTTTCTTGACTAGATGTTGTGGCTAGGAATTCTAGTAGTGTAATTTAGGACTTGTGAAAATGAGCTATTTTTCTTGTTACTTGACCAGAGGAAAATGTTCCTGTATGTTAACATTGAGCTTGATTTTAGCAATGGGTTTTTCATAAATGGCTTTTATTATGTTTAGTTACATTCTATCTAGAGTGAATTTGTAAAAATATTTTTATAAAAATTAAGATCACATCTGTGAATAATTTTCCTACATTTATTGAGATTGTTATTTTTCAATCCTTTTTTTATGGGATGTTATCACATATATTAATTTAGGTATGTTAAATAATATTTATGGATCAGGACTAAATCCAACTTAATTATAGTTTATAATACTTAAATAATGCCATGAATTCAGCTTGCTAATGTTTATTTAGAATGGAATTTACAGAAAGAGAAGAAAAAATTTACATTGCAGCTTGAGTGTACATTTATTTATTTAAAAATTTTATCTCATTTTGAATTTGGCTTATCCTTAATGGAATTTATTTCTAAGTAGAGAATATAAATTCTGGTAGAACTGGATTTACTAGTTTACTGTTAAAGAACACAGCTATTATTTGCAATTATTGAACAAAACACTTGCCTTAAAATGTCATGTTATATAAACAATACCATGTGTTTCAGGACTGAGAAACATATTGCTTCCTAAAATTCATTATCTGTTATTTTCCACCCCAAACCACATATACTGTTATTTCTTTGTTTTTTCATTGTTTGTATGCCCCTTAATGGACGCAATGCTTATTGAACCCAGGATCTTTTGCACAAGTGTATTTATCAACATCATTTTGGAACACATAACAGAAGCCACAAGAGTATGTATTGTATAGATGACAAGAAAATTTATCCCTTCTAGGGACTGAAAAAACTCTGACTGAGAGAATGGCAAAATTAATATTTGTAAATATAAAATAAGATTGTCTCTTTTGTAATTGTTATAGTGGAATATTAAATTACATTTGTTTTACTTATAGCACTGAATTACAATTTTAATCAAAAATTCCCCACTTTGGGATTTCTTAAATTTGATTGATTATTTTAATCTAATTTTATTTTATAAATATTTAACATTTATTTATTAACAAACCAAATATACTTATATTTATTATTCTCATTGTTTGAATATAGAGCTACTTATTGTAAAGCATACAGATAAATACCTACTTCCATTTCAAAGTAAAATTAAGTTTCACTTTAATTACAAATATTCATGAAATTGTTATACATTTTCTGTACAAGTTTTACACAAATTTCACTTTAAATTCCATAACTTTAAAATTATTTTATGCATTTTTTTTGCATTATTTATACTCTGTTCACTAATCTAGTGTAAATTTGTGTACAAAAGTAGGGAGATTGGTTTTATTTCATAGATCCCAAAATTTAATTACTTAAAAGATTTTGTGGGAATAATATTTGCAGATCACACTATAAAAATAAGCATCCTATATGTTTCATTTTAACTGGATGAATGAGAATTAAACACTGGCTGAATGTTACACTTGTGTTGCTTGGAGACCATTTTGTGATGTCACAGCTTCTCAAGTTGAGAACCATTGTTATGGCCTTGCAGCTTATCTGTGCAAGCATGCCAAAGTAGCATTTGAAGCTGCTGTGCTAAAAATCATGCAGATTAGGAAAGTATCTGTAGGAAAATTTATTTGAAATGGCACATGTTTCTTCAGAAATTCAAAATGTGTCTCATAAAGATGGACCAACTGGTTCAGGAAACTCTGGTAGATCTCTATTGTGTGATCAAACATTCTCTGGGGACTTGGACTTCAGGTCTGTGATTGAAGAAAATGCTTTTCAGACTTTGTCTGAAGAATCCTTGATAAAAACATCATGTTACACACATTGTGTCTCTGAACCAGATGCAGATAATGATTTTCATTCTCTGACATTTCCAGGAAAACTCTGGAAAATGGCTGGGAGTGACCAATATAAATTCACCTTGTGGGATGATAATGGAACTTCCATAGTGATTGATGAAGATGTCTTTAAGAAGGAAGTTTTGGAAACACAGGCCCCTTTCAGAATAATTGAAACTGGAAGTATGAAAAGTTTTGTTACACAGCTTAACCTTTATGGGTTTAGTAAAGTGCAGCAGAATTTTCAAATATATGCTTGTCTAGCTGACTTTCTGGCAGAAGAAAAAGAAGTCTCTGTTTTAAGCAAGGTATTCAGAAATTTTAGTTACCACTTGGCAACTTATATATAAAATTTTATTTTGTACATCAATCTATGTTAATGTATATATAAAGATAGATTTTGAAAATTGTATAAAACTACTAAGGCTAAAATTCTTTATTTTTTCCAAAAATGAGGACAGTGCCTTAAGTATGCAAGATTATGAGAAACTTTTCTTGCAACTATGAATCTTACCAGAAATCCAATAAAAGGTATTAAAGCTGCTTGTGAAAAGTGGCATTCACCGTTAATGCAAATGCTAACTTCTAAATTTGATGACTATACTTCTTAAATGTGTATTTTACAAATAAGGAATTTCAAAGAAAAAGTCAGCATTGTTCATATTTTGATGAAATTTTCTTTGCATTGTAAACGTGAAATCTGATGTTTTATAGGTTAGGCTTATTGTAGTCTTGTATTTTCGTTTAAAATGTTACTAAAATTTTTCTCTTTGGTTTTAGCTGCAGTTCTACCATAATCCAAATTTTAAACGAGTCTTTCCCCAGCTTTTTATGAGAATAAAATAAAAAGCTGAGATTAAAAATGCCTCTCTGTTATCTTCATTGGCTGAAGATTTCAACCAGAAGCAGTTTAAATCAGGGGGTAATGTGGATAATAATAATTCTGGTTTTGTGGCTGATACAAGTGGAGAAAGTGCATTTTTACCTTTTGCCAATTTAAACATGCCTCTAATAAGAAAGCCCTCTAGTAGCCACATAATTGGTGATACAACTACCCAGATCAGAGGTGATTATTCTCCTCCATCATCAAGGTCAGTTACACCACCAGAACAAATTGCAGTGGATCAACATGCTATTTTAAATCAGTTGAACAATGTCCACTGACACACTCAAAGCAGCTACACTGAAGCAAATGGCCATGTTGTGAACTTCATTACAACTACAAATTCTACTTCTCATTACTGCAACTTGTCTCCCATACAGAGTAATTATCTTGGACTGATGGTGGAATCTTCTACTTTTCCAAATAGATATCACAAAATATCTGCCAATAAAGGTCGTTTTCCTAAACTTCAACAAGGGAGCAATCCACGCTTTCCAGTGCCAGTGACAGCTGATACATCAGTTACCTCTCTTTCAAGCCAACTCATCAGCCATCTTCAGTTTATGAACGTCATCCTAATAACAACTGATCTACCAGAGGACTACGAGGTTATGCAGGATAACAAAGATTAAAATTGATGTTGACAAATGTCGACAAATATCTGCAATTTTCTTATTTGAACAATAAACAAAGATGTGTACCTGTATTTACCTTATTTTTTAAAAAATAGATTTAAGAGTTAAACGGGTTGCTAAGTAAACATTTAAAGAAAAAAGTGATATTTGATTGACATGATCATTTGATGGAACAACATGGGAGCAAATTTAAATATGTTCTATTAAGGAGGAAGAGAAAATGGGAGAATTTGGAAAAAGACTAAAGCATGGAGAGAGGGAAAATTACTAAGTGGTTTCTGGTTCATCCTGGAAAGTATTAAAAGTGTTAAGTTAGGAGAGGTTGGAACAGGAGATAAATGCAGGAACCGGCCCAGGGATCATGGTTTCTTTTTTGTCATCAGTGGAATCATAAAAGTCACATGATGTAGTTTCAGATGGCACATTCAGCATGTGGTAGAATTTAAGAAGTAATTTTATCTATGGTCTTTTTTGTGCTGTTCTCAAAGCATTCCAATGGGTGCTTTCATTTCCTGCCTTCAAGACTCTACACTATATTTTCTAGTCAATACTTTATGTAGCTTTTATGTTCCAGGCAAAGTCAAGCTTACGTCCTCAGGGTGGCACTTACTGCCTTTCTAACTCTAAGCCCACAAACTCAACATAGTTTAGTCATTTCTTTATAAATTTGGCATCTGACTACCTTGGCATATTTCTTATGTTTCACTGTATCTGCAGACACGTCCAGGCAAATGATTGTCAACTATTTTAGCGGCAACCTCACCTCTTTTACTCCAGCTCATCCTTGGGCTTTCGGTGTCCTCTTTTACCTACTTAGACTTTCCCAGGCTCAGCATAGAAACCACCAACTCCAGATGTTTTCTGTCTATTCCCCTTTCCTTGTCTAACTTGGATACCAGCACAGTAACCACAGCACATGCTACAGGATGAAATTTAGTATTAAGTGAATGAAAAATACATGTTGACTTAAAGCAAAATCTACTTTCCTGAAACAACAAAACTCTCATGGTTTTCAAACTATTTCGTTATGGTCTTTACTCTTCTCCACAGACTAGATCTTTAATAGCCCAAGGGCAAGTCACTCAAGAAAGTAAGTGGAGGTAGGTACAGGAGACAAAGTATTATTTTCTTCTTAATTCATGCCTCCAGAGGCCTAAAGCTTTCCATTCTCATTTGCTGGATTTTTTCCTGTCTCTTCATCACCCACCCACCCCAAAATAGCTGATTCTCTTCCCCATACTAATAACTATGCTGCCTTATGATTAATTTACTTCTTAGAATCAGAGCTTTGTCCAGAAAAGAGAGTGCCATTGCAAATATTTAATGTAGGTTTATACAACCCACATAACTTGTGCCCCTTTTAACCTTCACAATGTAAGTATCTAAGTGGTACTTGACCCTTGTTTGGGGTGGTCGTATTCAGTAACCAAATTGCAATCTAAAATGTGTGGACTACAAGGAAGTGAGGGTGGTGGAATTAAAAATTTGTCCAACTGCTGGAATACCAAATTTCTTCAGATATTAGGAAATATAAAATATTCATTGAAGACTTTGACTACTTTCCATTAATTTAAAATAAAAGGTGAAGCATTTTCAGAATGTGAAATGCCCTGAAATGCTGGAAAAATTGTAGGCAAGGTCAGGGAGCCTAAGGCTTTGGCTCACAATGATGCAGCTAGTGTCTTCTGATAAGACTGGAATGGCAACATTGGGTCCTGAAAATGTGTCGCCAGTTGTGAAGAAAGCCTTTGATAATCTGGAGAATGGGCAATTGGGCCAGGCTAAGCTCTAACAACATCCCACCAATATGACCTTTACCAAGAGAAGAAAAGAGACCACTTGCAGCAGGAGAACTATGTCTGGACAGCAGTGGTTGTTCCTAAAATAGAAACATCAAGCTTTTAAATTTGTCAGCTCAACACTGATTGTGGCTATGTTGTTGCTTACATAAGCAGTCTGGTTTTCAGATGGGCTGGTTCAGCAGCTAGTTTCCAGTTCTCTTAACAGACAGTGGGTCTTACCATAATCATTTTAGCAAGGTTCTATACTGATAAGTCAAAAGCTATAGTTAAATTTCAAAATTAGAAAGTCTATGGATGAATATTATTTGTTCGTCCATCTGTAGTTTTCTACCTCAGAAAATCTAGACTATTGGCAAAAGTACAAATTTTGGCTGGTGCTTTAAAAACTATTCTCTGAGCTCTGCCCACTGAATTCTTCCCACTAAATACTACAAATCTGTCCATCACTGTGTGTGTGTGAAGATGGATTGTTAAGCAGTAACTAAGTTTGTCTTAGTTGAGTCATCAGTGAATTATTCGTCTGCATCTGTCAGAATTTCTATGAATGAAGAGTTTATCTGAAACATCATATTTTCTTCAGATAAGGAAGAGGTAGATTATATTTTTCCCAGTATACTAATTGTTGCCTGTTCATTGAATCCCGAGCTGATGCTAGGGCCAAACCACTGAACAATTGAATTGGACTGAGGCATATAAATTCTCAAGTCCCCAGAGCCCAGCACAGGACTGTGTTTCCTTTCTAATTTACGCTTATGTTTAACTTTTTTTTCTTTTAATTCTCATTGTGACACAACATATTTTGGCTTTGATATCCCGTTGACTAATTTATAGAGACAGAACCACTGACATTCCCGTTCACTAAGAATTTGCAATAACATTTCTTTCGTTGGACTACCTGGAATAAAGTGAGCTTAGTCATCATTTTGAAAGCAGTCCTCAGTCCTAATAATGCAGAACCTTAAAACTTCTTTTCCCAGCACTTGAGCAAGAATGTTTGTTGTGGATCTCGGATTATCCTCACATCCCCTAATTCAACCATGAGAAAAGTCCACATTGTAATCCAATATCCAGTCTTTGTCAGTATTGCATTCCCATTGCAAAACAGTTAAGAATTGTAGGAGTTCTGAGATTTTACCACGCTGTGATTTTTAGCAACCTAGCATGTTCATTTCTTATAGATGCTGTCGGGGAGATGAGATCATCGTTCAGAGACAGTGAACTTTATCACTCACAGCAAGAGCAGCCAGTTTTATATTTGTATCCATTCCCTAATCTCAGATGAATACATAGAGTGAAATTTTGATGCCTACAGAAGCAGTGGGCTGTTAACATGGAGAAATCTTAAGGCATAGTAAAACACTAATTTTATTAATATCTTTATGTATAATTTATTAGAATCACTTATTTATTAGTATCTTTACCTTGAATAAGTAAATCATGACAAAAGTTTACTTGCTGCAAAAACAATCATGAAAAACGACATGGGAAAATGTGACCATGGACTTTCCATTTTTACTTCCACTTTTATTGACATATAATTGGCATAAACATGGTGTAAGTTGAGGGGCACAGGATATTGACTTGATTTATAAGTATCATGAAATAAATATAGTAAGTTTAGGGAGAATTCATTATCTCATTTAGATAAAATTTTTAAGAATTACAGTTTGTCTTTTGGTTGTGATGAGAAACCTTATGGTCTACTGTCTTAACAACATTCATATAAAACATAAATCAGTATTAATTGTAATTTTCATGTTACTACAAGGCATCCCTAGAACACGTTTATTTTACGGCTGGAGGTTTGTAGATTTTGAGTGCATTAATCAAATTCTCCTTTCCCAACCCCTGACTCTGTTAACTACAAATCTAATTTATTTTTGTATAAGGGTGTTTGTTTTTGAAGTGTAGTTTAATCTATAACTCTGTGTTAGTTTCTCTTACATAACATACTGTTTGCTATTTTATTATATTTCAAACTGATCACAAGAATAAATCTAGTTATGATATATTGTTATTTAAAGATATTTCATAGTTATTTACTACTCCCCACACAGTGCATTTCTTGACCCTGACTCATTTAATTTGCAACTGGAAAATTTTCTCTCTTAATATTCCTCAACTATTTGTTTTTCTTCACCACATATCCCTCCTTCTTGTGAGCAACCTGTTTCCTTCTATATCAATAACTCCTTTTCTGTTTTGTTATGTTAATTTTTTTAAATTCCAAATATGACTAAAACCATTCAGCATTTGTCATTCTCTGTCTGACTTATTTCACTTAGCATATTACCCTCTTGGTCTACCGATTTGTTGCAAATGACAAGAACGTATCTATTTAGAGCTGAGTAATAACCCATTTTATTTTTATGTGTGTGTGTGCATTTATATAAATATACATATATATATTTGTTTAGTGTGTGTATATATATATAAATATAGATAAATCTGTAGTTAATAAATGAGCAGATATATATACTATAAACACACATCTTCTTTATCCATCATTGATTGATGTGCAATTAATTTGCTTCTATAGCTTGGCTATTGTAAATAATGACTCAGTGAATATAGGGTTGAATTTATCTTTTCTGGTTTGTGTTTTTATTTTCTTGGAATACATATCTAGATATGGAAATATTGGATCATATTTCATTTTTAATTTTTAGATAAAACTCCATACTGTTTTCAACAGTGGCAGCACAAATTTACATTCACTCAAGCAGTGCATGAGGTTGCTTTTTCTTACATCCACAACAGTATTTATATTTGTTACATTTTTGATCATAATCATTCTGACAGGAGTGACAAAATATCTCATTGTGTATTGGACATGCTTTTTTCTGATGTTTAGTGATGTTGACCATATTCATGTGCCTGTTGATAACCTTTCCCCCACTGTATATTCATACTTTTTAATGGGCTAAATGACCATATCTGTCTGATTTCATTTTTAGGCATTCTGTTGTGTTCCATTATTCTGTTTGTTCTGTGCAACTACCATATTCATTACTGTATCTTTGTATTATAGTTTAAAATCAGGGACAGTTTTACATCCTCTTTGTTCTTTATCAGTGTTGTTTGTGTTTTCAGGTTGTTCATTTTCTTGTCTTTTCGTTTTTAAGTGATTTCAACTCTTGTGTTTACATGTAAATTAAAGGGTTATTTATTTTTAAGTGTCTGAAAATGCCATTTGTATTTTGATAGGCACTGAATTTAATTTGTGTATTTTCATGGGCAGTACTGTCATTTAAACAGTATTTTTTTTCCTAATCTATGAAAACAGTAAAGGCTTTCATCTGTTTGCATTATCTTCAATTTCTGTTATAAATATTTTATAGTTTTCTGAGTACAAGTCTTTTACCTCCTTGTTTGGATACATTTCTTGATTTTACTTTGTTTTTCTAATGCAACTGTAAATGAGACAGTTCCCTCACTTTCTCTATCCGTTAGCTTGTTGTTAGTGTGTAGAAATGCAAGATTTCTGTATGTTAAATTTGCATTCTGAAATTTTACCTAATTCATTGAAAAGCCCTCAGAGTACTGTGGCGTCTTCTTTAGGATTTGTGTTTAAAGTATTTCATCTGCAATCAGATTCTTTTACTCCTTTTCTGATATAGCTATATTTTATTTACTTTTATTTTAGATAGCTATGGCTAGAATTTCCAATATGATACTGAATAACAGTGGTAAGTGTGAACATTCTTGTCTTCTTCCTGCTCTTAGAAGAGATGCTTTCAGCTTTTAATCATTGAGTGTCATGTTAGCTGAGTTTTTGTCATATGCAACCTTAAATGTGTTGAGGTATGTTTCATCATACCCATTTTGAGGAGAAATATAATCATAAATAGATACTGAATTTGTCAAACATTTTATGACTCTTTTAAGGTTACCATATAATTTTTTTTCAATTTGTTAGTTTGGTGTATCATATTCATTAATTTCTGGGTAATGAATCACTTTTGTATCACTGGGATAAAAGGGACTTAATCCTACTGTATGATCATTTTAATTTATCGTTTTCTTTGCTAATATTTATTGATGATTTTTGCATGCGTGCTTATCTGCAGTATTTAAACTGTAATTTTATGAGGTATTTGTTCCTGTTTAGTAGTAGTGTGAAACAGAAATGTGGGGTAGGAAGACTTCTTTCCTCTGAAAATTTTTGGAATTCTCTGAGAAGTACAGGTGATAGCTCTTATCTATATGTTTCGCAGAAGTCACCTGTGAAGCTGTCTAGGCCTGGAATTTTGTTAGTTGGGAGAATTTGTTTAATTACTTATTCAATTTCATTAGTGACAATCTGTTAATATTTTCTATTTCTCATTCCATTCTGGAGATTAGGTCTTTTAAGAAATTGTCCATTTCTTCTAGTGAATCCAATTTAATTGGCATATAATTTGTTATATCATCTTATGATGCTTTGTGTTACTTTGATATAAGCTGTAACTTCTCATTTATTTTGGAGCTTTTTAATCTGTACTCTCTTTTTTGCTCATGAGTCTTCTTAAATTTTATCAGCTTTATTTATCTTTCAAAGGCCATTATGTAGTTTGTTTAGATGTTTCTATTTTTAATCTTTATTTTATATATTTATGTTCTGACCTTTCAGATGTCTTTATTTCTAGTAACAAGTTTGTTTATTATTTTTCTACATCTTTTGTTTGTAAGAATATTTTATAAGAGAGACATGTTTCTTATTTGTATAAGTGGGATTGTTTTGCTATAAGCATCCCTATGAATAATGCTTTTGCTATATCACATGGACTTTGTTTTTGTTATTATATTTATTTATGTAATTTTTCTTTGATTTATACAGCAATCCATTGGTTGTTTAATCTTGTATGATTTATCCTCCACACTTTACAATTTTTCTCAGGTTTTCTTCTTTTAGTAAATTTCTATTCACACAAAATCCATATGTATCTTCACAAAACATGGAAAAAAATAATAAAATTTATATTAAATTCTGAAAGACCCAAATTTTCTAAAATTATCTTTGAAAAATGAACAAAGCTGTGGGTATTATCCTCCCTGACTTTAGAACATGCTACAAAGCTACAGTAAGCAATACATAAAAATATATCACTAAAAGAGTCACATAGATCAATGGAACAAAATAAAAAGTCCTAAAATAAACACACACACATATGGTCAATTAGTCTTCAATGAAGGAGGCAAGAGTATACAATGGAAAAAAGGCAGTCTCTTCAACAAGTAGTTCTGGGTGAACTGAACATTACATGTAAAAAGTAGATGTAAGAGCACTTCTTTCCATAGTATACAAAATCAAATAAAATGGATTAATTTCCTAAATGTAAAACCTGAAATTATACAATCTCTGAACAAGAACAGGAGCAGAACTGCCTTTGTGATAAATCATAGCAATATTTATTTTTGAACTATCCCCTAAGTAGAAAAAGAAAGGAAAACTAACAATAACAGTTTTGAATTACACTGAGGAAAGATAGATGTACTATATGATACAGTGATTCCACTTCTTGTATAAGTGTGAAATGCAAAACCTTTTGCAGAGGAAAGGAAAACTTCAGCAAGACTTAAGACAACACACAGAATAGAAAGAAGAGATTTGGACAATGAAACCAACAAGGTATTAATATCCATAATGTATAAGTAGCATATTAGACACATTATTTAAAAATCAAAGACCCCAACTTAAGAAGAGTTGAAGGATTTTCATGGAAACTTTTCAAAAACAGGCATGTGGATGATTTTCATGCACATAAAAAGGAACATAATGTTGCTATTCATTAGGAAATCATAAATCAAAACCAGAATGAAATATAATCTCACAGAAACCAAAATGGCTATTACAAAAAGTCTTCAAATGACAAACATTAATATGAATGTCCAAAAAAGGGAACACAAATACACTGTTGGTGGAAATATAAACTGATGCATCTACTATTATAAAAGTGTGGACAGTGCTAAGAAAACTAGAAATAGAAACATTATATGTTGCAGCAATTCCAGTTTTTGTTATAGATATAAAAAAAGAAAACATTAACTTTAAAGGATATATTACCCCCAATGCACTTAACATCATGGTTTATAATAGCCAAGGATAGAAGCACAAATCAACTGCGCATCAACAGATGATTGGCTGAAGTAGAGTGAGATATAGATAAAATAATAAATACATATTCTTTGTCATATCAAAAGCTAAAATTCTGCCATTTGGAACAATGTGACTGGACCTAGATACTGTTGTGCATAGCAAAATAAGTCATGCAGAGAAAAACACCCTACGTTACCACTTTCATGAGGAAACTAAATATATAAGAGAAATAAACATAAAAAGCAGAAACAGAATCACATATATATGTGTAGTGTACCAATTAGTGGTTTCCACTGGGGACAGGGAGGAGGGATGGGGAAGACAGAAATATGCAAGCTACTAGTTACAAATCAGAGAACCAACAGGGCTATATTTACAGCACAGAGAAATGTTTTAATAATTTAAATGATTTTAAAGAGATTATAGGCATATATTTTACTAAGATGTGCATGCATGTGGGAAAAACATTGAAGAAAAGAACCCAGGAAAATCAAAGTATTTTGTAGTACTATGATTTTAAGGGGGGTGATTTGTTCACTTTCTTTACCATTCTTATAATGTCCTTATTAGAATTTAAGCTTTTAAATGAAAAAGTTAAGTCTTTGAAAAAAGTGACATAAGTTTAAACTATTTCTGTCTCTCCCCTTAAAACTACAGTCAGTGAAACGATCACATCTCAACAAAAATAACTACAACACAAAGCAATACTCCAGAACACATGTGTACAGCTGAAGTTTGGTGGGCTAAAACAAAGGTGGCTGAAATGAGGGAAGCGAAGAATTGGTGCCTGCAACCATGTCCCACTGACTAGGGTATCTTAGCCCACAGTTTCACAGTACCCAGTAGAAACAGGCTCTCAGTGGTTCACACAGCTTCAGCCTCCAACTGCACCAGTACTCATGGTCACAGGTAACTAGGAGGTAGCCACAATGCAGACAGAATTTCCATCCTTTTGACACTCAGACATTCATGACACTCTCCCTACTTCCCATTAACAGTGGTGGAGACAAGGTACCTTGCAACATTGGACATGGCAAAGGCACTTGCATGATTACAACTAACCACCTGTCTTTACACATTTCCTCAATGTGTGCACTGTGTCTTAAGGGATATTCGGTAAAAGGAAGGGTTCACCATCCCAGTGACAATGTAAGCAATCTTTTATTCAGACAGTAGTGACTGGAAAGTGACATTTTGAAATATTATCAAAGATAGCTCAGATAAGTAAAATAAAAAATTGTGCAATATTGCAAACTACCAGAAAACAAAGGAAGACTCCAAATCCCAATCCGTTTTTTAGTGTCATCAGAGCAATAATTTACCAGGATCATGACCAATCACAGTAACATTATAGGGCATGCACACACAGAGATACACACACAGACACAGACACACACGCACAGGCAAACGCACACACACACACAATACCAACCCTGCAGCATACAAACTTAAAGTCATGGAATATTGCTGTATAACGAATAGAGAATCCAAAGAGTTGTCATACAGAATCTCAATACAAAACACAAAACTCAGAAAGCAGTTTAGTGAGCTCAGAAATAAAATAAATGATGGTAAGGAATACATAACCAAAGAGATTGAAACTATGAAACAACCAAACAGTATTGGAGGACCAGATGAACTTAATAAATGATATGAAGTATACAACAGAAAGCATTGGAAGAAGACTGTCTTGTGGAAGAGAGATTAGCAAACTCACCAATACAAAACAAGAAATGATAGGAGAGGATAGAGATACAAGATATTAAAAAGTGAGGAAATTTTACAATAGCCATCAGAGTTCTTCAGGAAGTGCACATTAGAGTGAAATCCTGGAGGAAGAAGAAAGTTAGAAGGTATCTGATGGTTTATTTAAAGTTGTAATAGTTGATAACTTCCTGAACCTGGGTAAGGAACTGATATACAATTATTTGAGCCAACAAAACACCAATAACATTAAGACAATGAGGCCCTCTTCAAGGTACGTCATTTGCAAATTGGCAAGTCAATAACACAGTAAAATTTTAAAGGCAGCCAAAAAAAGGTATGTTAATCTACATAGGAACCTCTATTAGGCTATCAGCAGATTGCTGATCAGAAAACATACACCAACGGTAATTAAAATGACATTTTCAAACATTTCAAACACTACTGAAATAAAAATCTCTCAACCAAAAATACTCTACTTTGCAAAGTTATCACTTAGGTGTAAAGTGAAAATAAAGTCTTTACCAGATAAACAAACCTGAATGAGATGTAAAAAACAAAACCGAGACACCTTACAAGAGGTTCAGGAAAGAGCTATTCTAAGAAAAATAAAATGGCAAATATACGCAAAACATTGAACAAAATACTTAGAAGAGACCATAAAATAGTTGCAACTGTTTCTTTGTGTATGTTTTTAAATGCTACTATTCTTTATGTATTAAAGAGAGAAAAATAGTAATTCAGTTGCAATAAATATAGGTACATCAATCTGGTAACATGTTCACATAAGAAATAGAAATAATTTGAGTCAGTAATCATAAAAGGTAAAGAGTAAAAATAAAACAATATTAAAGGAAGATGCTATCAGCGGAAAAAGACTAAATTATACATGAGATGTTTTATTTTTAATAGAAGTACAGTAGATGTGCTATATTGTGTTGTTTCAAATGTACAGCATAGTGATTCCAACCACTTTTTAGATTAGATTGCATTTTAAATTATTACAATAATTGTAACATAAAATTATTATAAGTTATTGTGTGTAATTCCATTATCTACACGGATTGCCCATATTGCATATCTCCTTTATGTACACTACTTTTTATCTGTCAGTGTTCTACCAATAAATTGTCTTTCCTTTCCACTTTGGTAAACATAAATTTTTTCCTGTATCTTCAGTCTGATTCACTCTTGTCTATCTAATCTCTCTATCTCTCTACCATGTCTCTATCAATCTAGCTATCTATTTATCTCTCTATCTCTCTATCTATCTATCATCTATCATGTGTCTATGTATCTATCCTTCTATGTATCTACTTTCTCTCATCTATCGATAGATATCTATTGATAGATGTACACAGATATTTGCTATTCTTTAAATTCCACATATAGATTATATTATATAATTTTGCTTTGTCTAAGTTACTTCACTAAGCACAATATTTACTAGGTCCATTCATGATGCTGAAGTAGCCATGTGTTATACTTTTTCATGGCTGAGCAATATTCAATTGCATATTTATTGAAATATCATATCTTCTTAAGTCTGCAGTCTACTGTGGACTCTTGGATTGCTTCCCTGTCTTGCATATTAAAAACAGTGCTGTTGTGAACATTGGTTCTTCTCAATTTTGGGTTTCTTCCCCAGATTTTTCCTAGGAAAGGTGTTATTGTTTCTTTTGGTAGTTCTGTTTTATGTGTTAAAGAAATCTGAATAGTCTTTTCCATAGAAGTTGTACCAATTTACATCCCTACCAACAGTATACATGAGATTTGTTTCCCCCACATCGTCTCCAACAGTTTCTATTTGTAGACTTTTTGATAATAGCCATTTGACCAGTGTGAAGTGATACCTCATTGTGGTTTTGAACTGCTATTAACTAATATTTAATATGTTGAGCATTTAAATCACTTGCCTGTTACTCATCTGTATGTTTTCTTTGGAAAAATATTAACTCAGGTACTCTTCTATTTTTTGATTGGATTTTTGTTTTTCACCTTGAGTTGTATAACCTAAATCCATGTTACATCTATTTACTTGCATCTATTATCCCCTGGTCACTTGCGTTATTTGCAAATATGTTCTACAATTACACAGGCAGTGTTTACATTTCATTCAAATTGTCCTTACTGTGCAGAAATTTTCAAGTTTATTTAGGTCCCACTTGTTTATATTTGCTTTTATTTCTTTTCCTTAGGAGGCTGATACAAGAAAATATTCCTGTGATATATAAACAATAGTGTATCACCTATATACCCTTCTAGCAGTTTTATAGTATCAGGTCTTACATTTAGGTCCTTAATAAACTTGGAGTTTATTTCTGTATATGAAGTCAGGGAATTCTCTCATTTCACTGTTTTACATGTAGATGTCCAGCTTTCCAAACACCATCCATTGACAAGACTGTCTTTTCTCCATTGTATATTCTTGCCTCTTTTATCATTGATTTATTGCTCATAGGTGTGTGGAATTATCTCTAGGCTCTCTATCTGAGTTTATTGATTATATCTCTGTGTCAATGTCATGCTGTTATTATTACTGCAGCTTTGTAGTATAGTAAGGAATCTGGGAGGTTTATACCTCCAGATTAGTTGTTTTATCTCAAGATCATTTTGGCAATTTTTAATGGTTTCATGTAAAACTTAGAGTTATTAATTTTCTGGTTCTGTGGGAAATACTACAGCTTTGTAACAGAAATTTCAATAAATCTGTAGGTTTCTTTGTGTACTTCGGCCATGTTAACTATATTAACTCCTTCATTCCAAGGGCACAAAACATCTTTCCATTTTTTTAATCATTTTTAATTTATTTGTCAGTTTTTTAATTTTCAGTGTTTAGATATTTCACATATGTTGTTACATTTATTCCAAGTTATTCAGGGGAATGGGATTTTAAATAGTATTGCTTTCAACGTCCATTATAGGGTATCTCATGATTAACCTGTAGAAATGCAAGAGACAAATTTACATTAACCTTGTACCCTGCTCCCTCCTTGAAATTATTTATTGTTGATATTAGTCTGTGTGGAGAACTTAGAACTCTATGTAGATTGTTGTCTCATCAGTACTGGTGCCAATTTTGCCTTTTTCTTTCCATTTTGCATTTCTTTTTCTTCTTTTTCTTTCCTTTTCCTGTCTTCTTTTACTATGGAACAGAAGTGCTGAGAGTAGGAATCATTGTCTTGTTCCCAAATTTACCCAGAAGGTTTTCAGCTTTTCCACAAACTATTATAAATTGTTATAAATGGCCTATAGTATGTTGAGAGATGTTCCCATTATACTCACTTTCATGAGAGTTCTGATCATGAATGTTTGTTGTATTTTGTCTAAAGATTTTTCTGTGTGTATTGATATGGTCCTGAGAAATTTTTCCTTCCTTTATTAAATATGTGTCATGCTGATTATCTTGTGTATGTTGAACCATTCCTGTGACTCTGGAATGAATCCACTGATTGGCGTGTATAAATCTTTCTATGTATTGCTGGATTAATTTGTTGATGTTCTGTTAAGGATTTTTGAATGTATATTCATCAAGGATATTGGCTTTACATTTTCATTTCTTTTTCTGGTAGTGTCTTTGACTGGTTTTATTACCAGTGTAATGGTGGCCTCATAGAATAACTTTGGGAATTTTCCTTCCTAATATATTTTTTGAAATAGTTGAGAGGAAAGAGGTTTTAGTGAAGGCATCCAGGCATTTTGTACAAGGGGTGTTTCTAAAACTATAGATTTTATTTAAATAATACTGATTGCTCTTTTCAAGTTATCAGTTTTCTTTTTATTCAGTGTTGGCAGGCTGTACGTTTCTAGAAATTTGTCCCTTTCTTTTAGGTCGTCCAGTTGATTGTAACATTACTGTGCAGAGTGTTTCCATAATCTTTGTTTGCATTTCTGTACTATCAGAAATTATTTCTAATATTTCGTTCCTTATTTTGTTTGGGTCGACTCTGTATTTCTTCATAAGCCTGGCTAAATGCTTATTAATTTGTCAATATTTTTAAGAAAAAAATAGCTGTTGATTTTATGAACTTTAATTTATTTTTAAATTCTATTTTATTTATTTTCAGCCTAATCATTAAAGATTTCTCATTCTAGTGCTTTTGCATTTTGCATGTTCTTATATCTAGTTATTTTGGGTGGTTAGCTTTATACTTTGTGTGAGATTTTTCTTTTAACTTGAAGGAGACCTCAATTGTTCTAACCTTCCCTCTTAGATTTGCCTTTGCTGCAGCCCACACATTTGATGAAGCTTTGTTTTCATTGTAATCTGTCTCCAGGTGTGATTTTATTACCTATTTGATTTCATAATTGACCTTGTTTTATTTTATTTTTTTAAAGGTTGAGGTTTAATCTCATGTTTGTGCTTTTCCTGTTCTTCTTTCTAGAGTTGATGCATAGTTTCATAATTTTGTGTATGGAAAAATACTTGCTGTAATCTGTATTTGCTTAAAGTTCCTGAGGCTCATTTCATGACATAATATGTGGTTAATTCCTTAGATAAAATCCTGTGCACACTTGAGAAGTTTATGTGTTCTCCTTTTCTTATGCAGTGTCCAATAGCTCAGATATGTTCAAATGATCTAATATGCCATTAAGGCCTCTGTTTCCTTACAGATTTTTTTTGGGATGATATGACTATTAGAATAGTGAGGTGTTCAACTCATCTACTATTATTGTTTTATAATGAATTAATTCCTTCATGTCTACTAATATTTCTTTTTATGCTTAGGATCTACGGTGTTGGGTCCATATATAATTTAATGAGTGTAATACTCTATTTTTATATTGATGTCTTTTTCTTTATATAATCTCATATTTATCTTTCATTGTGGCCATTATTTTGATCTGAATTTTGTATGAGTTCAGCACTGCAAACTGCACTTTCATGTCATTTCCATGAAACATCTTTTTACAGCTATTTACTGGATGTGTTTAACTTGCAACATAAAGTGAGAATTTTTGTGGGGGAAGCAAAGATGGTGGAGCAGAAGGATGCTCGTAGCTCACCCTTTCCCACAAATGCACCAAGTCTCACATCCACAGAACTACTCAGCTAACCAGACAAGCTGCAGAACTCTGATAGAACATTGTCCTCTTCAAAAGATAAAAATGCAAAAAATCTGGTAGAAGAAAATGAAGAAAGAAAGAAGAAAAGGCAAAACAGATTGGGACAGGTCCCACAGGGAGGAGCAGCAAAGAAGGCCTGGTGCTCATTCACTGGTTCTCCCCTCTCCAACTGAGAGGTTGGCAGGATGGAGGGGGAGCCTCCAAGAATTGGACCTCTATAGAGTATAAGTTGACTGACAGTACTAAGTTAAACAGGCACAGAATCCCTGTGAAACCCAGCCCAAGAGGCATCCTGGCAGCTGAGGGCAGGGCCATGCTGCCCGAGCTTGGTGGAAGATGAGGATGGCTGCACTGAGGCAGCTCGGGGAATTGAGGGGAATGTGCACCATTGCTGTGGGTGAACAGGGCAGAACAACCTGGGCCCTCGATTAAACAACAGGGCAGACTAGCCCTGGGAGGGGAAAGGTGAATTCCAAATCTCTGAAAATCCTCAAACTATCTAGGACAAGAGACCTGGGGCTCAGAGACAGCCACCATAGCCTCTGGTGCTTTGCACCCTGGCAGCAGTGAGAACAAAACCTGCATTCACTCCTAAGGCCTTAGCAGACTCAAGCGCCAGATGGGGACTTGCCTACAGCCTGAGGCATATAAGATCTTTTGGTCCTATATCCTCAGAGAACTTGCTCTGCCAAGGCAAACAAGGAGATGGGTTTTGGCCCAGACCAGTGACAGGGCACATAGCAGTGGAGAGACCGGCACACTGAGAGGGCTGATGGCCTGCCTACTTTTGGGCTGGAATGCAGCCCCTGACCATGTGGCTGGGAGAGGGCTTCATGATGACTCCTGCCTGGTCAGTCTGAAACATGTGACTGAGGCATTGGTCAGGGCAGTGACAAGACAGCACAGAGAAAAGAGAGCTGCTCCAGAACCAGTGTTGGGAGTAGGAGTGATTTGCTTGCTGACAGGCCCTGGGAGATGCACAGATGAGGGCTCCAATGGAGGGCCTCTGAAAAAAGCAAGCTGAGCTTCCAAAACAGGATGAATACCGAAAGAGTTCAAATTAAAAGTACACAGTCTCCAGGACACACTGACCACCCCCTTGTTTTAATCTGTTTTTACCTGTTCCATTTTCTATTACCCTCCTAATTTTTACTTGTTAGGAAATTATATACACCCCCTTTTAAATCCCATTGAAAATTTTTAAAAGTATTTTTATTATTATTATATTTCAAAACTCTGCTTCAATTTGCTTTTATATTATGTATTATACAATGTCTTGAAACATTTATTTCCCCTTCTTTAAAATTCTTTGTCTCCCTCTCTATTATTTCTCTATTTTAGTTGTCATACTACATAGGCATTAGGTAGATAAACTAATTTAGGACCACAGTAGATAAGTGATACTCCATAAACCACAGTGCCAGAGAGGTAGGAGCAAGATGAAGAAGGAGACATACCATTCTCAATTAAAAGAACAAGAGAAATCCCCTGAAAGTATGATCAGTGAAATAGACATCAATAGTCTACTAGATCAAGATTTCAAAAGAGGAGTGATCAAATTACTGAAGGAAATAAAAGATAGAGTTTAGAAATATAAATTATGTTAAAAATGAAATGAAAGCTATAAAGAAGAGCCAAGTAGAATAGGTAAACCCATTGACTGAGATGAGGCATGATCTAAAGGGGTCACAAAGCTGACTAGATAATGCAGAGGAATGAATTAGTGATCTAGAAGACAGGAAAATAGAAAGCACCCAATCAGAAGAGCTACAAGAGAAACAATGAGAAACAAATGAAAAAAGCATAAGAGACCTATGGGATAATAGAAAGCATGACAATATTGACATGGTAAAATTCCCAGAAGGGTAGGAAAGATCAAAGGTGATTGCAAACGTCTTTGAAGAAATCATGACTGAGAACTTCCCAAACTTAAAGAAGGAATCAGATATCAAATACAGGAAGCACAGAGTGTCCCAAACAGGAAGAACTCAAATAAACCAGCACCAAGACATGTAATTAAGATGGACAGTGTCAAGGATAAAGAAATGAGCTTAAAGGCAGCAAGAGAATAGCAAATAGTGAGTTACAAGGGAATCCCCATAAGGGTCCCAGCTGATTTCACTACACAAATACTTCAGGACAGAAGGGAGTGGCAAGATATATTCAAAGTCCTGAATGAAAAAAAATTATATACCCTAGGATACTTTAACCAGCAAGGCTATCTTCTATGGTAGAAGGAGACATAAAGAATTTCACAGACAAGAAAAAGCTACAAGAGTTTAGCAATACTAGACCCGTGCTAAAAGAAATATTGAAAGGTCCACTCTAAAATGAAAAGCAGCAGGAAACTACAGAAATATGAAACACACAGCTGGAAAGGTGATAACTCATGAACTAGAAATAAAATAAACACAAAATTTTAAAACATGACATACAAATCATTGAGAGTGGGAAACTGAGGCAGGAAAAAAGAAAATTTTTTTTTGTGGATCTTTCCTTTTAAAATCTTTTGTTCTCAGTAGGATGGTTTTGAGATAATGTTACTATCACTTTAATAAAATCAGTTATACTAATGGTCTAATAGACTTATATAAAAGGGTAAAAACAAGGCAAAAACATATTCAGGGAATCACTAAAACTAAATAATTTTCATGATAATACAAAGGAGAATGACCAAACCAAAAAAGGAAGATGAACAAGAGGAAATACAAAATCAACTGCAAAGTTAACGTCAAAATGGCAATAAACACAAATATATCATCGATTATTGTAAATATTAGTGGATTAAATGCTCAAGTCAATGTCATTGAGTGGCAGGCTGGATAATAAAGCAAGAACCTTCAATATGCTGCATAAAAGAGACCCACTTCAGCGAGAAGGAAACATACAGATTGAGAGTGAAAGGATGGAAAATGGTATTCCATACAAATGGAAAAGCAAAAAAAGCAGGTGTTGCACTACTATTTAGACAAAATAGTCTTCAAAACAAAGGCCATGTAGGAAGACAAAGAAGGACATTTCAAAATGATTGAAGGAGTGATACAAGATGAGGATAGCACACACGTTAATATATATGCACCAAATAGAGGACTAAATAAGTACATGAAATAATTACTAACAGATACAAAGGGGGATAATGATGTGAATCTAATCATAGTTGGTGATTTCAAAACTGCATTAACATCACTGTAAAGATCATCGAGATAGAAATTAAATTAGGCAACAGAGAAGTTAAATAATACAATAGAAATATTACACTCGGTGGATATTTTCAGAGCATTGCACTCCACACAAAATAGTATATACATTCTTTTCAAGTGCACATTGGACATTTTCCAGGATTCATGATATACTTGGGCAAAAAAGAAACCTCAGTAATTTTAAGAAGATAGAAATTACTTCAAGCATTTTTACTGACAACAATGACTTGAGCGAGAAATCAACAAAAGAGAAACAAAGAAGAACATAAGGAAAACATGAGGATTAAACAATATGTTATTAAAAAACCTATGGGTCAAAGAAGAAATCAAAACTGAAATGAAAATGTACCTTGAGACAAAAGAAAATGAAAGCAAAACCACACAAAATTTATGGGACACAGCAAAAGCACTGTTTAGAGGGGAGTTTATAGCAATACAGGCCTTCCTCAAAAGAAGAAGAACAATCACATATAAACAATTTAACCTATCAGGAGAATGAAATAGAAAAAGAAGAACAAAAAACCCCAAAAGGCAGCAGAAGGAAGGAAATCATATTTATTGGGGAGGAAATAAATAAAATAGAGTTTAAAAAGACCATAGGAAAAAAATCAACCAATCCAAAGGCTGGTTTTTTGAAAAAAGTAAATAAAATCGACAAACCTCTGGCCAAACTCAAAAAGAAGAAAAGAGAAAGAGCACAAAGTAGAAAAATAAGATAGGAGAATGGAGAATTTACAACTAATAAAATAGAAATACAGAATATCATATGAGAATACTATGAAAAGTATATTGAACCAAACTGGATAACTGAGAGGAGATGGACAAGTTACTGCAAAAATACTGTCCACCAAGACTGAATCTAGAAGAAACTGACCCATTGAACAAGCAGAGCACTAGAAATGAAATCAAAATAGCAATATAAAACCTCCCTACATATAACAGTCCAGAACCAGACGGCTTCAGTACGGAATTCTACCAAACATGCATAGAAGAACTCATACCATTCCTTCTCAAATTCTTCCAGAAGATTGAAAAGGAAGGAATACTCCCAAAGTCATTCTATGAAGCCACAATTACCCTGGTACCACAAACAGGCAAAGACAACACCAAACAAGACAATTATAAGCCAATATCACTGATGAAAACAGACGTCTATATCCTCACCAAAATAGTAGCAAATAGAACCCAAAAAAACCAGAAAATAATTATACAACATGACCAAGTGGGGATCATGCCAGGGACACAGGGGTGGTTCAACATATGCAAATCAAACAATGTAATACAGCACATCAACAAGGGAAAGGACCAAAACAGCATGATCATCTCAATAGATGCAGGAAAAGCAATTGATAAAATTCAACACACACTTAAGATAAAAATTCTCACCAAATTGGGCATAGAGGAAACATATCTCAGCATCATAAAAGCTATAGATTACAAGCCTACAGCCATCATAGTACTGAATGGTGAGAAAGTCAAAATCTTCCCACTAAAATCTGGGACAAGACAAGGATGTACACTATCACCACTCCTACTCAGATAGCCTTGGAAGACCTAGCCACAGTAATCAAACAAGAGAAAGAAGTAAAAGGGATGCAAATTGGAAAGAAAGAGGTAAAAGTATCATATATACAGATAATATGTTACTATATATAGAAAACCCTACAAGATCCAGACAAAAACTACTACAGCTGATCAAAGAATTCAGCAAGGTAGCAGGTTACAATATTAAGGTACAAATATCAGTAGCATTTCTTAATGCTAATGATTCAGATAATGCTATAGAGCTAAAGTCCACATGACAGCACTGTATTGGTAGGAAATGATACATATAGGCCATGGAACAGAATAGAGAGCAAAGAAATAAACCCACAAACTTTTGGTCTATTAATCTTAGACTAAGGAGGCAAGAAATTACAATGGAAGAGAGACAGTCTCTTCGGCAACTGGTGTTGGGAAAACTGGACAACAGCATGTAAATCAATGAAGCTAGAACACTCCCAATGAAGCTAGAACACCATACACAAAAATAAACTCAGAATGGATCAAAGACTTCTACATTAGACAAGATAAAATAAAATTCCTTGTGGAAAATATAGGCAAAACAGTATGTGATATATGTCTCATAAATTTTCTCGAAGAAAAAATAAAAGCAAGAATAAACAAATGAGACTTAATGAAACTTACAACCTTCTGCACAGTAAAGAAACCAGAATTAAAACAAAAATACTACCTACAGAATTGGAAAAATCTGAATATGAAACCGACAAAGGCTTGATCTCCAGAGTATATAAGCAGGGCAACCAACTGAATAAGAAAAAATAAATCATCCAATGCAAAAATTTGCAGAATACCTAAACAAGCAATTCTCCAAGGAAGACATACAAATGATCAAAAGGCACATCCGAAAATGCTCAATATCACTGATTATCACAGAAATGCAAATCAAAACTACAATGAGGTATCACCTCACACCAGTCAAAATGGCCATCATTCAAAAATCCACAAATGACAAGTGCTGGAGAGACTGTGGAGAAAATGGAACCGTCCTTCACTGCTGGTGTCAATGCAGTTGGTGGAGCCACTCTGGAAAACAGGATGGAGATTCATCAAAAACCTAGGAAAAGACTTAACATAAGACCCAGGAATCCCACTCCTGGCCATAAATCATGAAGGAACCCTACTTCTGGATGACACCTGCTCCACAATATTTATATCCAGCACTATTTACAATAGCCAATACATGGAAACAACCTAAATGTCCATCGACAGTTGACTGGATAAAGAAGAGGTGTAATATTTATACAATGGAATACTGGTCAGCCATATAAATTGAAACATAATGCCATTTTCAGCAACATGGATGGTCCAGGAGAAAATTTGTCTAAGTGAAGGAAGCCAGAAAGAGAAAGAGAAATACCATATTAGATGGCTCATCAGTGGAATCTAAAAACAAAACAAAACAATACAAAAAAACACAAATACAAAACAGAAATAGACTTGCAGTCATAGAATACAAGGTCTTGTATGCCAAGGGGGTGGGGGGTGGGAAGAGATAGACTGGGAGGTCTAAATTAAAAATAGATAAACAGGATTGTACTGTATAGCACAGGGAAATATATAAAAGTTCTTATGGAATCCCACAGTGGAAAAAATGGGACAACAAATGTATATTTGTTCATTGTAACTGCAAAATTGTGCTCTATGCTGGGATTGGAGACAACTTTGTAAAATGACTGTAAATCAATAAAAATAAATTAAAAAAATTAAAAAGCATGATCCTAAATATTATAGGTGTAAATATACATTAGAGAGAAAAAGAAAACTATGCAAATGAGCAGTAAAACCAAAGTTTTTTTGTTTCTTTTTTAAGATAAGCATAATCAAAAAACCTCTAGCCAGACATATCATGAAGAAAAGAGAGATGTTACAAAGAAATAAAGAAAGAAATAAAAGAAGAGAAATTACAATTGTCATATCAGATATACAAAAAAGGGATAATTTTGTCAACACTTACCTTTGAATAAACTGGACAACAAAGAAGAAATAGACAAATGCCTTAAAAGAGACAGAGATAAGGAGAAACAAATAATTTGAACTAACTTTTTACTAGAAGAAAGAATCTGCATATAAAAAAATAGTATAATAGAAGTGCAGATTTAATCAAATCCTGTGGAGAACTGTACAAATATACACAGCAGATCTTATACTCTTTAAACTATTCAAAATTATTGACGATGTGGGAAACTCCCAAATTAATTCTATGAAGAATTCATCACCCTGATAGCAAAGCCAACAAACAAACCACAGGCAAAGGGAACTTCAAGCCAATACATTTGATAGATATAGATGCACATTTTCTACAAAATATTATTAGCAAACTTAATCCAGCAATAGCAAAAATGAATCATACACCATGATCAACTTGGATTCATTGCAAGGTCACAAGAGAAGTTCAACATACACAAATCAATCAGTTTGAAACACCACATTAACAAAAGGAAAAGAGAAAATGATGTGGTCATCCCAATAAATCCATAAAAAGTATTTCAGAAAATTCAACATTTATTTATTAAAACAGCAAGAACAGCAACATCAACAATAACAACTACAGCAACAACAACAGAAACCTCTTACCAAAGTAGGATTCAGGAAATATATCTCAACATAACTAAAGTCATTACTTACAAACCCTCAGACAATGTAATATGCAAAAGTGAATAACTGAAAGCCAAATTAAGGAATAAAACAAGGATGCCCAATCTCACCATTTCTCTTAAACACAGTATGGGGATTCCTAGCAACAGCAATCGGACAAGAAAAAAACTTATTCAAGTTGGATTGAATGAGATAAAACTGTTATTATTTTAGATGACATGATAATCTATATAGAGATCCCAGAGATTCTCCACACCAGAACAAGTAAAACTAATAAAGACATTTAGCAAAGTAGCATGATTCATGATTAATATACAAAAAGTATCACATTTCTTTACATTAACAATGAAATATTCCATAATTTTAAAAAATCCATAAAAAATCAAATCAAAAAATGAGAAACCTATGGAAAATCCAAGATAATAAAATGTATAGGACACTGATAAACAAATTTGAAGATGGTGCAAAGAAATGGAAAATAATATCAAGGTCTTAGTTTAGAGGAATAAATATTATTAAAATACATAATACAAAATATGTCCACAGATATGAATTGATTCACATCGAACTACATGATATTTTCCAAAGAACTAAAAACAGTCCTATGATTTTTATGGAACTGCAAAAAAACCAGAACTGCAAAAGAAACAATGAGGAAAAAGAACAAAGTTGGATGCATAACTCATAACCCTCCCAGATCTCAGAATATATTACAAAAATACAGTAAACAAAACAGCACAATAATGGAAAACAAACAATCATCGATATCACTGGAACAGAACACAGAGGCAGAAATAAAACATCACAACTATGGTCAAATAACTATGACAATGGAAACAAATATATACAATGCCTTAAAGACAGTTTTCAGCAAGTGATGTTGAGAAAGCTAGACAGCTACATGTAAATAAATGAAATTAGAACAATCCCTCACACTGTACAAGAATAAAGTCAAAATGTTTTAAATATCTTAATCTATTCATGACACAATAAAACTTCTCGAATCTTACATAGGCAAAACAAAACAAAAATTCTAGCAAAATTTTCTTATGTCACACTCCCAAGCTGAAAACAATAAAGGTAAAATAAACAAATAGGTCCTAATTAAACTTAAAAGCTTCTACACAGCAAAATAAACAAAATGAAAAGATGAACTTCCAAGTTAGAGAAAACATTAGGAAACAATGCAATCAACAAGTGGCTTATTTCTAAAATACACAAATCGTTCATGCAACACAATTTCAATAATCTACAAACAACTCAGCCAGAAAATGAGCAGAAGACAATTCTGTGGAAAAGACACACAGATGACACACAGGAAAGTAAAAAAGTGCTCACATTGTTAATCATTATACAAATGCAAGACAAAAATAAAATAATGTTTTATCTCACACTAGTGAGAAAGGCTGTCTTCCAAATGTCTACAAATAATAAAAACTCGGGTGAATGTGGAGAATAAGGGACTCTCCAACCCTGCTGGTGGGACTCAAAATTGGTGAAATCACTTTGGAAACAGTATGGAAGTTCCTTTAAATAATAAAAATAGACCTATCATATGACACAGCAATCCCACACCTGGGTATATAAAACATAAAATATGAAATTAAAGAATCCTAGGGTAAAATATAAGAAGTACACTCTGACTTTGGACTTAATTTGATTCTACATATGTCTCCTCAGGCAAGGGAGACAGAAGTAATACGAACAAAATATGACTTTGTCGCACTAAACAGATTTACATTGCAGAAGAAATGATCAATAAAATGAACAGTCAACCAACACAATGGTAGAACATATTTTCAAGTGATAATTCCCAATCAAGTGTTAATATCCAAAATATATAGCTAACCCTTACTCTAAAACTACAGCAAAAAAGAGCAAAAATTCCATTTAAAATAAATGTCCATAGGAACTGAAAAGATGGATCTGAATCAATTTTCTTTTGAAAACATACAGTTGGCTATATGACACATGAAAATGTGTTCAGAGTTATAAATTATTAGGAAAGTCATAAACCAAAAATGAGACAAGACCTCACAGTTGTCAGAAGGCTATCATCAAAAAGAAAAGGAATAGATGTTGGTGAGATTGTAGAGGAAAAGGCACACCATTGACACTGCTGATAGGAATGCAAAGTATTGATTCCATTGCATATATACATCAAATTTTCTTCATCCATTTTTCTGTCAAGGGATGTTGGGTTTGTAGGCCCCTGTCTGAAGGCTCTAGAGAATAAGCCCACTGGCTGAACTGATAAACAAGCTGTGAGGAATGTCACATACCCAGGCTGGATAACAAATGGCCTACTCAATGTATCCAGTATGGATGGCTGGATAGCCTATGCTGGGTAAGATCCTCAGAGGAGGACAACCTAAGACATGCACAGCCGGCTGGAAAAGAGATGGCCTACTTAATGAAGTTCCGTGATGAACTTTAAAACATTCCTTGATCATTTAACATCCTGTGCTTACTGCAGGAGCATGGGGACATAAATAGCTTATGATTATTAACATTGTTATAACTTAGATTATATGTGAGGCATTGTGCAAGTCCTATATACACCCTTTTTCTATGAATCAAAAAACAGAGAACTGCTCCACTTCTCTCCACACAGTGTTTGTGTGTAAATGATATCGTGCCACTGACAGAGTTAATTTAATTTGTTGGGAGTATCTTAAAAGGATGTTGCATTATATATAATGCTATTTCTGCACCTATTGAGATGATTGTATGAGTTCTCCTTCCCATTCTATTAGTGGGGCATGTCACCTTTATTGAGTTGAATATTTTGAAGTATCCTTAAACCCAGGGATATATCCCTTTACTAATGTATGTTTATGATACATTAAATGTGTTGTTGAATTCATTTTACTTGTGTTTTGTTGAGAATTTTGGCACATATGTTCATCAGGGGTAATATTCTATATTTTGCATATAAGGTCCTTTCTAGTTTTGTTAAGCAAATAACGCTCGCATCATAAAACATGTTTGAAATCTTTCAAATCCTTCAAATTCTTGGAAGATTTGGGGAAGAATTGGTGAAAATTTGTCTTCAAATGTATGACAGAATTCACCAGTAAAGACGTCTGGTAAATTTTTTCTGGTTTTAGAAGTTTGGATTATTGACTTACTCAAACACACTTTTGCTCTATTATCTTTCTAACTACTCCTTGATTCAGTATTGGAAGACATGTTTCTGGGAATTTGTCTTTTATTCTATGTCATTCCAATCGTTAGCTAGTGGTAATTTCTTATGATGCTTTGCATCTCTACAACATCATTGGTAATATCTTCCCTTTTATTTCTAATTTTATTTGAGTGTTTATTTTCTTAGCCAACCTAAAATATGTCCAGTTTATGTTTAAAAGAAACAGAGTTAGGTGTATGTTTTTTTATGATTTCAATTGTTTCTCTTGTTATTTTCCTTACTCTCATTCATCCAATTTTCTTCTTTATTGTTTCTGTTTTCTCCTAGATCCTTGAGGTGTAAAGTTAAGTAGTGTGAATCTGTGTATTTCAAATGTTATTAAATATTTTTATTTGGTTTTTATATTTATTTATTTATTTATTCATTTATTTATCATTGAATTACTGCCAGTCACAATGTGTCAATCTGTGGTGTATAGCACATTGTCCCCGTACATGCATAAATTTGTGTGCTTATTAAACTGTACTTCACAATATTTAACTTTCTGCCCTGTGTCATACAAGAGAAATTTTGAAAAAATCTATTTTTATATATAGTGGAAAAAATTTATGAATCTACAGCTCCCTAATATATCCTCTCACAGCCCCTTTCCGCAGTAATCATTAAAATGTTTAGTTAATCTGTGAGACTGTTTCAGTTTTGTATATGAAATCAAAGAATTCTAATCCAAATTTTTTTTTAGGATTCCACATATATCATGTCATGTATTATTTTTCTTTCTCTTTCTGGCTTGCTTCAATTAGAATGACACTTTTTGTGGACATACATTTTGCTGCAAATGTCATTCTTTTTTCATATTTTATTGCAGAATATTATTCCATTGTGTAAATATGGCATAACTTCTGAATACTGTCACCTGTTGTTGGACAATTAGGTTGCTTCCATGTCGTGACTGTTGTATATATCACTGCTAAGAACACTGGGGTGCAGGTTTCTTTTTGAATTATGGTTCCCTTTGATATATACCCAGAAGTAGGTTTGCTGGATGTTATGTTAAGTCTATTTTTATTCTTTGAGGAAACCAAATCCTGGTTTCCACAATGACTGCACCAAACTACATTCCTTCCAAGAGTGTAGGAGGGTCCGCTTTCTCCACATCTCCTCAGCATTTAATGTTTGTGGAATTTTGAATGATGGCCATTGTGACTATTATGAGGTGATACTTCATTATAGTTTTGAATTGCCCTTCTCTGATAATGATAGTGAACAATTTTTTTTCATATTTCTATGTGGCATTTGTATGTCTCTATTGGAGAATTGCTTGTTTATTGCTCCTGCCCATTTTCAGATTGGGTTTCTTGTTTTTTTTATTATTATTAGGTTGTATGTAGTCTTTATATCTTAGAAATTAAGACTTTGTCAGTTGTATCAGTTCTAAATATTTTATTTAATCCTGTAGGTTGTCATTTGGATTTGTTTATGGTTCCCTTTGCTGTGCAAAAGCTTATATGTTTAATTAGGTCCCATTTATTAATTTTGCTCTTACATCCATTACCTGGGGAGGCTGTTCTAGGACATCATTGCTGAGATTTATCTCAGAGTGTTTTCCCTATGTTTTCTTCTTGGAGATATACTGTGTCTTGCCTTACATTTAAGTCTTCAAGAAATTTTGAGTTTATTCTTGTGTATGGAGTGAAGGAGTGTTCTAAATCCACTGCTCTGCATGCTGCCATCCAGTTTTCCCAACATCAGTTGATGAAGAAATTGTCTTACCTCTGTCATATTCCTGGCTACTCTGTCAAAGATTAATAGAACATAGGCCTGTAGATTTATTCCTAGGCCCTCTATTCTGTTCCATTGGTCCATATGCCTGTTTCTCTACCAATATCATGTCATTTTGTTTATTGTATCTCTGCAATAGTGTATGGAGACCTGGTGGTTTATTCCTCCATCCTCTTTCTTTACCTTTAATAATGCTTTGGAAATTATGTATCTTTTATGACTCTATGTAAATCTTAGGATCATTTGTTTCAGTCCCAAAAAGAAAAGATTTACATAATTTTATAGGAAATCACATTATGTCTGGGGATTGCATTGGGCAGTATGACTATTTTAACCATTATGTTTCCTCCATTACGAGACCATTGGGTATCATTTTGATTCTTCAAATCATTTTGATTTCCTGAATCAATGCTTTCTAGTTCTCCATGTATATTTCATTCACCCCCTTGGTCAGATTTATTCTTAAGCATTTTATAGTTTTGGGTGCAGTTATAAAAGTGGTTGTCTCTATACTTTGTTTTCCTGTTGATTCACTGGTAGTATAAAGAAATGCAATTGGTTTTTCTACATTATTCTTGGTACCTTACCCAGTTCCTTTTTTAGCCAAAGTAATTTTTTGTGAAGCTTTTACAGTTTGCTCTATATATTGTCATGGCTGCATATCATGACAATTTTACCTCTTCTTTTCCAGTCTGAATACTTTTATTTCTTTTCATTGCCTGATCGTTGTGGCTAGGAATTCCAAGACTATATTGAATTGAAATTGTGAGAATGGGCAACATTGTCTTGTCTCAGGTTTTTGTGGGAAATGTTTCAGTTTTTCACCATTGAGTATTTTGCTGGCTATATGTTTGTCATAAATAGCTTTCATTATGTTGAGATATGGTCCCTCTATGCCCACTGTGATAAGAACTTTTATTGCAAATAGGTGTTAATTTTTATCAAATGCTTTCTCTGCATCTACTGAGATGATCATGTGGTTTTTTTGTCCTCTCTGTTATTGATATGGTGTATCACAATTGATTGATTGATTTCCATAAGTTTAACCATCTTTGTGTTCCTGGGGTGAATCTAACTTGACCACGGTGTATGATCTTTTTTTACATGCTGTTGGATTCTGTTTGTTAATACTTTCTTAAGGACATTTACATCTATGTTTTACAATGATATTGGCCTATAGTTTTCTCTTGGGATAGTGTCTTTTTCTGGTTTTCTTATCAGGTTGATGTTGGCCTTACAGTGTAAGTTTGGGTGTACTCACCCCTTATCAATCTTTTGGAAGTGTTTGAGGAGGACTGGTATGGATTTTTCATTGTATGATTGGTCAAATGCCCCAGTGAAGCTATTTGGGTCTGAATTTTTGTTTACAGATATTTTTTATTTTATTGATAATTCTATTCCATTTCTGGTGATCTGTCTGTTCAAATGGTTAATTTCTTCTTGATGAAATATTTGTGGGCTGAATGTTTCCAAAAACTTCTCCATTACTTCCTGGTTATCCAATTTGTTTCCATAAAGTTGCTCATGGTATTCACTTATGATATTATGCAAATTTGTTGTACTCATTTTATTTCTCCATTTTCATTTCTAATATTATTTGTGTTCTCTCTTTTTTCTTGTTGGTGAGCCTGTCCAGAGTTTTGTCAATTATGTTTACTATTTTGAAAAAAGTGTTTAATTAATCTTTTCCTATTTTTAAAGTTTATTTAAATTCTTTCTTCCTTGATCTTTCTTTTTTCTCTCTTTCTGCTGACTTTTGGTTTTCTTTGCTCTTCTCTTCATGATTAGTTTACATAGAACGTTAGATTATTTATTTGAAATTGCTCTTTTACTTTGAGGAGGGCCTTCTCACTATGAACTTCCCTCTTAAGCCTGCTTTAACTGTATTCCATAGACTTTGTGTACTGTTTTGACATATTTCTCAAGATATTTTTTAATTTCTTATTTAATTTTTCACCTCCCCCACTTGTTATAGTACCATGGTGTTTAATTAACATGCTTTCATTTTTTTCTCCCTGTTTTTCTGTGAAGGATTTCTAGTTTCATGGTATTATACTCAGAAAAGCTGCTTGAAATAATTTTTATCTTCTTAAATTTGTTGAGGCTTCTTCTGTGCCTGAGTACATAATTTTTCTTAGAAAATATTCTATGTGAACTGGGAAAGAATGTATATTCTGTTTTGAGGAGGAGTACTGTTTTGAAAATATCAACCAATTCCAATTATTTTATTATATATTTTTGTATCTTTGCTCCTTTATTAATTTTCTGTCTGAAAGACCAGTCTAGTGAAGGTAATGGGGAGTTATAGTCTCCTACTGTGATTGTGTTCCCATCCATTTCTCACTTTTTACCTATTAGTATTTGCTTTATGTATTTAAGTGCTCCTATATTGAGTGCACATATTTTAATGAGTTTAATATACTCTTTTCTATGGCTCCTTTAATCATTATATCATGTCCTTGTTTGTCTTACTCTATGGCCTTTGTTGTAAATCTATTTTGTGTGAAGTCAATATTGGTAGTCCTGCTTTCTTGTATGCCAAATTGCAGGGAATATAATTTCCATCTTCTGACTTTCAATTAATGTGTTTTCCTCTTACTAAAGTGGGACTCTTGCATGCTTCATAATGTAGGGTCTTGTTATATTATCCCATCTGACAATATATATCTTTTGATTGAAGCACTAAGTCCATTAACATTTGTGATAATTATTGATAGACGTGTTTATTTCCATTTTGAACTTCATTTTCCAGTTGATTTGGTAATTCCTTTTTGTTCATTTCATTTTCTTTTTGTGGTTTGATAAGTTTTCTTTTATTATCGTGGTTTCTTTTTGGCTTTGTGAATTCATTGTAAGCTTTTGACTTATGGTTACCCTGTTTTGTATGTATATTGGCCCATTACTATATCTGTTTAGTTTAACTGATAGGAATATAAAATCTAACCCTTCCTTTAGAGAACAGAAAGATGAACAAAATACTCTGTATGGTCCTGTTTCACTCTCTGACCCTTAAAAATTTTGATGTCCTGTTTTACAACACCATGTTTATTCTATTGTTAGACATTGTAACTATTGCCTTTCTAATTATGCCTTTCTCCTTTCTATATCGTCATTCTTCGTTTTGTTTTATAGTAGATCTTTCATTATTTCTTTTTCTGTTCCTAAATTCTTTTAGTATTTGCTTCTGTGGAAGTTATTTTTCCCTTTGTCTATTCTAAAGGATAGCCTTGTTTGATAGATTATCTTAGATTACAGCTTTCTTTCATTCAGGACTTTGAATATGTCTTGCCACTGCCTTCTGCCTGTTGTATTTGTGTAGGAAACGTGTTTACAAATTTAATATATATAATTATATATATATGAAAAGAATATGTTGAAATGAAGTTAACAAATAAGGAGAAAACATATACATTAAAAAATAGAAAACATTGATGAAGGAAATTAAACCTGATTCAAAGAATTAAAAGATCTCTTATGTTAATGATGTGAAACAATGTGGTTGAAACAACCATACTACACAAAGCAATCTACATGTAGTGTGATTCATGTCAAAGTACACATGAGATATTTCCCTTTAATAGAACAGATAATTTCAAAATTTATATGTAACCACAAAGATCATGAGTTGCCAAAATAATCTTGAAAAATTGTATTAAATCTAATAGTGAAATGTTCTCTGACATTAAACAGACCAACAAAGCTTTAGTAATTTTAACAACATGATACTGGCCAAAAAGCAGACTCCAATCAATAGAAGAGAATAGAGTAACCAGATATAATCCCTCACACCTATGATCAATTAACCCATCAAAAAGGAAGTAAGAGTATAAAATGAAGAATAGACATTATCCTCAATAAATAGTGCAGGGGAGATTGAACATGTAAAAGATAGATTAGAATAGATCCTCACATTGTATACAATCCATAAGCAGAGAATATCTTTCTATTTATTCGTTTTTCTTTTATTACTTGCACCTGTAAATTATAGATCTATATTTAGATCTTTTATTTCACTGATTAGATGTATTCCTAGTTTATTCTTTTGGTATAAATATACACACAATTGTTTTCCTGATTTCTCTTTCTGTTAATATGTTGTTACTATATAAAATTGCAACGAATATTTGTATATTGATTTTGTGTTCTGCAACATTACTGTTTGTTCATTATTTGTAACAGTCACTGGAGGAGTCTATGGAATTATCAATCTATGTATAATTATGTCATCTGTAAATATTTTACTGCTTTTTTACAAGTTCGATGCATTTTATATTTTTTCTTGACTCGTTCTAGCTAGTTATTCAAGTAGTGTAATTTAGTACTTGTGAGAATGAGCAACCTTTTCATATTACTGGACCAGAGGAAAACATTCCTGTATGTTAACATTGAAATGGATATTAGTCATGGATTTTTCATATATGACTTTTATTATGTATAGTTACATTGTATTTAAAGTGAACTTGTTAAGAATATTTTTATAAAAATGAAAAGATCATATCAGTGAATACTTTTCCTAAATTTTTTGAGATTGTTGTTCTTGAATTCTATTCTTTTTAAGGGATTGTATCACATATATTGATTTGCATATGATAAGTAATATTTATGAATTAGGACTAAATCCCTCTATACTATTGTTTATAATACTTATAATATGCAAAGAATTCAGGTTGCTAATGTTTACTTGGAATGTACACATACCGAAAGAAAAATTTACATTTTAGCTTGAGTGTACATTTATTTATTTAAAAATTTTATCCCTCATTTTGAAATTGGCTTATGTTTAATGGAATTTATTTCTAAATAAAGAATATAACTTTTGGTAGAACTGGATTTACTACAGTTTACTGATACAGAACACAGCTATTATTTACAATTAGTGAACAAAACACTTGCATTAAAATGCCATATATTACTTACAATCTCAACTGTTTCAGGACTGAGATACTTATTGCTTCCTAAAATGAATTACCTAGTCTTTACCACCCCAACACACAAAAAGTGTTATTTCTTTTGTATTGATTGTTTGTTTGCCCCTTAATGGAGGCACTGCTTATTGAACCCAAGAAATTGTGCATAAGTGTATTTATCAACATCATTTTGGAACACTTAACAGAATACACAAGGCTATGGATTATAAAGATGACAAGAAAATTTACTCCTTCTAGGGACTGAAATACCTCTGTGTGAAAGAATGGCAAAAATAAACATTTGTAAATATGCAATAAGATTTTCTCTTTTGTAATTTTAGAGTAGAATATTAAATTACATTTGTTTTATTTATAGAACTGAATTACAATTTAAAACAAAATTTCCACCCTTTGGGATTTCTTAAATTTGATTCATTATTTTTATCTAATTTTATTTCATAAGTATTTACCATTTATTTATATACAAAAGAAATAAACATATTTATTCTGCTCATGTTTTGAATATACATCTACTTATTATAAAGTACACAGATAAATACCTACTTCCATTTCCAAATCAAATTATATTTCACTTTAATTACAATTGATATTGAAGTAGATATAAATTTTCTGTACCGGTTTTACACAAATTTCACTTTAAATTACAAAACTTTATTATTATCTTATATATTTTCTGCATTATTGATACTCTGTTGGCAAATCTGGTATAAATTTCAGAACAAAAGGATGGAGATTGGTTTTATTTCACAGACATCAAAAGTATATTATTTAAAGAGATTTTGTTGGGATGATATTTGCAGATCACACTATAAAATTAAGCATCCTATATGTTTCATTTTAACTGTATGAATGAGAAATAAACAGTGGCTGAATGTTACACTTGAGTTGCTGGGAGACCAGTCATCTTGTGATGTCACATCTTCTCAAGTTGAGAACCACTGTGAAGGCCTAGCCATTTATTTGTGCAGGCCTGCCAAAGCAGCATTCGAAGCTGCAGTGCTCAAAATCATGCAGATTTGAAAAGTAGCTGAAGAGAAAGTTATTTGAGATGGCACATGTTTCTTCAGAAATGCAAGATGTGTCTCGTAAAGTTGGACCAACTGGTTCAGGAAACTCTGGTAGATCTCTATTGTGTGATCAAAGATTCTCTGGGGACTTGGTCTTGAGGTATATGATTGAAGAAAATGCTTTTCAGAATTTGTCTGAAGAATTCTTGATAAAAACACCATGTTACACACTTTGTGTCTCTGAACCAGATGAAGATAATGATTTTCGTTTCATGACATTTCCATGAAAATTCTGGAAAATGGCTGGGAGTGACCAATATAAATCCATCTGGTGGGGTGATAATGGATCTTCCATAGCAATTGATGAAGATGTCTTTAAGAAGGAAGTTTTGGAAAGAAAGTCCCCTTTCAGAATATTTGAAACTGGAATTATGAAAAGTTTAGTTAGACAGCTTAAACTTTATGGGTTTTGGAAATTGTGGCAGAATTTTCAAAATTCTGCTTGTCTAGCTGACTATCTTTCAGAAGGAAAAGTAGTCTCTGTTTTAAGAAAGGTATTCAGAAATTTTAGTTACCACTTGGTAACTTATATATAAAATATTATCTTGTACATCAATCAATGGTAATACAAATGTAAAGCTTAATTCTGAAAATTGTAAAAAATTACTAAGGCTAAAATACTTTATTTTTTCTAAAAAATGAGGACAGTGCCTTAATTAGTCAAGATTATGAGAAACTTGGCTTGCAACTATGAATCTTTACAGAAATCTAAATAAAGGTATTAAAGCTGCTTTTCAACAGTGGCATTCACTGTTACTGCAAATGCTTACTTCTTAATTTTGATGATTATACCAATTAAATGTGTATTTTCCAAATAAGGAACTACAAAATATCGTTAGCAATGTTCACATTTTGATGATATTATCTTTGCATAGTAAACGTGAAATCTGAGGTTTTATAGGTTAGGCTTATTTTAGTCTTGTATTTTGGTTTTATATATTACTAATATTTTTCTCCTTTGGTTATAGCCAGAGATTTATCATAATCCAAATTTTGAATGAGGTTGTCCCCAGCTTTTAGGGAGAATAAAAAGAAGAGATGGGATTAAAAATTCCTCTCTGGTGTCTTTGTTGGCTGAAGATTTCAACAAGAAGCAATTTAAGGCAGGGGTAATTTGGATAATCATAATTCTGGTTTTGTGGCTGACACTAGTGGAGAAAGTGTATTTTTACCTTCTGCAAATTTAAACATGTCTCTAATAAGAAAGCCATCTTCTAGCCACATAATTGATGATAGAACTACCCCGATTAGAGATGATTTTTCTCCTCTATCATCAATGTCAGTTAGACCACCAGAACAAATTGCAGTGGATCAACGAGCAATTTTAGTCAGTTGACCAGTGTCCAAGGGCACTGTCAAAGCAGCTACAATAAAACAATGGTCGTGTTGTGAACTCCATTACAACTACAACTTCTACTTCTCTGTACAGCATCTTCTCTCCCATACAGAGCGATTATATTGGACTGATGTTGGAGCCTTCTACTTTTCCAAATAAATATCACAACATATCTGCCAATGAAGGTCGTTATCTTAAACTTCAACCAGGGCGTAACCCACACTTTCCAGTACAAGTGATAGCTCATACATCAGCTATCTCTCTTCGAGGCCAACTCATCAGCCATCTTCAGTTTATGAACGTCATCCTAATTACAACTGATCCACCAGAGGACTACCAGATTATGCAGGATAACAAAGATTAAAATCGATGTTGGGAAATGTCAACAAATATCTGCAATTTTCTTATTTGAACTATAAACATAGATGTCTACCTGTATTTTCCTTATATTTTATATAGATTTAAGAGGTAATCAGGAGACTATGTTGCCATTTAAAGAAAAAAAGAGATATTTGATTGTATTATCTTTTGATGGAACAATATGGGAGTAAATTTAAATAAGTTCTTGTAAGGAAGAAGAAATAATGGAAGAATTTGGAAAAAGACTAAAACATGGAGAGAGGGAAATGTACTAAGTGGTTTCTGGTTCATCCTTAAAAGTATGAAAATTGTTAAGTTAGGATAGGTAGGAACAGGAGATAAATGCAGGAAACGGCCCAGGGATCATGGTCTCTATTATGTCATTCCTGGAATCAAGAAGGTCACATGATGTATTCTCAGATGACAAATTCAGCATGTGGTAGAATTTAAGAAGTAATTTTATCTATGGTCTTCTTTGTGCTGTTCTCAAAGCATTCGAATGGGTGCTTTCATTCCCTGCCCTCAAGAGTCTACACTATATTGTCTAGTCAATACTTTATGATGGTTTTATGTTCCAGCCAAAGGCAAGCTTTCGTCCTCAGGGTGGCACTTAATGCCTTTCCAACTCTAAGCAAACGAACTCAACTTAGTTTACTCATTTCTTTATAAATCTGGCATCTGACTACCTTGGCATATCTTTATGTTTCACTGTATCTGGAGATACATCCAGGCAAATGCTTGTCAACAATGTTAGCTCCAAACTCAAAACTTTTACTCCAGCTCATCCTTGGACTTTGGCTGTCCTCCTTTTACCTAGTTAGATTATTCCCATCTCAGCACAGAAACCACCTCATCCAGATGTTTTCTGTCTATCCCCCTTTCCTTGTCTAACGTGGATACCAACACAGTAAGCACAGCACATGCCACAGGATGCATTTTAGTATTTAGTGAATGAAAAATACATGTTGACTTTAAGCAAAATCTACTTTCCTCAAACAACAAAACTCTCATGGTTTTCAAACTATTTCGTTATGGTCTATACTCTTCACCTCAAACTAGCTCTTTTCATAACCCAAGGACTAGTCACACAAGACAATAATCGGAAGTAGGTACAGGAGACAAAGTATTATTTTCTTTTTAATTCATGCCTCCAGAGGCCTAAAGCATTCCATTCCCATTTGCTGGATTTTTTCCTGTCTCTTCATCACCCACCCACCCCAAAATAGCTGATTCTCTTCCCCATACCAATAACTATACTGACTTCTAATTAATTTACTTCTTAGAATCAGAGCTTTGTCCAGAAGATACAGTGACATTGAAAACATTTAATGTAGGTTAATACACCCCACATACCTTGTGCCCCTTCTAACCTTCATACAGGAAGTATCTAAGAGGTACTAGCCCCTTGGTTGGGGTGGTGGTATTCTGTAACGAAATTGCAATCTAATATGTGTGGACTAGAAGGAGGTAAGGGTGGTAGAATTAAAAATTTGTCCAACTGCAAGAATACCAAATATATACAGATATTATGATATATAAAATATTCATGGAAGCCTTTGAGTATTTCCCATTAATTTAAAATAAAATGTGAAGGATTTTCAGAATGTGAAATGCCATGAAATGCTGGAAAAAGTGAAGGCAAGGTCATGGAGCCTAAGGCTTCTGTTCATAATCATGCAGCCAATGTCAGCTGATAAGAGTGGAATGGCAGAATTGAGTACAGAAAATGTGTCACCTGTTGTGAAGAAAGTCTTCCATAATCTGGAGAATGGGCAAATGGGCCAGGGTGAACTCTAGCAACATCCCACCATTATGACCTTTACCAAGAGAAGAATAGAGACCACTTGCAGCTGGAGAACTGTGTCTGACAGCAGTGGTTCTTCCTACAACAGAAACATCAAGCTTTTAAATTTGTCAGTTGAACTCTGATGGTGGCTATGTTGTTGCTTACATTAGCAGGCTGGGGTTCAGATGGGCTGGTTCAGCAGCTATATTCCAGCTCTCTTATCAAACAGTGGGTCTTACCGTGATCATCTTAACTAGGTTCTATACTGATAAGTCAAAAGCTACACTTTACTTTCAAAATTAGAAATCCTAAAGAAGAATATTTTTTGTTTGTCCATCTCTAGTTTTCTACCTGGGAAAAGCTAGACTATTTGCAAAAGTACAAAATTTGGCTGGTGCATTGAAAACTATTCTCTGAGCTCTGCCCACTGAATTCCTCCCACTAAATACTACAAATCTGTCTTCCACAGTATGTGTGTGTGAAGATGGATTGTTAAACAGTAGCTAAGTTTGTCTTAGTTGAGTGATCAGTGAATTATTCCTCTGCATCTGGCAGAATCTCTGTGAATTAAGGGTTTCAATGACCCACCAGATTTTCTTCCGATCAGGGAAAGGTCAATTATATTTCTCCCTGTATACTAATTGTTACCTGCTCATTGAATCCCGAGCTGATGCTAGGGCCAATTCTCTAAACCCTTGAATGGGACTGAGGCATATACATTCTCCAGTCCCCAGAGCCCAGCACAAGAATGTATCACTTTTTTATATTAAGCTTATATCTAAGTATTTTTTCCTTTTATTTCTCATTGTTGACACAACATTTTTTGGCTTTGAAAACCCTTTGACAAATTTATAGGGTGTAAACTACTGACTTATTCCCGTTCACCTAGAAATTGCCATAACCTTTCTTCCCTTGTACTGCCTGGAATAGATTGAGCGTAGTCATAATTTTCAAAACAGTCCTCAGTCCTCATAATGCAGATCCTTTTCACTTCTTTGCCTAGCACTTGAGCAAGAATATTTGTTGTGGATCTCAGGGATTATCCTCACATCCCCTAATGCAACCATGAGAAAACACCACATTATTATCCAAAATCAAGTCTTTGTCAGTATTGCATTCCCATTGCAAAACAGTTAAGAATTGTAGGAGTTCTGAGATTTTACCATGCTGAGATTTTTAACAACCTAGCATGTTCATTTCTTACAGATGCTGTCGGGTGATGAGACCATCGGTCAGAAACAGTGAACTTTATCACTCACGGCAAGAGCAGCCAGTTTTAAATTTGTATCCATTCACTAATTTCAGATGAATACACAGAGTGAAATTTTGATGCCTACAGAAGCAGTGGGCTGTTAACACGGAGAAATTTTAAGGCATAGTAAAACACTAATTTTATTAGTATCTTTATGTATTATTTATTAGAATCACTTATCTATTAGTATCGTTTCCTTGGATAAGTGTATCATGACTCAAGTTTACCTGCTGCAAAAACAAACATGAGGAATGACATTTGAAATAATGACCATTGATTTTCTATTTTTCCTTCTGCTTTTATTGAGATATAATTGACATAAAAAATTGTGTAAATTTAGGTGCACAGGATGGTGATTTGATATACAACTATCATGTAATAAATGTCATAGCAACTTTAGGAAGAATTCATCATCTCATTTAGATACAATTTTAAAGAAATACAGTTTGTATTTTGGTCGTGATGAGAAATCTTGTAGTCTACTCATATAACAACATTCTTATGGAACATATAACAGTATTAATTGTAATTTTCATGTTATTATGGGGCATCCCTAGAACATGTTTATTTTACGGCTGGAGGTTTGTAACTTTTGAGTGCATTAATCAAATAATCCTTTTCCAACCCCTGCCTCTTTTAATTGCAAATCTAGTTTCTTTTCCTGTAAGTATGTTCGTTTGTTTTTGAAGTGTACTTTAATCTATAACACTGTGTTATTTTCTCCTACACAACATCCTGTTTGCTATTTTGAATACATTTCAAACTGTTCACCAGAATATATCTAGTTTTGAATGTTGCTATGTATAGATATTTCATAGTTATTGACTATTCCCCATACAGTACATTTCTTGTCCCTGATTCATTTAATTTGCAACTGGAAATTTTTCTCTATTAATTTTCCTCAGCTTTTTCTTTTCCTCACCCTATTTCCCTCCTTCTTGTGAACAACCTGTTTCTTTCAATATGTATAACCCCTTTTCTGTGTTGTTATGTTCATTTGTTAAAAATTCCAAATGTGAGTAAAATCATTCAGCATTTGTCATTCTCTGTCTGAATTATTTCACTTAGCATATTACCGTCTTGTTCTACCCATTTGTTGCTAATGACAAAAACTTATTCTATTTAGAGCTGAATGATAACCCATTGTATTTTTATGTGTGTGTGCATATATATATATATAATTATACTGCATATATATAGTTTCCATGTGTGTATATATATTTATAAATATATATAAATCTTTATTTAAGATGGGTAGATACATATATTATAAAAACACATCTTTTTTATCCATCATCTATTGATGAGCAATTAATTTGCTTCTATATCCTGTATATTGCGAATAATACTGCAGTGAATATAGGGTTGAATTTATCTTTTCTAATTAGTGTACTTATTTTCATGGAATTAGTATCCAGATATGGAAACGTAGAATTATATTTCATTCTTTATTTTTAGATAAATCTCCATGTTGTTTTCTACAATGGCATCTAATATTTCCATTCACTCCAGCAGTACATCAGGGTTGTTTTTCTTACATTCTCAACAACACTTATGTTTGTTATGTTTTTTATAATAGTCATTCTGACAGGAGTGACATAAAATCTCATTGTGTTTTAGACTTGCATTTTTCTGATGGTTAGTGATGTTGATTGGTTCCATGTGCCGGTTGGTTACCTTTCCCCCACTGTATATTCATTTTTTCTAATGAGATAAATGACCATAAGTGTCTGATTTCATTTTCAGCATTCTTTGTGTTCCATTTTTCTGTTTGTTCTGTGCCAATATCATATACTTTTTACTACTGCAGCTTTGTATTATATTTTAAAATGAGGGACAATGTTATATCCTCTTTGTTCTTTGTCAAAATTGTTTGTGTTTTTAATTTCTTTGTTTTCTTTTCTTTCTTTTTTTAGTGATTTCAATTATTTTGTGTTTACATGTAAATTTTAGAATTATTTATTTTAAGTGTCTGAAAATGCCCTTCAAATTTTGATAGGCACTGAATTTAATTTGTGTATTATCTTGGCTTGTGCTCTCATTTAAACAATATATTTTTCCTCACCTACGAACACAGTATATCCTTTCATCTGTTTGCATTATCTTCAATTTCTGCTATAAATATTTTTTAGTTTTCTGAGTACAGGTCTTTTATCTCCTAGGTTTGATAAATTTCTTGATTTTTTTTGTAATGCAACTGTAAATGAGACAGTTCCCTCACTTTCTGTATCAGTTAGCTTCTTGTTAATGTGCAGAAATGCAAGATTTCTGTATGTCAATTTTACATTCGGAAATTTTACCAAATGCATTGATAAGCCCTACTATTTTTGTGGCACCATTTTTAGGATTTCTGTTTAAATTATGTCATCTACAATCAGATTCTTTTACTCCTTTTCTTAATTAGCTATATTTTACTTAATTTTATTTTGGATAGCTATGGCTAGAATTTCCAATACTATAATGAATAAAAGTTTTAAGAGTGAGCATTCTTGTCTTCTTCCTGCTCTTATTGGAGATGCTTTCAGCTTTAAATCAGTGAGTGTCATGTTAGCTGATTTCTTGTCATATAAGACCTTAACTGTGTTGAGGTATGTTTCCTCATGCCCACATTGAGGAGATATATATTCATAAATAGATACTGAAATTGTCAAAACATTTTATGACTCAATTGAAGTGACCATATATATTTTATTCTTCAGGTTGTCAGTGTGGTGTATCATACTGATTAATTTGTGGGTATTGAATCAATTTTTTATCCCTGGAATAAAATGGACTTAATCATAATGTATAATCCTCTTGATGTATTGGTTGATTTGCTAACAATTTAGTGGTGATTTTTGCAACTATGCTTATCAGTTGTATGTAATCTGTAATTTTTTGAGGTATTTGTTCCAGTTTTAGTAGTAGTGTGATAAAGAAATTTGGAGTAGGAAGTCTCCGTTCCTCTTGAAATTTTTGGAATATGCTGAGAAGTATAGGTGATTGCTCTTCTCAAAATGTTTGGCAGAAATCACCTGTGAATCTGTCAAGGCCTGGAATTTATTTTCTTGGGAGATTTTGTTTAATTACTGATTCAATTTCATTAGTGATAATCTGTTCGTATTTTCTTTCTCATTCCATTCTGGAGATTACTTCTTTCTTAAAAATTGTCCATTTCTTCTAGGTTTTCCATTTTATCGCATATAATTTGTTGTATCTTCATATGATGCTTTGTTTTTCTTTGATATAAGCTGTAACTTCTCATTTATTTCAGAGCTTATTAATCTGTACTCTCTTTTTTGCTCATGTGTCAGGTTAAAGATTATCAACATTATTTATCTCTCAGAAGCCATTATTTAGTTTGATTAAATGTTTCTCTTTTTAATCTTTATTTTATTTATGTTCTGACCTTTCAGCTGTCTTTCCTTCTACTAACAAGTTTTATTATAATTTTGCTACAACTTTTGTTTGAAAGAATATGTTGTAAGAGAGACATTTTTCTTACTTGTATATGTGAAATTATTTTGCTATAAGCATCCCTATTAATACTGCTTTTGGTATACCCCATGGATTTTGTTTTTGTTCTCATTTTTCTTTTTATATACTTTCTTTGATTTATACAGCATTCCAGTTGTTGTTAATAATGTATGATTTATCCTCCACACTTTAGAATTTTTCTCAGGTTTTTTCTTTAGTAAATTTCTATTCTCAAAAAATCCATATGTTTCTCCACAAAACAAGGAGAAAAATAATAAAATTTACACAAAATTCTGAAAGACCCAAATTTTCTAAAAGTATTTTTAAAAATGAGCAAAGCTGTGGGTATTATCCTCCCTGACTTTGTGACATACAACAAAGCTACAGTAATAAATGCATCAAAATATGGCACTTAAAGAAACACATAGATCAATGGAACAAAATAAAGAGTCCTTAAATAAACCCACACACATATGGTCAATTTGTCTTCAATGAAGGTTTTAAGAGTATACAATGGAAAAAAGGCAGTCTCTTCAAAAAGTATTCTCAGAAAACTGCATACTACATGTAAATGGAAGATGTAAGAGCACTTCCTTTCATAGTATACAACATAAGAAAAAAATGGATTGATTTCCTAAATATAAAGCCCGAAACTATACAATTCCTGACAAAGAACAGCAGCAGAACCGACTCTGAGATAAATCATAGCAATGTTTATTTTTGATCTGTCTCCAAATTAAAAAAAAAGGAAAAGTAACAATTATAGTTTTTAGTATACTGAGGAAAAATTAGATGTACTATGCGATACAGGGATTCTTTTTCTTGTATAAATGTGAAGTGCAAAACCTATTACACAGCAAAGGAAAGCTTCATCAAGTGATATGATAACAGACAGAATAGAAGGAAAAATTTCAGACAATGAAACCAAAAAGATGTTAATATCCATATTATATATATACCATATTAGTCTCAGTATTTAAAAATCAAAACACCAAGTTAAAAACACTTGAAAGATCTTCAAGGAAACTTTTCAAAATCAGACATGTGGATGATTTTCATGCACATAAAAAGAAACATAACGTTGCTATTCATTAGGGAAACATAAATCAAAACCAGAAAGAAATATAATCTCACAGCAACCAAAATGGCTATTAAGAAAATGTCTACAAAAGGCAAACATTTATAAGAAACTTGAGAAGATGGAACCCATGTACACAGTTTGTGGAAATATAAATTGATGTATCCACTATTATAAAAGTGTGGACAATGCCCAGAAAACTAGAAATAGAAGCATTATATGTTGCAGCAATTCCAGTTTTTAGTATAAATCAGAAAAAAACTGAAAAGATTAACTTAAGGTTATATTACCCCCAGTGTTCTTAACATCATCATTTATAGTAGCCAAGGATAGAAGCACAACTCAACTGCCCATCAACAGATGATTGGCTGAAGTAGATGTGAGATATAGATAACATAATAAATACTTATTCATTGTCATATTAAAAAATATGACTGCCATTTGGAACAATGTGAATGGACCCAGAGATTGTTGCACATATGATAATAAGTCATACGAAGAAAAACACTCTATGTTGTCACTTAAATGAGGAAAATAAAGATATAAGAGAAATAATCACAAAAAAACAGTAACAGAATGACATATATAGGTGTAGTGTACCAAGTAGTGGTTTCCTGTGGGGACAGGGAAGAAGGATGGAGAAGACAGAAATGTGCAAGCTTCTAGTAATAAATTAGAGACCCAACAGGGCTATATTTACAGCACAGAGAAATATTTTTATAATTTAATTGATTTTAAAGAGATTATAGGAATATTATATAGTAAAATTTGCATGTAGGTGGGAAAAACTTTAAAAAAAAAAAACCCAGGAAAATCAAACTACTTTGTAGTACTCTGATAGTAAGGGAGGTGATTTATTCACATTCATTACTATTTTCAGAATGTCCTCAGAAGAATTTAAGCTTTTAATTGAAAAATATATACTTTTAAAAGTGACATAAGTTTAAACAATTTTTGTCTCTCCCCTTACACCTACAGTCAATAAAACGTTCACATCTCAACAAAAATAAATACAACACAAAACAATACTCTGGAACACATGTGAACAGGTAAAGTTTGGTGGACTAAAACACACAATGGAGGCTGAACTGAGGGAAGAGCAGATTTGGTGTCTGAAACCAAGGCCCCCTGACTAGGATATATGAGTCCTCATGTTCAGGGAACCCAGTAGAATCAGGGTCTCATTTGTTCACACAGCTTCGGCCTCCAACTGCACCAGTACTCATGGTCACATGTAACTATGAGGGAGCCACAATTGAGAGAGAAATTCCATACTTAAGACACTCAGACATTAATGACACTGTCCCTACTCCCTATTCACAGTGGTGGAGACAAGATACCTTGCAACACTGGACAGAGCAAAGGCACTTGCCTGATTCCAAATACCCACCTGTCTTTACACCTTTCCTCAATGTGTACACTGAGTCTCAAAGGATATCAGATAAAAGGAAGGGTTCACCAACCCAGTGAGAACAGTGGCATTAACTACCAGAGAAGTCTAAGAAGTGACAATGAAAGTACATCTTTTATCCAGACAGTAGCGACTGCAAAGTGCCATTTTGAAATATTATCAGAGGTAGCTCAGGTAAGTAAAACCAAAAATTGTGCAATATTGCAAACTACCAGAAAGCAAAAGCAAGGATTCCAACTCCCAATCTGTTATTTAGTGTCATCAGAGGAATAATTTATCAAGATCATGACCAATGACAGTAAAATTATAGGGCACGCACTCACACAGATACACAGACACAGAAACCGACACAGACACAGACACAGACACACACACACACGCAGCTGCACACACACACACACACACACAATGTCAACAGTGCAGCAAACAAACTTAAAATCATGATATATTGCCATATAACTTATAGAGAATCCAAATAAGTGTCATACAGAAACTCAATACAAAAAACAAAAGTAAGAAAGCAGTTTAGTGAACTCAGGAATAAGTGGAATGATGATAAAGTATACATTACCAAAGAGAATGAAACTATAAAATAACGAAACATTATTGGAGGACCAGGAGAACTTAACAAATGAGATGAAGAATGCAACAGAAAGCATTGGAAGTAGAGTGTCTTTGTGGAAGAGAGAATAGCAAACTCACCAATACAAAACTAGAAATGATAGGAGAGGGCAGATATTCAAGATATAAAAAAGTAGAGAAATTCTACAGTAGCCATCAGACTTCCTCTGGAAGTGCACATTAGAGTGGAATCCTGGAGGGAGTTGAAAGTTAAAAGGCAGCTGATGGTTTATTTAAAGAAATAATAGTTGATAAATTCCCGAACCTGTGTAAGGAACTGATATCAAATTTCGTGAGCCAACAAAACAGCAATAAGTTTAAGACAAAAGGACCTCCTTCAAGATACGTCATATGCATGTTGGCAAGACAATGACAGAGTAATATTTTAAAGGCAGCCAAAAATAGTTATGATAATCTACAAAGGAACCCTCATTAGGCTATCAGCAGATTTCTGAGAAGAAAACATAGGCCACGGGTAAATAAAGTTACATTTCAAACTATGAAATAAGAAATCACTCACACAATAATACTTACACAGTTATCAAATAGATACAAAGTTAAAATAAAGATTTTAACTGTCAAACAAACCTGAATGTGACAAAAAAACAAAACCGAGACACCTTATAAGAGCTGCAGAAAAGAAGTCTTCTAAGAAATATAAATTGGGAAATATGTGCAAAACATTGACCAAAATGATAAGGAGAGACCACGAGAAATTTGCATCTGTATCTTTGGGTATGTTTTTAAATGCTACTACACCAGGTGGATTAAAGAGAGAAAAATTGGAAATCAGGGACAATAAATATAGGTAATTCAAATTGGTAATATGTTCACAATAGTAAAAGAAATAATTTGAAACAGTAATCATAAAAGGTAAAGAGTAAAAATAAAACAGTATTAAAGGAAGCTTCTATCAGCGGAAAAAGGACTAAATTACAAACGACATGTTTTATTTTTAATTGAAGTACAGTAGATGTACTATACCGTGTAGTTTCAGATGTACAGCATAGTTATTCTAATCACTTTGTAAATTATATTGCATTATGAATTGTAACAATAATTTTAACATACAATTATTTTAAGCTATTGTGTATAATTCCGTGATCTATACAGATTATCCTTGTTGATCTCTCCTTTATGTATACTACTTTCTTTCTGTAAATATTCTACCATAAAAATCTCTTTCCCTTCCACTTTTGTAAACATAAATTTTTCCCTTATCTTTGAGTCTGCTTAAGTCTTGTCTATCTAATCTCTTTACCTCTCCAACATGTCTCTATCTATCTATCATCTATCTATCTATCTATCTCTGTATCTCTCTATCATATATTATCCTTCTATTTTTCTGTCATCTATCAATAGATAGCTATAGATACATGTACACAGATATTTGTTATTCTTTAGATTCCACATATAAATTATATTATATAATTTTGTCTTTGTCTAAGTTACTTCACTAAGCACATTATTTACTAGGTCCATTCAGGATGCTGAAATAGCAATGTGTTAAACTTTTTCATGGCTGAGTATTATTCCATTGCATATTTATAGAGACATCATATCTTCTTAAGTCCATAGTCTACTGTGGACTCTTGGATTGCTTCCCTGTCTTGTATATTATAAACAGTGCTGTTGTGAACATTGGTTCTTCTCAATTTAGGGATTTTTCCCCAGATTATTCCTTGGAGAGTTATTACTGGGTGAAATGGTAGTTAATTTTTAGTATTTAAACAAATCTGAATACTGTTTTCCAAAGAAGTTTTACCAATTTACATTCCTACCAAGAGTATATAAGACATTTCTTACCTACACATTGTCTCCAATTCTTACTATTTGTAGACTTTTTGATAATAGCCATTTGACCAGTGTGAAGTAATACCTCATTGTGGTTTTGATTTGCAATTATCTAACAATTAGCAATGTTGAGCAATTTTATAACTTGCCTTTTACTCATCTGTAAGTTTTATTTGGAAAAATATTAACTTAGGTACTCTGCTCTTGTTTTTCATTGGGTTTTTTTCACCCTGAGTTGTGTAACCTAAATCCATGTTACATCTATTAACCTACGTCTATTAACCCATGGTCACTTGCATTGTTTGCAAATATGTTCTCCAATTACACAGGCAGTCTTTTCATTTCATTGATTGTGTCCTAAGCTGTGCAGAAATTTTCAAGTTCATTTAGGTCTCACTTGCTTATTTTTGCTTTTGTTTCTTTTGCCTTAGGAGACTGATATAAGAAAATATTCCTAAGATATATATCCAATAGGGTTTCTCCTATATTCCCTTCCAGCCGTTTTATACTATCAGGTCTTACATTTATGTCCTAAATACACTTGGAGTTTATTTTTGTATATGATGTCTGGAAATGCTCTCATTTCACTGTTTTACATGTAGATGTCCAGCTTTCCCAACACCATCCATTGACGTGACTGTCTTTTTTCCATTGTGTACTCTTGCTTCTTTTATCATAGATTCATTGCTCATAGGTGTGTGGAATTATTTCTAGGCTCTTTATCTGCTTTATTGATTATATTTCTGTGGAAATGCCATACTGTTTTTACTGCTGTAGGTTTGTAGTAAAGTAAGGTTTCTGGGAGTGTTATGCCTCCAGATTTGTTGTTTTTTCTCAAGATCATTTTGTCAATTTTTAATGGTTTCATGTAAAACTTAGAGTTATTTATTTTCTGGTTCATTGGAAAATACTACAGCTTCGTAACAGGTATTGTAGTAAATCCAGAGGTTTCTTGTGTAGTACGGACATGTTAACATTATGAACTCTTTCAATCCAAGAGCACAAGACATCTTTCCATTTCTTTGAATCCTTTTTAATTTCTTTGCCAATGTTTTATAATTTTCAGTGTTTTGATCTTTCACATATGTGGTTATATTTATTCCAATATATTCGGGGGTATGGGGTTTTAAATATTATTGCTTTCAATGTCCATTTTATGGTATTTCATGATTAATGTGGACAAATGCAAGAGATTTCTTTACATTAATCTTGTACCCTGCTCCCTTGATTAAATTATTTATTGTTCATAATAGTCAGTGTGGTGCCTTTATGACTCTCTATGTGGATTGTTATGCCATCAGTACTGGTGACAATTTTGCCTCTATCAATTTTGTGTTTCTTTTTCTTCTCTTTTCCTTTTCCTTTCTTCTGTTATTATTGAACAGAATTGGTGGGAGTAGGAATCCTTGACTTATTCACGAATTTACCTAGAAGGCTTTCACCCTTTCCCCTGAGTATTATAAATTGTTACAAATGGTTTTTATTATGTTGAGAGATGTTCCCATTGTACTCACTTTCATGAGAATTCTAATGATGAATGTATGTTGAATTTTGTCAAATGCTTTTACTTTGTGTATTGACATTGTCTTGTTAATTTTGTCCTTCGTTTATGAGATATGTGTCATGCTGACTGACTTGTGTATGTTGAACCATCCTTGTGACTCTGGAAGGAATCCAACTGATCATCATGTATAATACTTTCTAAGTATTGCTGGATACATCTGTTGATACTTTTTGAGGATTTTTGAATGTATATCATCATTCATCAAAGATATTTGATTTTCATTTTCATTTTATTTTTTGGTATTGTCTTTGACTGGTTTTGCTATTAGGGTAATGGTGGCCTCATAGAATAACTTAGGGAATTTTCCTTCCTCCTTCATTTTTTAAAATAGTTGGGGGGGAAAGTGGTATTAGTGAAGACATCCAGACAATTTGTTCAAGGGGTGTTTTTAAAATTGTACATTTTATGTAACTTAAATTGATTGCTCTTTTCATGTTCTCAGTTTTCTCTTTATTCAGTGTTGGTGGGCAGTACGTTCCTAGAAATTTGTCCATTTCTTTTACGAGGTCCAGTTTGTTGTCACGTAACAGCTCATAGTGCTTTCGTAATCTCTTTTTGTATTTCTGTAACATCAGATATTATTTGTACTCTTTCATTTCTTATTTTGTTTGGGTCCAGTCTCTGTATTTCTTGATAAGCCTGGCTAAATGCTTACCTGTTTGTTAATATTTTTTAAAAAAATTAAGGCAGTTGATTTTATAATTTTTAATTTATTTTTCAACTATTATTTTATTTATTTTCAACATAATGATTAAAGATTTCTCATTCTACTGCCTTTGGGTAGTGTTTGTTCTTATTTCTTGTTATTTTAGGTGGTATGCTTTGTCCTTTCTATGAGGTTTTTCCTGCTCCTTGCAGAAGTCCAGATTTGCTCTCAACTTCGCTCTTAGATTTGTCTTGGATGCATCACATACATTTTATGAAGCTGTGTTTTCATTGTATTTTCTCTCCAGGTATGATTTTATTACCTCTTTGATTTCATCATCGACCTTGTTTTATATTATTTTTTTAAAGGATGAGGTTTGACCTCACGTTTGTGCTTTTCTTATTCTTCTTTCTAGAGTTGATGCACAGTTTCTTACTTTTGTGTATGGAAAAATACTTGCTGTAATCTATATTTGTTTAAAGTTCCTGAGGCTCATTTCATGACAAATTATGTGGTTAACTCCTTAGATAACATACTGTGCACACTTGAAAAGTTTATGTGTTCTGCTTTTCTGATGAAGTGCCCAATAGTTCACTTAGGTTCAAATGATCTAATATGCTCTTAAGACCTCTGTTTCCTTACAGATATTCTTTCTGAATGATCTGCTTATCAAAATAGTGAGGTTTTAAACTCATCTACTATTACTGTTTTATAATGAATTAATTCTTACATGTCTACTAAAATTTCATTTTATACTTAGGATCCACGGTGTTGGGTCCATATATAATTGAATGAGTGTAATACCCTATTTTTTATTGATCTCTTTTTCTTTATATAAGCTCATATTTGTTTCATTTTGGCCCTTAATTTAAAACGTATTTTGTATGAGTTGAGCATTGCAATCTACACTTTATTGTCATTTCCATGGAATCTGTTTTCCATTTATTTCCAGTCTATGATTATCTTCCACAATAAAGTGAGACTTCTTTGGGGGGAGGCAAAGATGGTGGAGTAGAAAGATGCTCGTAGCTCACCCTTTCCCACAAATGCACCAACACTCACATCAACAGACCCACTCAGCTAACCAGAGATCCTGCAGAATTCTGACAGAACATTGTCCTCTTCAATAGATAAAGATGTGAAAAATCTAGTAGGATAAAATAAAGAAAGAAAGAAAAAAGACTAAACAGAGTGGGACAGGTCCCACGGGGGGGAGAGGGAATGAAGGACTGGTGCTCATTCACTGTGTCTCCACTCTCCAACTGAGAGATCAGCAGGACAGTGGGGGAGCCTCCAAGTCTTGGAAATGTACATAGTATAAGTTGACTGAAAGAACTAAGTTAAACAGGCACAGAGGATCCCTGTGACACTCAGCCAAAGATGCAACCCAGAAGCTGGGGGCAGGGCCATGCTGCCCAAGCTGGGTGTTAAATGGGAATGGCTGCACTGTGGCGGCCTGGGGGAATGGAGTTGGCTTTGTGTCATGGCTGTGGGTACACAGGGCAGAACAACTTGGGACCTACATAAAACAACAGTGCAGTTGTGCCCTGTGGGTGAAAGGGTGCATTCTCCATCTCTGAAAATCCACAAAAGTTTCTAGGTGAAGAGAGCTTGGGCTCAGACACAGTCACCATACCCTATGGAGATTTACACCCAGGCAGCAGTGGGCGCTAAACCTGCATCTTCACCTATGGACATAGCAGCCTTAAGGGCCAGAGTGAGACTTGTCTACATCTTGAGGCAGATGGGATCTTACGGTATGGTTCCTCAGAGAACTTGACTGACAAGACAAACAAGGAGCTGGATTTTGGCCCAGAATAGGGACAGGGCAGTTCCTCAGTCTTCCCTGAGCCCACTTCCGGTGTGCAAATCTGAGGCAGTGCATACTGTGTCACAGACCAGCAGAGTGATTGGCAACCTGAGGGGGCAGATGGCCTCTCAAATTTTGGGCTGGAATACAGCCACTGACCATGGTGCTGGGAAAGGGCGTGATGCCAAATCCTGCCTGGTCGGTTTGCAACATCTGATTGCAACATCAGGCAGGGCATTGACAAGCCAGCCCAGAGTAAAAAAGCTTCATCAAACCCAGTGTTGAATGTAGAAGCGATCTGCTTGCCAACATGCCCTGGGAACAGCACAGATGAAGGAACAGCACAGTGGTGGGCCTCTGGAAACAACAAGATGAGCTTCTAAATCAGGATGAATAAAGAAAGACTTCACATTAAATATACACAGTCACCACGAGGACACTGACCACCCCTTGTATTAATTTGTTTTTACCTGTTACATTTTCTATTACCCTCTTAATTTTTACTTCTTATTGAATTATATATACCTCATTTTAATCCCTTTAAAATTTTTTAAAATATTTTTATTATTATTACTTTTCAAAACTCTGTTTCAAATTCCTTCTGTATTATTAATTATACAATGTCTTCAAACCATATTTCTCCCTTCTTTAAAATTCTTTACCTCTCTCTCTTTTTTCTCTTTTCTAAGTTCTATAACTACATAAGCATTAGGTAGATAAACTCCTTCAAGACCACAGTAGAAAACTGATACTCCATAAATCACAGTGCAAGAGATGTAGTAGAAATTTGAAGAAGCAGAGAAAACATTCCCAATTAAAAGAACAAGAGAAATCCCCTGAAAGTATGATCAGTGAAATAGATATCGATATAAACTAGATCAAGATTTCAAAAACGGAGTGATCAAAGTACTGAAGTAAATACAAGAATTAGATTTAAAGATACAAAATATGTCAAAAATGAAATGCAAGCTTTAAAGAAGAGCCGAGCAGAATACATAAACCCATTGACTGAGATGAGTAATGATTTTTAGGTGTAGTAAAGCTGACTTGTTAAAGAAGAGGAATGAATTAGTAACTTATAAACAGGAAAAAAGAAAGCACACAATCAGAAGAGCTACAAGAGAAACAATGAGAAACAAATTAAACAAGCATAAGGGACATATGGGATGATAGAAATCATGCCAAACTTGGCATGATAGAAGCCCCGGAAGGGGAAGAAATATCAAAGAGGATTGCAAAGGTTTATGTAGAAATCATGACTGAGAACTTCCGAAACTTAAAGAAGGAATCAGATATCCCAGTACAGGAAGATCAGAGTGTCCCAAACAGGAAGAAAACAAATAAACCCACACCAAGACATGTAATTAAGATGGCCAGAGACAAGGATAAAGAAATGATCCTAAAGACAGCAAGAGAAGAGTAAAGTGTGAGTTACAAGGGAATCCCCATAAGGCTAACACCTGATTTCTCTACACAAATACTACAGGCCAGAAGGGAGTGGCAAGATATATTCAAAGTCCTGAATGAAAAAAAATATATACTGTAGGATACTTTGACCAGCAATGCTATCCTTTTTGGTAGATGTAGAAATAAAGGATTTCACAGACAAGAAAAAGTTTCAAGAGTTTAGCAACACTAGACCCATGCTAAAAGTATTATTGAAATGTCTACTGTAAAAATAAAAGCATCAGGATGATACAGACATGTGGAACTCACTGCTGGAAAGGTGATAATTCATGAATTACAAATAAAATAAACCCAAAATTTTAAAACAAGACATACAAATCATTGAGAGTGGAAGAAGGAGGCAGGAAAATAGAGAATTATTTTGTCTTTCTTTTAAAATTTTTTGTTCTCGGTAGGATGGCTTTGATATCATCTTACTATCTGTTTAATAAAAGCAGTTATAGTAGTGGTCTAATGGACTTATAAAAAGGGGTAACAAGAAGACAAAAACTTATCAGGGAGTCACTATAACTAAATAAAATTCATGATAATACAAAGGAAAATGACCAAACCATAAAAGGAAGATGAAAGGAACAAAGACGAAATACCAAATCAACTGCGAACATAAGGTCAAATTGGCATTAAACACAAGCCTATCATCAATAATTGTAAATGTTAATGGAATAAATGCTCCAGTCGAAACTCATAGTATGGCAGGCTGGACAATAAATCAAGAACCATCAATATGCTGCATAGAATAGACCCACTTCAGAGAGAAGGACACATATAGTTTGAGAGTGAAAGGATGGAAAAGGGTATTCCATACAATTGGAAAAGGGTATTCCATACAATTGGAAAAGCCAAAAAACAGGTGTTGGATTACTGATTTCAGACAAAATAGTCTTTAAAACAAAGGCCATAAAGAAAGATAAAGAAGGACACTTTATAATGATTGAAGGAGTGATACAAGATGAGGATACCACACTCATTAATACATATGTACCAAATACAGGAGCACCTAAGTACACAAAATAATTACTAACAGATATAAAGGGGGATTCATATATGTAGATTACAACAGTGCATTAACATCACTGGACAGATCATCAAGACAGAAAATAAATTAGGCAACAGAAAAATTAAATAATACAATAGAAATATTACACTTGGAGGATACTATCAAAGCATTGCAACCCCCGAAAATAGGATGTATATTCTTTCTATTGCACGTGGAACATTTTCCAGGATTCATGATGTACTTGGGCACAAAGGAAACCTCAGCAGTTTTAAGAAGTTAGAAATTACTTCAAGCATCTTTACTGAACACAATGCCATGAAGCTAGAAATCAACACCAGAGAAACAAAGGTGAAGAAAGAAAATATGGGGATTAAACAATATGTTATTAAAAAACCAATGGGTCAATGAAGATATCAAAGCTGAAATGAAAAAGTAACTTCAGACAAAAGAAAATGAAAGCAAAACCACACAAAATTTATGGGACACAGAAAAAGAAGTGCTGATAGGGGAGTTTATAGTGATACAGCGTTCCTCAAAAAAGAACAACCACAAATAAACAATTTAAACCACCAGCAGAATGAACTAGAAAAACAAGACCAAGAAAACCCAAAAGGCAGCAGAAGGAAGGAAATCATCAATATTGAGGAGGAAATAAATAAAATAGAAATCAAAAAGTCCATAGAAAAATGTCAACCTATCCAAAAGCTGGTTTTTCCAAAAAGTAAGTAAAATAGACAAACCTCTGGCCAAACTCAAAAAGAAGAAAATAGAGAGAGCACAAATTAGCAAAATAAGAAAGGAGAATGGAGAAATTACAACAAAAAAATAGAAATACAGAATATCATATGAGAATATTATGAAGAGTATGTGGAATCAAACTGTATAACCCAGAAGAGATGGACAAGTTTCTGGAAACATACTGTCCACCAAGACTGAATCAAGATAAATCTGACCCCTTGAACAAAGAGAGCAATAGAAATGAAATCAAAATAGCAATATAAAACCACCCCACAAATAACAGTCCAGGACCAGATAGATTCACAGCGGAATTCAACCAAACACACAAAGAAGAACTCATACCAGTCCTTCTGAAATTCTTCCAGAAGATTGAAAAGGAAGGAATACTCCCAAAGACATTTTATGAAGCCACAATCACCCTGATACCACAACCAGGCAAAGACACTACCAAAAAGAGGATTATAGGCCAATATCACTGATGAACACAGACGCCAAAATCCTCACCAAAATAGTAGCAAATAGAATCCAACAACACAGAAAAATGATTATATATCATGACCAATTGTGGATCATGCCAGGGACACAGGGTGGTTCAACATATGCAAATCAATGTAATACAGCACATCAACAAGAGAAAGAACCAAAACCACATGATCATCTCAGTAGATGCAGGAAAAGCATTTGATAAATTTCAACACACATTTATGATAAAAACTCTCACCAAAGTGGGCATAGAGGGAATATATCTCAGCATCATGAAAGCTACAGATAACTAACCTACATCCAGCATATTACTCAAAAGTGAGAAAGTCAAATTCTTCCTACTAAAATCTGGGACAGTAAAAGGATTCATACTATCACGACTCCTACTCAAGATAGTCTTGGAAGTCCTAGCCACAGCAATCAAACAAGAGAGACAAGTAAAAGGGATGCAAATTGGAAACGAAGAGATAAAAGTCTAATTATATGCAGATAATATGTTACTATTTATAGGAAACCCTACAAGATCCAGAATGAATTTACTACAGCTGATCAAGGAATTCAGCAAGCTAGTAGTTTACAAGATTAAGGTTCAAATATCAGTGGCATTTCTTAACACTAACGATTCAGATAATACTATAGAGCTACAGTCATCATGACAGCAATGTATTCGTAGATAAACATACATATAGGCCAATGGCACAGAATATAGAGCCCAGAAATGAGCACAAAAACGTTTGGTCAATTAATCTTAGACAAAGGAGGCAAGAAATTACAATGGAATAGAGGTAGTCTCTTCAGCAACTGGTGTTTGGAAAACTGGACAGCAGCATGTAATTCAATGAAGCTAGAACACCATACAAAAAAATGAACTCAGAATGGATCAAAGAATTAAACTTAAGTCAAGATACAATAAACCACCAAGAGGAAACTATAGGCAAAACGTTATCTGACAGAAGTCTCGAAAATTTTCTCGTAGAAAAAATAAAAGCAATACTAAACAAATGAGACCTAATGGAACTTACAAGCTTCTGCACAATAAAGAAACCGGAAGTAAAACAAAAAGACAACCTAAGGAATGGGAAAAAATTTGCATATGAAACCGTCAAAGACTTGATCTCCAGAGTATATAAGCAGCACATCCAACTGAATAAAATAAAATAAACAACCCAGTCCAAAATTGGGCAGAAGACCTAAACAATCAATTCTCCAAGGAAGACATACAAATGATCAAAAGGCACATCAGAAAATGCTCAATATCACTTATTATCAGAGAAATGCAAATCAAAACTGCAATGAGGTATCACCTCACACCTGTCAGAATGGCCATTATTCAAAAATCAACAAATGATAAATGCTGGAGAGGCTGTTAAGTAAAGGGAACCATCCTTCATTGCTGGTGGCAATGCAGTTTGGTGCGGCCACTGTGGAAAACAGGATGGAGATTCCTCAAAAGCATAGGAATAGACTTACCATGTAACCCAAGAATCCCACTCCTGGGCATAAATCCAGAAGCAACCCTACTTCAGGATGACTCCTGCACACCAATGTTCATAGCCAGCACTATTTACAATAGCCAAAACATGGAAACAGCCTTAATGTCCATCGACAGTTGACTAGAGAAAGAAGAGGTGGTATATTTATACAATGAAAAAGTAGTCAGTCTTATAAACTGACAACATAATGCCATTTTCAGCAACATGTATGCTGCTGGAGAAAATCAGTCTACTTGAAATAAGGCAGAAAGAGAAAGAAAAATACCATATGAGAAGGCTCATGTGTGGAATCTAAAAACAAAATCAAACCAAGCAAAAAAGGCATAAATACAAAACAGAAATAGACTAGCAAGAAGAGAATACAAAGTTTTGGTTGCCAAGTGGGTGGTGTGTGGGAATAGATAGGCTGGGAGATCAAAATTGTAAAATAGATAAACAGGATTGTACTGTATAGCACAGGGAAATATATAAAAGGTCTTACGGCATCTCACAGGGGAATAAATATGATAACAAATGTATATATGTTCATTGTAACTAATAAATTGTGCTCTACAATGGAATTTGAGACAACTTTGTAAAATGATTAAAAATCAATAAAAAAAGTTAAAAAAGAAAAAAACATGACCCTAAATATTACAGGTGCAAATATAAATTAGAAAGTAAAACAACTATGCAAAAGAGTAGTAAAACCAAAGATTTTGTTTTGTGGTCTTTTTAAGATAAGCAAAATCAAAAAACCTCTAGCCAGGTGCATCATGAAGAAAAGAGAGATGCTCCAAAGAAATAAAGTCAGAAATAAATGTGGAGAAATAACAATTGTTCCCTCAGATATACAAAAAAGGGATCATTTTGTCAACACTTACATGCCAATAAACTGGAAACTTAGAAGAAATAGACAAATGTATAGAAAGAGACAGGGATAAAGAGAAACATATAATTTGAACAAACTGTTTGTTAGAAGAAAGAAAGAATCTGCATTTAAAAAATCATTAAAAGTTAGTGCAGATTTAACAGCTCCAGTGGAAAACTGTACAAAAATACATAGCAGAACTTATACTCTTCAAACTATTGAAAAAGAGTGAAGATGTGGGAAACTCTCAAATTAATTCTGTGAAGGTATCATCACCCTGATAGCAAAGCCAACAAACAAAGTACAGGCAAACAGAAATTCAAGCTAATATCTTTGATTGATATAGATGCAAAAATTCTAAAAAATATTATCAGCAAACTAAATCCAGCAATACCTAAAATGATTTATACACCATGATCAACTTTAATTCATTGCAGGGTCATAAGAGTGGTAGAACATACATGAAATCAATCAGTTTGATACACCACATTAACAAAAGAAAAAGGGAAAATGACGTGGTCATCCCAATAAATCCATAAAAATCATTTAAAAAACTTCAAATTTTATTCATTAAAAAAGCAGCAACATCAGCAACAACAAACAAACAACAGAAACAACAACAACAGAAACCTCTTACTAAATTAGGATTCAGGAAATATATCTAAACATAACTAAAGTCAATAATAACAGACACACAGACAACATAATATGCAAAAGTGAAAAACTGAAAGCCAAATTATGGAATAAGAAAAGAATGCCCTCTCTCACCATTTCTATGAAACACAGTATGGGAAATCCTAGCAACATAAATCGGACAAGAAAAAAATTATTCAAGTTGGATTGAATGAATTAAAAGTGTTATTAATTTAGATGACATGATAATATATATAGAGAAACCTAAATATACTCCACACCAAAACAAATAAAACAATTAAAGACATTTAGCAAAGTAGTATGATTCATGATTAGTATACAAAACTGTCACATTTTTACACTAACAATGAAATATTCCATAATTTTAAAAAATACATAAGATCAGATCAGAAATCAAAAAACTATGAATAGGATTGAATAAACCAAGATAATAAAATCTATAGGAAACTGATAAAGAAATTTGAAGATGATGCAAAGAAATGGAAATACCAAGGTCTTAGTTTAGAGGAATTAGTATTGTTAAAATATACATACTACAAAAGGTGTCTACAGATATAAAGTGATTCAGATCAAAGTACATGGTATTTTCCACAGAAATTAAAACAGTCCTAAGATTTGTATGGAAATGTAAAAGTACCAGAAATGCAAAAGGAACAATGAGGATAAAGAACAAAGTTGGAGTCATAACCCATAACCCTCCCAGATATCAGACTATATTACAAAAACAGTAATCAAAACAGCACAATACTGGAAAATGAACAAACATCTATATCACTGGAACAGAACAGAGAGGCGAAATAAAACATCACACCTATGGTCAACTAAATTATGCCAAAGGAAAAAAAAATATACAATGCCTAAAAGACAGTCTTCAGCAAGTGATGTTGAGAAAGCTAGACAGCTACATGTAAATCAATGTAGTTCCCCTCACACTGTACAAAAATAAAATCAAAATGTTTTAAATATCTGAATCTAATACATGACACAATAAAACTCCTGGAATCTAACATAGGCAAAACAAGACATAAATTGTACCGAAATTTTAAAAGTTTCCTATGTCAATCTCCCAAGCTGAAAACAATAAAAGCAAAATAAACCAATAGGTCCTAATTAAATTTAAAACCTTCTACACAGCAAAAAACAAAATTAAAAGATGAACTTCCAAATGGGAGAAAACATTAAGAAACAATGAAATCAACAAGAGGCTAATTTCTAAAATACACAAATCGTCCATACAACTCCACTTCAAAAATCTACAAACAACTTAGACAGAAAATGAGCAGAATTCTCTAAAGAAGACACACAGATAACAATCAGAAACATAAAAACATGCCCACATAGCTAATCATTATACAAATGAAAGATAAAAATACAATAATGTTTTACCTCACACTAGTGAGAAGGGCTTTCACCAAAATGTCTATAAATACTAAAGACTGGTGAAGTTGTGGAGAAAGTGGTATTCTCCAATGCTGTTGGTGGGAATGGAAATTGGTGCAAGCACTTTGGAAACAGTATGGAAGTTCCTTTAAATAATTAAAATAGACATATCATATGATAAATCAATCCCACTGCTGGGTATATAAAGCATAAAACCTGAAAATGAAGAATCCTAGGGTAAAATATAAGAAGTACACTCTGACATTGGACGTAAATTGATTCTACATATGTCTCCTCTGGCAAGGGAAGCAGAAGCAAAACTTACAAAATATGATTGTATCACTCTAAACAGATTTACACTGCAGAAGAAATGATCAATAAAATGAAAAGTCAACCAACACATTGGGAGAATATATTTGCAAGTGATATTTTCCAATCTAGTGTTAATATCCAAGTATTTGGCAAACTCTTACCCCATAACAACAACAAAAAAGACCAAACAATCCAATTAAAAAAAAGTCCGTAGTAACTGAACAGATAGATCTGAATCAATTATTTGTAGAAAGTATACAATCGGCAAAATGACACAAGAAAATATGTTCAGAGTTATAAATTATTAGAAAAGTCATAAACCAAAAATGAGGCAACAACTCACAATTTTCAGAAGGCTCTCATCAAAAAGAAAAGAAATTGATGTTTGTGAGATTGTGGAGAAAAAGTAACACTGTGGACACTGTTGATAGTAATGCAAAGTTTTGATACCATTGCATATATTCATCAAATTTTCTTCAGCCATTTTTCTGTCAAGGGATTTTGGGTTTGTAGGCCCCTGTCTGAAGGCTGTAGAGAATAAGCCCATGGGCTGAACTGATAAACAAGCTGTGAGGAATGTCACATATCCAGGCCGGGTAACAAATGGCCTACTCAATGTGTCCAGTATGGATGACTGGATAGCCTATGCTGGGTAAGATCCTCAGAGGAGGACAACCTAAGACATGCACAGCCGGCTGGATAAGAGATGGCCTACTTAATGAATTTCCGTGATGAACTTTAAAACAATCCTTGATCATTTAACATCCTGTGCTTACTGCAGGAGCATGGGGACATAAATAGCTTAAGATTATTAACATTGCTAAAACTGAGATGATATGTGAGGCATTGTGCATGTCCTATATAAACCATTCTCTAAAAATCAATAAAAAGAGAACTGCTCCACTTCTCTCCACACAGTGTTTGTGTGTATATGATATCGTTCCATGGACAGGGTTAATTTAGTTTTTTGGGAGTACCTTAAAAGGATGTTGCATTATTTACAATGGTCTTTTTGCACCTAGTGAAATGATTATGTGAGTTTTATTTCTCATTCTATTAGTGTGGTATGTCACCGTTATTGATCTGATTATTTTGAAGTATCCTTAAACCCAGGGATAAATCCCTTTACACATGTATGTGTATGATATATTAAATGTGTTGTTGAATTCATTTTCCTTCTTTTTTTTTGAGAATTTTGGCACATATGTTCATCAGAGATAATATTCCATATTTTGCATCTAACGTCCTTTCAAGCTTTGTTGTGCAAATACTACTGGCATCATAAAACAAGTTTGGAGTCTTTCACCCCCTTCAAATTCTTGGAAGAATTTTGCAAGAATTGGTGAAAAATTGTCTTCAAATATATGACAGAATTCACCAGTAAAGTCATCTTGTAAATTTTTCTGGTTTGTGATGTTTGGATTACTGATTTACTCATGCACCCTTTGGCTCTATTTAACTTTCTAATTTCTTCTTGATTCATTATTGGAAGACACATGTTTCTGGGAATTTGTCTTTGTTCTAGGTCATTCAAATCGTTGGCTACTGGTAATTTCTTATGATGCTATGCATCTCCACATCAGTGGTAATATCTTCTCCATTATTTCTAATTTTATTTGAGTTATTATTTTCTTAACCCACCTAAACTTTTGTCCAGTTTATGTTTAAAAGAAACAGACTTTCGTATTTTTTTATCTTTTCAATTGTTTCTCTTTTTATTTGCCTTACTCTCATTGATTCAATTTTCTTCTTTTTTCTTTCTGTTTTCTCCTAGATTCTTGAGGTGTAAATTAAGTAGTGTGAATCTTTGTATTACTTTTATTATTAAATATTATTTATTTATTTATACATTTACATATATATTCATTTATTTATCATTGAAATATGCCATTTAATATGTGTCAATCTGTTGTGTGTAGCATATTGCCCCATACATGCATATATTTCTGTGCCTTTTAAACGTTACTTCACGATATTAAACATAATGCCCTGTGTCATACAAAAGAAATTTTGAAAACATCTTTTTTTATATATACTGGATAATATATATACATCTACAGCTTCCAAATATATCCTCTCGCAACCCCTTTCCGCAGTAATCATAAAATTGTTTAGTAGATCTGCGAGTGTGTCTCGGTTTTGTAGATGAAAACATAGTGTTCCCATCCAAATTTTTTTTAAGATTCTTCATATGTAATGTCATGTTTTATATTTCTATCCTTTTCTGGTTTACTTCAATTAGAATAACACTTTTTGGGGACATCTATTTTGCTGTAAATGTCATTGTTTTATCATTTTTTATTGCAGAATATTATTACACTGTGTAAATACAGCACAACTTCTGTATATTGTCATCTGTTGTTGGACAATTAGGTTGCTTCCATGTTGTGGCTGTTGTATACAGCACTGCTAAGGACATTGGGGTGCAGTTGTCTTTTTGAAATAGGGTTCCCTTTGATATATACATGAAGTGGGGTTGCTGGATCGTATATTAAGTTTATTTTTATCCATTAGGGGAATCCCCAACCTGGTTTCCAAAATGACTGCACCAAACTTCACTCCTACCAACAGTGCAGGAATTTTCACTTTCTCCACAATTTACCCAGCATTTATTGTTTGTGGACTTTTGAATGATAACCATTGTGAAAACTGTGAAGTGATACTTCATTATAGTTTTGAATTGCCCTTCTCTGATAGTGATAGTGAGCAATTATTTTTTCATATATATGTGTGGTATTTGAATGTCTCTATTGGAGAATTGCTTGTTTAGGGCTTCTGCACATTTTCAGGTTGGGTTTCTTTTCTTTATTATTATTATTAGGTTGTATGAAGTCTTTATATTTTGGAATTAAGACTTTGTCAGTTGCATCACTTCAAAATATTTTCTTTAATCCTGTAGGTTGTCATTTTGCTTTATTTATGGTTCCCTTTGCTGTGCAAAAGCTTATAAGTATTATTAGGTCCCATTTATTAATTTTGCTCTTACATTCCTTCCCTGGGTAGTCTATTCTAGGAGATGATTCCTGAGATTTATCTCAGAGTGTTTTGCCTATATTTTCTTCTAGGAGATTTACTGTGTCTTGCTTATATTTAAGTCTTCAAGCAATTTTTTTTTATTCTTGTGTATGGAGTGAAGAATTGTTCTAACTCCATTGTTCTGCATGCTGCTATTCAGTTATCCCAACACCAGTTGGTGAAGAGATGGTCTTTTCTCTGTCATATTCCTGGCTACTCTGTCAAAGATTAATTGAACAAAGCCCTGTAGATTTATTCCTAGGCCCTCTGTTCTGTTCCATTGGTCCATATGCCTGTTTCTGTATCAATATCATGTCATTTTCATTATTGTAGCTTTGCAATAGTGTATGGAGACCTGATGGGTTATTCCTCCAGTCTCTTTCTTTTACTTCAATATTGCTTTGGAAACTATGGATTTTTTATTACTCTATGTAAAACTTTGGATCATTTGTTTAAGTCCTAAAAAGAAATATTTTGCATAATTTGATAGGAAATCCAGTTTTCTTGCCTGATCATTGTGGCTAGGACTTCCAAGACTATATTGAATTGAAATTGTGAGAATGGGCAACCTTGACTTGTCTCAGGTTTTTGTGAGAAGGGTTTCAGTTATTCACCATTGAGTCTTTTGCTGGCTATATATTTGTCATAAATAGCTATTATTATGTTGAGATATGGTCCCTCTGTACCCACTGTGATAAGAACTTTTTTTGCAGATAGGTGTTAAATGTTATCAAATGTTTTTTTCTGCATTTACTGAGATTATCATGTGGTTTTTTATCCTCTCTTTGTTGATATGTTGTATCACAATTGATTGATTGATTTGCATATGTTACACCATACTTGTGTTCCTGGGATGAACCTAACTTGATAATGGTACATGATCTTTTTTTACATGTTGTTGGATTCTGTTTGTTAATAATTCCTTAAGGACTTTTAATCTATGTTTATCAATGATATTGGCCTATAGTTTTCTTTTAAGGTAGTGTCTCTATCTGGTTTTGTTATCAGGTTGATTTTGGACTTATGGTGTGAGTTTGGGAGTAATCTCTCCATATCAATCTTTTGCAAGTGTTTGAGGAAGACTGGTATGGATTTTTTTTGTATGTTTGGGTAAATTGGCCAGTGAATCTATTTGGATCTGAAAATTTTTTTGCAAAGATTTTTTATTTTATTAATATTTCTATTCCATTTCTGGTGATCTGTCTTTTCAAATGGTCAATTTCTTCTTGATGCAATAATGGTGGGCTGAATGTTTCCAGAAACTTCTCCATTTCTTCTAGATTATCCAGTTTGTTTCCATGCAGTTGCTCATGGTATTCCGTTATGGTATTTTGCAAATTTGATGTACTCTTTGTAGTTTCCCCATTTTCATTTCTTATATTTGTGTTCTCTCTCTTTTTTTTTGTTGGTGAGCCTGTCCTGAGTTTTGTCAGTTTTGTGGACTATTTCAAAAAAAAGTTTGATTGATTTTTTTATTTTTTAATCTTTATTTCAATTCTTTCTCCCTTGATCTTTATTTTTCCACTTTCTGCTGACTTTTGGTTTTCTTTGCTCTTTTCTTCATGATTAGTTTACAAGAACTTTATATTATTTATTTAAAATTGTTCTTCTATATTGAGGCGTGTTTTGTCACTATGAACTTCCCTCTTAAGCCTGCTTTAACTGTATTCCATAGACTTTGTGTAGTGTTCTGTCATATTTCTCAAGATATTTTTCAATTTCTTTTTTTAATTCAACACCTCCCCCACTTGTTTTAGTACCATGTTTTTTAATTTAAATGCTGTCATTTTTTCTCCCTGTTTTTGTGTGATTGATTTCTAGTTTCATGGTATTATACTCAGAAAATATGCTAGAAATAAGTTTTTATCTTCTTAAATTTGTTAAGGCTTCTTCTATGCCTCAGTACATAAACTTTCCTAGAGAACATCCCATGTGCACTGGAAAAGAATGTATATTCTGTTTTGGGGAGAAGTAGTATTTTGAAAATATCAACCAAATCCAATTATTTTATCATAACTTTTAGTATTTTTGTTCCCTTATTAATTTTTTGTCTGAAAGACAATCTAGTGATGGCAATGGGGAGTTATATTCTCCTACTGTGATTGTGTTCCCATCAGTTTCTCACTTTTTATCTATTAGTATTTGCTTTATGTATTTAGGTGCTCCTATTTTGAGTGCATATATATTAATGAGTATAATACCCTCATTTTGTATTGCTCCTTTTATCACTTTATCATGTAATTGTTTATCTTTCTATATGGCCTGTCTTGTAACGTCTATTTTTGTGAAGTCAGTACTGCAAGTCCTGCTATCTTGTCATGTGCATTTGCATAATATATATTTTTCCATCTTCTGACATTGAATTGATGTGTGTTCCTCTTTCAAAAGTGGGTCTCTTTTATGCTTCATAAAGTAGGGTCTTGTTATATTTTCCCATCTGACAATATATATCTTTAGATTGAAGCACTAAGTCCGTTAACATTTGAGATAATTATTGATAGACTGGTGTTTAATTCCATTTTGAACTTCATTTTCCAGTTGATTTGGTATTTCCTTTTCATTCATTTCTTTTTGTTTTTGTGGCTTTATAAGTTTTCTTTTATTATCTTGGATTTTTCTGGCTTTGTGAATTCATTCTAGGATTTTGACTTATGGTTACCCTGTTTTGTATGTATATTGACCCGTTACTATATCTGTTTTTATTAACTGAAAGGAATACAAACTCAAACGCATCACACAGAGAACAGAAACAAGAAGAAAATACTCTTTATTGCCCTGTTTCACTCTGTGACCCTTAAAAATTTTGATGTCCTGTTTTACAACAACATGTTTATGCTGTTGTAAGTCATTGTAGCTATTGCCTTTCTAATTATGCATTTCTCCTTTCTATAGCATCCTGCTCCTTTATTTTTAGAGTAGATCTTTTATTATTTCTTTTTCTGTTGCTAAATTCTTTTAAAATTTGCTTTTGTGGAGATTATTTATCTCTCCTAATATGCTAAAGGACAGCCTTGCTTCATATATTATCTTAGATAACAGCTTTCTTAAATTCTGGACTTTGAATATGTCTTGCCACTGCCTTCTGCCTGTTGTATTTGTGTGGTTGAATATGTCTTGCCACTGCCTTCTGCCTGTTGTATTTGTGTGGGAAACGTGTTTAAAAATATAATGTATATAATTATATATACGTAATGAATACCTACAAATGAAGTTAACAAATAAGGAGAAAACCTATACGTTAAAAAATAGAAAACATTGATGAAGGAAATTAAAATTGATTAAAAGAAATAAAAATATCTCTTATGTTAATGATGTGAAACAATGTGGTTGAAACAACCATACTACACAAAGCAATCTACATTTAGTGTGATTCATGTCAAAATACCCATGAGATTTTTCCATTAAATAGAAGAAATAATTTCAAAATTTATATGTAACCACAAAGATCCTGAGTTACCAAAATAATCTTGAAAAAGCTTATTAATTATAGTATAAAGTTCTCTGATGTTAAACAGTCCTACAAACCTTTAGTAATTTAAACAACATGATACTGGCTCAAAAACTGACACCAAACAATAGAAGAGAATACAGCAACCAGATATAATCCCTCACACTTATGATCAATTAACCCATGAAAACGGAAGCAAGAGTATGAAATGAAGAAAAGAGATTCTCTTCAATAAGTAGTGCTGGGGAGATTGAACAAGTGAAAGAGAGATTAGAGTATTTCCTCAAATTGTATACAATCAGTAAGCACCGAATTTCTTTTATTTATTATGTTTATTTATGTTTCTTGCACCTGTAATTTATTGATCTATGTTTTGATCTTTTATTTCGCTTATCAAATGTATTCCTATTTTATTCTTCTTGGTATAAATTTACACGCAATTGTCTTCCTAATTTCTCTTTCTGATAATGTGTTGTTACTATATAAAAATGCAATGGAAATTTGTATATTGATTTTGTATTCTGCAAATTTACTAACTTTGTTCATTATTTCTAACAGTCACTGGAGGAGTTTATGGAGTTTTCTATCTATGTATAATTATGTCATCTGTAAAAATTTTACTACTTGCTTACAAGTTGAATGGCTTTTATATTTTTTCTTGACTAGTTGTTCTGGCTAGAATTTTAATAGTGTAATTTAGGACTTGTTAGAATGCACTTTTTCTTATTACTGGACCAGAGGAAAACCTTCTTGTATGTTAACATTGAACTTGATGTTAGTCATGGGTTTTTCATATACGGCTTATATTATGTTTAGTCATATTCTATCTAGAGCTAATTTATTAAGAATTTTTTATAAAAAAGTTAAGATCAGATCTGTGAATAATAGTCCAACATACATTGAGATTGTCATTTTTGAATTCTTTGTTACTTAAGAGATGGTTTCATATTTATTGATTTGCATATTTTAAATAAAATTTTGAATCAGGACTAAATCCAACTTAACTATACTTTATAATACTTATAATACGCCATGAATTTAGCTTGCTAATATTTACTTAGAATGGAATATATACATACTGAAGGAAATATTTACATTGTAGCTTGAGTGAACATTAATTTATTTAAAAATTTTATCTCTCATTTTGAATTTGACTTATGTTTAATGGAATTATGTCTTAATAAAGAATGCAACTTTTGGTAGAATTGGATTTACTACACTTTCTGATACAGAACCTAGCTATTATTAACAATTATTGAACAAAACACTTGCCTTAAAATGCCGCATTATACTAAAAATGCCAACTGTTTCAGGACTGAGAAACATATTGCTTCCTAAAATTCATTACCTGGTACTTTCCACCCCAAACAACATACACTGTTATTTCTTTGTTTTTGATTGTTTGTTTGCCCCTTAATTGAGGCACTGTTTATTGAACCCTGAATCTTGTGTATAAGTGTATTTATCAACGTCATTTTTGATTGCTTAACAGAAGCCCCAAGAGTATGGATTATAAAGATGAGAAGAAAATTTATTCCTTCTAGGGACTGGAAAACCTCTGAGTGAAAGAATGGCAAAAGTAAACTTTTGTAAGTATACTATAAGATTTTCTCTTTTGTAATTGTAAAGTAGAACACTAAATTACATTTGTTTTGCTTATAGCACTGAATTACAATTTAAAACAAAAATTACCCCCTTTGGGATTTCTTAAATTTGATTCACTAATTTAATCAAGTTTTATTTCATAAATATTTAGCATTTATTTTTAAACATACCAAATACCCAGATAAAAATTCTGCTCATTTTTTGAATACAGAGCTACATATTATAAAGTAAACAGAAAAATAACTACTTCCATTTCCAAATCAAACTAAGTTTCACTTAATTTCAAACTATAATGAAATAGGTATACATTTTCTGTAAAAGTTTTACACAAATTTCACTTTAAAATCCATAAATTTAAAATTAATTTATATATTTTGTGCATTATTTATACTCTGTTCACCAATCTGGTATAAATTTGTGTACAAAAGAATGGAGATTGGTTTTATTTCATAGACCCCAATATTAAATTATTAAAAAGATTTTGTGGGGATAATATTTGCAGATCACACTATAAAAATAAGCATCCTATATGTTTCATTTTAACTGGATGAATGAAAAGTAAACACTGGCTGAATGTTACACTTGAGTTGCTAGGAGACCAGTCGTTTTGTGATGTCACATGTACTCAAGTTGAGAACCATTGTTATGGCCTAGCAGTTTATCTGTGCAGGAATGGCAGAGCAGCATTTTCAGGGACAGTGCTCAAAATCATGCAGATTAGAAAAGTAGCTGTTGAAAAAGTTATTTGAGATGGCATATTTTTCTTCATAAATTCAAGATGTGTCTCATAAAGATGGACCTGGTTCAGGAATCTCTGGTAGATCTCTATTGTGTGATCAAACATTCTCTGTGGACTTGTCTTGAAGTCTATGATTGAAGAAAATGATTTTCATACTTTGTCTGAAGAATCCTTGTATAAAAGTCCATGTTGCACACATTGTGTCTCTGAACCAGATGAAGATAATTACTTTCGTTCTGTGATATTTCCAAGAAACCTCTGGAAAATGGCTGGAAGTGACTAATTTAAATCAATCCGCTGGGATGATAGTGGAACTTCCATAGTGATTGATGAAGATGTCTTTAATAAGGAAGTTTTGGAAAGAAAAGCCCCATTCAGAATATTTGAAACTGGAAGTATGAAAAGTTTAGTTAGACTGCTTAACATTTATGGGTTTAGTAAAGTGCGGCAGAATTTTCAAAGATCTGCTTGTCCTGCTGCCTTTATGGCAGAAGACAAACAAGTCTCTGTTTTAAGCAAGATATACAGTAATTGTAGTTATGAATTGGTAACGTATATATAAAATTTTATTTTGTACATCAATCTATGGTAATATAAATGTAAAGCTATATTTTGAAAATAGTATAAAATTACAAAGGCTAAAATTATTTATTTTTTCTATAAATGAGGACAGTGCCTTAAGTATTCAAGATTGTGAGAAACGTTCCTACGACTATGAATCTTACCAGAAATCTAAATAAAGATATTAAAGCTGCTTTTGAAAAGTGGCTTTCACCATTACTGCAAATGCTAACTTCTTAAATTTGATGACAATACTGTTTAAATGTGTATATTCCAAATAAGGAATTTTAAAACATAGTCAGCAGTATTCATATTTTGATGATATTATCTTTGCATAGTAAACGTGAAATCTGAGGTTTTATAGGTTAGGCTTATTCTAGTCTTGTATTTTGGTTTAAAATATTACTAAAATCTTTCTCCTTTGGTTGTAGCAGCAGTTCTGTCATAATACAAATCTTAAACGAGGCTGTCCCCAGCTTTTAGTGAGAATGAAAATAAGAGTTGGGATTATAAATGCCTCTCTGTTATCTACATTGGCTGAAGATTTCAAAACGAAGCACTTAAATGCAGGGGGTAATGTGGGTAATCATAATTCTTATTTCGTGCCTGACACTAGTGGAGAAAGTGCATTTTTACTTTCTGAAAATTTAAACATGCCTCTAATAAGAAAGCCCTCTACTAGCCACATAATTGGTGATACAACTACCCCGATCAGATGTGATTTTTCTCCTCCATCATCAATATCAGTTAGACCACCAGAACAAATTGCTGTGGATCAATGTGCTATTTTAAATCATTTGACCACTGTCCACGGGCACTCTCAAAGCAGCTACACTGATGCAAATGGCTGTGTTGTGAACTTCATTACAACTAAAACTTCTAGTTCTCAGTACAGCATCTTGTCTCCCATACAGAACAATTATTTTGGACTGATGGTGGAGCCTTCTACTTTTCCAAATTGATATCACAACATATCTGCCAATGAAGGTCGGTTTTCTAAACTTCAACCAGGGAGCAATCAATGGTTGCCAGTGACAGTGATAGCTGATACATCAGCTACCTCTATTTCAAGGCCAACTCATCAGCCATCTTCAGTTTATGAAAGTCATCCTAATTACAACTGATTTTCTTGAGGACTAACAGATTATGCAGGATAACAAAGATTAATATTGATGTTGGCAAATGTCGACAACTATCAGCAATTTTCTTATTTGAACAATAAACATAGATGTGTACCTGTGTTTTCCTTATATTTTTTTAAAATAGAGTAAAGAGTTAAATGGGAGACTAAGTTACCATTTAAAGAAAAAAGAGATATTTGATTGATATGATCATTTGATGGAAAAATATGGGTGTAAATTTAAATAATTTCTTGTAAGGAAGAAGAGAAATGGAAGAATTTATAAAAGGACTAAAACATGGAGAGAGGGAAAAGTACTAAGTGGTTTCTGGTTCATCCTGGAAAGTATTAGAAGTGTTAAGTTAGGATAGGTTGGAAAAGAAGATAAATGCAGGAACCAGCCCAGGGATCATGGTCTCTATAATGTCATCCCTGGAATCATAGAGGTCACATGATATAGTCTCAGATGGCACATTCAGCATATGGTAGAATTTAAGAAGTAATTTTATCTGTGGTCTTCTTTGTGCTGTTCTCAAAGTATTGCAATTGTTGCTTTCTTTTCCTGTCCTCAAGAATCAATGTTATATTTTCTAGTCAAAAAAATGTTGTTTTTATGTTTCAGCCAAAGACAAGCTTACATCCTCAGGGTGGTACTTAATGCCTTTACAACCCAAAGACAACAAACTCAACATAGTTTAGTCATTTCTTTATAAATCTGGCATCTGACTACCTTGGCATATCTTTATGTTTCACTGTGTGTGGAAAATACATCCAGGCAAATGCTTGTCAACAATGTTAGCTACAACCTCACAACTTTTGCTCCAGATCATCCTTGGACTTAGGATGTCCTCCTTTTACCTACTTTGATTTTCCCAGTCTCAGAACAGAAACCACCTCCTCCAGATGTTTTCTGTCTATCCCTCTTTCCTTGTCTAACTTGGATACCAGCACCGTCACCACAGCACATGCCACAAGATGCATTTTAGTAGTTAGTGAATGAAAAATACATGTTGACTTTAAGCAAAATCTACTTTCCTGAAACAACAAAACTCTCATGGTTTACAAACTATTTCATTATGGTCTTTACTCTTAACCACAGACTAGCTCATTTCTTTGCCCAAGGGCTAGTCACTCAAAACAGTAAGTGGAGGTAGGTACAGGAGACAAAGTATTTTTTCTTCTTAATTCATGCCTCCAGAGGCCTAATGCATTCCATTCTCATTTGCTGGATTTTTTCCTGTCTCTTCGTCACCCACCAAACCCAAAATAGCTGATTCTCTTCCCCATACCTATAACTATACTGCCTTCTAATTAATTCACTTTTTAGGATCAGACTTTTATCCAGAAGAGACAGTGTCATTGCAAACTTTTAATGTTGGATTATACACCCCACATAAATTGTGCCCTTTCTAACCTTCACACAGGAAGTATCTAAGAGGTTCTACACCCTTCGTTGGGGTTGTCATATTCAGTAACCAAATTGCAATCTAAAATGTGTGAACTAAAAAGAGGTGAGGGTGGTAGAATTAAAAATTTGTCCAACTGCAAGAATACCAAATTTCTGCAGATGTTAGGAAATATAAAATATTCATGGAAGACTTTGACTATTTCCCATTAATTTAAAATAAAACGTGAAGGATTTTCAGAATGTGAAATGCCCTGAAATGCTGGAAAACTGTAGGCAAGGTCATGTAGCCTATGGCTTCTCCTCGCAATCATGCAGCCAGTGTCAGCTGATAAGACTGGAATGGCAACATTGAGTCCTGAAAATGTGTCACCAGTTGTGAAGGAAGACTTTGATAATCTGGAGAATGGGCAAATGGACCAGGGTGAACTCTAGCAACTTCCCACCAATATGACCTTAACCAACAGAAGAAAAGAATCCAATTGCAGCAGGTGATCTGTGTCTGGACAGCAGTGGTTATTCCTAAAACAGAAACATTAAGCTTTTAAGTTTGTCAGCTCAACTATGATGGTGACTATTTTGTTGCTTACATTAGTAGTCTGGGGATAAAATGGGCTGGTTCAGCAGCTTGTTTCCAGGTCTATTATCACACAGTGGGTCTTTCTGTGATCATCATAACAAGGTTCAATACTGACAACTCAAAACTACCATTTACTTTAAAAATTAGAAATCCTAAAGAAGAATATTGTTTGTCCATCTCTAGTTTACTACCTGGGAAAACCTAGACTATTGGAAAAGTACAACAGTTGGCTGGTGTTTGAAAATTATTCTCTGAGCTCTGCCCACTGAATTCTTCCCACTAAATAATTCAAATCTGTCTACCACTGTGTGTGTGTGTGAAGATGGATTTTTAATCAGTAACTAAGATTCTCTTAGTTGAGTCATCAGTGAATTATTCCTCTGCATCTGTCAGAATCTCTGTTAATTAAGAGTTTCATTCAGCCACCAGATTTTCTTCCAATCTGGGAGAGGTAGATTATATTTCTCCCAGTATACCAATTGCTAACTCTTCATTGAATACCTAGGTAAAGCTAGGGCCAAGCAACTGAACCCTTGAATTGGACAGACGCATATACATTCTCCAGTCCCCAGAGCCCAGCACAGGGCTGTGTCTCCTTTTTAATTTAAGCTTATGTCAAATTTCTTTTTTCTTCTAATTCTTATTGTTGACACATCTTATTTTGTCTTTGAACAACCCTTGAATTATTTATAGTGACTGAACCACTGATTTATTCCCTTTAAGCTACAAATTGCTATAACCTTTCTTTCCTTGGACCACCTAGATTAGAATGAGCTTAGTCATCATTTTGAAAGCACTCCTAAGTCCTAAAAATGCAGAACCTTTACATTTTTTTGCCCAGCACTTGAGTGAGCATGTTTGTTGTCGATCTGAGGGATTATCCTCACATCCCCTAATGCAACTATGAGAAAACAGCATATTGTTATCCAAAATCAAGTCTTTGTCAGTATTGCATTCCCATTGCAAAACAGTTAAGAATTGTAGGAGTTCTGAGATTTTACCATGCTGAGATTTTTAGCAACCTAGCATGTTCATTTCTTACAGATGCTGTTGGGTGATGAGACCATCGGTCAGAAACAGTGAACTTTATCACTCACAGCAAGAGCAGCCAGTTTTAAATTTGTATCCATTCACTAATTTCAGATGAATACACAGAGTGAAATTTTGATGCCTACAGAAGCAGTGGGCTGTTAACACGGAGAAATTTTAAGGCATAGTAAAACACTAATTTTATTAGTATCTTTATGTATTATTTATTAGAATCACTTATCTATTAGTATCGTTTCCTTGGATAAGTGTATCATGACCCAAGTTTACCTGCTGCAAAAACAAACATGAGGAATGACATGGGAAAAAGTTACCATTCACTTTCCATTTTTTCTTCCGGTTTTATTGAGATATAATTGGCATAAAACATTGTGTAAGTTTAGGTGCACAGGATAGTGATTTGATTTACTAGTATCATGAAATAAATATCATAGCAACCTTAGGAAGAATTCATTATCTCATTAAGAAAAAATTTTAAAGTAATACAATATGTCTTTTGATTTTGATGAGAAATATTATGGTCTACTCTTAACAACATTGATATAAACATAAAGCAGTATTAATTTTAATTTTCATGTTACTACGGGGCATCCCTAGAACACGATTATTTTATGACTGGGGGTTTCTTGCTTTTAAGTGCATTAATCAAATTCTCCTTTCCCAACCCCTGCCTCTGTTAACTACAAATCTGATTATTTTCTATATGTATGTTTGTTTTTGAAGTGTACTTTAATCTATAACACTGTGTTACTTTCTCTTACACAACTTAACTGTTTGCTGTTTTTAATGCATTTCAAACTGATCACCAGAATATATCTAGTTATGATATGTTGCTATTTAAAGATATTTAAAAGTTATTGGCTATTCCCCATTCAGTACATTTCTTGTCCCTGACTCATTTAATTTGCAAATGGAAAATTTTCTCTCTAAATTTCCTCAACTTTTTCTTTTCCTTACCCCTTTTCCCTCCTTCTTGTGAACAACCTGTTTCTTTCTATATATATAATTCCTTTCCTGTGTTTTTATGTTCATTTGTTTTAAATTCCAAATATGAGAAAAATTATTCAACATTTGTCATTCACTTTCTGACTTTTTTCACTTAGCATATTACCCTCTTGGTCAAACCATTTGTTGCAAATGGCAAAAACTTATTATTTTAGAGCTGAGTAATAACCCATTTTTTATGTGTGTGTGTGTATATATATATATATATATATATATATACTGCATATATATATAAATGTGTGTGTATATAGATAAATCTTTACTTAAGATGGTTAGATATATATACTATAAACACACATCTTCATTATCCATCATATATTGGTGAGCAATTAAGTTGCTTCTATATCCTGTCTATTGTGGATAATGCTTCAGTGAATATAGGGTTGAATTTATGATTTCTAATTAGTGTTTATTTTCATGGAATAAGTATCCCGATCTGTATATGTTGAAATAATTTCATTTTTAATATTTAGATAAAGCTCCATGTTGATTTCCACAGTGATATCACATATTTACATTCACTCCAACAGTGCATCAGTGTTGTTTTCTTACATCCTAACAAACAGTTATGTTTGTTATCTTTTTGATAATAGTCATTCTGACAGCAGTGACATAAAATCTCATTGTGTTTTGGACTTGCATTATTCTCATGGTTAGTGAAGTTGATCGGTTTCATGTGCCTCTTGGTTCCATATCCCCCACTGTATATTTATTTTTTGTAATGGGCTTAATGACCATAACTGTCTGATTTCATTTTCAGGCATTCTGTTGTGTTCCTTTCTTCTGTTTGTTCTGTGCCACTACCATATTCTTTTTCATACTGTAGCTTTGTATTATACTTTAAAATCAGGGACAGAGGTACATCTTCTTTGTTCTTTGTTAAAGAAGTTTGTGTTTTTAGTTTTTTTTCTTTCCTTTCTTATATTTTTTAGTGATTTCAACTCTTTTGTGTTTACATGTAAGTTTAGAATTAATTTTTGTAAGTGTCTGAAAATGCCCTTGGTATTTTGATAGGCACTGAATTTAATTTGTGTATTTTGTTGGCTAATACTGTTATTTAAACAATATTTTTTCCTCATTTATGAACACAATATATCCTTTCATCTGTTTGCATTATCTTCAATTTCTGTTATATATATTTTATAGTTTTCTGAGTACAGGAATTTACCTCCTTGGTTGGATAAATTTCTTGATTTTTTTTTGTAATGCAACTGTAAATGAGACAGTTACCACACTTTCTCAATCTGTTAGCTTGTTGTTAGTGTGTAGAAATGCAAGATTTGTGAATGTTAATTTAACGTTTGGAAATTTTACCAAATGCATTGATAATCCCTAGTAGTTTTCTGGCACCATTTTTAGGATTTCTGTTTAAAGTATGTCATCTGCAAACAGATACTTTTACTACTTTTCTTAAATAGCTATATTTTATTAACTTCTATTTTGGATAGCTATGGCTAGAATTTCCATACTATACTGAATAAAAGTGGTAAGAGTGAGCATTCTTGTCTTCTTCCTACTCTTATTAGAGATGCTTTCAGCTTTTAATCAGTGAGTGTCATGTTAGCTAGGTTCTTGTCATATATGACCTTAACTGTGTTGAGGTATGTTTCCTCATGCCCACGTTGAGTAGAAATATATTCATAAATAGATACTGAATTTGTCAAAACATTTTATGACTATATTGAGGTGACCATATAATTTTTATTATTCAGGTTGTTTGTGAGGTGTATCATAGTGATAAACTTGTGGGTATAGAATCACTTTTGCATCCCCGGAATAAAATGGACTTAATCATAATGCGCAATGCTCTTAATGTATTGTTGGATTTGCTAACAATTTAGTGGTGATTTTTGCATCTATGCTTATCAGTAGTACTTAACCTATAATTTTTTGAGGTATTTGTTCCAGTTTTAGTAGTAGTGTGATACAGAATTGTGGAGTAGAAAGCCTCCCTTCCTCTCGAAATTTTTGGAATTCTCTGAGGAGTATAGGTGATAACTCTTCCCTAATTGTTTGGCATAAATCACCTGTGAAGTTGACTAGGCCAGGAATTTTGTTTCTTGGGAATTTTTTTTTAAATACTTATTCAATTTCATTAGTGATAATCTGTTCATATTTTCTTTCTCATTCCATTCTGGAGATTAAGACTTTCTAAGAAATTGTCCATTTCTTCTAGGTTTTCCATTTTTTGGCATATAATTTGTTGTATCATCTTATGATGCTTTGTGTTCCTTTGATATAAACTGTAACTTCTCATTTATTTCTGAGCTTATTAATCTGTAACTGTCTTTTTTTGTTCATGTGTCTGGTTAAAGTTTATCAACTTTATCTTTCAAAAGCCATTATTTAGTTTGATTAAATGTTTATATTTTTAATCCTTATTTTATTGAATTATGTTCTGTCCTTTCAGCTGGCTTTCCTTCTACTAACAAGTTTTTTTTATTATTCTGCTACATCTTTTGGTTGTAAGGATATGTTATAAGAGAGAGATATTTGTTCTTTGTATAAGTGGGATTATTTTGCTATAAGCATTCCTATTAATACTGCTTTTGTTATACCCCATGGATTTTGTTTTTGTTGTCATAATTCTTTATACATTTTTTCTTTGATTTATACAGCAATCCATTTGTTGTTAATATTGTATGATTTTTCCTCCACACTTTAGTATTTTTCTCAGGTTTTTTATTTTAGTAAATTTCCATTTTAAAGTATCCATGTTTGTTCACAAATCAAAGAGAAAAATAATAAAATTTATACATACATCTGAAACAACCAAATTTACTAAAATTCTTTTGAAAAATGAACAAAGCTGTGGGTATTACCCTTCCTGAGTTTAGAACATACTATAAAGCTACAATAATCAATACATCAAAATATGGCACTTAAAGAAACACATGAATCAATGGAACAAAATAAAGAGTCCAAAAATAAACCCACACATATATGGTAAATTAGTCTACAAAGAAGGAGACAAGAGTATACAATGGAAAAAAGCAGTCTCTTCAATAAATAGTTCTGAGAAAACAGGACAGTACATGTAAAAGGAAGATGTAAGAGCACTTCCTTCCATAGTATAAAATATGTGATAAAAATGGATTAATTTCCTATATGTAAAGCCTGAAACTATACAATTTCTGACCAAGATCAGAAGCAGAACTGACTTTGAGATAAATCAAAGCAATCTTTACTTTTGATCTGTCTCCAAATTAAAAAAAAAAAGGAAAACTAACAAAAAGTTTTTAGTTTACTGAGGAAAAATAGATGAAATATGTGATATAGGGATTCTATTTCTTGTATAAGTGTGAAGTGGAAAACCTTTTTCAGAGCAAAGGAAACCTTCAACAAGACATATGATAACAGACAGAATAGAAGGAAAAATTTCAGACAATGAGACCAACAAGATTTTAATATTCATAATATATATGTAGCATATTAGACTCAATATTTAAAAAATAAAGACACTAACTTTAAAACAGTTGAAGAATCTTCATGGAAATTTTCAAAAACAGATATGTGGATGATTTTCATGCACATAAAAAGAAACTTAACATTGCTATTCATTAGGAAAACTTAAATCAAAACCAGAATGAAATATAATCTTACAGCAAACAAAGAAAATGTCTACAAATGACAAACATTAATAAGAATGTCACCAAGACGGAACCCAGGTACACTGTTGGTGGAAATATAAATTGATGCATCCACTATTAGAAAAGTGTGGTCAGTGCTTAGAAAACTATAAATAGAAGCATTATATGTTGCAGCAATTCCAGTTTTTGTTATAAATCTGAAAAAATATGAAAAGATTAACTTTAAAGATACATTATCCACACTGTTCTTAACATCATCATTTATAGAAGACAAGGGTAGAAGCATAACTCAACTGCCCATCAACAGATGATTGAATAAAATAAATATGAGATATAGGTAACATAATAAATACTTAGTCATTCTAAATTAAAAAATAAAATTCTTCCATTTGGAAAATGTGACTAGACCCAGAAATTTTTTCACATTGGAAAATAAGTCATACAGAGAAAAACATTCTACATTGTCACTTAAATGTGGAAAATAAAGATATAAGAAAAATAATCATAAAAAAGCAGAAATAGAGTCAGATATATATGTGTAGTGTACCAAGTAGTGGTTTCCTGTGGGGACAGGGTAGAAGTATGTAAAAGACAGAAATGTGCAAGCTACTAGTAATAAATTAGAGAACCAACGGGTCTATATTTACAGCACAGAGAATTATTTTAATAATTTAATTGATTTTAAAGAGATTATAGGGACATATTTTAGTAAAATGTGCATGTATGTGGGAAAAACATTGAAGAAAAGAACCCAGGAATATCAAAATATTTTGTAGTACTATGATATTAAGTGAGATGATTTGTTCACTTTCTTTAGTGTTCTTATAATATCCTTAGTAGAATTTGAGCTTTTAATTGAAAGCTCAAATATACTTTTAAAAGTGACATAAGTTTAAACTATTTTTATCCCTCCCCTTATACCTACACTCAGTAAAACGTTCACATCTGAACAAAAATAACTACAACACAAAACAATACTCTGGAACACATGTGAACAGGTGAAGTTCGGTTTACTAAAATACACAAATCAAGCTGAACTGAGGGAAAAGCAGAGTTGGTGTCTGCAACCAAGGCCAACTGGATAGGATATCTGAGTCCACAAGTTCAGAGAACCCAGTAGAATCAGGGTCTCAGTTCTTCACACAGTTTCGGCCTCCAACTGCACCAGTAATCATGATCACAGTTAACTAGGAGGACGCTACAATGGAGACAGAAATTCCATATTTCAGACACTCAGACTTTCATGACACTGTCCCTACTCCCCATTCACAATGGTGGAGACAAGGTACCTTGCAACACTGGACATGGCAAAGACACTTGCCTGATTCCAAATACTCACCTGTTTTAACACATTTCCTCAATGTGTACACTGATTCTCAAGGGATATCAGATAAAAGGAAGGGTTTGCCGTCCCAGTGAAAACAGTGGCATTAACTACCAGAAAAGTCTAAGAAGTGACAATGAAAACACATCTTTTATCCAGACAGTAGCGACTGGAAAGTGCCATTTTGAAATGTTATCAGAGGTAGCTCAGGTAAGTAAAACCAAAATTTGTGCAATATTGCAAGCTACCAGAAAACAAAAGCAAGGACTCCAACTCCCAATCTGTTATTTAGTGTCATCAGAGCAATAATTTATCAAGATCATGACCAATCACAGTAACATTATAGGCACACACACACAGAGATAGACACACACAGACACCGACACAGACAAAGACACAGACACACATGCACGCGCACCTGCACACACACAGACAAACACACACAATGTCAACCCTGCAGTAAAACAAACTTAAAGTCATGGTATATTGCCAATAACTAATAGAGAATACAAATAAGTGTCATACAGAAACACAATACAAAAAAAAACTAAGAAAGCAGTTTAGTGAGCTCAGGAATAAATGAAATGATGATAAGAAATACATTACCAAAGAGACTGAAACTATAAAATAACAAAACATTATTGGAGGATCAGGATAACTTATTCAATGAGATGAAGAATGCAACAGAAAGCATTGGAAGTAGACTGTCTTTGTGGAATATGGATTAGCAAACTCACCAATACAAAACTACAAATGATAGAGGAGCACAGAGATACAAGATTTTAAAATGTGAGGAAATTCAACAGTAGCCATCAAACTTTCTCAGGAAATGCACACTAGAATGGAATCCTGGAGTGAGATGACAGTTAGAAGGCAGCTGATTGTTTACTTAAAGAAGTAATAGTTGATAACTTCCTGAACCTGGGTTAGGAACTGATATACAAGTCCGTGAGCAAACAAAACACCAATAAATTTAGGACAAAGGGACTTCCTTCAAGATACGTTATATGCAACTTGGCTAGTCAATGACAGAGTAAAATTTTAAAGGCAGCCAGAAATAGTTATGATAATCTACAAAGGATCCCCCATTAGGCTATCAGCATATTTCTGAGCAGAAAACATACACCAAGGGTAAATAAAATTGTATTTTCAAACTACTGAAATAAGAAATCACTCACACAATAATGCTTACACAGTTATCACTTAGATATAAAGGGAAAATAAAGACATTAACAGACAAACAAAAACTGAATTAGATGAAAAAACAAAACCGAGACACCTTATAAGAGATGTAGAAAGAAGTCTTCTAAGAAATATAAAATGGCAAAAATATGCAAAACATTGACCAAAATGCTAAGGAGAGTCCACGTGAAAGTTGCAACTGTTTCTTTGGGTATGTTCTTAAATGCTACTATACTATATGGATTAAAGAGAGAAAAAGAGGAAATCAGGGGTAATAAATATAGATACTTCAAACTGGTATCATGTTCACAAGAGTAAAAGAAATAATTCGAAACAGTAATCATAAAGAGTAAAGAGAAAATTAAAACAATATTGAAGAAAGATGCTATCAGCAGAAAAAGGACTCAATTATGCATGATATGTTTTATTTTTAATTGAAGTACCATAGATGTATAATATTGTGTTGTTTCAGATGTACAGCATAGTGATTCCAACCACTTTGCAGAATATATTGCTTTATGAATTATTACAATAATTGTAACATACAATAATTTTAAGCTATTGTGTATAATTCCCTAATCTATACAGATAATCCTTGTTGCTTCTCTATTTAATGTATACTATTTTGTATCTGTCAATGTCCTACCATTAAATTCTCCTTCCCCTCCAGTTTGGTAAACCTAAATTTTTTCCCAATTCTTTGAGTCTGCTTAAGGCTTGCCTATCAAATCTCTTTACCTCTCCATCATGTAACTATCTATCTATCTATCTATCTATCTATCTATCTATCTATCTATCCATCTATCTATCTATCATGTATGTATATATCTATCCTTCTATTTTTCTGTCATCTATCAATAGATAGCTATAGATAGATGTACACAGATATTTGTTATTCATTTGATTCCACATATAAATTATATTATATACTTTTATCTTTATCTAAGTTACTTCACTAAGCACAATATTTACTAGGTCCTCTCATGATGCTGAAATAGGAATGTGTTATACTTTTTCAAGGCTGAGTAATATTCCATTGCATATTTATAGAAACATCATATCTTCTTAAGTCCATAGTCAACTGTGGACTCTTGGATTGCTTCCCTGTATTCCACATTATTAACAGTGATAGTGTGAACATTGGTTCTTCTCAATTTAGGGTGTTAACCCCAGATTTTTCCTTGGAGAGGTATTACTGGGTCATATGGAAGTTAACTTTTTAGTTTATCAACAAATCTGAATATTGTTTTCCTTGGAAATTGTACCAATTTACATTCCTACCAAGAGTATACAAGAGATTTCTTACCCACACATCATCTCCAACACTTACTATTTGTAGACTATTTGATAATAGTCATTTGACCAGTGTGAAGTGATACCTCATTGTGGTTTTGATTTACAATTACCTAATAATTAGTAATTTTGAGAAATTTTATCACTTGCCTGTTACTCATCTGAATGTTTTCCTTGGAGAAATATTAACTCAGGTACTCTGCTTTTGGTTTTTATTTGGTTTTTATTTTTCACTTTGAGTTGTGCAACCTAAATCCCTGTTACATCTATTAACCCCAGGTCACTTGCATTTTTTGAAAATAAGTTCTCCAATTATACATGCAGTATTTTCATTTCATTGATAGTGTCCTTAGATGTGCAGAAATTTTCATGTTTGTTAGGTCCCACTTGCTTATTTTTGATTTTATGTCTTTTGCCTTAGGAGACTGATATTAGAAAATATTCCTATGACATATATCCAATAGTGTATCACCTATATTCACTTCTAGCATTTTTATAGTATCAGGTTTTACATTTAGGTCCTTAATTCAGTTGGAGTTTATTTTTGTATATGATGTCAGGGAATGCTCTCATTTCACTGTTTTACATGTAGAATTCCAGCTTTCCCAACACCACCCATTGACAAGACTGTCTTTTCTCCATTGTGATCTCTTGCCTCTTTTATCATAGATTCATTACTCATAGGTGTGTGGAATTATTTCTAGGCTCTCTAACTGAGTTTATTGATTATATCTCTGTGCCAATGCCATGGTGTTTTTATTACTGTAGGTTTTCATTATAGTAAGGAATCCAGGAGGGTTATGCCTCCATATTTGTTGTTTTATTCTCAAGATCATTTTGGCAATTTTTAATGGTTTCATTTAAAACTTACAGTTATTTATTTTCTAGTTCTGTGGAAAATACTACAACTTCGTCATAGGAATTGCCCTAAATCTGTAGGTTTTTTTGTGTTGTTCGGTCATTTTAACAATATTAACAGCTTCAATACAAGAGCACAATACATCTTTCCATTTTTTTGAATCATTTTTATTTCTTTGTCAATGCTTTTTAACTTTCAGTGTGTAGATCTTTCATATATGTGGTTACATTTATTCCCAGTTATTCGGGGAATGGGATTTTAAATATTATTGCTTTCAATGTCCATTTTAGGGTATCTCATGATTAACGTGTAGAAATGCAAGAGACAAATTTACATTAATCTTATACCCTGCTCCCTTGTTGAAATTATTTATTGTTGATATTAGTCTGTGTGGAGCCCTTATGTAGACTCTATGTAGATTGTTATGACATCAGTACTGTTGCAAATTTTGCCTCTTTCTTTCCACTTTGAGTTTCTTTAACTTCTTTTTCTTTTCCTTTTCCTTTCTTCTATTACTATTGAACAGAAGTTGTGAGAGTAGGAATCCTTGTCTTGTTCCCGAATTTACCCAGAAGGCTTTCAGCCTTTCCCATGAGTTTTATAAATTTTTATAAATGGTCTTTATTATGTTGAGAGATGTTCCCATTGTACTCACATTCATGAGAGTTCTGATGATGAATGTTTGCTGAACTTTTCAAATGCTTTTTCTTTGTGTATTGACATGGTCTTGTGAATTTTGTCCTTCCTTTATTATATATGTTTCATGCTGCTTGACATGTATGTTGAACCAACCTTGTGACTCTGGAAGGATTCCAACTGATCATCATTTATAATGCTTTCTATGTATTGCTGGATTAATTTGTTGAAGTTTTTTGAGTATTTTTGAATATATATTTATCAAGGATATTGGATTTTCATTTTCATTTTTTTTGGTAGTGTCTTTGACTGGTTTTGTTATAAGGGTAATGGTGGCCTCATGGAATAACTTTGGGAATTGTCCTTCCTCCTTCATTTTTAAAACAGTTGGGGGGAAGGGGTTTTAGTGAAGGAATCCAGGCATTTTATTCAAGAGGTGTTTTTAAAATTATATATTTTATTTAACTTATACTGATTGCTCTATTCAAGTTCTCAGTTTTCTCTTTATTCAGTCTTGGCAGGCTGTATGTTTGTAGAAATTTATCCATTTCTTTTAGGTCGTCCAGTTGGTCGTTATGTAACAGTTCATAGTGCTTTCATAAACTTTTTTTTTTGTATTTCTGTAATATCAGATATTATTTCTACTGTTTCATTTCTTATTTTGTTTGGGTCCAGTCTCTGTATTTCTTGATAAGCCTGGCTAAATGCTTAACTGTTTGTTAATATTTTAAGAAAAATTAAAGCTGTTGATTTTATGATTTGTAATTTATTTTTCAACTTTTATTTATTTTCAACCTAATCATTAAATATTACTCATTCTACTGCCTTTGGGTTTTGTTCTTTTTTCTTTTTATTTTGGGTGGTATGCTTGGTCCTTTGTATGAGGTTTTTCTTGTTCCTTGTAGAAGGCCATATTTGTTCTTAACTTACCTTGTAGATTTGTCTATGATGAATCCGATTCGTTTTATGAAGCTGTGTTTTCATTGTAATTTGTCTCCAGGTATGATTTTATTACCTCTTTGACTTCATCACTGACCTAGTTTTATTGTAATTTTTTAAAAGCTGTGGTTTGATCTCATGTTTGTGCTTTTCCTATTCTTCTTTCAAGAGTTGATGCATAGTTTCATACTTTTATGTATACTTGCTGTATACATATTCCAAATACTTGTTGTAATCTATATTTGCTTAAAGTTCCTGAAGCTTATTTCATCACATAATATGTGTTAATTCCTTAGATAACATCCTGTGCACACATGAAAATTTTATGTGTTCTGCTTTTCTGATGCAGTGTCCAATAGCTCAGGAAGGTTCAATTGATCTAATATGATATTAAGACCTCTGTTTCCTTACAGATATCCTTTCTGGATGTTCTGATCATCACAATAGTAAGGTGTTAAACTCATCTACTATTATTGTTTTATAATGAATTAATTCTTTCATGTTTACTAAAATTTCTTTTTATACTTAGGTTCCATGTAGTTGGGCCACAAATAATTTACTGAGTGTAATTCCCAATTTTTTTTATGTCTTTTTCTTTATATAATCTCATATGTCTTTCATTTTGGCCATTATTTTAAAACATATTTTGTATGAGTTGAGCATTGCAATCTGCACTTTCTTGTCAATTCCATGGAATATCTTTTCAATTTATTTCCAGAATGTGTTTATCTTCCACCAGAAATTGAGACTTTTTCGGGGGTTGGCAAAGATGGAGGAGCAGAAGGATGCTCGTAGCTCACCCTTTCCCACAAATGCACCAAGACTAACATCCACAGACCCACTCAGCTATCCAGAGAACCTGCAGGACTGTGACAGAACATTATCTTCTTCAATAAAGTTGCGAAAAATCTATTAGTAGAAAACGAAGAAAGAAAGAAGAAAAGGCAAAACAGAGAGAGACAGGTACCACAGGGAGGGAGAAGTAAAGAAGGCCTGGTACTCATTCACTGTGTTTCCCCTCTCCAGCTGAGAGTTCGGCAGGATGGAGGGGGAGCCTCTAATGTTTGGACCTGTACAAAGTATAAGTTGACTGACAGAACTAAGTTAAAAAGGCACAGAGGATCCCTGTGAGGCCCAGCAAATGATGCAGCCCAGAAGATGGGGACAGGGCCATGCTGCCCGAACTGGGTGGTAGATGGGGATGGTTTTACTGTGGCAGCCTGGGGGAATGGAGTGGGCTTTGTGCCATGGCTGTGGGTGCACAGGGCAAAACAACCTGGGCCCTCCATAAAACAACAGTGCAGATGCGCCCAGAGGGGGAAAGGGAGCATTTCCCATCTCTGAAAATCCACAAAAGTTTCTAGGTGAAGAAAGCTGGGGCTCAGACACAGCCACCATACCCTCTGGTGCTTTGCACCCAGGTGGAAGCGGGGGCAACAACTGCATCTACACCTAAGGACTTAGCAGCCTCAAGGGCCAGACCGAGACTTGTGAAAAGCCTGAGGCACATAGGATCCTACTGTATTGGTTCCTCAGGGAACTTGTCCGCTAAGACAAACAAGGAGCTGGATTTTGACCCAGACCAGGGACAGGGCAGTTCCTCAATCTTCCCTGAGCCTACATCCAGTGTGCAAACCTGAGGCAGAGCGTACAGTGGCACAGAGCAACAGAGTGATTGGCACACTGAGGGGGCGGTTGGCCCCCCACATTTTGGGCTGGAATGCAGCCCCTGGCCATGGTGATGGGAGAGGGCATGGTGCCCAATCCTGCCTGGACAGTCTGGAACATCAGACTGCAACATTGGGCAGGGCAGTGACAAGCCAACCCAGAGTAAAGAGAGCTTCATCAGACCCAGTGTTGGGTGTAGGAGCGATCGGCTTGTTGACATGCCCTGGGAGCAGCACAGATGAGGCCTCCAATGGAGGGCCTCTGGAAACAGCAAGCTGAGCTTCCAAAACAGGATGAATACAGAAAGATTTCACATTAAAAGCCCACAGTCTCCAGGAGGACACTGACCGCCCCCTTGTTTTAATCTGTTTTTACTGGTTCCATTTTCTATTACCCTACTAATTTCTAGTTCTTATGCAATTATATATGCCCCCATTTTAATCCCTTTGAAATTTTTAAAAATATTTAAATTATTATTATTTTTCAAATCTCTGCTTCAACTTGCATTTCTATTATTCATTATACAATGTCTTCAAACAATTATTTATCCCTTCTTTAAAATTCCTTATCTCTTTCTCTCTCTTTTCTCTTTTCTAAGTTGTATTACTTCATAGGCATTAGGTAAATAAACTCCTTTAGGACCACAGTAGATAAATGATACTCCAAAAACCACAGTGCCAGAGAGGTAGGAGCAAGATGAAGGAGCAGATAAACCATTCCTAATTAAAAGCACAAGAGAAATCCCCTGGAAGAATGACAAAGTGAAATAGACAATGATATCTAACAAGATCAAGATTTCAAAAAAGGAGTGATCAAAGTACTGAAGGAAATAAAAGAGATAGGGTTTAGAGATATAAAATATGTCATAAATGAAATGGAAGCTATAAAGAAGAGCTGAGTAAAATAGGTAAACTCGTTCACTGAAATGAAGAATGATCTAAAGGCAACGCAAAGCTGACTTGATAACACGGAGGAATGAATTAGAGACTTAGAAGACAGGACAATAGAAAGCACCCAATCAGAAGAGCTACAGGAGAAACAATGAGAAACAAATGAAAAAAGCATAAGGGAACAATGGGATAATAGAAAGCATGCCAATCTTGGCGTGATATAAGTCCCAGAAAGGGAGGAAAGATCAAAGTTGTTTACAAAGGTTTTTGAAGAAACCATGACTGAGAACTTCCCAAACTTAAAGAAGGAATCAGATAACCAAGTACAGGAAGCTGAGAGTGTCCAAAACAGGAAGAACCCAAATACACCCACACAAAGACATATAATTAAGATGGCCAGAGTCAAGGATAAAGAAATGATCCTAAAGGCAACAAGAGCATAGCAAAGAGTGCGTTACAAGGGAATCACCATAAGGCTCCCAGCTGATTTCACTACACAATTACTACAGGTCAGAAGGGAGTGGCAAGTTATATTCAAAATCCTGAATAGAAAAAGTGATATACCATAGGATACTTTAATCATCAAGGCTTTCATTTATGGTTGAAGGAGACATAAAGAATTTCACAGACAAGAAAAAGCTACAAGAGTTTTGCAACACTAGACCCATGCTAAAAGAAATATTGAAAGTACTTCTCTAAAAAGAAAAGAAGCAGGATGCTACAGAAATGTGAAACTCACAGCTGGAAAGGTGATAACTCATGAATTACAAATAAAATAAACACAAAATTTTAAAACAAGACATTCAAATCATTGAGATTGGGAGAGGGAGGCAGGAAAAGAGAAAATCTTTTTTTTTTTGGTCTTCCCTTTTAAAATTTTTTATTCTCGGTAGGATGGGTTTGAGATCATGTTACTATCAGTTTAATATAAGCAGTTATAATACTGGTGTAAAAGACTTATAAAAAAGGGTAACAAGAAGACAGGACTTATCAGGGAGTCACTAAAACTAAATAAATTTTATGATAATACAAAGGAAAATTACCAAACCAAAAAAGGAAGATGAAAGGAACAATGAGGAAATACTAAATCAACTGGAAAATAAGGTGAAAATGGTAATAAACTCAAACTTATCATCAATTAATGTAAGTGTTAATGGACTAAATGCTCCAGTCGAAAGACATAGAGTGGCATGTTGGGTAAGAAAGCAGAAACCTTCAATATACTGCATACAAGAGACCCACTTCAGAGAGAAGGAAACATATAGATTGAGAGTGAAAGAATGGAAAAGGATATTCCATACAACTGGGAAAGCCAAAAAAGCAGGTGTTGTTGTGCTGATTGGAGACAAAATAGTCTTTAAAACAAAGGACATAAAGTAAGATAAAGAAGGACATTTTAATGTGATTAAGGAGTGATATAATATGAGGATAGCACACTCGTTAATACATATGCACCAAATACAGGAGCACATAAATACATAAAATAATTACTAACAGATATAAAGGGGAATTTATATTTGGAGATTTCAACACTGCATTAACATCACTGGACAGATCATCGAGACAGAAAATAAATTAGATAACAGAGAAGTTAAATAATACAATAGAAATATTACACATGGTGCATGTTTTCAGAGAATTGCACCCCACCAAAATAGGTTGTACATTCTTTTGAAGTGCACGTGGAATATTTTCCAGGATTCATAATATAATTGGGCACAAAAGAAACCTCAGCAATTTTAAGAAGATAGAAATAACCTCAAGCATCTTTACTGACCACAATGCCATGAAGCAAGATATCAACAACAGAGAAACAAAGGAGAACAAAAGGAAAACATGGAGATTAAACAATATTTTACTAAGAAACCAATTGTTCAATGAAGAAATCAAAGTTGAAATGAAAAAGTACCTTGAGACAAAAGAAAATGAAAGCAAAACCAAACAAAATTTAAGGGACGCAGCAATAGCAATGCTGGGAGGGGAGTTTATAGCAATACAGGCCTTCCTCAAAAAAGAAGAACAATCACAAATAAGCAATTTAACCCGCCAGCAGAATGCACTAGAAAAAGAAGAACAAAAAACCCCAAAAGACAGAAGAAGGAAGGAAATCATAAATATTGGGGAGGAAATACATAAAACAGAGATTAAAAGCACCAGAGGGAAAAATTCAAGGAATTCAAAAGCTGGTTTTTCGAAAAAGTAAGTAAAATCAAAAAACCTCTGTCCAAACTCAAATAAAAGAAAAGAGAGGGAGCACAAATTAGCAAAATAAGGAAGGAGAATGGAGATATTTCAACAAATAAAAAAGAAATGCAGAATAACATATGAAATACTATTAAAAATATATTGAAACAAACTGGATAACCTAGAGGAGATGGACAAGTTTCTGGAAACCTACTGTCCACCAAGACTGAATCAGGAAGAAACTGACCCCTTGAACAAGCAGAGCACTAGAAATGAAAGCAAAATAGCAATATAAATCCTCCCTACAAATAGCAGTCCAGGACCGGACGGATTCACTGAGGAATTGTAGAAAGCATACAAAGAAGTACTCATACCAGTCCTTCTCAAACTCTTCCAGAAGATTGAAAAGGAAGGAATACTCCCAAAGTCATTCTATGAAGCCACAATCACCCTGATACCACAACCAGGCAAAGACACTACCAAAAAAGTGGATTATAGGCCAATATCACTAATGAACACAGACGCCAAAATCTTCACCAAAATAGTATCAAATAGAATCCAACAACACAGAAAAAAGATTATACATCATGACCTAGTGTGGATCATGCCAGGGACACAGGGGTGGTTCAACATATGCAGATCAATCAGTGTAATACAGCACATCAACAAGAGAAAGGACCAAAACAACATGATCATCTCAGTAGATGCAGGAAAAGCATTTGATAAAATTCAACACCCACATATGATAAAAATTCTCACCAAAGTGGGCATAGAGGGAACATATTTCAGCATTATGAAAGCTATAGAAAACAAACCTACAGCCAACATAGTACTCAACGGTGAGAAAGTCATACTTTTCCAACTAAAATCTGGGACAAGACAAGGATGCACATTATCACCAATCCAACTCAATATAATCTTGGAAGTACTAGCCACCGCAATCAAACAAGAGAGGGAATTAAAAGGGATGCAAATTGGAAATGAAGAAGTAAAAGTCTCACTACATGCAGATAATATGTTACTATATATAGAAAACCCTGCAAGATCCAGACAAAAACTACTATAGCTGATCGAAGAATTCAGCAATATAGCAGGTTACAAGATTAAGGTTTGAAATCAGTGGCATATATTTACACTAATGATTCAGATAATACTATAGAGCTACAGTCAACATGACAGCACACTATTGGTAGGAAAACATATAGGCCTATGGAAAAGAATAGAGAGCCCAGAATTTAACCCACACACTTTTGGTCAATTAATCTTCAACAAAGTTGGAAAGAAAATACAATGGAATTGAGATAGTCCCTTCAGCAAATGGTGTTGGGAAAACTGGACAGCAGCATGTAAATCAATGAAGCTAGAACACTCCCAATGAAGCTAGAACACCATACACAAAAATAAACTCAGAATGGATCAAAGACTTAAACATAAGCCAAGATACAATAAACCTCCTTGAGGAAAATATAGGCAAACTGTTATCTGATATAAGTCTCGAAAATCTTCTTGTAGAAGAAATAAAAGGAAGAATAATCAAATGAGACATAATGAAACTTACAAGCTTCTGCACAGTACTGAAACTGGAAGTGAAACAAAAAGACAACTTACAGAATGGGAAAATAATTTGAATATGAAACCGACAAAGGCTTCATCTTCAGAGTATATAAGCAGCTCATCGAACTGAATAAGTAAAAATAAACAACGCAATCCAAAAATGGGCAGAAAACCTAAACAAGTGATTCTCCAAGGAAGACATACGAATGATCAAAAGACACATCAGGAAATGCTCAATATCACTGATTATCCAAGAATTGTAAATCAAAACTACAGTGAGGTATCACCTCACCCTAGTCAGAATGGCCATCATTCAACAATCCACAAATGACAAATGCTGGAGAGGCTGTGGAGAAAAGGGAATCACCCTTCACTGCTGGTGGCAATACAGTTATTTGCAGCCCCCGTGGAAAACAGGATGGGGATTCTTCCAAAGCCAAGGAATAGACTTACCATATGACCCAGGAATACCGCTCCTTGGCATAAATCCAAAAGGAACCCTATTTCAGTATGACACTAGAACCCCAATGTTCATATGCAGCAGTATTTACTATAGCCAAGACATGGGAACAGCCTAAATGTCCATCAACAGTTGACTGGAAAGAGAAGAGGTGGTATATTTATACATTGAAATACTAGTCAGCCATATAAAATGAAAACATAATGCCATTTTCAGCAACATGGATGCTCCTGGAGAAAATCACTCTAAGTGAAGTAAGCCAGAAAGAGAAAGAAAAGTACCATATAAGATGGCTCATCAGTGGAATCTAAAAACAAAAACAAAACAAAACATAAAAAGCCCAAATTCAAAACAGAAATAGACTCACAGTCATAGAATAAAATGTTTTGGTTGTCAAGGGGGTGGAGGGGGGGGAGACATAGACTGGGAGGAAAAAATTGTAGAATAGATAAACTGAATTGTACTGTATAGGACAGGGAAATATATAAAAGATCTTACAGCAGCTCACAGAAGAAAAAATAGGACAACAAATATATATATATTAATTGTTACTGAAATATTGTGCTCTATGCTGGAAATGGAGACAACTTTGTAAAATGAATGTAAACCAATAAAAAAAGTAAATAAAAAAGAAAAAAATGATCCTAAATATTACAGGTGCAAACATAAATTATAGAGAAAAAATATGCCAAATTTTATTGAAACCAAAGGTTTTGATTTATTTATTCTTTTTAAGATAAGCAAAATCATAAAGCCTCTAGCCAGGTGCATCATGAAGAAAAGAGAGATGCTCCAAAGAAATAAAGTCAGAAATAAAAGAAGAGAAATAACTATTGTTACCTCAGATGTACAAAAATGTATTCATTTTGTCAACACCTATATGCCAATAAACTGGACAAATTAGAATAAATGGACAAATGTTTAGAAAGAGACAGAGATGGGAAGAAACAAATAATTTGAACAAACTGATTACAAGAAGAAACATAGAATCTGCTTTTAAAAAAATCATTATATATTAGTGCAGATTTAAATAGCTCCCATGGAGAACTGCACAAAAATACAAAGCAGGGCTTATACTCTTCAAACTATTCAAAAATAGTGAAGATGTGGGAAACTCCCAAATTAATCCTATGAAGATTTCTTCACCATGATAGCAAAGCCAACAAACAAAGTACAGGCAAAGACAACTTCAAGCCAATATATTTGATTGATTTAGATGCAAATATTCTACAAAATATTATTAGCAAACTGAATCCAGCAATACCAAAAATGAATCATACACCATGATCAATTTGGATTAATTGCAGGGTCACAAGAGAGGTTCAACATACACAAATCAATAAGTTTGAAGCACCACATTAACAAAAGTAAAAGAGAAAATGACATGGTTATCCCAATAAATCCATCAAAGCATTTCACAAAATTCAACATTTATTCATTAGAACAGCAACAACAACAACAACAACAAAAACAACAATAGAAACCTCTTACCAAAGTAGGATTCAGGAAATATATCTCAACATATCTAAAGTCATTACTCACAAACACACAGACAATATAATATACAAAAGTGAATAACTGAAAGCCAAATTAAGGAATACGACAAGGATGCCCCCTCTCACCATTTCTATTAAACACAGTATGGGAAGTCCTAGCAACAGCAATTGAAATAGAAAATAATTTATTCAAGTTGGATTGAATGAAATAAAACTGTTATTATTTTAAATGACTAATAATCTATATAGAGAACCCTAAAGATCCTCTACACCAGAACAACTAAAACTAATAAAGACATTTAACAAGTAGGATGATTCATGATTAATATATAAAAACTGTCACATTTCTTTACACTAACAATGAAATATTCCATAATTTTAAAAAATCCATTTGAAATCAGAACAAAAAATGAGAAACCTATGAAAAAACCAACATAATAAAATCTGAAGGACAATGATAAATTAATATGAAGATGATGCAAAGAAATGGAATGAAATCTCAAGGTCTTAGTTTAGAGGAATTAATATTGTTGAAATATACATACGACCAAAGATGTCTACAGAAATAAAGTGATTCAGATCGAAATACATGATATTTTCCACAAAAAGAGAAACAGTCCTAAGATTTATAAGTAACTGCAAAAGAACCAGAACTGCAAAAGAAACAATCAGGAAAAAGAACAAAGTTGGAGGCATAACCCATAACCCTCCCAGATCTCAGAATATATTAGAAAAATACAGTAATCAGAACAGCACATTACTGGAAAACAAACAAACATATATACCACTGGAACAGAACACAGAGGCAGAAAAAACACATCACACATATGGTCAAATAAAGTATGACAAAGGAAACAAAAATATACAATGCCTAAAAGTTTTCAGCAAGTGATGTTGAGAAAGCTAGACATCTACATGTAAATCAATGAAATTAGAACACTCCCTCACACTTTACAAAAATAAACTCAAAATGTTTTAAATATCTGAATCTAACACATGACACAATAAAACTCCTGGAAACTAACATAGGCAAAACAATAGATAAATTGTATTAAAAGTTTCCTATGTCATTCTCCCAAGCTGAAAACATTAAAAGCAAAATAATCAAATTGGTCCTAATTAAACTTAAAAGCTTCTACGCAGCAAAATAAACAGAATGAAAAGATGAACTTCCAAATGTAAGAAAACATTAGGAAACAATGCTATCAACAAGAGGCTAATTTCTATAATACACACATTGTTCATAAAACTCCATTTCAAAAATCTAAAAACAACTCAGCCAGAAAATGAGCAGAAGACAATTCTCTAAAAAAGACACACAGATGCCAAACAGGGACATAAACATATGCTCACTTTGATAATCATTATACAAAGGCAAGACAAAAATAAAATAATGTTTTACCTCACACTATTGAGAAGGGTTGTCATCAAAATGTCTACAAGTAATAAAGACTGTGGAGGTTGTAGAGAAAAAGGGACACACCAACGTTGTTGGTGGGAATGAAAATTGTTGCAACCACTTTGGAAACAGAATGGATGTTCTTTAAATAATAAAAATAGACCTATCGTATGACCCAGCAATCCCACTCCTGGGCATATAAAACATAAAAACTGAAAACAAAGAATCCAAGGTTAAAACATAAGAAGTACACTTGTCTTAATTTGATTCTTCATATGTCTCCTCTGACAACGTAAGCAGAAGCAAAACTAACAAAAGATGATTATATCAGTCTTAAAAGATTTACACTGCAGAAGAAATGATCAATAAAATGAAAAGTCAACCAACACAATGGGAGAATATATTTGCAAGTGATATTTTCCAATCAAGTGTTAATATCCAAATTATATGGTAAACTCATACACAACAAAATATAGTCCAAACAATCCAATTAAAATAAATGTCCATAGGAACTGAAGAGATAGATCTGAATCAATTTTCTGTAGGAAACATACAGTTGACTAAATGACACATGAAAATATGTTCAGAGTTATAAATTATTAGAAAATTCATAAACCAAAAATGAGACAAGAACTCACACTTGACAGAAGGCTCTCATCAAAAAGAAAAGAAATAGATGTTGGTGAGAATGTGGAGAAAAGCGAACACCGTGGATACTGTTGATAGGGATGAAAAGTATTCATTCCATTTCATATAAGCATCAAATTTTCTTCAGCCATTTTTCTGTCAAGGGATGTTGGGTTTGCAGGCCCCTGTCTGAAGGTGCTAGAGAACAAGCCCATGGGCTGAACTGATAATCAAGCTGTGAGGAATGTCACATATCCAGGCTGGATAAGAAATAGCCTACTCAATGTATCCAGTATGGATGACTGGATAGCCTATGCTGGGTAAGATCCTCAGGACAACCTAAGACAGGCACAGCCAGCTGGATAAGAGATGGCCTACTTAATGAAGTTCCGTGATGAACTTTAAAATAATCCTTGATCATTTAACATTCTGTGCTTAGTGCGGGAGCATGGGGACATAAATAGCTTAAGATTATTAACATTGTTTTAACTTAGATGATATGTGAGGCATTGTGCATGTCCTATATAAACCCTTTTCCTAAGAATCAATAAACAGAGATCTGCTTCGCTTCTCTCCACACAGTGTTTGTGTGTATATGATATCATACCACTGACAGGGTTAATTTAATTTGTTGGGATTATCTTAAAATTATGTTGCATTATATACAATGTTATTTGTGCACCTATTGAGGAGATCATGTGAGTTTTATTTCTCATTCTATTAGCGTGGCATTTCACTTTTATTGATTTGAATATTTTGAAATATCCTTAAACCCAGGGATAAATCCCTTTTCTCATGTATGTGTATGATACATTAAATGTGTTGTTGAATTAATTTTGCTTGTGTTTTGTTGAGAATTTTGGCACATATGTGCATTAGGGATAATATTCTATATTTTGCATATAATGTCCTTTCTGGCATTGTTATGCAAATAAAGCTGACATCATAAAACAAGTTTGGATAGTTTCATCCACTTTAAATTCTTGGAAGTTTCAGGGAAGTATTGGTGAGAAATTTTCTTCAAATGTATCACAGAATTCACCAGTAAAGTCATCTTGTAAGTGTTTTCTGGTTTGGGAGGTTTGGATTGCTGATTTACTCATACACACTTTTGCTCAATTTCTTATTTCTTCTTGATTCAGTATTGGAAGACATATGTTTTTGGGAATTTGTCTTTTGTTCATGGTCATTCAAATTGTTGGCTAGTGGTAATTTCTTATGATGCTTGGCATCTATACATCATCAGTGGTAATTTCTTCTCTTTTATTTCTAATTTTATTTGAGTCTTTATTTTCTTAGAAAACCTAAAGTTTTGTCCACTTTATGTTAAAAACAAACAGACTTAGGTTTTTTTTAATCTTTTCAATTGTTTCTCTTGTTATTTGCCTTACTCTCATTCATTCAATTTTCTTCTTTATTCTTTCTGTTTTCTCCAAGATTCTTGATGTGTAAATATATGTGGTGTGAATCTTTGTATTTTGTTAATACTAAATATTATTTATTTATTTATTTATTTATTTATTTATTTATTTATTTATTTATTTATTAATTATTTATTTATTTACTTGCTTATTTACTTATTTATTCATTTATTTATCATTGAATTACTGCCATTTACAATGTGTCAATCTGTGGTGTATAGCCCATTGTCCCACTTCATGCATATATTTGTGTGCCTATTAGAGTTAACTTCACAATATTTAACATACTGCCCTGTGTCATAAAATAGACATTTTGAAAAAGTCTATTTTTATATATAGTGGATAACTTTGATAACTCTACATCCCCCAAATATTTCCTCTCTAGCACATTTCAGCAGTAACCAGAATATTATAAATAGTTCTGCAAGTGTGTTTCAGCTTTGTAGATGAAATCATAGTGTTCTCATCCTAATTTTTTTTAAGGTTCTACATATATCATATCATATACTATTTTTCTTTCTCTTTCTGGCTTACTTCAATTAGAATGACACATTATGGGGACATCCATTTTGCTGCAAATGTCAGTGTTTTACATATTTTATGGCAGAATATTATTCCATTGTGTAAATATGGCATAAATTCTGTTTACTTTTATCTGTTGATGGACAATTAGGGTGCTTCCATGTCATGGCTGTTGTATATAGCATTGCTAAGAACATTGGGGTGCAAGTGACATTTTGAATTAGGGTTCTCTTTGATATATACCCAGAAGTGGGGTTGCTGGATCATATGTTAAGTCTGTTTTTATACTTTTGAGGAATCCCCATCCTGTTTTCCACAGTGACTGCACCAAACTACATTCCTACCAACAGTGTAGGAGGGTTCTCTTTCTCCACAGCATCCCCAACATTTATTTTCTGTGGACTTTTGAATGATGGCCAGTGTGACTATTGTGAGATGATACTTCATTATAGTTTTTAATTGCCCTTCTCTGATAATGATAGTGAGCAATTTTTTTTCATATATCTGTGTGGCATTTATATGTCTCTATTGGAGAATTGCTTGTAGGGCTTCTGCCCATTTTCAGATTGGGTTTCTTGTTTTTTAAAAGTACTATTATTACGTTGTATGAACACTTTATATTTTGGTAATTTAGCCTTTGTCAGTTGCATCACTTCTAAATATTTTCTTTAATCCTGTAAATTGTCATTTTGCTTTGTTTATGGTTCCCATTGCTGTGCAAAAGGTTGTAAGTTTAATTAGGTCCTATTTGTTAATTTTGCTCTTACATCCATTACCTGGGTAGGCTGTTCTAGGAGATCATTGCTGCGACTTATCTCGGAGTGTTTTGCATATGTTTCCTTCTAGGAGATTTACTGTGTCTTGACTTACATTTAAGACTTCAAGTCATTTTGAGCTTATTCTTGTGTATGGATTGAAGGATTGTTCTAACTCCATTGCCCTGATGCTGCTATCCAGTTTTCCCAACACCAGTTGGTGAAGAGATGGTGTTTTCTCTGTCATATTCTTGGCTACTCTGTAAAATGTTAATTGAACATAGGCCTGTAGATTTATTCCTAGGCTCTCTGTTCTGTTCCATTGGTCCATATGCCTTTTTCTGTACCAATATCATGACATTTTGATTATTGTAGCTCTGTAATAGTGTATGGAGACCAGGCAGGCTATTCCTCCAGCCTCTTTCTTTGTCTTCAATTTTGTTTTGGAAATTATGCATCTTTATTGTATCTATATAAATCTTATGATCATTTGTTTCAGTCCTAAAAAGAAATGTTTTGAATAATTTGACAGGAACTCAGATTAAGTCTGTGGATTATCTTGGGTATTATGGCCATTTTACCAATATTATTTCATACATTATGAGACCATTGGGTATCATTTCAATTCTTCAAATCTTTCTTGATTTCCTCAATCAATGTTTTCTTGTTCTCCATCTACAAGCCATTCATCACCTTGGTCATAGATATTCTTATGTTTTTTTATAATTTTGGGTGCAGTTATTAAAGGGGTTTTTTCTATATTTTGTTTTCCTGTTGATTCATTTTTAGTGTAAAAAAATGTAATTGGTTTTTGTACATTACTCTGGCTACCTTGTCCAGTTCCTTTTTTAGCCTAAGTATATTTTTGTGAAGCTTTTTCACTTTTCTATATATAGTGTCATGTCTGCATGTCATGACAATTTTACCTCTTCTTTTCCATTCCGAATGATTTTATTTATTTTTCTTGCCTGATCGTTGTGGCTAGGAATTCCAAGACTATATTGAATTGAAAGTGTGAGAATGGGCATCCTTGTCTTGTCTCAGGGTTTTGTGGGAAGGTTTCCAGTTTTTCACCATTGAGTATTTTGCTGGCCATATGTTCGTCATAAGTAGCTTTCATTATGTTGAGATATGGTTCGTCTATGCTGACTGTGATAATACATTTATTGCAAATAGATGTTAAATTTTATCAAATGCTTTTCCTGCATCTACTGAGATGATAATATCTTTTTTGTTTTCCCTTTTGTTGATATGGTGTATCACAATTGATTGATTCATTTGCATATGTTCAACCATCCTTGTGTTCCTGGGATGAACCTAACTTGTCCATGGTTCATGATCTTTTTTTAATTGCTTTTGAATTCTGTTTGTTAATAAATTCTCAAGGACTTTTACTTCTATGTTTATCAATGATATTGGCCTATAGTTTTCTTTTTGAGGTAGTGTCTTTGTCTGGTTTTGGTATCAGGTTGTTGTTGGCATTATGGTGTGAGTTTGGGGGTACCGTCTCCATATCAAACTTTTGGAAGAGTTTGAGGAAGACTGGTATGGATTTTTCTATGTATGTTTGGTCAAATTCCCCAGTGAAGCTAGTTGGTTTTGAATTTTGTTTGCAGAGGTTTTTTATTTTATTGATAATTATATTCCATTTCTGGTGATCTGCTTGTTCAGATGGCTAACTTCTCCTTGATGAACTATTGGTGGGCTGAATGTTTCCAAAAACTTCTCCATTTCTTCCTGGTTATCCAGTTTGTTCCCATACAGTTGCTCATGGTATTCCCTTATGATATTTTTTAAAATTGCTGTACTCTTTGTAGTTTCTCCATTTTCATTTCTAATATTATTTGTGTTCTCTCTCTTTTCTTGTTGGTGAGCCTGTCCAGAGCTTTGTCAATTTTGTTTACTATTTTAAAATTAGATTGATTGATTTTTTCTTTTTTTAATCTCTATTTCAATTATTTATTCCTTGATATTTATTTTTTCCCACTTTCTGTTGCTTTTGGTTTTATTCGCTCTTCCTTTCTTGATTAGTTTACATACAATGTTAGATTATTTTTTTGAAACTGTTCTTCTACTTTGAGGAGGGCCTTGCCAATATGAACATCCCTCTAAAGTCTGCTTTAACAGTATTCCACAGACTTTGTGTAGTGTTTTGTCATATTTCTCAAGATATTTTTTAATTTCTTCTTTTACTTCATTATCCCCCCCCTTGTTTCAGTACCATGTTTTTTAATCTGGATGCTGTCATTTTTCTCCCTGTTTTCAGTGATTGATATCTATTTTCACGGTATTGTACTCAGAAAATGTGCTTGAAATAATTTTTATCTTCTTAAATTTGTTGACGCTTCTTGAGTGCCTGAGTAAATAATCTTTCTTAGAAAATGTTCCTTGTGCACAGGAAAAGATTGTATATTCTCTTTTGGGGAGAAGTGCTGTTTTGAAAATATCAAACATCTCCAATTATTTTATCATGTCTTTTAGTATCTTTGTTCCCTTATTAATTTTCTGTGTGAAGGAACAGTCCAGTGATGGTAATGTGGAGTTATAGTCTCCTATGTTGATTGTGTTCCCAGGGATTTCTCTATTTTTATTAGTGTTTGGTTTATGTATTTAGGTGCTCCTATATTGAGTGCATATATCTTAATGAGTATAATACCCTCATTTTGATTTCCTCCTGTAGTCATTATATCATGTCCTTGTTTATCTTTCTCTATGGCTTTTTTGTAAAGTCTCTTTATGTGAAGTCAGTACTGCTAGTCCTGCTTTCTTGTCATGTGCATTTCATGGAATATATTTTTCCAACTTCTGCCTTTCAATGGAAGTGTGTTCCTCTTACTAAAGTGGGTCTCTTCTATACTTCATAATGTAGGGTCTTGTTATATTATCACATCTGACAATATATATCTTTTGATTGAAGCACTAAGTCCATTAATATTTGTGATAATTATTGATAGGCTGGTGTTTATTTCCATATTGAACTTCATTCCACAGTTGATTTGGTATTTTCTTTTTGTTCATTTCTTTTTGTTTTTGTGGCTTGAAAAGTTTTCTTTTATTATCTTGGTTTCTTTTTTGCTTTGTGACTTCATTGTAAGCTTTTGACTTATAGTTACCTTGTTTTGTATGTATATTGACCCGTCCTATATTTGTTTATTTTAACTGATAAGAGTACAAACTCAAACCCATCCTACAGAGAACAGAAACAAGAAGAAAACACTCTGTATTTTCCTGTTTCACTCTGTGACCCTTAAAAATTTTGATGTCCTGTTTTACAACATCATATGTATTCTGTTGTAAGTCATTGTAGATGTTGCCTTTCTAATTATGCCTTTCTCTTTTCTATAGCATCCTGCTTCTTTATTATTTAGAGTAGATCTTTCTTTATTTCTTTTTCCATTGCTGAATTCTTTAAGTATTTGCTTATGTGGTAGTTACTTATCTCTGTATTCTAAAACATAGCCTTGCTAGAAAAAGTATCTTAGATTACATCTTTCTTTCATTCAGGACTTTTAATATGTCTTGCCACTGCCCTCTGACTCCTGTATTTGTGTAGCAGACGTGTTTACAAATATTATGTATATAATTATATATATATATATAAAGAACACCTAGGAATGAAGTTAACATATATGTTGAAAACCTATATGTTAAAAAACAGAAAACATTGATAAAGGAAATTAAAATTGACCCAAAGAAATGAAATGATCTCTTATGTTAATGATGTGAAACAATGTGGTTGAAACAACCATACTACCCAAAGGAATCTACATTTAGTGTGATTCATCTGAGAATATGCAAGAGATTTTTCCCATCAATAGAACAAATAATTTTAAAATTTATATGAAACCACAAAGATCATAAGATTCCAAAATAATCTTAAAAAAGTTTATTAAATATAATGGTGTAAAATTCTCTGATGTTAAACAGTCCTACAAAGCTTTAGTAATTAAAATAACATGATACTGGCTCAAAAACAGACACCAATCAATAGAAGAGAATAGAGCAACCAGATATAATCCCTCACACCTATGATCAATTAACCCATGAAAAAGGAAGCAAGAGTTTAAAATGAAGAAAAGACATTCTCCTCAATAATTAGTGCTGGGGAGACTGAACATGAAACATACAGATTAGAATATTTCCTCACGTTGTATACCATCCATGAGCACAGAATATCATTCTATTTATTTTATTTACTTATATTTCTTGCACCTGTAATATATAGATCTACGTTTAGAATTTTTATTTCACTTATCAAATATATTCCTATTTTATTCTTTTTGGTATAAATTTACACAAAATAGATTTCCTAATTTCTCTTTCTGATTATGTGTTGTTACTATACAAAAATGCAACGGATATTTGTATATTGATTTTCTATTCTGCAAGTTTACTAAGTTTGTTCATTATTTCTAAGAGTCACTGGAGGAGTGTATGGAGTTTTCTATCTATTCATAATTATGTAATCTGTAAAAACTTCACTGCTTTATTACAAGTTGGATGAATTTTATATTTTTTCTTGACTAGTTGTTCTGGCTAGGACTTCCAGTAGTGTAATTTAGGACTTGTGAAAATGAGCTACTTTTTCTTATTACTTGACCAGAGGAAAACCTTCCTGTATGTTAACATTGAACTTGATGTTAGTCATGGATTTTTCATATATGGCTTCTTTTATGATTAGTTACATTCTATCTGGAACGAATTTAAGAATATTTTTATAAAAAGTTAAGATCAGATCTGTCAATAATTTTCCTACATATTTTGAGATTGTTATTTATGAATTCTTTGTTTTTTAAAGGGATTGTATCACATATGTTCATTTTTGTATGTTAAATAATATTTATGATTCAGGACTAATTCCAACATAACTATAGTTTATAATACTAATACTATGCCATGAATTCAGGTTGCTAATATTTATTTAGAATGGAATTTACAGATACAGAAGGAAAAATTTACATTGTAGCTTGAGGATACATTAATTTATTTAAAAATTTTATCTCTCATTTTGAATTTGGCTTATGTTTAATGGAATTTATTTCTAAATAAAGGTTATAAATTTTCATTGAACTGGATTTACTACAGTTTACTGATAGAGAACATTGCTATTACTAACAAGTACCGCAAGACATTTGCCTTAATATGCCATATTATACTATCAATCCCAACGTTTCCAGGACTGAGAAAAAATATTGCTTCCTAAAATGCATTACCTGATCTTTTCCACCCAACCCACATATACTGTAATATCTTTGTTTTCTGACTGTTTGTTTGCCCCTTAATGGAGACACGGCTTATTGAACCCAGGATATTGTGCATAAGTCTATTTATCAACATCATTTTGGAACAATTAACAGAAGCCACAAGGGTATGGATTATAAAGATGACAAGAAAATTTATTACTTCTAGGGACTAATAAACCTCTGAGAGAAAGAATGGCAAAAATAAACATTTGTAAACTTACAATAAGATTGTCTGTTTTGCAATTTTAATGTAGAATATTAAATTACATTTGTTTCAATTATAGCACTGAATTACAATTTAAAACAAAAATTCGCCCTTTGGGATTTCTTAAATTTGATTGATTAATCAAATTTTATTTCTTAAATATTAAATATTTATTTATAAACATACCAAATAAACATATTTATTCTTCTCATGTTTGAATATAGAGCTACTTATTCTAAAGTACACAGATAAATACCTACTTCAATATCCAAATCAAATTATGCTTCACTTTAATTACAAATGATATTGAAATAGATATACATTTTCTGAAAAGGTTTTAAACAAATTTCACTTAAAATTTCAAAACTTTAAAATTATTTTGTATATTTTTGGCATTATTTATTCTCTGTTCACTTATCTGTTATAAATTTGTGTACAAAAGGATGGAGATTGGTTTTATTTAATAGAACCCAAAATTAAAATTTTTAAAAAGATTTTGTGGGGATAATATTTGCAGATCACAGTATAAATATAAGCATCCTATATGTTTCATTTAACTGGATGAATGAGAAGTAAACACTGGCTGAATGTTACACTATAGTTGCTAGGAGACCAGTCGTTTTGTGATGTCACAGCTACTCAGGTTGAGAACCATTGTGATGGCCTAGAATTTTATCTGTGCAGGCCTGCCAAAGCAGCATTTGGTGCTGCAGTGCTCAAAATCATGCAGATTAGAAAAGTTGAGGTAGAAAAAGTTATATGAAATGGCACATGTTTCTCCAGAAATTCAAAATATGTCTCGTAAATATGGACCAAGTGGGTCAGTAAACTCTGGTAGATCTCTATTGTGTGATCAAACATTCTCTGGGGAATTGGACTTGAGGTCTATGATTGAAGAAAATGCTCTTCAGACTTTGTCTGATGAATCCTTGGTAGAAAGGCCATGTTACACACTTTGTGTCTCTGAACCAGATGAAGATAATGAATTTCGTTCTCTGACATTTCCAAGAAAACTCTGCAAAATGGCTGGGAGTGACCAATTTAAATCCATCTGGTGGGATGATAATGGAACTTCCGTAGTGATTGCTGAAGGTGTCTTTAAGAAGAAAGTATTGGAAAGAAAGGCCCCTTTCAGGATATTTTAAACTGGAAGTATGAAAAGTTAATAAGACAGCTTAACATTTATGGGTTTAGTAAAGTGCGGCAGAATTTTCAAAGATCTGCATTTCTAGCAGACTTTCTGGCAGAAGAAAAACAAGCCTCTCTTATAAGCAAGTTATTCAAACTTTAGTTACCACTTGGTAACTTGTATATAAAATTTTATTTTGTACATAAAATTATGTTAATATAAATGTAAAGCTAAATTTTGAAAATTGTATAAAACTACTAAGGCTAAAATCCTTTATTTTTTCTAAAAAATGAGGACAGTGCCTTAAGTATTCAGATTATAAGGAACTTTGCTTGCAACTTTGAATCTTACCAGAAATCTAAATAAAGGTATTAAAGCTGCTTGTGAAAAGTGGCATTCACCGTTACTGCAAATGCTAACTTTTTAAATTTGATGACTATAGTATTTAAATGTGTATTTTCCAATTAAGAACTTCAAAATATCGTCAGCAATGTTCATATTTGGTGATATTATCTTTGCATAGCAAACGTGAAATCTGAGGTTTTATAGGTTAGGCTTATTTTAGTGTTGTATTTTGGTTTAAATTATTTCTAAAATTTTTCTACTTTGGTTGTAACTGCAGTTCTACCATATTCCAAATGTTAAATGAGGCTTTCCCCAGCTTTTAGCGAGAATAAAAAGAAGAGTTGGGATTAAAAATGCCTCTCTGGTATCTTCATTGGCTGAAGATTTCAACAAGAAGCACTATAAAGCAGTGGGTAATGTTCATGATAAAATTTCTCGTTTTGTGGGGGACACTAGTGGAGAAAGGGCATTTTTACCTTCTGTAAATTTAAACATGCCTCTAATAAGAAAGCCCTCTACTAGCCACATAATTGCTGTTACAACTACCCTGATCAGAGGTGATTTTTCTCCTCCATCATCAATGTCAGTTACACCAACAGAACAAATTGCAGTGGATCAACATGCTATTTTAAATCAGTTGACCACTGTCCATGGGCACTCCCAAAGCAGCTAAATTGAAGCAAAAGGCCGTGTTGTGAACTTCATTACAACTACAACTTCTACTTCTCAGTAGAGCATCTTGTCTGTCATACAGGGGAATTATTCTGGACAGATGGTAAAGCATTCTATTTTTCCAAATAGTCATCATAATATATCTGCCAATGAAGGTCGTTATTCTAAACTTCAATCAGGGATCAACCCACGGTTTCCATTGCCAGTGATAGCTGATACATCAGCTACCACTCTTTCAAGGCCAACTCTTCAGACATCTTCAGTTTATGAACGTCAACCTAATCACAACTGACCTACCAGAGGACTACCAAATTATTTAGGATAACCAAGATTAAAATTGATGCTGGGAAATGTCGACAAATATCTGCAATTTTCTTATTTGAACAATAGACATAGATGTGTACCTGTATTTACCTTATTTTTTTAAATAGAGTTAAGAGTTAAATGGGAGACTAAGTTAAAATTTAAAGAAAATAGAGATATTTGATAAATATGATCATTTGATGGAAAATATGGGAGTTAATTTAAATAATTTCTTGTAAGGAAGAAATGAAAATGGAAGAATTTTGTGGAAGACTTAAACATGGAGAGAGGGAAAAGTATTAAGTGGTTTCTGGTTCATCCTGGAAAGTATAAAATGTGATGTTAGGATAGGGTGGAATAGTATATAAATGCAGGAACCGGCCCAGGGATCATGGTCTCTATTATGTCATCCCTGGAATCATAAATGTCACATGATGTAGTCTCAGATGGCACATTCAGCATATGGTAGAATTTAACAAGTAATTTTATCTATGGTCTTCTTTGGGCTGTTCTCAAAGCATTCCAATTGGTGCTTTCTTTTCCTGTCCTCAAGAGTCAACACTATATTTTCTAGTTGATACTTTATGTTGCTTTTATGTTCCAGCCAAATACAAGCTTATGTCCCCAGGGTGGCATTTAATGCCTTTCCAACTCTAAGCCCACAAACTCAACTTAGCTTAGTCATTTCTTTATAAATCTGGCATCTGACTACCTTGGCATATCTTTGTGTTTCACTGTGTCTGGAGATATATCCAGGCGAATGCTTGTCAACTATTTTAGCTGCAACCTCAGAACTTTGCTCCAGCTCATCCTTGGACTTTGGGTGTCCTCCTTTTACCTACTTAGACTTTCCCAGTCACAGCACAGAAACTACCTCCTCCAGATGTTTTCTGTCTATCCCCCTTTCCTTGTGTAACTTGGATACCAGCACATTAAGCACAAAACATGCCACAGAATGCATTTTAGAATTTAGTGAATGAAAAATACATGTTGACTTTAAGCAAAATCTACTTTCCTGAAACAGCAAAACTCTCATGGTATTCAAGCTATTTCGTTATGGTCTTTACTCTTCTCCACAAACTAGCTTTTTTCATAGCCCGTGGACTAGTCACTCAAGACAGTAAGTGGAGGTAGGTACAGTAGACAAAGTATAATTTTCTTCTTAATTCATGACTCCAGAGGCCTAAAGCATTCCATTCTCATTTGCTGGATTTTTTCCTGTCTCTTCATCACCCACCCACACAAAAGCGCTGATTCTTTTCCCCAAACTAATAACTATACTATCTTCTAATAAGTTTACTTCTTAGAATCAGAGCTTTGTCTTGAAGAGACAGTGCTATTGCAAACATTTAACGTAGGTTTATGCACCCCACATAACTTGTGCCCCTTCTTACCTTCACAAAGGAAGTATCAAAGAGTTACTAGCCCCTTGGTTGGGGTTGTCATATTCAGTAACCAAATTGCAATCTAATATGTGTGAACTAGAAGGAGGAGAGTGTGGTGGAATTAAAAATTTGTCCAACTGCATGAGTACCAATTTTCTGCAGATATTAGGAAATATAAAATATTCATGGAAGGCTTGACTATTTCCCATTAATTCAAAATAAAAGGTGAAGTATTTACAGAATGTGAAATTCTCTGAAATGCTGGAAACATTGTAGGCAGGGTCAGGGTTTCTAAGGCTTCTGCTCATAATCATGCAGCAAGTGTCAGCTGATAAGGCTGAAATGGCAACATTGAGTCTTGAAAATATTTCACTACTTGTGAAGAAAGACTTTGATAATCAGGAGAAAGAGCAAATGGGCCAGGGTAATCTCTTACAACATCCCACTAATATGTCTTTACCAAGAGAAGAAAAGAGACACTTGCAGCAGGAGATCTGTGTCTGAAGAGCAGTGGTTGTTCCTACAACAGAAACATCAAGCTTTTAAATTTGTCAGCTGAACTCTGATGGTGGACATGTTGTTGCTTACATTAGCAGGCTGGGGTTCAGATGCGCTTGGTTCAGCAGCTAGTTTCCAGCTCTCTTATCAGACAGTACGTCTTACCGTGATCATCTTAACAAGATTCCATACTGATAAGTCAAAATCTACAGTTTACTTTCAAAATTAGAAATCCTAAAGAAGAATATTGTTTGTTTGTCCATCTCTAGTTTTCTACCTGTGAAATGCTAGACTATTGGCAAAAGTACAAAAGTTTGCTGGTGTTTGAAACCTATACTCTGAGCTCTGCACTCTGAATTCTTCCCACTACATACTACAAATCTCTCTGCCACTGTGTGTGTGTGTGAAGATGGATTGTTAAGCAGTAACTAAGTTTGTCTTAGTTGTGTCATCAGTGAAGTATTTTTCTGCATCTGGCAGAATCTCTGTGAATTAAGAGTTTCATTGAGCCACCAGATTTTCTTCTGATCAGGGAGAGGTAGATTATATTTCTCCCAGTATACTAATTGTTACCTGTTCATTGAATCCCGAGCTGATACGAGGGCCAAGCCACTGAAACCTTGAATTGGACTGAGGCATATATATTCTCCAGGCCCCAGAGCCCAACACAGGACTGTCTCCTTTTTAATTTAAGCTTATGTCTAATTTCTTTTTTTTTCTAATTCTCATTGTTGACAAAACTTATTTTGGCTTTGGTCACCCCTTGTCTAATTTAGAGAGACTGAACCACTGAATTATTCCCATTCACCTAGAAATTGCAATAACCTTTCTATCCTTGGACTACCTGGAATAAAGTGAGCATAGTCATCATTTTGAGAGCAGTCCTCACTCCTAATAATGCAGAGCCTTTGCACTTCTTTGCCCTGCACTTGAGCAAGAATGTTTTGGATCTCAGGGATTATCCTCACATCCCCTAATGCAACCATGATTAAACACCACATTGTTATCCAAAATCAAGTATTTGTCAGTATTGCATTCCCATTGCAAAACAGTTAAGAATTGTAGGAGTTTTGAGATTTTAACATGCTGAGATTTTTAGCAACCTAGCATGTTGATTACTTACAGATGCTGTCTGGGAGATGAGATCATCGGTCAGAGATAGTGAACTTTATCACTTACAGGAAGAGCAGCCAGTTTTAAATTTGTATCCATTCCCTAATCTCAGATGAATACACAGAGTGAAATTTTGGTGCCTAGAGAAGCAGTGAGCTGTTAACATGAAGAAAGTTTAAGGCAAGTTAAAACACTAATTTTATTAGTATCTTTATCTATTATTTATTAGAATCACTTATTTATTAGTATCTTTACCTAGGGTAAGTATATCATAACTCAATTTTACTTGCTGAAGAAACAATCATGAGAAATGTCATGGGAATAAGTGAATATTGTATTTCCATTTTTCCTTCCACTTCAATTGAGATATAGTTGGTGTAGAATATTGTGTAAGTTTAGGTGCACAGGATAGTGATTTGATTAACAAGTATCTTAAAATAAATATCATAGAATATTTAGGGAGAATTAATTATCTCATTTAGATACAATTTTAAGAGATACAATTTGCATTTTGGTTGTGATGAGAAAATTTAGGGTCTACTCACTTAACAACATTCATATATAACATAAAGCAGTGATAATTTTAATTTTCATGTTTATATGGGGCATCCCTAGGACACGATTATTTTACGGCTGGTGGTTTGTTGCTTTTGGGTGCATTAATCAAATCCTCCTTTCCCAACCCCTGCCTCTGTTAACTACAAATCTAAATTTTTTCTATAAGTATGTTTGTTTTTGAAGTGTACTTTAATCTATAAACTGTGTTAGTTCCTCTTACACAACGTACTGTTTCCTATTTTAGGAACATTTCAAACCGATATCTAGAATATATCTAGTTATGATATGTTGCTATTTAAAGATATTTCAGAGTTATTTTCTATTCCCCATACAGCACATTTCTAGCTGCTGTCTCATTTAATTTGCAACTGGAAAATTTTCTCTCTTAATTTTGGTCAAATATTTCTTTTTCCTCACACCATTTCCCTCCTTCTTGTGAACAACCTCTTTCTTTGTATAAATATATCTAATTTTCTGTTGTGCTATGTACATTTCTTTAAATTCCAAATATGAGTAAAATCATGCAGCATTTGTCATTCTCTTTCTGACTTATTTCACTTAGCATATTACCCTCTTGGTCTAACCATTTGTTACAAATTAAGAACTTATTATTTTTATAGCTGTGTAATTACCCATTGTATTTTTATCTGTATGTGTGCATATATATATATAAATCTATAAAATATAAAAATAAAAATATTGATGGGTTGATATATATACTATAAACACATATTTTTTATCCACCACCTATTGATGAACAATTAATTTGCTTCTATATCCTCTCTATTGTAAATACTGCTGCGGTGAATGTATGTTTGAATTTGTCTTTACCTGTTTGTGTTTTTATTTTCTTGGAATAAGTATCCAAATATGGATATGTTGGATTATATTTCATTCTTAATTTTTAGATAAAACTGCATACTGTATTCCAGTGGCAGCACAAAATTACATTCACTCCAGCAGTGCATCAGTGTTGTTTTTCTTACATCCACACCAACACTAATATTTGTTATCTTTTTGATAATATTCATTCTGACAGGACTGACATAAAATCTTATTGTGTTTTGGACTTGCATTTTTCTGATGGTTAGTGATGTTGACCGGTTTCATATGCCTGTTGATTACCTTTCCCCCACTGTATATTCACTTTTTGTAATGGGCAAAATGACCTTAACTGTCTGATTTCATTTTCAGTCGTTCTTTGTGTTCCATTATTTCCTTTGTTCTGTGCCACTACTATATTATTTTTATTACCGTAGATTTGTATTATAGTTTTAAATCAGGGAAAGTGATACATCCTCTTTGTTCTTTGTCAAATATGTTTGTGTTTATTGTTTGTTTTTTCTTTTTTTTTTTTAGTGAGTTGAAATCTTTTGTGTTTACATGTAAATTTTAGAATTATTTATTTTAAATTCTGAAAATGTCCTTGATATTCTGATAGGAACTGAATTTAATTAATGTATTTTCTGGGCTAGTACTGCCATTAAAACAATATTAATTCCTCATCAATGAACACAGTATATTCTTTCATTTGTTTGCATTATCTTCAATTTCTGTTATAAATATTTTATAGTTTTCTGTGTACAGGTCTTTTACCTCCTTGGTTGGATATATTTCTAAATTTTTTCTTGTAATGCAACTGTTCATGAGGCATTTCCCTCACTTTCTCTATCTGTTAGGCTGTTGTTAGCGTGCAGAAATGCAAGATTTTTGTATGTTTATTTTACATTCTGAAATTTTACCAAATGCACTGATAAGCCCTAGTAGTATTGAGATGCCATCTATAGGATTTCTGTTTAAAGTATTTCATCTGTAAACAGATACTTTTACTCCTATTCTTAATTTGCTATATTATATTTCCATTTATTTTGGATAGCTATGGCTAGAATTTCCAATACTATACTGAATAAAAGTGGTAAGAGTGAGCATTCTTGTCTTATTCCTGCTCTTACAGGAGATGCTTTCAGCTTTTAATCAGTGACTGCCATGTTAGCTGAGTTCTTGTCATATATGACCTTAACTGTGTTGAGGTATGTTTTCTCATGCCCAATTTGAGGAGAAATATAATCTAAAATAGTTAATGAATTGTCAAAATATTTTATGACACTATTGATGTGACTATATAATTTTTATTATTTAATATGTCAGTGTTGTGTATCATATTGATTAATTTGTAGGTAATGAGTCACTTTTGCATCCCTGGATTAAAATGGACTTAATCATACTATATAATCCTGTTAATGGATTTTTTGCTTTACTAACATTTCAGTGATGACTTTTACATCAATGCTTATCAGTAGTAATTAACCTGTAATTTTTTGAGGTATTTGTTACGGTTTTAGTAGTAGTGTGATACAGAAAGGTGGGGTAGGAATCCTTCCTTCCTCTGCAAAATTTTGGAATTCTCTCAGAAGTATAGGTGATAGCTCTTTAAATGTTTGGCAGAATTCACCTGTGAAGCTGTCTAGGCCTGGAATATTGTTTCTTGGGAGATTTTGTTTAATTACTTATTTAATTTCATTAGTGGTATTCTGTTCATATTTTCTATTTCTCATTCCATCCTGGAAATAATGTCTTTCTAAGAAGTTGTATATTTCTTCTAGGGTTTTCTTTTTATTTACGAATAATTTGTTGTATCTTCTTATGATGTTTTGTATTTCTTTGATATAAGCTGTAACTTCTCATTTATTTCTGAGCTTATTAATCTGAACTCTTTTTGTCATGAGTCTGGTTAAAAATAATCAATTTTATTTATCTTTCAAAAGCCATTATTTAGTTTGATAGAGTGTTTCTATTTTAAATCATTATTTTATTTATTTATGTTCTGACCTTTCAGCTGTCTTTCCTTCTACTAACAATTTTTTTCTTATTTTGCTACATATTTTGTTTGTAAGATTATGTTGTAAGAGAGACATGTTTCTTATTTATATGAGTGGGATTATTTTGCTAAAAGCATCCTTATTAATACAGCTATTGCTATACCACATGGACTTTGTTTTGGTTGTCATTTTTCTTTATGTATATTTCCTTTGATTTTTACAGCAATCCATTGGTTTTTTAATATTGTATGATTTTCCTCATTTTACTATTTTCTTAGGTTTTTACTTTTAATAAACTTCTATTCTCACAGAATCAATATGATTCTTCTCAAAACAAAGAGAAAAATATTAAAATTTATACAAAAATAGGAAAGACCCAAATTTTCTAAAATTATCTTTGAAAAATGAACAAAGCTGTGGGTATTATCCTCCCTGAATTTATAACATACTACAAAGCAACAGTAATCAAAACATCAAAATATATCACTAAAAGACACACATAGATCAATGGAACAAAATAAATAGTCCGAAAATAAACCAACACACATATGGTCAATTAGTCTACAATGAAGGAGGCAAGAGTATACAATGGAATAAAGGCAGTCTCTTCAACAAGTAGTTCTGAGAACACTGGACAGTACATGTAAAATGAAGATGTATGAGCACTTCCTTCCATAGAATACAATATAAGATAAAAATGGATAATTTTCCTAAATGTAAAACCTGAAATTATACAATTTCTGACCAAAAACATGAGGAGAACTGCCTTTGAGAAAAATCAAAGCAAAATTTATTGGTCATCTGTCTCCTAAGCAAAAAAAAAAAAAAAAAAGGAAAATTACAATAATAGTTTTAAGTTTATGTAGGAAAAATTAGATGTACTACGTGATACAGGGATTCTTCTTCTTGTATAAGTGTGAAGTGCAAAACTGTTTGCAGGGCAAAGGAAACCTTCTACAAAACATATGACAACACTCAAAATAGAAGGAAAATTTTCATACAATGAGACCAAAAAGGTGTTAACATCCATAATACATATGTAGCATATTAGACCCAATATTTTAAAACACAGGCCCCAACTTTAAAACAGTTTAAGGATATTCATGGAAACTTTTCTAAAACAGACATGTGGATGATTTTCATTCACATAAAAAGAAACATAATGTTTCTATTCATTAGGAAATCTTAAATCAAAACCAGAATGAAATATAATCTCATAGCAACCAAAATGGCTATTAAAAAAGGCTTCAAATGATAAACATTAATAAGAATGTCGATAAAAGGGAACCCAGGGACACTGCTGGTGGAAACATAAATTGATGCATCCACTATTAGAAAAGTGTAATCAGTGCATAGAAAAATAGAAATAGAAGCATTACATGTTGCAGCAATTCCAGTTTTGGATATAAATCTGTAAAAACATGAAAACATAAACTTTGAAGGATATATTACCCCCAATGTTCTTAACATCATCATTTAAAATAGCCAAGGATAGATGCACAATTCAACTGCCCATCAACAGATGATTGGCTGAAGTAGATGTGAGATACAGATAACATAATAAATACTTAGTAATTGTCATATCAAAAAATAAAACTCTTTCATTTGGAAAAATGTGACTGCACCCAGAGAATGTTGTAAATATGAAAATAAGTCATACAGAGAAAGAAACTCTAACTTATCTCTTATATGAGGAAACTAATGATATAAGAGAAATAATCATAAAGAAACAGGAAAAGAATCACATATATAAGTTTAGTGTACCAAGTACTGGTTTCCTTCTGGGACAGACAAGAAGGATGGTGAAGACAGAAATATGCAAGCTACCAGTTATAAATTAGAGAACCAACAGGGCTATATTTACAGCACAGAGAAATATTTTAATAATTTAAATGATTTCAAAGAGATTATAGGCATATATTTTAGTAAAATGTGCATGTATATGGGAAAAACAATGAAGAAAATAACCCAGGAAAGTCAAAATATTTTGTAGTATTATGACATTAAGGGAGGTGATTTGTTCATTTTCTTTACTGTTCTTATAATGTCCTAATTAGAATTTAAGTTTTTAAGTGAAAAAGTATATACTTTGAAAAAAGTGACATAAGTTTAAACTATTTTTGTCTCTCCCCTTAAATCTTCAGTCAGAAAAACATTCACACTTCAACAAAAATAACTACAACACAAAACAATACTCCAGAATGCATATGTAAAGCTGAAGTTTGGTGGGCTAAAACACATAAAGGAGGCTCAACTGAGGGAAGAGCAGATTTGGTGTCTGCAACCAAGGCCCACTTACTAGGGTATCTGAGCCCACAGGCTCAGAGAATCCAGTAGAAACAGGGTCTCAGTGGTTCACACAGCTTCAGCCTCCAACTGCACCAGCACTCATGGTCACAGGTAAATAGGAGGGAGCCACAATGGAGACAGAAATTCCATCCTTCAGACACACAGACATTCATGACACTGTCCCTACTCCTCATTCACAGTGGTGGAGACAAGGTACCTTGCAACACTGTACATGGGAAAGGCATTTGTCTGATTCCAAATACCCACCTGTCATTACACATTTCCTCAATGTGTAAGCTGAGTCTCAAGGGATATCAGATAAAAGGAAATGTTCACCATACAAGTGACAACAGTGGCATTAACTACCAGAGAAGTCTAAGAAGTGACAATGAAAGCATATCTTTTATCCAGACAGTAGCGACTTGAAAGTGCCATTTTGAAATATTTTCAGAGGTAGCTCAGGTAAGTAAAACCAAATATTGTGCAATATTGCAAACTACCAGAAAACAAAAGCAAGGGCTCCAACTCCAAAATTGTTATTTAGTGTCATCAGAGCAATAATTTACCAAGATCATGACCAGTCACAGTAACATTATTGTGCACGCACACACACAGATACACAGACACAGACACTGAAACAGACACAGACACACACAAGTACGCACACGCATACACACAAATGTCAAACCTGAAGCAAACAAAATTAAAGTCATGGTATATTGCCACATAATTAACAGAGAATCCAAATAGGTGTCATAAAGAAACTCAATACAAAAAACAAAATTCAGTTAGCAGTTTAGTGAACTTAGGAATAAATTAAATGCTGATAAGGAATACATTACCAAAGAGACTGTAACTAAAATATAACCAAACGTTATTGGAGGACCAGATGAACTTAATAACTGAGATGAAGAATGCAACAGAAAGCATTGGGAGAAGACTGCCTTTGTGGAAGAGAGTTTAGCAAACTCACCAATACAAAACTACAAATGATAGAGGAGAACAGAGATACAAGATATTAAAAAGTGAGGAAATTCTACAAAAGCCATTAGACTTCTTCAGGGAGTGCACTTTAAAGTAAAATCCTGGAGGGAGAAGAAAGTGAGAAGGTAACTGATGGTTTACTTAAAGAAATAATACTTGATAACTTCACGAACCTGTGTAAGGAACTGATATACAAGTCCATGAGTCAACAAAACACCAATAACTTTAAGGCAAATAGACCTCCTTCAAGATACATCATATGCAAATTGGCTAGTCAATGACAGAGTAAAGTTTTAAAGGCTGCCAAAAAATGTTATGATAATCTACAAGGGACCCCCCCTTAGAATTTCAGCAGATTTCTCAGCAGAAAACAGAGGCCAATGGTAAATTAAATGGCATTTGCAAACTACTGAAATAAGAAATCTCTCACCCAAGAATACTCTAAACTTGCACAGTTATAACTTAGATATAAAGTGAAAATCAAGACTTTACCAGACAAACAAAACCTGAATGAGATGAAAAAAAACTAAACTGAGACACCTTACATGGGGTGCAGAAAAGAGGTCTTCTCAGAAATATAAAATGGCAAAAATATGCAAAACATTGACCAAAATGCTAAGCAGACACCACGAGAAATTTGCAACTGTTTCTTTGGGTATGTTCTTAAATGCTACTATACTATATGGATTAAAGAGAGAAAAATAGGAAATCAGGGGCAATAAACATATATATATCAATCTGGTAACAGGTTCACAAGAGTTAAAGAAATAATTTGAGAGAGTAATCATAAAAGGTAAAGAGTAAAAATAATTCAATATTAAAGGAAGCTGCCATCAGCAGAAAAAGGACTAAATTATACATGAGATATTTTATTTTAGTTGAAGTACAGTAGATGTAATATATTGTGTAGTTTCAGATGTACAGATATAGATTCCAACCAATTTGTGGTTTATGATGCATTATAAATTATTATAATATTTTAACATTCAATTATTATAAGTTATTGTGTATAATTCCCTGATCTATACAGATTATCCTTGTTGCTTGTCTCCTTTATGTATACTACATTCTATCTCTCAATATTGTACCATAAAATTGTCCTTCCCTTCCACTTTGGTAAACATAAATTTTTTCCCATATCTTTCGGTCTGTTTCAGTCTTGTCTATCAAAACTCTCTATCTCTCAAACATGTCTCTATCAATCAATCAATCAATGTATCTGTCTATCTATCTATCTACCATATATCTATGTATCTATCCTTCTATTTATCTGTCATCTATCAATAGATAGCTATAGATAGATGTACATAGATATTTGTTATTCTTTAGATTTCACATATATATTATATTATATACTTCTGTATTTGTCTTAGTTACTTCACTAAGCACAATATTTCCTAGGTCCAATCATGATGCTGAAAGAGCAATGTGTTATAATTTTTCATGGGTGAGTATTATTCCATTGCATATTTATAGAAACATCATATCTTCTTAAGTCCATACTCTTCTGTGGACTCTTGGATTGCTTCGAAGTCTTGCATGTTAAAAACAGTGCTGTTTTGAACATTGGTTCTTCTCAATTTAGGGTCCTTTCCCCAGATTTTTCCTAGGAGAGGTATTACTGTTTCATATGGTAGTTCTGTTTTAGGTTTTAAAGAAATCTGGATACTCTTTTCCATAGAAGCTGTACCAATTAACATTCATACCAAGTGTATACAAGAGATTGCTTACCTTCACATCGTATCCAACACTTTCCATTTGTAGACATTTTTCTAATAGCTGTTTGACCAGTGTGAAGTCATACCTCATTGTGGTTTTCATTTGCAATTACCTAATAATTAGTAATGTTGAGCATTTTTAGCACATGCCCGTTACTCATCTGTAAGTTATCTTTGGAAAAATATTAACTCAGTTACTCTGCTCTTGTTTTTGATTGGGTTTTTGCTTTTCACATTGAGTTGTGTAACCTAAATCCATGTTACATCTATTAACCAATATCTATTAAAGCCTGGTCACTTGCATTGTTTGCAAATATTTTCTCCAATTACACAGGCAGTGTTTTCATTTCATTGATGGTGTCCTTAGCTGTGCAGAAGATTTCAAGTTTGTTTATGTCTCACTTGCTTATTTGTGCTTTTATTTCTTTTACCTTAGGAGACTGGTATAAGAAAATATTCCTATGATATATATCCAATATGTTATCACCTATATTCCCTTCTAGCAGTTTTATACTATCAGGTCTTACATTTAGGTCCTTAATACACTTGTAGTTTATTTTTGTATATGATGTCAGGGAATGCTCTCATTTCACTGTTTTACGTGTAGATGTCCAGCCTTCACAACACCACCCATTGATGAGGCTGTCTTTTCTCAATTGTGCACTTTTGCCTCTTTTATCATAGATTCATTGCTCATAGGTGTGTGAAATTGTTTCTAGGTTCTCTGTCTTTATTGATTATATCTCTGTGCCAATGCCATACTTCTTTTATTACTGAAGGTTTGCATTATAGTAAGGTATCTGAGAGGGTTATATCTCCAGATTTGTTGCTTTTATTCAAGATCATTTTGGCAATTTTTAATGGTTTCATGTAAAATTAAGTGTTATTTTTTTCTGCTTCTTTGGAAAATTCTACAGCTTTGTAACATTAATTGCACTAAATCTGTTGATTTCTTTGTGTAGTACGGCCATGTTAACAATATCAACTCTTTCAATCCAAGAGAAGAAGACACCTTTCCATTTCATCAAATCATTTTAAAATACTTTGTCAATGTTTTATTATTTTCTGTGTGTAGATCTTTCACATATGTGGTTACATTTATACCAATTTATTTCAGGTAATGGGATTTTAAATAGTAATGCTTTCAACGTCCATTTTAGTGTATCTCATGATTAAAGTGTAGAAATGCAAGACTTTTTTACGTTAATCTTGTACACTGCTCCCTTGCTGAAATTATTTATTATTCATAACAGTCAGTGTGGAGCCTTTAGGACTCTCTGAGTAGATTGTTATTCCATGAAAACTGGTGACAACTTTGCTTCTTTCTTTCCATTTTGTGTTTCTTTTACTTCTTTTTCTTTTCCTTTTCCTTTCTTTTATTACTATGGAACAGAAGTGGTGAGAGTAGGAGTCCTTGTCTTGTTCCCAAATTTACCCAGAAGGCTTTCAGCTTTTCCCCCTGAATATTATAAATTGTTATAAATGGCCTTTACTATGCTGAGAGATGTTCCCATTATACTCACTTTCATGAGAGTTCTGGTCATGAGTGTATGTTGAATTTTGTCAAATCTTTTCTGTGTTTATTGACATGGTCCTGTGAATTTTGTCTTTCTTTTATTAGATATTTGTCATGCTGATTGTCTTGTGTATGATGAAACATACTTGTGACTCTGGAATTAATCCAACTGATCATCGTGTATAATCCTTTCTATGTATTGCTGGATTAATTTGTTGATGTTCTTTTGAGAATTTTTGAATGTATATTCATCAAGGATATTGGCTTTACATTTTCATTTTTTTTTTTTTGGTAGTGTCTTTGGTTTTGTTATCAGGGTAATGGTGGCCTCATGGAATAATTTTGGGAATTGTACTTCCTCATTCATTTTTTAAAATAGTTGGGGGGAAAGTGGTTTTAGTGAAGGCATTCAGGCATTTTGTTCAAGAGGTGTTTTTAAAATTATACCTTTTTTAACTTACACTGATTGCTCTGTTCAAGTTTTCTGTTTTCTTTTTATTCAGTGCTGGTAGGCTGCACATATCTAGAAATGTGTCCATTAATTTTTGGTCATCCAATTGGTTGTCACGTTACTGCCCATAGTGATTCCATAATCTTTTTTTGTATTTCTGTAATATCAGTTGTTATTTCTACTTTTGCATTTCTTATTTTGTTTCAGTCTACTCTGTGTATTTCTTGTTAAGCCTGGCTAAATGCTTACGAGTTTGTTAATATTTTTAATAAAAAATATAGCTCATGATTTTAGGATTTTAGCTAATTTTTTTTATTTTTATTGCATTTATTTTCAACCTACTAATTAAAGATTTCTCATTCTAATGTCTTTGTGTCTTGTTTGTTCTTATTTCTTGTTATTTGTGTGGTATGATTGGTCCTTTGTGTGAGGTTTTTCTTGTACCTTGTAGAAGGCCTTAATCATTCTAAACTTCCCTCATAGATTTGTCTTTGATGCATCCCATGCATTTTATGAAGCTGAGTTTTCGTTGTAATTTGTCTCTAGGTATGATATTATTACCTCTTTTATTTCATCATTGACCTTGTTTTATTTTATTTTTTTTTGATGTGGTTTGACTTCATTTTTGTGCTTTTCCTGTTCTTCTTTCTAGAGTTGATGCATTGTTTCATACTTATGTGTATGGAAAAATACTTGCAGTAATCTATATTTGCTTTAACTTCCTAAGGCACTTTTCATGACATAATTTGTGGTTAATTACTTAGATAACATCCAGGGCACACTTGAAAAGTTTATGTGTTCTGTTTTTCTGATGCAGTGTCCAATAACACAGTTAGGTTCAAATGATCTAATATATTATTAAGACCTCTATTTCCTTACAGATATTCTTTCTGGGTGATCTGACTATCAGAATATTGAGGTGTTAAATTCATCTACTATATTTTTATAATCAATTAATTCCTTCAAGTCTACTAATATTTCTTTATATACTTAAGATCTATGGTGTTGGTTCAATATATAATTTAATGTGTGTAATACCCTATTTTAATATTGATCTCATTTTTGTTATATAATCTCATATATATCTTTCATTGTGGCCCTTATTTTGAAATGTATTTTGTATGAGTTGAGGATTGCAATCTGCACTTTCTTATTATTTCCATGAAATATCTCTTCCATCTATTTCCAGGCTGTGTTTATCTTCCATCATAAAGTGAGACCTTTGGGGGTAGAGGCCAAGATGGTTGAGTAGAAGGATGCTCAACTCTCACCCTTTCCCACAAATCCACCAAGACTCACATCCACAGACCCACTCCGCTAACCAGAGAACCTACAGAACTCTGGCAGAACATTGTCCTCTTCAAAAAGTAAGGATGCATAAAATCTGGTAAGAGAAAAGGAAGAAAGAAAGAAGTAAAGGGAAAACAGAGTGGGACAGTTCCCACAGGGTGGGAGCTGCAAAAATGTACTTGTACTCATTCACTGGGTCTCCACTCTCCAACTGAGAGTTCGGCAGGACTGACGGGGAGCCTCCAAGCTTGGACTTGTACAAAGTATAAGCTGACTGACAGAACTAAGTTAAACAGGCACAGAGAATCCCTGTGACACCCAGCTGATGATGCAGACCAGAAGCTGGGGGCACGGACATGCTGCCCGAGCTGGGTGGTAGTTGGGGATGGCTGTACTGTGGCGGCCCAGGGGAATGAATTGGGCTTTGTGCCATGGCTGTGGGTGCACAGGGCAGAACAAACTGGGCCCTCCATAAAACAACAGGGCAGATGTGCCCTGTGGAGGGAAGGGTGCAAACCCCATCTCTGAGAATCCACAAAAGTTTCTAGGTAAAAAGAGCTGGGGCTCAGACACAGCCACCATAGCCTCTGGTGCTTTGCACCCAGGTGGCAGTGGGGGCAAAACCTGCATCTACACTTAAGGACTTAGCAGCATCAGGGGCCTTACTGAGACTTGTCAACAGCATGAAGCAAATATGACACGACTGTCCTGGTTCCTCAGGGAACTTGTATGCCAAGACAAACAAGGAGCTGGATTTTGGCCCAGACCAGGGACAGGGCTGTTCCTCAGTCTTCCCTGAGCCCACTTCCGGTTTGCAAACCCGAGGTAGAGCATATAGTGACACAGAGCAGCAGAGTGATTGGCAACCTGAGGGGGTGGGTGGCCCCTCAAATTTTGAGCTGGAATGCAGCTCCTGACCATGGTGCTGGGAGAGGATGTGATGACTAATCCTGCCTGGTCTGTCAGCAACATCTGACTGCAGCATTGGGCAGGGCAGTGACAAGCCATCACAGAGTAAATAGAGCTGCCCCTGAACCAGTGTTGGTTGTAGGAGCGATCTGCTTGCCGACATGCCCTGGGTGCAGCACAGATGAGGGCTACAATGGAGGGCCTCTGTAAACAGCAAGCTGAGCTTCCAAAGCAGGATGAATACAGAAAAATTTCACATGAAATGTACATAGTCTCCAGGAGGACACAGACCACCCCCTTGTTTTAATCTGCTTTTACCTGTTCCATTTCCTATTACCCTCTAAATTTTTACTTCTAAGGCAATTATATATACCCCCATTTTAATCCCTTTGAAATTTTTAAAAATATTTTTATTATTATTATTTTTCAAAACTCTGATTCATATTGCTTTAATATTATTCATTATAAAATGTCTTCAAAGCTTTATTTCTCCCTTCTTTAAAATTCTTTATCTCTCTCCCTCTTTATTCTATTTTCTGAGTTGTATTACTACATAGGCATTTGGTAGATAAACTCCTTTATTACAACAGTAGATAGCTGATAATTCATAAACCACAGTGCAGAGAGGTATGAGCAAGATGAAGAAGTAGAGAAACCATTCCCAATGAAAAGAACAAGACAAATCTCCTGAAACAATGATCAGTGAAATAGACATCAATATCTTACTAGATGAAAATTTAAAAAACAGAATGGTCTATGTACTGAAGGAAATAAAAGAAATAGTGTTTTGAGATATAAAATATGTCAAAAATGAAATGGAAGCTATAAAGAAGAGCCGAGTAAAATAGGTAAGCACGTTGACTGAGATGAGTAATGATTTAAAGGTTTAGCAAAGCTGACTATAGAATGCAGAGGAACGAATTATTGACTTAGAAGACAGGACAATTGAAAGCACACAATCAGAAGAGCTACAAGAGGAACAATGAGAAACAATTGAAAAAAGCATAAGGGATCTATGGGATAATAGAAAGCATGCCAAACTAGGCATGATAAATGTCCCAGAAGGGGAAGAAAGTTCACAGGGGATTGCAAAGGTGTTTGAAGAAATCATGACTGAGAACTTCCCAAACTTGAAGAAGGAATCAGATATCCAAGTACAGGAAGCTGAGAGTGTCCCAAACAGGAAGAACCCAAATACACCCACACAAAGACATATAATTAAGATTGCCAGAGTCAAAGATAAAGAAATGATCCTAAAGGAAGCAGGAGAATAGCAAAGAGTGAGTTACTAGGGAATTCCCATAAGGCTCCCAGCTGATTTCACTACACAAATACTACAGGACATAAGGTAGTGCCAAGATATATTCAGAGTCTAGAATGAAAAAAAGATATACCCTGGGATAATTTAACCAGAAAGGCTATACTTTATGGAAGAAGGAGACATAAAGCATTTCACAGACAAGAAAAAGCTACAAGAGTTTAGCAACACTAGACCAATGCTAAAAGAAATATTCAAAAGTCTACTCTAAAAAGATAAGCAGCAGGATGGTACAGAAATGTGAATCTCAAAGCTGGAAAGCTAATAACTCATGAATTATAAATAAAACACAAAATTTTAAAACAAGACATACAAATCATTGAGAGTGGGAGAGGGAGGCAGGAAAATAGAGAATTTTTTTTGTCTTACATTTTAAATTTTTGTTCTCAATAGGATGGGTTTGAGATCTTCTTACTATCAATCTAATAAAAGCAGTTATACTAATGTTCTAAAAGACTTATTTAAAAGGGTAACAATAAGACAAAAACTTATCAGGGTGTCACTAAAACTAAAAAAATCATGATAATTCCAAGGAAAATGACCAAACCATAAAAGGAAGATGAAATGAACAAAGAGGAAATACCAAATCAACCTCAAAGATAAGGTCATAATGGCAATAAACACAAACCTATCATCTATTATTGTAAATGTTGATGGACTAAATGCTCCAGTCAAAAGTCATAGAGTGGCAGGCTGGATAATAAAACAAGAACCTTCAATATGCTGCATACAAGAGACCCACTTCAGGGAGAAGGACACATATAGTTTCAGAGAGAAAGGATGGGAAAAGTAATCCATAAAAATGTAAAAGCCAAAAAGGCAGGTGTTGCAGTACTGGTTTCTGAAAAGAGAGTCTTTAAAACAAAGGCCATAAAATAAGATAAAGAAAGGCATTTTATAATGATAGAAGGAGTGATACAAGATGAGGATAGAACACACGTTAATACATATGCACCAAATGGAGGAGCACCTAAGTTCATAAAATAATTACTAACATATATAAAAGGGGAAAGTGATGGGTATCTAATCATATTTGGAGATTTCAACACAGAATTAACATCACTGGACAGATCATCAAGACAGAAAATATATTAGGCAACAGAGAAGTTAAATAATACAATAGAAATATTACACTTGGTGGATACTTTCAGAGCATTGCACCCCCCATAGAAGAGTATATACATTCTTTCCAAGTGCACATGGGACATTTATCAGGTTTCATGATATATTTGGGCACAAAAGAAACCTCAGCAATTTTAAGAAGATAGAAATTACCTCAAGCACCTTTACTGACCACAATATGAAGCTAGAAACCAACAACAGAGAAACAAAGGAGAACAAATGGAAAACATGGAGATTAAACAATAAGTTATTAAAAAACCAATGGGTCAATGAAGAAATCAAAGCTGAAATGAAAAAGTACCTTAAGACAAAAGAACATGAAAGCAAAACCACACAAAATGTATGGGACACATCAAAAGCAGTGCTTATAGGGGAGTTTATAGTGATACAATCCTTCCTCAAATACAAGAACAATCACAAATAAACAATTTAACCCACCAGCAGAATGACCTAGAAAAAGAAAAACAAAAAACTCCAAAAGGCATCAGAAGGAAGGAAATCATAAATATTGGGGTGGAAATAAATATAATAGAGATTGAAAAAAACATAGGAAAAAAATCACCAATCAAAAAGCTGTTTTTTTAAAAAAGTAAGTAAAACCGGAAAACCTCTAGCCAAACTGAAAAGAAGAAAAGAGAGAGAGCACAAATTAGCAAAATAAGATAGGAGAATGGAGAAATTACAACAAGTAAAATAGAAATACAGAATATCATACGAGAATATTATGAAAAGTTTATGGAACCAAACTGGATAACCTAGAGGAGATGGACAAATTTCTGGAAAAATACTGTCCATCAAGAATAGATCAAGTAGAAACTGACCCCTTGAACAAGCAGAGCACTAGAAATGAAATCAAAATACCAATATAAAACCTCCATACAAATAATCCAAGACCGGATGAATACAAAGATGAATTCAACCAAACATAAGACAAGAACTCATTCCAGTACTTCTCAAACTCCTGCAGACGATTGTAAAGGAAGGAATACTCCCAAAGTCATTCTATGAAACCACAATCACCCTGATACCACAACCAGGCAAACACACTACCAACAAAGAGGATTATGGGCCAATATCACTGATGAACCCAGATGCCAAAATCCTCACGAAAATAGTACCAAATAGAATCCAACAACACAGAAAAAAGATTATACACCATGACCAACTGGGGATCATGCCAGGTACACAGGGATGGTTCAACATATGCAAATCAATCAATGTAATACAGCACATCAACAAAAGAAAGAACCAAAATCATATGATCATCTCAAAAGTTGCAGGAAAAGCATTTGATAAAATTCAACACCCAGGTATCATAAAAACTCTCACGAAAGTGGCCATAGAGGGAATATATCTCAACATCATGAAAGCTATAGATAACAAACCTACAGCCAGGATAGTACTCAACGGTGAGAAAGTAAAATTCTACCCACTAAAATCTGGGACAGTAAAAGGATGCACACTATCATGACTCCTACTCAAGATAGTCTTGGAAGTCCTAGCCACAGCAATCAAACAAGAGAGAGAAGAAAACAGGATGCAAGTTGGAAAGGAAGATGCAAAAGTCTCACTATATGCAGAGAATATGTTACAGCATACAGAAAACCATACAAGATCCAGACAAAATTTACTACAGCTGATCAAAGTATCCAGCAAGGTAGCAGGTTACAAGATTATACTTCAAATATCAGTGGCATTTCCTAACACTAAAGATTCAGATAATAATATAGAGCTATAGTCTACATGACAGCACTATATTGGTGGAAAAACATACATATAAGTCAATGGACAGAATAGAGAGCCCAGAAATTAACCCACAAAAGTTTGGTCAATTAATCTTAGAGAAAGGAGGCAATAAATTACAATGGAATAGAGATAGTCTCTTCAGCAACAGGTGTTGGGAAAATTGGACAGCAGCATATAATTCAATGAAGCTAGAAGAGTTCCAATGAAGCTAGAACACCATACAAAAAAAAAAACTCAAAATAGGTAAAACACTTAAACATAAGACAAGATACAATAAACCTCCAAGAGGAAAATATAGGCAAAACATTATGTGACATACGTACGTCTCGAAAATTTTCTCGTAGAAGAAATAAAAGCAATAATAAACAAATGAGACCTAATGAAACTGACAAACTTCTGCACAGTAAAGTAGCTGGAAGTAAAACAAAGAGACAACTTACAGAATGGGAAAAACATTTGCATATGAAACCGAAAAAATCTTGATCTTCAGAGTATATAAACAGCTCATCCAACTGAATAAGAAAAAGTAAACAAACAAATCCAAAATTGGGCAGAATACCTAAACAAGCAACTCTCCAAGGAAGACATACAAATGATCAAAAGACACATCAGAAAATGCTCAATATCACTGATTATCAGAGAAATGCAAATCAAAACTGCAATGAGGTATCACCTCACACCAGTCAGAATGGCCATCATTCAAAAATCCACAAATGACAAATGCTGGAGAGGCTGTGGAATAAAGGGAACCATCCTTCACTGCTGGTGGCGATGCAGTTTGGTGCAGCCACTGTGGAAAACAGGATGGAGATTCCTCAAAAGCCAAGGAATAGACTTACCATATAACCCAAGAATCCCGTTCCTGGGCATAAATCCAGAAGGAACCATACTTAAGGATGACACCTGCACCCCAATATTATAGCCAGCATTATTTACACTAGCCAAGACTTGGAAACAGCCTAAATGTCCATCGACAGTTGACTGGATAAAGAAGGGGTGGTATATTTATTCAATGGAATAGTAGTCAGGCTTAAAAACCGACAACATAATGCCATTTTCAGCAACATTGATGGTCCTGGAGAAAATCAGTCTAAGAGAAGTAAGCCAGAAAGAGAAAGAAAAATACCACATGAGATGGCTCATGTGTGGAATCTAAAAACTAAACCAAGTCAAACAAAAAACGCATAAATGCAAAACAGAAATAGACATGCAGGCAGAGAATACAAAGTTTTGGTTGCCAAGGGGGCAAGGGGTGGGAAGAGATCGGTTGGGAGGTCAAAACTAGAATAGATAAACAGGATTGTATTGTATAGCACAGGGAAATATATAAAAGAACTTACGGCAACTCACAGGGGGAAAAAATGGGACAACAAATATATAAATGTTCATTGAAACTAAAAAATAGTGCTCTACACTGGAATTTGAGACAAATGTGTATAATGATTAAAAATCAGAAAAAAAATATAAAAAAAGAAAAAATTGATCCTAAGTATTACAGGTGTAAATATAAACTATAGATAAGAAACAACTATTCAAAAGAGTAGTAAAACCAAAGATTTTGTTTTTTGTTTTCTTTTTATGATAAGCAAAATTAAAAAAAACCATTTAGCCAGGTGCCTCATGAAGAAAAGAGAGATGCTCCAAAGAAATAAAGTCATAAATAAAAGTGGAGATATAACAATTGCTTCCTTATATGTTCAAAAGAGTGATCCTTTTGTATACACTTACATGCCAGTAAACTGGACAACTTAGAAGAAATAGACAAATGTCTAGAAAGAGACAGAGATAAGGAGAAACAAATAATTTGAACAAACTGATTACTAGAAGAAAGAATCTGAATTTAAAAAAAATCATTAAAAAAAAGTGCAGATTTAAACAACTCCCGTGGACGACTGTACAAATATACAAAGGAGTACTTATAATGTTCTAACTATTCAAAAATAATGAAGATGTAGGAAAATCTGAAATTGATTCTATGAAGCATTCATCACCCTGATAGCAAAGCCAACAAAGTACAGGCAAAGAGAATTTCAAGCCAAAATCTTTGATTGATATAGATGCAAAAATTCTAAAAAATATTATTAGCAAACTAAATCCAGCAATACATAAAATGAATCACACACCATGGTCAACTTTAATTAATTGCAGGGTCATAAGAGAGGTTGAACATACATGAAATCAATCAGTTTGATACACCAAATTAACAAAAGAAAAGGGAAAATGACATGGTCATCCCAATAAATACATAAAAAGCATTTCACAAACTTCAACTTTTATTCATCAAAACAGCAGCAACAACAACAACAAAAACTAGAACAACAGAAACAACAAGAACAGAAACCTCTTATTAAAGTAGGATTAAGGAAATATATCTCAACATAACTAAAGTCATTATTTACAGACCCACAGACAACATACTATGCAAAAGTGAATAGCTGAAAGCCAAATTAAGGAATAAGACAAGGATGCCCTCTCTCACCATTTCTATTAAACACAGTATGGGAATTCCTAGCAACAGCAATTTGACAAGAAAAAAGTTATTCAAGTTGGATTGAATGAAGTAAAACATTATTTTAGATGATCTGACAATCTATACAGAGAACCCTAAAGATTCACCACACCAAAACAAATAAAACTAATAAAGACATTTAGCAAAGTAGCATGATTCATGATTAATATACAAAAACTGTCTCATTTTTTACCCTAACAAAGAAATATTTCATAATTTTAAAAAATCCATATGAAATCAAATCAAAAATGAAAAACCTATGGAAAAACCAAAAGAGTAAATTCTATAGGATACTGATAAAGAAATTTGAAGATGATGCAAAGAAATGAAAGAAATCTCAATGTCTTAGTTTAGAAGAATTAAGATTGTTAAAATATACATATTACAAAAGATGTCTACAGATAAAAATTGATTCAGATCGAACTACATGATATTTTCCACAGAAACAAAAACAGTCCTAAGATTTGTATGGAACTGCAGAAGGACCAGAACTGCAAAAGTAACAATGAGGAAAAAGAACGAAGTTGGTTGCATAACCCACAACCCTCCCAGATCTCAGACTAGATTACAAAAATACCGTAATCAAAACAGCGCAATACTGGAAAGCAAACAAACATCTATATCACTGGAACAGAACACAGAGGCAGAAAAATAACATCACACTTATGGTAAACTAAGATATGACAAAGAAAACAAAAGTATACAATGCCTAAAAGACAGTCTTCAACAAGTGATGTTGAGAAAGCTAGACAGCTACAAGTAAATCAATGAAATTAGAACACTCCCTCACACTGTACAAAAATAAACTCAAAATGTTTTTAATATCTGAATCTAATACATGACACAATAAAACTCCTGGAAACTAACATAGGCAAAACAAGACATAAATTGTAGCAAAATTTTCTTATTTCACTCTCACAAGCTAAAAACATTAAAAGCAAAATAAACAAATAGGTCTTAATTAAACTTAAAATCTTCTACACAGTAAAATAAACAGATTGAAAAAATGAACTTCCAAATGAGAGAAGACATTAGGAAACAATGCAAACAACAAGAGGCTAATTTATATAATACACAAATCGTTAATACAACTCCATTTCAAAAATCTGCAAACAACTTAGACAGATAATGAGCAGAAGACAATTCTCTAAAGAAGACACACAGAGACAAACAGGAACATAAAATCATGCTCACATAGCTAATCATTATACAAATGGAAGACAAAAATAAAATAATATTTTACCTTACACAAGTGAGAAGGGCTGTAATCAAAATGTCTGCAAATAATAAAGACTGTGGAAGTTGTGGAGAAAAAGGTAATCTCCAACGGTGTTGATGGGAATGAAAATTGGTGCAACCATTTTGGAAACAGTATGGAAGTTCCTTTAAAAAATAAAAATAGACTTATCATATGACCCAGCAATCCCACTCCTGGGCATATAAAACATAAAACCTGAAAAAAAAAACTCCTTGGATAAAATATAAAAAGTACACTCTGACATTGGACTTAACTTGATTTTACATATGTATCACCTGGCAAGGGAAGCAGAAGCAAAACTAACAACATATGATTGCATCACTAAAAACAGATTTGCACTGCAGAAGAAACGATCAATAAAATGAAAAGTCAACCAACACAATGGGAGAATATATTTGCAAGTGATATTTCCCGGTAAAGTGTTAATATCCGAAATATATGGCAAACTCCTCTCCCCACGACAACAACAAAAAAGACCAAAAAATCCAATTAAAAAAAAGTCCATAGGAACTGAATAGATACATCTGAATCAATTTTCTGTAGAAAACATACAGTTGGCTAAATGACACATGAAATTATGTTCAGAGTTATAAATTATTAGGAAAGTCATAAACCAAAAATGAGACAAGACTTCACACTTGTCAGAAGACTCTTATCAAAAAGAAAAGAAGTAGATGTTGGTGAGATTGTGGAGAAAAGGAACACCATGGATACTGTTGATAGGAATGCAATGTATTGATTCCATGGTATATATACTTCAAACATTCTTCATCCATTTTTCTGTCAAGGGATATTGGGTTTGTAGGCCCCTGTCTGAAGGCTCTATAGAATAAGCCCATGGGCTGAACTGATAAAAAATCTGTGAGGAATGTCACATATTCAGGCTGGTTAAGAAATGGCCTACTCAATGTATCCAGTATGGATGGCTGAATAGCATATGCTGGGTAAGATCCTCAGAGGAGGACAACCTAAGACAGGCACAGCAGGCTGAATAAGAGATGGCCTACTTAATGAAGTTCCGTGATGAAATTTAAAACAATCCTTGATCATTTAGCCTCCTGTGCTTACTGTGGGAGCATGGGGACATAAATAGCTTAAGATTATTAACATTCTTATAACATAGATGATATGTGAGGCATTGTGCATGTCATACATAAACCCTTTTTCTAAGAATCAATAAACAGAGAACTGCTTCACTTCTCTCCACACAGTGTATGTGTGTATATGATATCGTGCCACTGACAGGGTTAATTTAACTTGTTGGGAGTATCTTAAATGGAGGTTGCATTACAAACAATGTTCTTTCTGCATCTATTGAGATGATTATGTGAGTTTTATTTCTCATTCTATTAGTGTGGCAAGTCACCTTTATTGATTTCAATATTTTGAAGTATCCTTAAACCCAGGGATAAATCCCTTTTCCCATGTATGTGTATGATACATTAAATGTTTCATTGAATTCATTTTGCTTGTGTTTTGTTGAGAATTTTGGCACATATGTTCATCAGGGTTAATATTCTATATTTTGCAAATAATGTCCTTTCTAGCATTGTAATGAAAATAAAGCTGGCGTCATACAACAAGTTTGGGAACTTTCACCCCCTTCAAATTCTTGGAAGATTTGGGGAAGAATTGGTGAGTAATTGTCTTCAAATGTATGACAGAATTCACCAGTAAAATCATCTTGTAAATATTTTCTGGTTTGGGAGATTTGGATTACTGATTTACTCATACACACTTTTGCTCTATTTAACTTTATAATTCCTTCTTGATTCAGTATTGGAAGACATATGATTCTGGGAATTTGTCTTTTGTTCTAGGTCATTCAAATTGTTGGCTTGTTCTAATTTCTTATGATGCTATTCATCTCTACACATCTACAATATCTTCTCTTTTATTTCTAAGTTTATTTGAGTATTTATTTTCTTAGCAAACCTAAATGTTTGTCTACTTTATGTTTAAAAGAAACAGACTTAGGATTTTTTTTATCTTTTCAATTGTTTGTCTTTTTATTTCCCTTACTCTCATACATTCAATTTTCTCCTATATTATTTCTCTTTTCTCCTAGATTCTTTATGTGCAAAGTTAAAAATGTGAATATTTGTATTTCTTTTATTATTAAATATTATTTATTTATTTATTTACTTACTTATTTACTTATTTATTCATTTATTTATCATTGAAGTACTACCATTTACAATGTGTCAATCTATGGTGTATTGCACAGTGTCCCACTTCATGCATATATTTGTCTACCTATTGAATTAAACTTCACGATATTTACATACTGCCCTACTGCCCTGTGTCATACAAAAGACATTTTGAAAAAATCTATTTTTATATATAGTGGAAAATATTTATAATGCTACAGCTCCCAAATTTATCCTCTCATAGTCCCTTTCGGAAGTAACCATAAGATTATTAAGTAGATCTACAAGTGTGTTTCAGTTTTGTAGACGAAATCATAGTGTTGTCATCCAAATTTTTTTTTAAAGTTCTACATATGTCATGTCATGTATTATTTTTCTTTCTCTTTCTGGCTTATTTCAGTTAGAATGACACTTTTTGGGGACATCCATTTTGCTGAAAATGTCATAGTTTTTTCACTTTTTATGGCAGAATATAATTCCATTGTGTAAATATGGCATGAATTCTGTATACTGTCATCAGTTGAAGGATAATTAGGATGCTTCCATGTCGTGGCTGTTGTATATAGCACTGCTAAGAAAATTGGGATGCAGGTGACATTTTGAATTACGGTTCTCTTTGATATATACCCAGATGTGGGATTGCTGGATCATATGTTAAGTCTGCTTTTATTCTTTTGAGGAATCCCCACCCTGTTTTCCACAATGACTGCACAAAACTACATTCCTATTAAGAGTGTAGGAGGGTTCCCTTACTCCACAGCTTCCCCAGCATTTATTGTTTGTGGAGTGTTGAATGATCACCATTGTGACTATTGTGAGGTGATACTTCATTTTAACTTTGAATTGCCCTTCTGTGATAATGATAGTGAGCATATTTGTTTTCATATTTCTATGTGGCATTTGTATGTCTCTATTTGAGAATTGCTTGTTTAGGGCTTCTGCCCATTTTCAGATTGGGTTTCTTGGGTTTTTTTTATTGTTAGGTTTTATGATGTCTTTATATTTTGGAAATTTAGCCTTTGTCTGTTGCATCATTTCTAAATATTTTCTTTAATCTTGTAGGTTGTCATTTTGGTTTGTTTACGGTTCGTTTGCTGTGAAAAAGCTTATAAGTTTAATTATGTCCCATTTATTAATTTTGCTCTTACATCCATTACCTGGGTAGGTTGTTCTAGGAGATCATTGCTGAGATTTATCTCAGAGTGTTTTGCCCATGTTTTCTTGTTGGAGATTTACTCTGTCTTGATTTACATTTAAGTCTTCAAGGGTTTTTGAGTTTATTCTTGTATATGGAGTGAAGGAGTGTTCTAAATCCATTGCTGCTGTCCAGTTTTCCCAACACCAGTTGGTGAAGACATGGTATTTTCTCCTTCATATTCTTGGCTACTCTGTCAAGTATTAATTGAACATAGGCCTGTAGATTTATTCCTAGGCTCTCTATTCTGTTGCATTGGTCCATATGCCTGTTTCTGTACCAATATCATGTCGTTTTGATTATTGTAGCTCTGCAATAGTGTATGGAGAACATGCAGTTTTTTCCTCCATCCTCTTTATGTCTTAAATATTGTTTTGGAAATTATGGATCTTTTTTGATTCTATATAAATCTTATGATCATTTGTTTCATTCCTATAAAGAAATATTTTGCATAAATTGATAGGAACTCAGATTACGTCTGTGGATTGCCTTGGGCAGTATGGCCATTTTAACAATTTTATTTGTTCCATTACGAGACCATTGGGTATCTTTTCATTTCTTCTAATCATTCTTGATTTCCTCAATCAAAGTTTTCCTGTTCTCCGTGTATAAGTTTTTCACCTCCTTGGTCAGAGTTATGCTTAAGCATTTTATATATTTTGGTGCAGTTATAAAAGGGGTTGTTTCCATACTTTGTTTTTCTGTTGATTCAGTGGTAGTGTACAGAAATCTAATTAGTTTTTGTACATTACTCTGGGTAACGTGCCCAGTTCCTTTTTTAGCCCAAGTATATTTTTATGAAGCTTTTACATTTTTCTATATATTGTGTCATGTCTGCATATCGTGACAATTTTACCTCTTCTTTTCCAGTCTGAATCATTTTATTTCTCTTTCTTGCCTAATCACTGTGGGTAGCACTTCCAAGACTATATTGAATTGAAATTGTGAGAATGGGCATCCTTGTCTTCTCTCAGTTTTTGTGGGAAATTTTTCAGTTTTTCACCATTGAGTATTTTGCTGGCTATAAGTTTGTCATAAATAGCTTTCATTTTGTTGAGATGTGGTCCTTCTATGCCCACTGTGAAAAGAACTTTTATTGCAAATAGATGTTAAATTTTATCAAATGCTTTTTCTGCATCTACTGAGATGATCATATCGTTTTTTCTTCTCTTTGGTGAAATGGTGTATCACAATTGATTCATTGATTTGCATATATTAAACCATCCTTGTGTTCCTGGGATGAACCTAATTGTCCATGGTACATGATCTTTATTTTACATGCTGTTGGATTCTGTTTGTTAATAATTACTTAAGGACATTTACATCTTAGTTTATCAATGATATTGGCCTATAGTTTTCTTTTTGGGGTAGTGTCTTTGTCTGGTTTTGGTGTCAGTTTGATGTTGGCCTTATGGTGTCAGTTTGGGAGTACTCTCACCATATCAATATTTTGGAAGAGTTTCAGGAGGAATGGTATGGATTTTTTTTTGTATGTTTGGTCAAATTCCCCAGTGAATCTATTTGGGTCTGAATTTTGTTTGCAGAGATTGTTTATTTTATTCATAATTCTATTCCATTTCTGGTGATCTGTATGTTCAAATGGTTAATTTCTTCTTGTTGCAATATTGCTGGGCTGAAATTTTCCAAAAACCTCTCCATTTCTTCCTGGTTATCCAGTTTGTTTCCATACAGTTGCTCATGGTATTTCCTTATGATATTTTGTAAATTTGTTGTACTCTTTGTAGTTTCTCCATTTTCATTTCTTATGTTATTTGTGTTGTCTCTCTTTTCTTGTTGGTGAACCTGTCCAGAGATTTGCCAATTTTGTTTACAATTTCAAAAAGTGTTTGATTGTTTTTTTTTCATTATTTCAATTCTTTCTTCTTTCATCTTAATTTTTCCCTCTTTCTGCTGACTTTTGGTTTTGTTTGCTCTTGTTTTCTTGATTAGTTTACATAGAACGTTAGATTATTTATTTCAAATTGTTCTTCTGTTTTGAAGAGGGACTTATCACTATGTACTTTCCTCTTATTCCTGCTTTAACTGTATTCCATAGACTTTGTGTAGAGTTTTGTCATATTTCTCAAGATATTTTTTAATTTCTTCTTTTAATTCATCACCTCCCCCCTTGTTTTTGTACCATGCTTTTTAATCTGGATGCTGTCATTTTTTCTCCCTGTTTTTCTGTGATTGATTTCTAGTTTCATGGTTTTATACTCAGAAATGATGCTTGAAATATTTTTTATCTTCTTAAATTTGTTAAGGCTTCTTCAATGCCTGAGTACATAATCTTTCCTAGAAAATGTTCCATGTGCACTGGAACAGAATGTATATTCTGTTTTGGGGAGAAGTACTGTTTTGAAAATATCCACCATCTCAGATTATTTTATAATGCCTTTTAGTATCATTGTTCCTGTATTAATTTTCTGTGTGAAAGGCCAGTCCAGTGATGGTAATGGGGAGTTACAGTCTCCTACTCTGTTTGTGTTCCCAGGGATTTCTCTCTTTTTATCTATTAGTATTTGCTTTTATTTTTAAGGTTCTTCTATATTGAGTGCATATATGATAATGAGTATAATATCCTCATTTTATATTGCTCCTTTAACCATTATATCTTGTCCTTGTTTATCTTTCTCTATGACCTTTCTTGTGAAGTCTATCATGTTTGAAGTCAGTACTGCTAGTCCTGCTTTTTTGTCATGTGCAATTGCATAGAATATATTTTTCCATCTTCTGACTTTCAATTGATGTGTGTTCCTATACTAAAGTGGGTCTCTTGTATGCTTCATAATGTAGGGTCTTGTTATATTATCCCATCTGACAATATATATCTTTTGATTGAAGCACTAAGTCCATTTACATTTGTGATAATTATTGATAGACTGGTGTTTATTTCCATTATTAACTTCATTTCCCAAGTGATTTGGTATTTCCTTTTTGTTAATTTCTTTTTCTTTTTGTGGCTTGATAAGTTTTCTTTTACTATTTTGGTTTCTTTTTTCTTTGTGACTTCATTGTTAGTTTTTGATTTATGGTTACATTGTTTTGTATGTATATTGACCCATACTATATCTGTTTATTTTAGCTGAAAAGAACACAAACTCAAACCCATCCTACAGAGAACAGAAACAAGAAGAAAACTCCCTGTATTGTCCTGTTTCACTCTGTGACCCTTAAAAATTTTGATGTCCTGTTTTACAACATAATATTTATTCTGTTGTAAGTCATTGTATCTATTGCCTTTCTAATTATGCATTTCCCTTCTTTATAGTGTCCTGCTTCTATTTTATTTAGAGTAGATCTTTCATTATTTCTTTTTCTCTTGCTAAATTCTTTTAGTATTTGCTTGTCTGAAAGTTATTTATCTCTCCTTCAATTCTCAAAGATAGCCTTGCTTCATAAAGTACCTTAGAATGCAGTTTTATTTTATTCATGACTTTGAATATGTCTTGTCACTGCCTTCTGCCTGCTGTATTTGTGTAGGAAACTAGTTTACAAATTTTATGTATATAATTATATATATTTATGTAAAGAGCACCTAGAAATGAAGTTAATATATAAGGTGAAAACCTATACATTAAAAAACAGAAAACATTGATGAAGAAATTATAACTTATCCAAAGAAATGAAAAGATCTCTTATGTTAATGATGTGAAACAATGTGGTTGAAACAACCATACTACTCAAAGGAATCTACATTTAGTGTGATTCATGTCAAAATACCCATGAGAATTTTCCATTAAATAGAACAAATAATTTCAAAATTTTTATATAATCACAAAGACCATGAGTTGACAAAGTAATTTTGAATAAGAGTATTAAATTTAATGGTGTAAAGTTCTCTGATGTTAAACACTCCTACAAAGCTTTAGTAATTAAAACAACATGTTACTGGCTCAAAAACAGACACCAATCAAAAGAAGAGAATAGAGCAACCAGATATAATTCCTCACACCTATGATCAATTAACCCGTGGTAAAGTAAGCAAGAGTACAAAATGAAGACATTCTCCTCAATAATTAGTGCTGGAGAGATTGAACATGTAAAAGATTGATTAGAATATTTCCTCACATTGTATACAATCCATGAGCAAAGAATATCATTCTATTTATTTTGTTTTCTTTTATTTCTTGCACCTGTAATTTATAGATCTATGTTAAGATCTTTTATTTCACATACCAAATGTATTCCTATATTATTCTATTTGGTATAAATTAACACACAATTGTTTTCCTAATTTCTCTTTCTGATAATATGTTGTTACTATACAAAAATGCAATGAATATTTGAAAATTGATTTTGTATTCTGCAAGTTTACTGAGTTTGTTCATTATTTCTAACAGTCACTGGAGGTGTCTATGGAGTTTTCTATCTATGCATAATTATGTCATCTGTAAAAATTCACTGCTTTTTTACAAGTTGGATGACTTTTATATTTTTCCTGACTAATTGTTCTGGCTAGGACTTCTTGTAGTATAATTTAGGACTTGTGAAAGTGAGCTACTTTTTCTTATTACTGGACCAGAGGAAAACATTCCTGTATGTTAACATTGAAATTGATGTTAGTCATGGGTTTTTCATATATGGCTTTTATTATGTTTAGTTACATTCTATGTAGAGCAAATTTGTTAAGAATATTTTTATAAAATAGTTATGATCAGATATGTCAATAATTTTCCTACATTTTTTGAGATTGTTATTTTTGAATTCTTTGTTTTTTAAGGGATGGTATCACATATATTGATTTGTGTATGTTAAATAATATTTATGTATCAGGACTAAACACAACTTAACTATAGTTTATAATACTTGTAATATGCAAAGAATTCAGGTTGCTAATATTTATTTAGAATGGTATTTATAGATACTGAAGGAAAAATTTTATTTGTAGCTTGAGTGTACATTTATTTAAAAATTTTATCACTCATTTTGAATTTGGCTTCTGTTTAATGGAATTTATTACTAAATAAAGAATATAACTTTTTGTAGAACAGCATTTACTTCAGTTTACTGATAAAGAACATAGCTATTATTTACAATTAGTAAACAAAACAATTGCCTTAAAATTCCATATTATACTAACAATGCCAACTGTTTCAGGACTGAAAAACATACTGCTATCTAAAATGAATTGCCTGGTCTTTTTCACCCCAAACCACATATACTGTTATCTCTTTGTTTTTGATTGTTTTTTGCCCCTTAATGGAGGCACTGCATATTGAACCAAGGATCTTGTGCATAAATGTAATTATCAACATCATTTTGGAACACATAACAGAACCCACAAGAGTATGGATTATAAACATGACAAAAAAATTTATTTCTTCTAGCGACTGAAAAACCTCTGAGTGAAAGAATGGCAAACATAAACATTTGTAAATATACAATAATATGTTCTCTTTTGTAATTTTAAAGTAGAATATTAAATTACATTTGTTTTACTTATAGCACTGAAATAAAATTTAAAACAAAAATTCCCCCCTTTGGGATTTCTTAAATTTGATTGCTTACTTTAACCTAATTTTATTTTATAAATATTTACCATTTATTTATAAACATACCAAATAAACAGATATTTATTCTGCTAATGTTTTGAATATAGAGTTATTTATTGTAACGTACACAGATAAATACATACTTTCATTTCCAAATCAAATTATTTTTCACCTTAATTACAACTGATCATGAAAAAGTTATAAATTTTATGTAGAGGTTTTAAACAGTTTTCACTGTAAATTCCAAAATTTAAAATTATTTTATATATTATGTGCAGTATTTATACTCTGTTCACCAATCTGGTATAAATTTATGTACAAAAGGATGGATATTGGTTTTACTTCATAGACCCCAAAATTAAATTATTAAAAAGATTTTGTATGGATAATATTTGCAGATCACACTATAAAAATAAACATCCTTTATGTTTCATTTTAACTGGATGAATGAGAAGTAAACACTGACTGAACATTACACTTGAGTTGCTAGGAGACCAGTTGTTTTGTGATGTCACAGCTACTCAGGTTGAGAACCATTGTGATGGCCTAGCGGTTTATCTGTGCAGGCCTACCAAACAGCATTTGAAGATGCAGTGCTCAAAATCATGCAGAATAAAAAGGTAGCTGTAGATAAACTTACTTTAGATGGCACATTATTTTTCAGAAATTCAAGTTGTGTCTCGTAAAGATGGACCATCTGGTTCAGGAACTCCGGTAGATCTCTATTGTGTGATCAAACATTCCCTGTGGACTTGGACTTGAGGACTATGATTGAAGAATATTCTGTTCAGTATTTGTCTGAAAGATCCTTGATAAAAAGACCATGTTACACACATTGTGTCTCTGAACCAGATGAAGATAATGATTTTCGTTCTCTGACATTTCCAAGAAATCTCTGGAAAATAGGTGCGAGTGACAAATTTAAATCCATCTGGTGGGGTGATAATGGACCTTCCATAGTGATTGATGAAGATGTCTTTAAGAAGGAAGTTTTGGAAAGAAAGGCCCCTTTCAGAATATTTGAAATTGGAAGTATGAAAAGTTTAGTTAGACAGCTTAACCTTTATGGGTTTGGTAAAGTGTGGCAGAGTTGTCAAAGATCTGCTTGTCTAGTTGAGTTTCTGGCAGAAGAAAAAGAAGTCTCTGTTTTAAGAAAGGTATACAGAAATTTTAGATACCTCTTGGTAACTTATATATAAAATTTTATTGTGTACCTCAACCTATGGTAATATAAATGTTAAGATATATTTTGAAAATTGTATAGAACTACTAAGGCTAAAATATTTTATTTTTTCTAAAAATGAGGACAATACCTTAAGAAGTCAAAATTATGAGAAACTTTGCTTGAAACTCTGAATCTTACCAGAAACCAAAATAAAGGTATGAATGCTGCTTTTAAAACGTGGCATAAACCATTACTGCAAATACTACCTTCTTAAATTTGATGACTCTACTATTTAAATGTGTAGTTTCCAAACAAGAAACTTCGAAATATCGTCATCAATGTTCGTATTTTGATGATATTATTTTTGCATTGTAAACGTGAAATCTGAGGATTTACAGGTTAGGCTAATTTTTGGCTTGTATTTTCATTTAAAATATTACTAAAATTTTTCACCTTTGTTTGTAGCTGCAGTTCTATCATAATCCAAATTTTAAATGAGGCTGTCCCCAGATTTTACTTAGAGTAAATAGAAGAGTTGGGATTAAAAATGATTCTCTGGTATCTTCATTGGCTGAAGATTTCAAAATGAAGCACTTTAAAGCAGGGGGTAATGTGGATAATCATAATTCTGGTTTTGTGGCTAACGCTAGTGGAGAAAGTGCTTTTTAACCTACTGCAAATTTAAACATGCCTCTAATACGAAGGCCCTCTACCACCCAGATAATTGGTGATACAACTACCCTTATCAGAGGTGATTTTTCTCCTCCATTATCAAGGTCAGTTAGACCACCAGAACAAACTGCAGTGGAACAATGTGCTATTTTAAATGAGTTGACCACTGTCCATTGGCACTATCAAAGCAGCTAAACTGATGCAAATGGCCATGTTGTGAACTTCATTAAAACTAAATATTCTACTTCTCTGTACAGCATATTGTCTCCCATACACAGCAATTATTTTGGACTGATGGTGGAGCCTTCTACTTTTCCAAATACATATCACAACATATCTGCCAAAGAAGGTCGTTTTTCTAAACTTCAACCTGGGAGCAACCCACGGATTCTAGTGCCAGTGTTAGCTGATGCATCAGCTACCTCTCTTTCAAGGCGAACTCATCAGCCATCTTCAGTTTATGAACTTCATCCTAATTTCAACTGATCTACCACAGAATTACCATATTATACAGGATAACAAAGATTAAAATGATGTTGATAAATGTCGACAAATATCTGCAAATTTCTTGTTTGAATGATAAACATAGATGTGTAGCTGTATTTTTCTTTTATTTTTTAATAGGATTAAGAGTTAAATGGGGAGTAAGTTACCATTAAAAAAAAAGAGATATTTGATTGATATGATCATATGATGGAACAATATGGGAGTAAATTTAATAATTTCTTGGAAGGAAGAAGAGAAAATGGAAGAATTTGGAATAAGACTAAAACATGGAGAGTGGGAAAAGTTCTAAGTGGTTTCTGGTTCATCCTGGAAAGTATTAAAAGTGTTAAGTTAGGATAGGTTGGAACAGGAGATAAATGCATGTACCGGCCCAGGGATCATGGTCTCTATTATGTCATCCCTGGAATCATAAAGGTCACATGATGTAGTCTCAGAAGGCACATTCAGCACGTGGTAGAATTTAAGAAGTAATTTTATCAATGGTCTTCTTTGTGCTGTTCTCAAAGCATTCAAATGGGTGCTTTCATTCCCTGCCCTCAAGATTCTACACTATATTTTCTAGTCAATAATTAATATTGCTTTTCTGTTCCAGCCAAAGGCAAGCTTACATCCTCAGGGTGGCACTTAATGCCTTTCCAACTCTAAGCCCACAAACTCAACTTAGTTTAGTCAGTTCTTTATAAATCTGGCATCTGACTACCTTAGAATATCTTAATGTTTCAGTGTATCTGGAGATAATTCCAGGCAAATGCTTGTCAACTATTTTAGCTCCAACCTCACCACTTTTGCTCCAGCTCATCCTTGGAAGTTGTGTGTCCTCCTTTTACCTACTTACACTTTTCCAGTCTCAGCACAGATACCACCTCCTCCAGATGTTTTCTGTCTATCCCACTTTCCTTGTCTAACTTGGATACCAGCACAGTAATCACAGCACATGCCAAAGGATGAATTTTACTATTTAGTGAATGAAAAATACATGTTGACTTTAAGCAAAATCTACTTTCCTGAAACAACAAAACTCTCATGGTTTTCAAACTATTTCTTTATGGTCTTTACTCTTCACCACAAACTAGTTCTTTTCATAGTCCAAGGACTAGTCACTCAAGAGAGTAAGTGGAGGTAGGTACAGGAGAAAAAGTATTATTTTCTTTTTAATTCATGCCTCCAGAGGCCTAAAGCATTCCATTCCCATTTGCTGGAATTTTTCCTGTGTCTTCATCACCCACCCACCCCAAAATAGCTGATTCTCTTCCCCATACCAATAACTATACTAACTTCTAATTAATTTACTTCTTAGAATCAGAACTTTACCCAGAAGAGACAGTGCCATTGCAAATATTTAATGTATGTTTTCACACCCCACATAACTTGTGCCCCTTCTAACTTTCACACAGGAAGCATCTTAGAGGTACTTGCCCTTTGGTTGGGGTGGTCATATTCAGTAACCCAATTGCAATCTAAAATGTGTGGAGTAGGGGAAGTGAGGGTAGTGGAATTAAAAATTTATCTAACTGCAAGAACACCAAATTTCTGCAGATATTAGAAATATAAAATATTCATGGAAGACTTTGACTTTTTCCCATTAGTTTAAAATTAAAGGTGAAGCATTTTCAGAATGTGAAATGCCCTGAAATGCTGGAAAAATTGTAGGCAAGTTCAGGGAGCCTAAGGCTTCTGCTCACAATCATGCAGTCAGTGTCAGCTGATAAGAGTGAAATGGCAAGATTCAGTCCTGAAAATGTGTCACCAGTTTTGAAGAAAGCCTTTGATAATCTGGAGAAAAAGCAAATGGGCCAGGGTAAGCTGTAACAACATCCCACCAATATGAAATTTACCAAGAGAAGAAAATAGCCCACTTTCAGCAGGAGAACTTTGTCTGGACAGCAGTGGTTTTTCCTACAACAGAAATTTCAAGCTTTTAAGTTTGTCAGCTCAAATCTGATATTGGCTATATTGTTGCTTACATTAGCAGTCTGGGGTTCAGATGGGCTGGTTCAGCAGCTAGTTTCCAGCTCTCTTATCAGACAGTGGTTCTTACCACGATCATATTAACAAGGTTCTATAATGAAAAGTGAAAAGCTACAGTTTACTTTCAAAATTAGAAATCCTAAATAAGAATATTGTTTATTTGTCCATCGGTAGTATTCTACCTTGCAAAAGCTAGACTACTGGCAAAAGTAGAAAAGTAGTCTGGTGTTTGAAAACTATTCTCTGAGACCTGCCCACTGAATTCTTCCCACTAAGTACAACAAATATGTCTACCATTGTGTGTGTGTGTGAAAATGGATTGTTAAGCAGCAACTAAGTTTGTCTTATTTCAGTCATCAGTGAATTATTCCTCTGCATCTAGCAGAATCTCTGTTAGTTAAGAGTTTCATTGAGCCACCAGATTTTCTTCCAATCAGGGATAGGTAGTTTATATTTCTCTCAGTATACTAATTGTTACCTGTTCATTGAATCCCGAGCTGATACTAGGGCCATTATAATGAACCCTTGCATTAGACTGAAGTATATACATTTTCCTCTCCCCAGAGCCCAGCACAGGACTGTGTCTCCTTTTTAATTTAAGCTTATGTCTAATTTTTTTTGTCTTATTCTCATTGTTGACACAACTTATTATGGCTTTGAACAGCCATTTACTTATTTACAGCAACTGAGCCACTGACTTATAACCGTTCAAATAGAAATTGCAATAACCTTTCTTTCTTTGCACTACATGGAATACAGTGAGTGTAGTCATCATTTTGAAAGCAGTCCTCAGTCCTAATAATGCAGAACCTTTACAGTTCTTTGCCCAGTACTTGAGCGAAAATACTTGTTGTGGATCACAGGGATTATCCTCACATCCCCTTTTGCAACCATGAGAAAACACCACATTGTTATCCAAAATCAAGTCTTAGTCAGTTTTGCATTCCCATTGCAAAACAGTTAAGAATTGTAGAAGTTCTGAGATTTTGCCATTCTGAGATTTTTAGCAACCCAGCAGGTTCCTTTATTACAGATGCTGTCGTGGAGATGAGACTTTCGGTCAGAGACAGTGAACTTTATCACTCACAGCAAAAGCAGCCAGGGTTACCATTTGTTTCCATTCTCTAATCTCAGATGAATACACAAAGTGATATTTTGTTGCCTACAGAAGCAGTGGGCTTTTAACATGAAGAAAGTTTAAGGCATGACAAAACACTAATTTTATTAGTATCTTTATGTATAATTTATTAGAATCACTTATTTATTAGTGTTTTTACCTAGGATAAATATATCATAACTCAAGTTTTCTTGCTGCAAAAACAATCATGAGAAATGACATGGGAAAAAATGACCATTGGTTTTCCATTTTTTCTTCCACTTTTATTGAGATATTTGGCATAAAACATCGTGTAAGTTTAGGTGCACAGGATAGTGATTTGATTTACAAGTATCATGAAATAAATATCATAGCAATTTTAGGGAGAATTCATTATCTTTTTTAGATACAATTTGAAAGAAATACAATTTGTCTTTTGGTTGTGATGAGGAACATTATGGTCTACTCTCTTAACAACATTCTTTTAGAACATAAAGCAGTATTAGTTGTAATTTTCATTTTAATATGGGACATCCTTACAACACGTTTATTTTATGGCTGAAGGTTTGTAGATTTTGAGTGCATTAATCAAATTCTCCTTTCCCAACCTCTGCCTCTGTTGACTGCAAATCTAATTTTTTTCTATAAAAATGTTTCTTTGTTTTTGAAGTGTACTTTAATCTAAACACTGTGTTGGTTTCTCTTACACAACATACTGTTTGCAGTTTTTAATACATTTCAAGCTGCTCACCAGAATATATCTAGTTATGACTTGTTGCTATGTAAAGATATTTTATTGTTATTTACTAATACCCTTACAGTATATTTCTTGTCCCTGACTCATTTAATTTGCAACTGGAAAATTTTCTCTCTTAATTTTCCTCAACTTTTTGTTTTCCTTACCCCATTTCCCTCCTTCTTGTGAACAACCTGTTTCTTTCTATATCTATAACTCCTTTTCTGTGTTGTTATGTCCATTTGTTTTAAATTCCACATATGAGTAAAATCATTCAGCATTTGTCATTCTGTTTCTGACTTATTTCACTTAGCATATTACCCTCTTGGTCTACGAATTTGTTGCAAATGACAAGAAATTATTCTTTTTAGAGCTGAGTAATAACTCATTGTATTTTAATGTGTGTGTGTGCATATATATAGTGCATATAAATATATAGTTTGTGTATATATATAAATATTGATAAATCTGCATTTAAGTTGGGTAGATATATATACTATAAACACACATCTTCTTTATCCATCATCTACTGATGAGCAATAAATATGCTTCTATATCCTGTCTATTGTGAATAATGTTGCTGTAAATATAGGTTTGAATTTATCTTTTCTAGTTAGTGTTATTATTTTCTTGGAATAAGTATCCAGATATTGAAATGTTGGAATATATTTCATTTTTAATTTTCAGATATATCTACATGTTGTTTTCCACAGTGGTTGCATATATTTACATTCACTCCAGCAGTGCATCATGGTTGTTTTTCTTACATCCTCACGAACACTTATGTTTGTTATCTTTTTCATAATAGTCATTCTGACAGGAGTGACATAAAATCTCATTGTGTTCTGGACTTGCATTTTTCTGATGTTTAGTGATGTTGATCGCTTTTATATGCCTGTTGGTTGCCTTTCCCCCACTGTATATTCAATTTTTGTAATGGGCTAAATGACCATAAGTGTCTGATTTCATTTTGAGGCATTCTTTGTGTTCCATTATTCTGTTTGTTCTGTGCCACTACCATATTCTTTTAATTCTTTAGCTTTTAATTGTAGTTTAAAATGAGGGACAGTGATACATCCTCTTAGATCTTTGTCAAAGCGTTTGTGTTTTTAGTTTGTTTGTTTTCTTTTCTTTCTTTTCTTTAATTGATTTCAAATATTTTGTGTTTACATGTAAATTTTAGAATTATTTATTTAAATTCTGAAAATGCCCTTGGTATTTTGATAGGCACTGAATTTAATTTGTTTATTTTCTTGGCTAGTACTGTCATTTAAAGAATCTTTTTTCCTCATCTACAAACACAGTATATTCTTTCATCTGTTTGCATTATCTTCAATTTCTTTTGTAAATATTTTATAGTTATCTGAGAACAGGTCTTTTAACTCCTTGGTTGGATACATTTCTTGATTTTTTTTGTTTTTTGTAATCCAGTTGTAAAAGTGATATTTCTCTCACTTTCTCTATCTATTAGCTTGTTGTTAGTGTGTAGAAATGCAAGTTTTCTGTATGTTAATTTTACATTCGGAAATTTTACCAAATGCGTTGATAACTCCCTAGTAATTTTGTGGTACCATTCTTAGGATTTCTGTTTAAAGTATGTCATCTGCAAACAGATACTTTTACTCCTTTTCTTAATTATGTTTTATTTACTTTTATTTTGGATAGCTATGGCTAGAATTTCCAATACTATACTGAATAAAAGTGGTTAGAGTGAGCATTCTTGTCTTCTTCCTTCTCTTATTGGGGATGCTTTCAGCTTTTAATCAGTGAGTGTCATGTTAGCTGAGTTCTTGTCATATATGACCTTTAGTATGTTGAGGTATGTTTCCTCATACCCACTTTGAGGAGAAATATATTCTTAAATAGATACCAAATTTCTGAAAACATTTTATTACTCTATTGATGTGACCATATAATTTTTATTCTTCAGGTTGTTAGTGTGGTGTATCATACTGATTAATTTGTGGGTATTGAATCAATTTTGCATCCCTAGGAAAAAATGGGCTTAATCATAATGTATAATCCTCTGAATGTATTGTTTGATTTGCTAACAATTTAGTGATTATTTTGCATCTATGCTTATCAGTAGTATTTAATCTCTAATTTTTTGAGGTATTTGTTCCAGTTTTACTATTGGTGTGATACAGAAATGTGGGGTAGAAAGCCTTCCTTCCTCTCGAAATTTTTGGAATACTCTGTGAAGTATAGGTGATACCTCTTCTCAAAATGTTTGGCAGAAATCACCTGAGAATCTATCTAGGCCTGTAATTTTGTTTCTTGGAAGATTTGGTTTAATTACATATTCAATTTCATTAGTGATAATCTGTTCATATTTTCTTTCTCATTCCATTCTGGAGATTAGTTCTTTCTAAGAAATTGTCCATTTCTTCTAGGCTTTCCATTTTTTTGGCATATAATTTGTTGTATCATCTTATGATGCTTTGTATTTCTTTGAAATAAGATGTAATTTTCATTCATCTCTGAGCTTATTAATCTGTAACTATATTTTTTGCTCTTGAGTCTGGTTAAAGTTTATCAACTTTATTTATCTTTCAAAAGGCATTATTTAGTTTGATTATATGTTTCTATTTTAATCTTTATTTTATTTAATTATGTTCTGTCCTTTCAGCTGTCTTTCCATGTAGCAAATTTTGTTTATTATTTTGTTACAACATTTGCTGGTAAGTATATTTTATAAGAGAAAGATATTTCCTATTTGTATAAGTGGGATTATTTTTCTATAAGCACCCCTATTAATACTGCTTGTGCTATACCCCATAGATTTTGTTTTGGTTGTCATGTTTTTTATATATTTTTTCTTTCATTTATACAGCAATCCATTTGTTGTTAATATTGCATGATTTATCCTCCACACTTTAGTATTTTTCTCAGGTTTTTTCTTTTAGCAAATTTTCATTCTCACAGAATCCATAAGTTTCTTCAAAAAACAAGGAGAATAATAATAAAATTTATACATACATCTGAAAGACCCAAATTTTCTAAAATTATTTTGAAAAATGAACAAAACTGCGGGTATTACCCTACCTGACTTTATAACACACTACAAAGCTACAGCAATCAATACATCAAAATACGGTACTTAAAGAAACACATAGATCAGTATAACAAAATAAAGAGTCCAAAAATAAACCCACACACCTAAGGTCAATTAGTCTACAATGAAGGAGGCAAGAGTATACAATGGAAAAAAGGCAGTCTCTTCAACAAGTAGTTCTGAGAAAAGTAGACAGTACATGTAAAAGGAAGATGTAAGAGCACTTCCTTCCAAAGTATAAAAAATGAGGTAAAAATGGATTAATTTCCCAAATGTAAACCCAAATTTATGCAATTTCTGACCAAGAACAGGAGCAGAACTGACTCTGAGATAAATCATAGCAATGTTTATTTTTGATTTGTCTTCAAATTTGAAACATAAAGGAAAACTAACAATTACAGTTTTTAGTTTACTGAGGAAAAAATAGATGTATTATGCGATACAGGGATTCTAATTCTTGTATATGTGTGATGTGCAAAACCTTTTCCAGAGCAAAGGAAACCTTCAAGAAGACATATGATATCAGACAGAATAGAAGGAAATATTTCAGACAATGAGACCAACAAGATGTTAATATCCATAATATATATATAGCATATTAGACAAAATATTTAATAAACAAAGACCCCAACTTAAAAACAGTTGAAGGATCTTCATGGAAACTTTTCAAAAACAGACATGTGGATGATTTTCATGCCCATAAAAAGAAACATAATGTTGCTATTCATTAGGAAATTAAAAATCAAAAACAGAATGAAATATAATCCCACAACAACCAAAATGGCTTTTAATAAAAACTCTACAAATGACATATATTAATAAGAATATCAATAAGAGGGAACCCAGGTACACTGTTGGTGGAAATATAAATTGATACATCCACTATTATAAAACTGTGGATAGTGCTCAGAAAACTAGAAATAGAAGCAAGATATGTTGCAGCAATTCCAGTTTTTGGTACAAATCTCAAAAAAATGAAAACATTAAATTAAAAGATATATTACCCACAATGTTCTTAACATCATCATTTATAGTAGCCAAGGATGGAAGCACAACTCAACTGCCTATCAACAGATGATTGACTCAAGTAGATGTGAGATATAGATAACATAATAAATGCTAAGTCATTGTCATATTAAAAAATAAAACTCTGCAATTTGGAAATATGTGAGTGGACCCAGAGATTGTTGCACATAATAAAATAAGTCCTACAGAGAAAAACACACTATGTTGTCACTTAAATGAGGAAAATAAAGATATAAGAGAAATAATCATAAAAAAACAGAAACAGAATCACATATATAAGTGTAGTGTACCAAGTAGTGTTTTCCTGTGGGGACAGGGAAGAACGATGGAGATGACAGAAATGTGCAAGCTGCTGGTAATAAATTAGAAAACCAAAAGGGCTATATTTACAGCACAGAGAAATATTTTAATAATTTAATTGATTTTAAAGATGTTATAGGGATATATTATAGTAAAATATGTATGTAGGTGTAAAAAACATTCAAGAAAAAACCCAGGAAAATCAAAATATTTTGTAGTACTATGATATTAAGGGATGTGATTTGTTCACTTTCTTTACTGTTCTTATAATATCCTTAGTAGAATTTAAGCTTTCATTTTAAAAAGTATATACTTTCAAAAGTGACATGTTTAAATTATTTCTGTCTCTCCCCATACATCTACAGTCAGTAAAACGTTCACATCTGAAGAAGAATAACTACAACACAAAGCAGTAATCCAGAACGCATGTGAACAGGTAAAGTTTGATGGACTAAAATACACAAATGAGGCTGAACTAGGGAAGAGCAGATTTGGTGTCTGCAACCAAGGCCCACTGACTAGGATATCTTAGTCCACAAGTTCAGAGAACCCAGTAGAAACAGAGTCACAGTGGTTCACACAGATTCGGCCTCCAACTGCACCAGTGCTCATGGTCACATGTAATTAGGAGGGAGCCACAAAGGAGACAGAATTTCCATCCTTCAGACACTCAGACATTCATGACACTGTCCCTACTCCCTATTTACAGTGGTGGAGACATGTTACCTTGCAACACTGAACATGGCAAAGGCACTTGCCTGATTCCAAACTCCCACCTGTCTTTACATGTTTCCTCACTGTGTACACTGAGTTTCAAGGGATATCAAATAAAAGGAAGGGTTCACCGTCCCAGTGACAACAGTGGCATTAACTACAAGAGAAGTCTAAGAAGTGACAATGAAAACACATCTTTATCCAGGAAATAGTGACTGGAAAGTGCCAGTTTGAAATATTATCACAGGTAGACAAGGTAAGTAAAACAAAAACTCTGCAATATTGCAAACAACCAGAAAACAAAAACAAGGACTCCAACTCCAAATCTGTTATTAATGTCATTAGAGAAATAACTTATCAAGACCATGACAAATAACAGTAACATTATAGGGCATGCACACACACAGATAGACATACAATGTCACCGATACAGACACAGTCACACACGCACATGCAACTGCACACACACACACACAAAATGTCAACCCTGCAGCAAACAAACTTAAAGTCATGGTATATTGCCATATTACTAATAGAGAATCCAAATCGGTGTCATAAAGAATCTCAATACAAAAAACGAAACTAAGAAAGCAGTTTAGTGAGCTCAGGAATAAATGAAATGATGATAAGGAATACATTACCAAAGAGACTGAAACTATAAAATAACCAAACAGTATTGGAGGACCAGGAGAATTTAATAAATGAGATGAAGAATGCAACAGAAAGCATTGGAAGTAGACTGTCTTTGTGGAAGAGAGATTAGCAAACTCACCAATACAAAACTAGAAATGATAGGAGAGGGCAGAGATTCAAGATATTAAAAAGTGAGGGAATTCTACAATAGCCATCAGACTTCCTTAGGAAGTGCACATTAGAGTGGAATCCTGGAGGGAGAAGAAATTTAGAAGGCAGCTAATGGTTTATTTAAAGAAGTAATATTTGATAACTTCCCGAACCTGTGTAAGAATCTGATATACATGTCCGTGAGCCAACACCAATAACTTTAAGAAAAAGGGACCTCCTTCAAGATACATCATATGCAAATTGGCAAGTCAATGACAGAGTAAAATTATAAAAGCATCCAAAAAAGTTATGATAATCTACAAATGAACCCCCATTAGGCTATCAGCAGATTTCTGAGCAGAAATCATAGGCCAGGGGTAAATAAACTTACATTTTCAAATACTGAAATACAAAATCTCTCACCCAATAATACTTACACAATTATCACTTAGAGATACAGTGAAAATAAAGACTTTAAAAGACAAATAATACCTGAATGAGGTAAAATAAACAACCGAGACACCTTATAATAGGTGTAAAAAAGAAGTCTTCTAAGAAATATAAAATGGCAAAAATATGCAAAACATTGACAGTAATGCTAAGGAGAGACCACGAGAAATTTGCAACTGTTTCTTTGGTTATGTTTTTAAATGCTACTATAATATATGGATTAAAGAGAGAAAAATAGGAAATCAGTTGCAATAAATATAGATACTTCAAACTGGTTACATGATCATAGCAGTAAAAGAAATAAATTGAAACAGTAATCATAAAAGGTAAAGACTAAAAATAAAATAATATTTAACGAAGCTTCTATCAGCAGATAAACAACTAAATTACACATGAGATGTTTTATTTTTAATTGAAGTACAGTAGATGTATTATATTGTGTAGTTTCAGAAGTACAGCATAGTTATTTTTACCAGTTTGTAGATTTTATTGCATTATGAATTATTAAAATGATTGTAACATACAATTATTTTAAGCCATTGTGTATAATTCTCTGACCTATGCAGATTATCCTTGTTGCTTCTCTCCTTTATTTATACTAGTTTGTATATGTCAATGTCCTACCATTAAATTCTCTTTCCCTTCCACTTTGGTAAACATAAATAGTTTCCCATATCTTTGAGTCTGCTTAAGTCTTGTCTATCTAATTTCTTTACCTCTCCAACATGTCTCTGTCTATCTATCTATCTCTCTATCTATCTATCTATCTATCTACCATGTATGTATGTATCTGTCCATCTATCTATTTATCTGTCATCTATCAATAGATAGCTATAGATAGATGTAAACTGATAATTGTTATTCTTTAGATTCCACATATAAATTATGTTATATTCTTTTGTCTTTTTCTAAGTTACTTCACTAAGCACAATATTTACTAGGTCCATTCATGATGCTGAAATAACAAAGTGTTATACTTTTTCATCACTGATAAATATTCCATTGAATATTTATAGAAACATCATATTTTCTTAAGTCCATAGTCTACTGTGGACTCTTGGATTGCTTCCCTGTCTTGTATATTATAAACAGTACTGTTGTGAACATTGGTTCCTCTCAATTTAGGGGGTTTCCCCAGATTTTTTCTATGAGAGGCATTACTGGGTCATATGGTAGTTAACTTTTTAGTTTTTAAAGAAATCTGAATACTGTTTTCCATAGAAGTTGTACCAATTTACATTCCTGCCAAGAGTGTACAAGAGATTTGTTACCTGAACATCATCTCCAACACTTACAATTTGTAGACTTTTTGATAATAGCCGTTTGACCTATGTGAAGTGATACCTCATTTCGGTTTTGATTTGGAATTACCTAATAATTAGTTATGTTGAGCAATTTTATCACTTGCCTGTTACTCATCTGTAGGTTTTCTTTGGAAAAATATTAACTCAGGTACTCTGCTCTTGTTATTGATTGGGTTTTTGTTTTTCATCTTGTGTTGTGTAATCTAAATCCATGTTACATCTATTAACATACATCTATTAACCCCTGGTCATTTGCATTGTTTGCAAATATGTTCTCCTATTACACAGTCAGTGTTTTCACTTCATTGATATTGTCCTTAGCTGTGCAGAAATTTTCAAGCTTCTTTACATCCCACTTGCTTATTTTTGCTTTTATTTCTTTTGCCTTAGGAGACTGATATATGAAAATATTCCTATGATATATATCCAATAGGGTTTCACCTACATTCCCTTCTAGACGTTTTATAGTTTCAGGTCTTATATTTAGGTCCTTAATACACTTGGAGTTTATTTTTGTATATGATGTCAGGGGATGCTATCATTTCACTGTTTTACATCTAGATGTCCAGCTATCCCAACACCATCCATTGACGAGACTGTCTTTTCTCCACTGTGTACTCTTGCCTCTTTTATCATAGATTCATTGCTCATAGGTGTGTGGAATTATTTCTAGGCTCTCTATCTGTTTCTAATTGATTATATCTCTTTCCCAATGCCATACTGTTTTTATTACTGTTGGTTTGTACTATAGTAAGCTGTCTGGGAGAGTTATACCTCCAGATTTGTTGTTTTTCTCAAGATCATTTTGGCAATTTTTAATGGTTTCATGTAAAACTAAGAATTATTTATTTTCTGATTCTGTAGAAAATACTATAGCTTCATAACAAGAATTGCACTTGATCTGTAGGTTTCTTTGGGTAGTACGGCCATGTTAACAATATGAACTCTTTCAATCCAAGAGCACAAGATATCTTTCCATTTCTTTGAATCATTTTTAATTTCTTTGTCAATATTTTACAATTTTCAGTGTGTAGATTTTTCGCATATATGGTTACATATGTTCCAAGATATTAGGGGGAATGTGGTTTTAAATATTATTGCTTTCAACGTCCATTTAATGGTATCTCATGATTAATATGGAGAAATGCAAGAGACTTCTTTACATTAATCTTGTACCCTGTTCCCTTGATGAAATTATTTATTGTTCATAATAGTCAGTGTGGAGCCCTTAGGTCTTTCTATGTAGATTGTTATGCCATCAATACTGGTGACAATTTTGCCTCTTTTTCCATTTTGCGTTTCTTTTACTTTTTTTTTCTTTTCCTCTTTCTTCCTTGTATTACTATGGAACAGAAGTGGTGACAGTAGGAGCCCTTGTCTTTTTCCAGAATTTACCAAGAAGGCTTTCAACCTTTCCCCTGAGTAATATAAATTGTTATAAATGGCCTTTAGTATGTTGAGAGATGTCCCCATTGTACTCACTTTCATGAGAGTTCTGAAGGTGAATATATGTTGAATTTTCAAATGCTTTTTCTTTGTGTATTGACATGATCTTGTGAATTTTGTCCTTCCTTTATTAGATAAGTGTCATACTGATTGAATTGTGTATGTTGAACCATCCTTGTGACTCTGGAAGGAATCCAACTGATCATCATGTCTAATCATTTCTATGTATTGCTGGATTAATTTGTTGATGTTTTACGAGGATTTTTGAATATATATTCATCTAGGATATTGGATTTTCATTTTCTTTTTTTTTGTTAGTGTCTTTGACTGGTTTTGTTATCAGGGTAATTGTAGCCTCATAGAATAAGTTTGGGAACTTTCCTTATATCTTCATTTTTTAAAATAGTTGGGGGGAAAGAGGTTTTAGGGAATGCATCCAGGCATTTTGTTCAAGGGGTGTTTTTAAAATTATAGATTTTATTAAACTTATACTGATTGCTCTTTTCAAGTTCTCAGTTTTCCCTTACTTCACTGTTGGCAGGCTGTACATTTCTAGAAAATTGTGCATTTCTTTTAGGTAGTCCAGTTTGTTGTCACATAAAAGCTCATAGTGCTTTCATAATCTTTTTTTGTATTTCTGAAATATCAGACGTTATTTCTACTCTTTCATTTCTTATTTTGTTTGGGTCCAGTCTCTGTATTTCTTGATAAGCCTGGCTAAATGCTTACATGTTTGTTAAATTTTTAAGAAAAATTAAAGATGTTGATGATATGAATTGTAATTTATTTTTCAACTTTTATTTTATTTATTTTCAACCTAATCATTAAAGATTTCTCATTCTACTGCCTTTGGATATTGTTTGTTTTATTTCTTGTTATTTTTGGTGGTATGCTTGGTCATTTCTATGAGGTTTTTCTTGTTCCTTGTAGAAGCCCTGTCTTCTTCTTAACTTCCCTCTTAGATTTGTCTTTGCTGCAACCCATAAATTTTATGAAGCTGTGTTGTCATTGTAATTTGTCTCCAGGTATGATTTTATTACCTCTTTGATTTCATCATTGAACATGTTGTATTTTATTTTTTTAAAGGATGTGGTTTGACCTCATGTTTGTGCTTTTCCTATTCCTCTTTCTACAGTTGATTCATAGTTTCATACTTTTGTGTATGTAAAAATACTTGCTGTAATCTATATTTGCTTAAAGTTCCTGAGGCTCATTTCATGACATAATATGTGGTTAATTCCTTAGATAACATCCTGTGCACACTTGAAAAGTTTATGTGTTCTGCTTTTCTGATGCAGTGTCTAAAATTTCAGTTAGGTTCAAATGATCTAATATGCAATTAAGACCTCTGTTTTCTTACAGATATTCTTTCTGGATGATCTGGCCATCATTATAATAAGGTCTTAAACACATCTACTATATTGTTTTATAATGAATTAATTCTTTCATGTCTACTAAAATTTCTTTTTATACATAGGATCTACGGTGTTGGGTCCATATATAATTTAATGAAAATAATACCCTATATTTTGTTGATTTCATTTTCTTTATATAATCTCAAATTTCTTTCACTTTGGCCCTTATTTTAAAACGTATTTTGTATTAGTTGAGCATTGTAATCTGTACTTTCTTGTCATTTCTATGGAATAACTTTTCCATTTTTTTCCAGACTATGTTTATCTTCCACCATAAAGTGAGAGTTTTTTGGGGGGGAGGCAAAGATGTTAGAACAGAAGGATGCTCGTAGCTCACCCTTTCACACAAATTCACCAAGACTCACATCCACAGACCCAATCACCTAACCAGAGAACCTGCAAAACTATGCCAGAAGATTGTCCTCTTCAATAGATAAAGGTGCAAAAAATCTGGTAGGAGAAATGAAGAAAGAAAGAAGAAAAGGCAAAACATAGTGGGACAGGTCCCACGAGGAGGGAGCAGCAAAGAAGGACTGGTGCTCATTCACTGTATCTCCCCTCTACAACTGAGAGTTCGGCAGGATGGAGGGGGAGCCTCCTAGGTTTGATCTTTACAAAGTATAATTTGACTGACAAATCTAAGTTAACAGGCACAGAGGATCCCTCTGAAACACAGCCAAAGTTGTAGCCCAGATGCAGGGGGCAGGGCCTTGCTGCCTGAGCTGGGTGGAAGATGGGGATGGCTGCACTGAGGCATCCTGGTGAAATGGAAAAGGCTTTGTGCCATTGCTGTGGGTGCAAAGGGCAGAACAACCTGGGCCTTCCATAAAATGACAGGGCAGATGTGCCCTGTTGGGGGGAAGAGTGCTTTCCCCATCTCTGGAAATCTGCAAAAAGTTCTAGGTGAAGAGAGCTGGGGCTCAGACACAGCCACCATACCCTCTGGTGCTTTGCACCCAGGTGGCAGTGGGGGCAAAACCTGCATCTACACCTAAGAACCTAGAGGCCTCAAGAGCCAGATGGAAACTTGCCTACAGCCTGAAGCAGATAGGATACTACTGTCCTGGTTTCTCAGAGATCTTGTCCTCCAAGACAAACAAGGAGCTGGATTTTGGCCCAGAACAGTGACAGGGCAGATACTCAGTCTACCCTGAGACCACTTCTGGTGTGCAAACCCGAGGCAGATAGTACAGTGTCACAGTTCAGCAGAGTGATTGGCACCCTGAGGGTGCGTGTGGCCCCCCACATTTTGGGCTGCAATGCAACCCCTCACCATGGTGCTGGGAAAGGTTGTGATGCCCAATCCTGCCTGGTCAGTCTGCAACATCTGACTGTAGCATCGGGCAGGGCAGTGACAAGCCAGCCCATTGCAAATAGAGCTGAACCTGACCAAGTGTTGGGTTTAGGAGCAATCTGCTTGCCGACATGCCCTGGGAGCAGCACAGATGAGGGCTCCAATGGAGGGTCTCAGGAAACAGCAGGCTGAGCTTCCAAAACAGGATGAATACAGAAAAATTTCACATTAAAATTACACAGTCTCCAGGAGGACACTGACCACCCCCATGTTTTAATCTGTTTTACCTATTCCATTTTCTATTACCTTCCTAATTTTTACTTCTTATGCAATTATATATACCCCCATTTAAATCCCTTTGTAATTTTTTAAAATATTTTTATTATTATTATTTATCAGATTTCTGCTTCAACTTGATTTTCTATTATTCATTACACAATGTCTTCAAAGCTTTTGTTCTCCCTTCTTTAAAATTCTTTGTCTCTCTCTCTCTCTTTTTTCCATTTTCTAAGTTGTATTACTACATAGGTATTAGGTAGATAAACTATTTTAGGACCACAGTAGATAACTGATACACCATATATCACAGTGCCAGAGAGGTAGGTGCAAGATGAAGAAGCTGAGAAACCATTCACAATTAAAAGAACAAGAGATATCCCCTGAATTAATGATAAGTGAAATAGACATCAATATCCTACTAGATCAAGATTTAAAAAAAGTAGTGATCATATTATTGAAGGAAATAAAAGATAGTGTTTAGAGATATAAAATATGTTAAAAATGAAATGGAAGGTATAAAGAAGAGCTGAGTAGAATTAGTAAACACATTGACTGAGATGAGGAATGATATAAAAGCATCCCAAAGCTGACTAGACAATGCAGAGGAAAGAATTAGTGACTTAGAAGACAGGACAATAGAAAGCACACAATCAGAATAGCTACAAGAGAAACAATGAGAATAAAATGAAAAAGCATGAGACCTATGGGATAATATAAAGCATGCCAATCTTGGCATGATAGAAGTCCAAGAATGGGAGGAAAGATCAAAGGTGATTGCAAAGCTGTTTAAAGAAATCATGACTGAGAACTTCCCAAACATAAAGAAGGAATCAGATACTCAAGTACAGGAAGCTCAGAGTGTCCCAAATAGGAAGAACACAAATACACTCACACCAAGACATATAATTAAGATGGCCAGAGACAAGGATAAAGAAATGATCCTAAAGGAAGCAGGAGAATAGCAAAGAGTGAGATAAAAGGGAATCCCCATAAGTCTCCCAGCTGATTTCACTACACAAATACTACAGGCCTGAAGGGAGTGGAAAAATATATTCAAAGGCCTGAGTGAAAAAAAAGATATGCTCTAAGATACTTTAATAAGCAAGTCTATCCTTTATGGTAGAAGGAGACATAAAAATTTCACAGACAAGAAAATGCTACAATAGTTTAGCAACACTAGACCCATGCTAGAAGAAATATTGAAAAGTCAACTCTAAATAGAAAAGAAGCAGGATGCTTCAGAAATGTGAAATTCACAGCTGGAAACGTGATAACTCATGAATTACAAATAAAATATGCACAAAATTTTAAAATAAGATATACAAATCATTGAGAGTGGGAGAGGGAGGCAGGAAAATAGAGAATTTTTTTTTTAGTCTTTACATTAGAAATTCTTTTGTTTTTGGTTGGATGGGATTGAGATCATGTTAGTATCAGTTTAATAAAAGCAGTTATAATAATGGTCTAAAGACTTATAATGAAGGGTGACAACAAGACTAAAACATATCAGGGAGTCACTAAAACAAAATAAAATTCATGAAAATACAAAGGAAAATGACCAAACCATAAAAGGAAAGTGAAATGAACAAAGAGGAAATAACAAATTAACAGCAAAGATAGGGTAGAAATGGCAATAAACACAAACCTATCATTGATACTGTAAATGTTAATGGAATAAATGCTCCAGTAGAAAGTCAAAGAGTGGCATGCTGTATAATGAAGCATGAACCTTCAATATGCTGCATACAAGAGAACCACTTCAGATAGAAGGACACATATACATTGAGAGTGAAAGGATTTAACAGGGAATTACATTCAAATAGGAAAGCCAAAAAAGCAGGTGTTACAGTACTGATTTCAGACAAAATAGTCTTTAAAACAAAGGCCATAAAGAAAGATAAAAAAAGACATTTTATAATGATTGAAGGAGTGATACAAAATAAGAATAGCCCACTCGTTAATACATATGCATGAAAAAGAGGAGCACCTAAGTACATAAAATTATTACTTACAGATATAAAGGGGGATAGTGATGGGAATATAATCATAGTTGGAGAATTCAACACTGCATTAACATCACTGGAAATATCACTGAGACAGAAAATGAATAAGGCAACAGAGAAGGTAAATAATACAGTAGAAATATTACACTTGGTGGATATTTTCAGAGCATTGCACCCACAAAAAATAGAATATACAGCCTTTTCAAGTGCACATGGGACATTTTCCAGGATTAATGATATACTTGGGCACAAAAGAAACCTCAGCAATTTTAAGAAGATAGAAATTACCTCAAGCATCTTTACAGACCACAAACCCATGAAGCTAGAAATCAACAACAGAGAAACAAAGGGGAAAAAAAGGAAAACATGGAGATTAAAAAATATGTTATTAAAAAACCAATAGGTCAATGAAGAAATCATAGCTGAAATGAAAAATACTTTGAGACAGAAGAAAATGAAAGCAATACCACACAAAATTTATGGGTCACATCAAAAGCAGTGCTCAGAGGGGTGTTTACAGCAATACAGGCCTTCCACAAAAAGAAGAACAATTTCAAAAAAAATTTAAACCACCAGCAGAATGCACTGGAAAAAGAAGAACAAAAAGACCAAAAGGTAGCAGAAGGAAGGTAATCATAAATATTGGGGAGGAGATAAATAAAATAGAGATTAAAAACACCATAGAAAAAAAATCGACCAATTCAAAAGCTGGTTTTCCGAAAAAGTAAGTAAATTCAACAAATCTCTGTCCAAACTCAAAAAGAAGGAAAGAGAGAGACCACAAATTAGCAAAATAAGGAAGGAGAATAGAGAAATAACAACAAATAAAAAAATACAGAATATCATATGAAAGTATTATTAAAAGTATATGGATAACCTAGACGAGATGGAAAAGTTTCTGGAAACATACTGTCCACCAAGACTGAATCAAGAAGAAACTGACCCCTTGAACAAGCAGAGCACTAGAAATGAAATCAAAATAGCAATATGAAAACTCCCTACAAATAACACTCCAGGACCGGACGGATTCACTGCTGAATTCTACCAAATACACAAAGAAGAACTCATACCAGTCCTTCTCAAACTCTTCCAGAAGATTGAAAATTAAGGAATACTCCCAAAGTCATTCTATGAAGCCACAATCACCCTGATACCACAACCAGGCAAAGACACTACCATAAAAGAGGATTCTAGGTCAATATCACTGATGAACACAGATGCAAAAATCCTCACAAAAATAGTAGCAAATAGAATCCAACAACACAGATGAAAGGTTATACATCATGACTAATTGGGGATTATGCCAGGGACACGGGTGGTTCAACATATGCAAATCAATCAGTGTAATACAGCACATCAACAAGAGAAAGGAACAAAACCACGTGATCTTCTCAATAGATGCAGGAAAATTCTTTGATAAAATTCAACACTCACGTTTTATAAAAAATCTCACCAACATATCTCAGCATCATGAAAGCTAAAGAAAACAAACCTACAGCCAGCATAGTACTGAATGGTGAGAAAATTAAACCTTCCCACTAAAATCTGAGACAAGACAAGGATGCACACTATCACCACTCCAACTCAATATAATCATGAAATTCCTAGCCACAGCAATCAAACAAGAGAGAGAAGTGAAAGGGATGCAAATTGGAAAGGAAGAGGTAAAATTCTCACTATATGCAGATAATATGTTACTATATATAGAAAACCCTGCAAGATCCAGACAAAAACTACTACAGCTGAACGAAGAATTCAGCAATGTAGCAGGTTACAAGAATTAGGTTCAAAAATCAGTGGCATTTCTTTACGCTAACGTTTCAGATAGCGCTATAGAGCTACAGAAAAAATAACAGAATTGTATTGGTAGGAAAACAGACATATAGGCCAATGGAACATTATCGAGAGCCCAGAAATGAACCCAAAAACTTTTGGTCAATTAATCTTCGACAAAGGAGGCAAGAAAATATAATGGAATTGGACAGTCCCTTCAGGAAATGGTGTTGGGAAAACTGGACAGCAGCATGTATATCAATGAAGCTAGAACACTCCCAATGAAGCTAGAACACCATACACAAATATAAACTCAGAATGGATCAAAGACTTTAACATAAGACAAGATACAATAAATCTCCCAGAGGAAAATATAGGCAAAACGTTATCTAACTTACATCTCCAAAATTTTCTTGCAGATGAAATAAAAGCAAGAATAAACAAGTGAGACGTAATGAAACTTACAAGATTCGGCACAGTTAGAAACCGGAAGTGAAACAAAAAGACAACCTACGGAATGGGAAAATAATTTGCATATGAAACCTACAAAGGCTTTATCTCCAGAGTATATAAGCAGTTCATCCAACTGAATAAGAAAAAATAAACAACATAATACAAAAATGGGCAGAAAACCTAAACAAGCGATTCTCCAAGGAAGACACACAAATGATCAAAAGACACATCAGAAAATGCTCAATATCACTGATTATCAGAGAAATGCAAATAAAACTACAGTGAGGTATCACCTCACACTACTCAGAATGGCCATCATTCAAAAATCCACAAATGACAAATGCTGGAGGGGCAGTGGATAAAAGGGAACAGTCCTTCACTGCTGGTGGCAATGCAGTATGGTGCAGCCACTGTGGAAAACAAGATGGAGATTCTTCAAAAGCCAAGGAATAGACTTATCATATGACACAGGAATCCCGCTCCTGGGCATAAATCCAGAAAAAACCCTATTTCAGGATAACACATGCACCCCAATTTTCATAGCCAGCACTATTTACAATAGCCAAGATGTGGAAAATGCCAAAATGTCCATCAACAGTTTTCTGAATAAAGATGAGGTGGTATATTTATACAATGGAATGCTATTCAGGCTTATAAACTGACAGCATAATGCCATTATCAGCAACATGGATGCTCCTGGAGAAAATCAGTCTAAGTGAAGTAACCCAGATATAGAAAGAGAAATACCATATGAGATGGCTCATTAGTGGAAACTAAAAACAAAACAAAACAAAAAACAAAACAAAAAAACCAGAAATTCAAAACATAAATAGACTCATAAATATAGAATACAATGTTTTGGTTGCCAAAGGGGCACGAGGCGGGGAGAGATAGACTGGGAGTTCAAAGTTGTAGAATTGATAAACAGGATTGTACTATATAGCACAGGGAAATATATAAAATATCTTACGGCAGCTCACTGAGGAAAAAATGGGAAAACAAATGTGTATATGTTCATTGTAACTGAAAGATTGTGCTCTTCACTGGAATTTGAGTCAACTTTGTAAAATGAATGTAAACCAATTAAAAAAAGTTAAAAATAGAAGAAAACATGATCCTAAATATTACAGGTGTAAATATAAATTAGAGAGCAAAATAACTATGCAAAAGAGTACTAAAACACCAGATTTTGTTTTATGTTTTCTTTTTAAGGTAAGCAAAATCAAAAAACCTCTAGCCAGGTGCACCAAGAAGAAAAGAGAGATGCTCCAAAGAAATAAAATAAGAAATAAAATGAGAAATAATAATTGTTACCTCAGATAAACAAAAAAGCTATTATTTTGTCAACACATACATGCCAATAACCTGGACAACTTAGAAGAAATAGACAAATGTCTAGAAAGAGACAGAGATAAGGAGAAACAAATAATTTGAACAAACTAATTACTAGAAGAAAGATAGAATCTTCATTTAAAAAAATCATTAAACATTAGTGCAGATATAAACAGCTCCCATGGAGAAGTGTACAAAAGTACAAAACAGGACTTATACTCTTCAAACTATTCAAACATTGTGAAGATGTGGGAAAACCCCAAATTAATTCAATGAAGACTTCATCAATGTGATAGCAAAGCCAACAAAGTACAGGCAAAGAGAACTTCAAGCCAATATATTTGATTGATTTAGTTGCAAAAGTTCTACCAAATATCATTAGCAAACTGAATGCAACAATAGCTAAAATGAATCATGCACTATAATCAACTTGGATTTATTGCAGCGTCACAAGAGAGGTTCAACATACACAAATCAGTTTGATACACCAAATTAACAAAAGAAAAAGTGAAAATGATGTGGTCATCCCAATAAATCCATAAAAAGCATTTCACAAAATTCAACATTTATTCATTAAAACAGCAACAACAGCAACAACAACAACAAAAACAACAGCAACAACAACAACGGAAACCTCTTACAAAAGTAGGATTCAGGAAATAAATCTCAACATAACTAAAGTCATTAATTACCGACCCACAGACAATATAATATGCAAAAGTGAAAAACTGAAAACCAAATTAAGAAATAAGACAAGGATGCTCACTCTCTACATTTCTATTAAACACAGTATGGGATGTCCTAGGAACAGCAATTGGAATAGAAAAAAATGTATTCAAATTGGATTGAATGTAGTACAACAGTCATTATTTTAGATGACATAATAATCTATATAGAGAACACTAAAGATTTTCCACACCAGAAAAACTAAAACTAATAAAGACATTTAGCAATGTTGCATGATTCATGATTAATATAAAAAACTGTCACATTTCTTTAACAATGAAATATTCCATAATTTTAAAAAAACCATATGAAATCAGATGAAAAATGAAAAACCTATTAAAAACCAAGATAATAAAATCAATAGGACACTGATAAAGAAATTTGAAGATGATGCAAAAAAATGGAAAGAAATCTCAAGGTCCTAGCTTAGAGGAAATAATATTACTATAATATACATACAACAAAAATGTCTACAGATATAAAGTGATTCAGATCGAACTACATGATATTTTCCATAGAAATAAAAACTGTCCTAAGATTTGTAAGGAACTGCAAGAGAACCAGAACTGCAAAAGGAACAATGGGGGAATAGAACAAAGTTGGAAGCATAACCCATAACCCACCCAGATCTCAGATAATATTACAAAAATACAGTAATCAAAACTGCACAATACTGGAAAACAAACATCTATATCACTGGTTCGGAACACAGAGGTAGAAATAAAACATCACACCCATGGTCAACTAAACTATGACAAAGGAAACAAAAATATACAATGCCTAAAAGACAGTCTTCAGCAAGTTATGTTGAGACAATTAGACAGCTACATGTAAATCAATGAAATTAGAACACTCCCTCACACTGTACAAAAATAAACTCAAAATGATTTAATTATCTGAATCTAACACATGACACAATAAATCTCCTGGAAACTAACATAGGCAAAACAATAGATAAATTGTACTGAAATTTTCATATCTCACTCTCCCAAGCTGAAAACAATAAAAGCAAAATAGTCAAATTGGTCCAAATTAAAATTAAAAGCTTATACACAGCAAAATAAACAGAATGAAAACATGAAAATCCAAATGGGAGAAAACATTTGGAAAAAATGCAATCAACAAGAGGCTAATTTCTAAAATACACACATCGTTTATAAAACTCCATTTCAAAAATCTACAAACAACTCAGCCAGAAAATGGGCAGAAGACAATTCTCCAAAGAAGACACACAGATGACCAACAGGAATATAAAAACATGCTCGTATTGCTAATCATTATACAAAGCAAGACAAAAATAAAATAATGTTTTACCTCACACTAGTGAGAAGGGCTGTCATCAAAATGTCTACAAATAATAAAAACTGTGGAGGTTGTAGAGAATATGGGACTCTCCAACGCTTTTTTTGGGAATGAAAATTGGTGCAACCACTTTGGAAACAGTATGGAAGTCTCCTTTTAATAATAAAAATAGACCTATCTTATGACACAGTAATCCCACTCCTGGGCATATAAAACATAAAACCTGAAAACAAAGAATCCTAGGGTAAAACAAAAGAAGTACACATGACTTAATTTGATTTTTCATATGTCTCCTCTGGCAGGGGAAGCAGAAGCAAAATTAACAAAAGATGATTGTATCAGTCTAAACAGATTTACACTGCAGAAGAAATGATCAATAAAATGAACAGTCAACCAAGACAATGGGAGAAAATATATGCAAGTGATATTTTCCAATCAAGTGTTAATATCCAAAATATATGGCAAACTCATACACCACAACAAAATAAAGACCAAACAATTCAATTTTAAAAAGTCCATAAGTACTGAATAGATAGATCTGAATCAATTTTCTGTAGAAAACATACAGTTTGCTAAATGACACATGAAAATATGTTCAGAGTTATAAATTATTAGGAAAGTCATAAACCAAAAATGAGACAACACCTCACACTTGTCAGAAGGCTCTCAACAAAAAGAAAAGAAATAGATATTGGTGAGATTGTGGAGAAAAGGGAACACCGTGGAAACTCTTGATAGGAATGCAAAATATTGATTCCATAACATATAAACATCAAATTTTCTTCATCCAGTTTTCTGTCAAGGGATGTTGGGTTTGTAGGCCCCTGTCTGAAGGCTCGAGAGAATAAGCCCACGGGCTGAACTAATAAACAAACTGTGAGGAGTTTTACATATCCAGGCTGGATAAGAAATGGCCTATTCAATGTATCCTGTATGGGTGGCTGGATAGCCTATGCTGGGTAAGATACTCATAGGAGGACAACGTAAGACAGGCACAGCAGGCTGGATAAGAAATGGCCTACTTAATGAAGTTCCGTGATGAACTTTAAAACAATCCTTGATCATTTAACATCCTGTGCTTACTGCAGGAGCATGGGGACATAAATAGCTTAAGATTATTAACATTGTTATAACTTAGATGATATGTGAGGCATTGTGCATGTCGTATATAAACACTTTTCCTAAGAATCAATAAACAGAGAACTGTTCCGCTTTATCTCCACACAGTGTGTGTATATTATATCATGCTTCTGACAGGTTTAATTTAATTTTTGGGGAGTAACTTAAAAGGATGTTGCATTATATACAATGCTCTTTCTGCACCTATTGAGATGATTATGTGAGTTTTATTTCTCATTCTATTTGTGTGGCATTTCACCTTTTTTGATTTGAATATTTTGAAGTTTCCTTAAACCCAGGGATAAATCCCTTTACTCATGTATGTGTATGATACATTTAGTGTTTTATTGCATTCATTTTGCTGGTGTTTTCTTGAGAATTTTGGCCCATATATTCATGAGGGATAATATTATATATATTGCATATAATGTCCTTTCTAACATTTTATGCAAATAAAGCTGGCATCATAAATCTATTTTGGAAACTTTCACCCCATCAAATTTTTGGAAGATTTGGGGAAGAATTGGTGAAAAATTGTCTTCAAATATATGACAGAATACACCGGTAAAGACTTCTTGTAAATAATTTCTGGTTTCAGAGGTTTGGATTACTGATTTACTCATACACAGTTTTGCTATATTTAACTTTCTAATTACTTCTTGATTCAGTATTGGAAGACATTATTCTGGGAATTTGTCTTTTGTTCTAGGTCATTCAAATTGTTATCTAGTGGTCATTTCTTATGATGCTATGCATCTCTACAACATCAGTGTTAATATCTTCTCTTTTATTTCAAATTTTATTTGTCTTTATTTTCTTAGCCAACCTAAACTTTTGTCCACTTTATGTTTAAAAGAATCACACTTAGGTATATATTTTGTTATATTTTCAATTGTTTCTCTTGTTATTTGCTTTACTCTCATTCATTAATTTTCTTCTTCATTCTTTCTGTTTTCTCCTAGGTTCTTGATGTGTAAAGCTAAGTAGTGTGAATCTTTGTATTTCATTCATTATTAAATATTATTTGTTTATTTATTTATTTATTTATTTATTTATTTATTTAATTTGTCTATTTATTTACTAATTTACTTATATATTCATTTATTTATCATTGAAGTACTTCCATTTACACTGTGTCAATCTGTGGTGTATAACACAGTGACCCACTTCATGCATATGTTTGCATGCCTATTAAATTTAACTTCACGATATTTAACTTACTGCCCTGTGTCATACAATAGACATTTTGAAAATATTTATTTTTATATATAGTGGATAACATTTATAACTCTACAGCTCCCAAATATATCCTATCCTTGACCATTCCGGCAGTTACCATAAGAATATTAAGTAGATCTGCAAGTGTGTTTCAGAGTTGCAGATGAAATCATAGTGTTCTCATTCAAATTGTTTTTTTTAAGTTTCTACATGTGTCATGTCATGTATAATTTTTCTTTCTCTTTCTGGATTACTTCAATTAGAATGACACATTTTGGGGAGATACATTTTGCTGCAAATGTCATTGTTTTATCAATTTTTATGGCAGAATATTATTCCATTTTGTAAATAAGGCATAAATTCTGTATACTGTCATCTGTTGATGGACAATTAGGGTGCTTTCATGTCGTGGCTTTTGTATATAGCACTGCTAAGAACATTTGTGTGCAGGTGACATTTTGAATTAGGTTCCTCTTTTATATATACCCAGGAGTGGGATTGCTGGATAAGTTAAATATATTTTTATTCTTTTGAGGAATACCCATCCTGGTTTCCACAATGACTGCAACAAACTACATTCCTACCAAAAGTGTAGGAGGGTTCCCTTTCTTCATAGCTTCCCCAGAATTTATTGTTTTTGGACTTTTTAATGATGGCCTTTGTGACTAATGTGAGGTGATAATCCATTATAGTTTTGAATTGCCCTTCTCTGATAATGAGAGTGAGCAATTTTTTTTTTCATATTTCTATGTGGCATTTGTATGTCCCTAATGGATAATGGATTGCTTAGGGCTTCTGCGCATTTTCAGATTGGGTTTTTTTTTTTTGTATTATTATTAGGTTGTATGAACTCTATATTTTGGAAATTTAGCCTTTGTCAGTTGCATCACTTCTAAATATTTTCCTTAATCCTGTAGTTAGTCATTTTGCTTTGTTTATGGTTCCCTTTGCTGTGCAAAAGCTTATAAGTTTAATTAGGTCCAATTTTAATAATTTTGCTCTTACATCCATTACCTGGGTAGACTGTTCTAGGAGATCATTGCTGAGATTTATCTCAGATGTTCTGCCTATGTTTTCTTCTTGGAGATTTACTCTGTCTTGCCTTACATTTAAGTCTTCAGGCCATTTTGAGTTTATTCTTGTGTATGAAGCGTAGGAGTGTTCTAACTCCATTGCCCTGCTTGCTGCTATCCTGTTTTCCCAACACCAGTTGGTGAAGAGATGGTCTTTTCTCTGTCATATTCTTGGCTACTCTGTCAAAGATTAATTGAACATAGGCCTGTAGATTTATTCCTAGTCTCTCAATTCTGTTGCATTGGCCATATGTCTGTTTCTGTACCAATATCATGTCGTTTTGATTATTGTAGGTCTGCAATAGTGTATGGAGACCAGGAGGGTTATTCCTCCAGCCTCTTTCTTTGTCTTCAATATTGTTTGGAAAATTATAGATCTTTATTGTATGTATATAATTCTTATGATCATTTGTTTCAGTCCTAAAAAGAAATGTTTTGAATAATTTGATAGGAACTGAGATTAAGTCTGTGGATTGCCTTGGGCAGTATGGCCATTTTAACAATATTATTTCTTCCATTACAAGACCATTGGTTATCTTTTCATTTCTTAAAATCTTTTTTGATTTCCTCAAACAATGATTTCCTGTTCTCCATGTATAAGTCATTCACCTACTTGGTCAGAGTTATTTTTAAGCATTTTATAGTTTTGTGTGCAGTTATAAAAGGGGTTGTTTCTATACTTTATTTTTCCTGTTGATTCAATGGTAGTGTAATGAAATCTAATTGGTTTTTGTACATTACACTGGTTACCTTGCCCAGTTCCTTTTTTACCCTAAGTATTTTTTTGTGAAGCTTTTACAGTTTCTATATATAGTGTCATATCTGCATATCATGACAGTTTTAACTCTTCTTTTACAGTCTGAATCATTTTATTTATTTTTCTTGCTTGATCGTTGTGGCTAGGAATTCCAAGACTATATTGAAATTGTGAGAATGTGCATCCTTGTATTGTCTCAGGTTTTTGTGTAAAGGGTTCCAGTTTTTCACCATTGAGTATTTGCTGGCTAAATATTTGTCATAAATAGCTTTCATTATGTTGAGGTATGGTCCTTCTATGCCCACTGTGATAAGAACTTTTATCGCAAATAGGTGTTAAATTTTATCAAATGCTTTTTCTGCATCTACTGATATGATTGTATTGTTTTTGTCTTCTCTTTTGTTGATATGGTGTATCACAATTATTTGATTGATTTGCAAATGGTAAACCATCCTTTGTTCCTGGGATGAACCTAAGGTGTAAATGATGCATGATCTTTTTTTACATGCTGTTGGATTCTGTTTATTAATAATTTCTTAAAGACATTTACATCTATGTTTATCAATGATATTGGCCTATTGTTTTCTTTTTGCGGTAGTGTCATTTTCTGCTTTTGGTATCAGTTTGATGTTGGCCTATGGTGTCAGTTTGGGAGTACTCTCTCCATATCAATCTTTTGGAAGAGTTTGAGGAGGACTGGTATGGATTTTTCTTTGTATGTTTGATCAAATTCCCCGGTGAAGGTAATTGGGTCTGGATTTTGTTTGCAGAGAATTTTATTTTATTGATAGTTCTATTCCATTTCTGGTGATCTGTCTGTTCAAATGGTTAATTTCTTCTTGATGCAATATTGGTGGGCTGAATGTTTCCAAAAACTTCTCCATTTCTTCCTGGTTATCCAGTTTGTTTCCATACAGTTGCTCATGGTAATCCCTTATGATATTTTGCAAATTTGTTGTACTCTTTGTAGTTTCTCCATTTTCATTTCTTATATTATTTGTGTTCTCTCTCTTTTCTTGTTGGTGAGCCTGTACAGAGATTTGTCAATTTTGTTTATTATTTTAAAAAAGAGTTAGATTAATTTTTTTCTATTTTTTATTCTCTATTTCAATTCTTTCTTCCATGGTCTTTATTTTTTACATCATTCTGCTGACTTTTGGTTTTGTTTGCTCTTCTTTTCTTGATTAGTTTACATAGAAAGTTAGATTATTTATTTGAAATTCTTCTTCTTCTTTGACGAAGGCCTTTTCACTATGAGCTTCCCTCTTAAGCCTGCTTTAAGTATTCCATAGACTTTGTGCTGTGTTTTGTCATATTTCTCAAGATATTTTGTAATTTCTTCTTTTACTTCATCAACTCTCCCCCTTGTTTTACTACCATGTTTTTTATTCTGGATGCTGTCATTTTTTCTCCCTGTTTTTCTGTATCATGGTATTATACACAGAAAAGATGCTTGAAATATTTTTTATCTTCTTAAATTTGTTGAGGCTTTTTCAGTGCCTGAGTTCATAATCTTTCCTAGAAGATGTTCCATGTGCACAGGAAAAGCGTGCATATTCTGTTTTGGGGAGAAGTACTGTTTTAAAAATATCAACAATCTCCTATTATTTTATAATGTATTTTAGTATCTTTGTTCCCTTATTAACTTTCTGTGTGAAAGACCAGTCCATGATGTAACGGGGAGTTATAGTCTCCTACTCTGATTGTGTTCCCAGGGATTTCTGTCTTTTTATCTATTTGTATTTGCTTTACACATTTAGGTGCTACTATATTGAGTGCATATATATTAATCAGTATAATACCCCCATTTTGCATTGCTTCTTTAATTATTATATCATGTCCTTGTTTATCTTTCTCTATGGCTTTTCTTGTAAAGTCTCTATTGTGTGAAGTCAGTACTGCTAGTCCTGCATTCTTCATATGTACATTTGAATGGAATATATTTTTCCATCTTCTGACTTAAATTTGATGTGTGTTCCTCTCGCAAAAGTGGGTCTCTTGTATTCGTCATAATGTAGGGTCTTGTTATATTATCCCATCTGACAATATATATCTTTTGATTGAAGTACTAAGTCCATTAACATTTGCGATAATTATTAATAGACTGGTGTTTATTTCCATTTTGAACTTCATTTTCCAGTTGATTGGTATTTCCTTTTTGTTCATTTCTTTTTCTTTTTGTGGCTTGATAAGTATGATTTTATAATCTTGGTTTCTTTTTTGTTTTGTGACTTCATTGTAAGCTTTTGACTTATGATTACATTGTTTTATATTTATATTGACCTATGATATTACTGTTTATTTTAACTGATAAGAATACAACTCAAACCCATCCTGCAGAGAAGAGAAACAAGAAGAAAACAGTCTGTATTTTCATGTTTCAGTCGGTGATGCGTAAAATTTTGACATCCTGTTTTACAACATCATATTTATTCTGTTGTAAGTCATTGTAGCTCTTTCCTTTCTAATTATACCTTTCTCTTTTCTATAGCTTCCTGCTTGTTTTTAATTTAGAGTAGATCTTTCATTATTTCTTTTACTCTTGCTTAATTCTTTTAGTATTTGCTTGTGTGGAAGCTATTTATCTCACCTTCTACACTAAAAGGTAGCCTTGCTTGATAAACTATCTTAGATTACAGCTATTTTCATTCAGGACTTTGAATATGACTTGCCACTGCCTTCTGCCTGTTGTATTTGTGCAGGAAATGTACTTACAAATATAATGTATTTAATTATAAATATATGTAAAGAATACCTACAAACAAGTTAACAAACAAGGAGAAAATCTATACATTAAAAAACAGAAAATATTGATGAAGGAATTTAAAACTGATCCAAAGAAATGAAAAAAAATCTCTTGTGTTAATTATGTGAAACAATGTGGTTGCAACAACCCTACTACCCAAAGCAATCTACATTTAGTGTGATTCATGTCAAAATACCCATGAGATTTTTCCATTTAATAGAATAAATAATTTCAAAATTTATATGTAACCACAAAGATCATGAGTTGCCAAAATAATCTTGAAAAAGTGTATTAAATATAATGGTGTAAAGTTCTCTGATGTTAAATAGTCCTACAAAGCTTTAGTAATTAAAACAACATGATACTGGCTCAAAAACAGACACCAATGAATTGAAGAGAATAGAGCAACCAGATATAATCCCTCACACCTATGATCTTTTAACCCATGATAAAGGAAGCAAGAGTATAAAATAAAGAAAAGACATTCTCCTCAATAATTAGTGCTGGGAGATTGAACATGTGAAAGATAGATTAGAATATTTCCTCACAATGTATACAATCCATGAGCACAGAATATCTTTGTATTTATTTTGTTTGCTTATATTTCTTGCACCTGTAATTTATACATCTATGCTTAGATCTTTTATTTCACTTATCAAATTTATTCGTATTTTAATCTTTTTGGTATTAATTTACACACAATTGTTTTCCTAATTTCTCTTTCTGATAATGTGTTTTTAGTTTACATAAATGCAACGGATATTTGTATACTGATATTCTATTCTGCAAGTTTACTAAGTTTGTTCATTATTTCTAACAGTCACTGGAGGAGTATATGGAGTTTTCTATCTATGCATAATCAAGTCATCTGTAAAAATTTTACTGCTTTTTTACAAGTTGGATGACATTTAAAATTTTTCTTGACTACATGTTCTGGTTAGGCCATCTAGTACTGTAATTTAGGACTTCTGAAAATGAGCTACTTTTTCTTATTACTGGACCAGATGAAAACATTCCTGTATGTCAATATTGAACTTGATGTTAGTCATGGGTTTTTCATATATGGCTTTTATTATGTTAAGTTACATTCAATCTAGAGCGAATTTGTTAAGAAAATTTTTATAAAAAATGTTAATATCCAATCTCTGAATAATTTTCCTACATATTTTCAGATTGTTATTTTTGAATTCTTTGTTTTCTAAGGACGGTATCATATATATTCATTTGCATATGTTAAGTAATATTTGTGAATGAGGACTAAACCCAACTTAACTATAGTTTCTAATACTTATAATTGCAATAAATTCAGGTTGCTATTATTTATTTAGAATGGAACTTACAGATACTGAAGGAAAATTTTACATTGTAGCTTGAGGGTGCATTTATTTATTTAAAAATTTTATCTCTCATTTTGAATTTGGCTTATGTTTAATGGAATTTATTTCTAAATAAGAATATAAGTATTGGTAGAACTGGATTTACTACAGTTTACTGATACAGAACATAGCTATTATTACTATTAGTGCACAAGACACTTGCCTTAAAATATCGTGTTATACTTACAATGACAAATGTTTCAGGACTGAGAAACATATTGCTTCCTAAAGTGCATTACCTGGTTTTTTCCACCCCAACCCTCATACACTGTTATTTCTTTGTTCTTTGATTGTTTGTTTCCCCCTTAATGGAGGCACTTTTTATTGAAACCAGGATATTGTGCATAAGTGTATTAATCAACATCATTTTGGAACACATAACAGAAGCCCCAAGGGTATATGTTACATAGATGACAAGAAAATTTATTAGTTCTATGCACTGAGAAACCTCTGAGTGAAAGAATTGCAAAAACAAACATTTGTAAATATACAATAAGATTGTCTCTTTTGTAATTATAAAGTAGTATATTAAATTACATTTGTTTTAATTATACCACTGAATTACAATTTAAAACAAAAATTCCCCCGTTTGGGATTTCTTAAAGTTTAGTGATTATTTTAATCTAATTTTATTTCATAAATATTTACCATTTATTTATAAACATAAAAAATAAACATATTTATTCTTCTCATGTTTTGAATATAGAGATACATATTGTAAAGTACACAGATTAATAACTACTTCCATTTTCAAATCAAACTAAGTTTCACTTTAATTACAAATGATGATGAAATCGTTATACCATTTCTTTACAGTTTTTACACAAATTTCACTTTAAATTCCAAAACTTTAAAATTATTATATATATATATTTTGTACATTATTTATACTCTGTTCACCAATCTGGTATAAATTTGTGTACAAAAGGATGGAGATTGGTTTTATTTCATAGACCCCAAAATTAAATTATTTAAAAAGATTTTGTGGGGATAAGATTTGCAGATACCACTATAAACATAATCATCCTATATGTTTCATTTTTACTGGATGATTGAGAAGGAAACACTTGCTGAATGTTACTCTTGGGTTGGTAGGAGATCAGTCGTTTAGTGATGTGACAGCTACTCAGTTTGAGAACCATTGTGATGGCCTAGCAGTTTATCTGTGCAGGACTGCCATAGCTGCATTTGTAGCTGCAGTGCTCAAAATCATGCAGATTAGAAAAGTAGCTGTGGAAAAATTTATTTGAGATGGCACATGTTTCTTCAGAAATTCAAGATGTGTCTCATAAAGATGGACAAACTGGTTCAGGAAACCCCGGTAGATCTCTATTGTGTGATCAGACATTCTCTGGGGACTTGGACTTGAGGTCTATGATTGAGGAAAATATTTTCCAGACATTCTCTGAAGAATCCATGATAAAAAGACCATGTTACATACATTGTGTCTCTGAACCAGATGAAGATAATAATTTTCGTTCTCTGACATTTCCCAGAATACTCTGGAAAATGACTGGGAGTGACCAATTTAAATCCATTTGTTGGGATGATAATGGAACCTCTGTAGTGATTGATGAAGATGTCTTTAAGAAGGCAGTTTTGGAAAGAAAGTCCCCTTTCACTATATATGAAACTGGAAGTATGAAAGTTTAGTTAGAGTGCTTAACCTTTATGGGTTTATTAAAGAGTGGCAGAATTTTCAAAGATCTGCTTGTCTAGCTGACTTTCTGGCAGAAGGAAAATTAGTCTCTGTTTTAAGCAAGATATTCAGAAATATTAGTTACGACTTGGTAACTTATATATAAAACTTTATTTTGTACATCAATCTATGGTAATATAAATGTAAAGCTAGATTTTGAAAATTGTATAGAACTACTAAGGCTAAAATCCTTTATTTTTTCAAAAAAATGAGGACAGTGCGTTAAGTAGTCAAGATTATGAGAAACTTTGCTTGCAACTATGAATCATACCAGAAATCTTAATAAAGGTATTAAAGTTGCTTTAAAAATTGGAATTCACCGTTGCTGCAAATGTTAACTTCTTAAATTTGATGACTATACAATTTAAATGTGTATTTTCCAAATAAGGAACTTCAAAATTTCGTCAGCATTGTTTATATTTTGATGATATTTTCTATGCACAGTTAACGTGAAATCTGAGGTTTTATTAGTTAGGCTTATTGTAGCCTTGTATTTTGGTTCAAAATATTACTAAAATTTTTCTCCTTCGGTTGTACCTGCAATTCTATCATTATCCAAATTTTAAACGAGTCTGTCCCCAGCTTTTAGTGAGAATAAAAAGATGAGATGGGATTAAAAATGCCTCTCTGGTATCTTCATTGGATGAAGATTTCAAAAAGAAGCACTTTAAAGCAGGCGTAATTTGGATAAAAATAATTCTTGTTTTGTGGCTGACACTAGTGGAGAAAGTGCATTTTTACCTTCTGCAAATTTAAACATGAATCTAATAAGTAAGCCCCCTACTAGCCACATTATTGGTGATACAAATACCCCGATCAGAGGTGATTTTTCTCCTCCATCATCAATGTCATTTAGGCCACGAGTGCAAATTGCAGTGGATCATCGTGCTATTTTAAATGAGTTTACCACTGTCCACGGGCACTCTCAAAGCAGCTTCAATGAAGCAAATGGCACTGTTGTGAACTTCATTACAACTACAAATTCTAATTCTCAATACAGCATCTTGTCTCCCATATAGAGCAATTGTTTTGGACTGATGTTGGAGCCTTCTACTTTTCCAAATAGATATCACAACAAATCTGCCAGTGAAGGTCATTTTTCTAAACTTCAACCAGGGAGCAACCCATGGTTTCCAGTGCCAGGGATAGCTGATACATCAGCTACCTCTCTTTCAAGGCCAACTCATCACCCATCTTCAGTTTATCAACGTCATCCTAATTACAACTGATCTATCAGAGGACTAACAGATATTGCAGTAAAACAAAGATTAAAATTGATGTTGTCAAATGTCCACAAATATCTGCAAATTTCTTATTTGAACAATAAACATAGATGTGTACCTGTATTTTCCTTATTTTTTTAAATGGAGTTAAAATTTAAATGTGAGACTAAGTAACCATTTAAGAAAAAAATATTTGATTGATATTATCATTTGATGGAACAATATGTGAGTAAATTTGAATAATTTCTTGTATGGAAGAATCTGGAAAAAAAACACATGGAGAGAGAGAAATGTACTAAATGGTTTCTGGTTCATCCTTGAAAGTATTAATAGTGTTAAGTTAGGATAGGTTGGAACAGGAGATAAATGTAGGAACAAGCCCAGGGATCATGGTCTCTATTGTGTCATCCTTGGAACCATAAAGTTCACATAATGTAGTCTCAGATGACACATTAAGCATGTGGTAGAATTTAAGAAGCAATTTTATCTATGGTCTTCTTTGTGCTGTTCTCAAAACATTCCAATTGGTGGTTTCATTTCCTGAACTAAAGAGTCTACAGTATATTAACAAGTCAATAATTTATGTTGCTTTTATGTTCCAGTTAAAGACAAGCTTACGTCCTCAGGTTGGCACTTAATGCCTATCCATCTCTAAGCCCAGAAACTCAATTTAGTTTACTCATTCTTTAATACATCTGGCATCTGACTTCCTTGGCATATCTTTATGTTTCACTGTATCTGGAGATACATCCAGACAAATGCTTGTCAACTATGTAAGCTCCAACCTTACCACTTTTGTTCCAGCTCATCCATGGACTTTAGGTATCCTCCTTTTACCTTCTTAGACTTTCCCAGCATCAGCATGAAGCCACCTCCTACTGATGTATTCTGTCTATCCCCCTTTCATTGTCTAACTTGGATACCAGCACTTTAAGCACAGCACATGCCACAGGATGCAATTTATTATTTAGTGAATGATAGATACATGTTGACTTTAAGGAAAATCTACTTTCCTGAAACAACAAAACTCTCATGCTTTTCAAACTATTTCATTATGTTGTTTACTCTTCACCACAAACTAGCTCTTTTCATAGCCTAAGGACTAGTCACTCAAAACAGTAAGTGGAGGTAGGTAAAGTAGACAAAGTATTATTTTCTTCTTAATTCATGCCTCGAGAGGCATAAAGTATTCCATTCTCATTTGCTGGAGTTTTTCCTGTCTCTTCATCACCCACCAACCCAAAATAGCTGATTCTCTTCCCCATACTAATAACTATACTGCCTTCTAATTAATTTACTTCTTAGAATCAGAGCTTTCTCCAGAAGAGACAGTGCCATTTCAAAATTTTAATGTAGATTTATACACCCCACATAATTTGTACCCCTTCTAACCTTAACACAGGAAGTATCTAAGAGGTACTAGACCCTTGGTTGTGGTGGTCATAATCAGTAACGAAATTGCAATCAAATATGTGTGGAATAGAAGGAGGTGAGGGTGGTGGAATTAAAATTTGTCCAACTGCATGATTACCAAATTTCTGCAGATATTAGGAAATATAATATATTCATGGAAGACTTTGAGTATTTCCCATTTATTTAAAATAAAAGGTGAAGCATTTTCAGAATGTGAAATGCCCTGAAAGGCTGGAAAAATTGTAGGCAAGGTCAGGGTGTCTAAGGCTTCTGGTCATAATCATGCAGCCAGTGTCAGCTGATAAGACTGGAATGGTAAAATTGAGTCCTGAAAATGTGTCACCATTTGTGAAGAAAGTATTTGATAATCTGGAGAATGGGCAAATGGTCCAGGGTAAGCTTTTGGAACATCCCACCAATATGACCTTTACCAAGAGAAGAAAGAGACCACTTGCTGTAGGAGATCTGTGTCTGGACAGCAGTGGTTTTTCCTACAACAGAAACATCAAGCTTTTAAGTTTGTCAGCTCAAGTCTGTTGGTGGCTATATTTTTGCTTACATTAGTAGTCTGGGGTTCAGATGGCCTGGTTCAGCAGCTAGTTTCCAGCTCTCTTATCAGACAGTGGGTCTTACCGTGATCATCTTAACAAGGTTCTATAATGATAAGCCAAAAGCTACAGTTTAATTTCAAAATTCAAAATCCTAAAGAAGAATATTATTTGTTTGTCCATCTGTAGTTTTCTCCCTGGGAAAATCTAGACCATTGGCAAAAGTACAAAAGTTGGCTGGTGCTTTGAAAACTATTCTCTGTGCTCTGCCCACTGAATTCTTCCCAGTAATTACTACGAATCTGTTTACCACTGTGTGTGTGTGAAGATGGATTGTTAAGTAGTAACTAAGTTTGTCTTAGCTGAGTCATCAGTGAAATATTCCTCTGCATTTGGCAGAATCTCTGTGTATTAAGAGTTTCATTGAGCCACCAGATTTTCTACCGATCAGGGAGAGGTAGATTATATTTCTCCCAGTATACTAATTGTTACCTGTTCATTGAATCCCGAGCTGATGCTAGGGCCAAGCCTCTGAACACTTGAATTGGACTGAGGTATGTACATTCTTCAGTCCACAGAGCCCAGCACAGTATTGTGTCTCCTTTTTAATTTAAGCTTACGTCTAAGTTATTTTTCTTTTAATTCTCACTATTGACACAACTTATTTTGGCTTTGAACACCCGTTGACTAATTTATAGAGACTGAACCACTGACTTATCCCTGTTCACCTAGAAATTGCAATAATCTTTCTTTCCTTGGACTACATGTAATAGAGTTTGCATAGTCATCATTTTGAAAGCAGTCCTCAGTCCTTATAATGAGGAACATTTACAGTTCTTTGCCCAGCTCTTGAGCGAGAATATTTGTTGTGGATCTCAATGATTATCCTCACATTCTCTAATGCAACCATGAGAAAACACCACATTGTTATCCAAAATCAATTATTTGTCAGTATTTCCTTCCCATTGCAAAACAGTTAAGAATTGTAGGAATTCTGAGATTTTACCATGCTGAGATTTTTAGCAACCTAGCATATTCCTTTCTTACCGATGCTGTCATGGAGATGAGACCATCGGTCAGAGACAGTGAACTTTATCACTCAGTGCAAAAGCAGGAAGGGTTAACTTTTGTATCCATTCCCTAATCTCAGATGAATACACAGAGTGAAATTTTGATGCCTACAGAAGCAGTGGGTTGTTAACATGAAGAATGTTTAAGGCATGGTAATACTAATTATATTAGTATCTTTATGTATTATTTATTATAATCACTTATTTATTAGTATCTTTAACTAGGATAAGTATATCATGACTCAACTTTACTTGCTGCAGAAACAATCATGTGAAATGTCATGGGAAAAATGAATATTGTCTTTCCATTTTTCCTTCTGCATCTATTGAGATATAATTGGCGTATAACATTGTGTAATTTTAGATGCACAGGATATTGGTTTGATTAACAAGTATCATGAAACAAATATCATAGCAACGTTAGGGAGAATTCATTATCTCATTTAGATTCAATATTAAAGAAATACGATTTGCCTTTTGGTTGTGATGAAAAACCTTATTGTCTACTCTCTTACCAACATTCATATATAACATAAAGCAGTATTTATTGTAATTTTCATATTACTACAGGGCATCCCTTGAACACGTTTATTTTATGGCTGGAGGTTTATAGCATTTGAATGCATTAATCATATTCTCCTTTCCCAACCCCTGCCCCTGTTAACTACAAATCTAATTTCTTTCTAAAAGTATGTTTCTTTATGAAGTGTACATTAATTTATAAACTGTGTTAGTTTCTCTTAAACATCAAACTCTTTGCAATTTTTAGTGGAGTTCAAACTGATAATCAGAATATATCTAGAAATGATATGTTGTTATTTAAAGATATTTCATAGTTATTTACTATTCCCCATAAAGCACATTTCTTGACCCTAACTCATTTAATTTGCAACTGGAAAATTTTCTCTCTTAATTTTCATGAAATATTCCTTTTTCCTCACCCCATTTCCCCAATTATTGTGAACAACCTGTTTCTTTGTATATCTATATCTCCTTTTCTGCTGTGTTATTTTCATTTGTTTTAAATTAAAAATATGAGTAAAATCATATATCACATGTCATTCTATTTCTGAATTATTTCACTTAACATATTACCCTCTTGGTCTACAAATTTGTTGCAAATGAAGAAATTATTCTTTTTATAGCTGAGTAATAACCCATTGGAATTTTATCTGTGTGTGTGCATATATATATATATTTACATATATATATATTTATATATATTTATATATATATGTAAATATAGATTAATCAATAAAATCAAAGATAAAAATATAGCTGTGTAGATATATATATTATAAACACACATTTTCTTTATCCATCATCTATTGATGAGCAATTAATTTGCTTCTATATCCTGTCTATTGTGCATAATGCTGCAGGGAATATATGTTTGAATTTATCTTTTCTGGTAAGTGTTTTTATTTTCTTGGAATAAGTATCCAGATATGGAAATGTTGGATTATATTTCATTTTTAATTTTTAGAGAAAACTGCATACTGTTTTCCACAGTGGCAGTACCAATTTACATTCACTCCAGCAGTGCATCAGGTTTGTTTTTCTTACATCCTCACCAAAACTTATATTTGTTATTTTTTGATTATATTCATTCTGACAGGACTGACATAAAATCTCATTGTGTTTTGGACTTGCATTCTTCTGATGATTAGTGTTGTTGACCAGTTTCATATGTCTGTTGGTTACCTTTTCCCCACTGTATATTCATTTTTTTGTAATGGTCTAAATGAGCATAACTCTCTGATTTAATTTTTAGTCATTCTTTGTATGCCATTATTCCCTTTGTTCTGTGCCACTACCATATTCTTTTTATTACTGTAGCTTTGTATTATAGTTTTAAATCAGGGAAAGTGATACATCCTCTTTGTTGTTTGTAAAACAAATTTGTATTTATTTCTTGTTTTTTTCTTTTGTTATTTATTTTAGTGCTTTCAACAATTTTGCGTTTACATGTAAATTTTAGAATTATTTATTGTAAATTATGAAAATGCCCTTGGTATTTTGATAGGCACTGAATTTAATTAGTGTATTTTCTTGGCTAGTACTGTCAGTTAAACAATATTATTACCTCATCAATGAACACAATATATCCTTTCATCTGTTTGCATTATCTTCAATTTCTTTTATAAATATTTCATAGTTTTCTGTGTACAGTTTTTTTACCTCCTTGATTGGATGTATTTGCAGGGATTTTTTTTGTAATGCAACTGTAAGTGAGACAGTTCCCTCACTTTCTCCATCTGTTAGCTTGTTGTTAGTGTGCAGAAATGCAAGATTTCTGTATGTTAATTTTACAATATGAAATTTTATCAAATGCATTGATAAGCCCTAGTAGTTTTGAGGTGCCATCTTAAGGATTTCTGTTTAAAGTATGTCATCTGCAATCAGATACTTTTACTCCTATTCTAAATTAGCCATATTTTATTTAAATTTATTTTGGATAACTATGGTTAGAATTTCCAATACTATTCAGAATAAAAGTTGAAAGTGTGTGCATTCTTGTCTTTTTCCTGTTCTTAAAGGAGATGATTTCAGCTTATAATCAGTGAGTGTTATGTTAGCTGGGTTCTTGTCATATATGATCTTATCTGTGTTGAGGTATGTTTCCTCATGCCCAATTTGAGGAGAAACTTACTCATAAATAGATACTGAATATTTCAAAACATTTTATGACACTTTTGAAGTGAGCATATTATTTTTATTCTTCAATTTGTTAGTGTGGTGTATCATATTAATTAATTTGTGTGTAATGAATCGCTTTTGCATCCCTTGAATAAAATGGACTAATCATACTATATAATCCTTTTACTGTATTTTTTTCTTTGCTAACATTTTAGTGATTATTTTTACACCTATGCTTATCAGTAGTATTTAACCTGTAATTTTTTGAGGTATTTGTTCCAGTTTTAATAGTAGTGTGATACAGAAAGTTGGGGTAGGAAGACTTCCTTCCTCTGCAAATTTTTGGAATTCTCTGAGAAGTATAGGTGATAGCGCATCTCTAAATGTTTGTCAGAATTCACCTGTGAAGCTTTCTAGGCCCGGAATTTTGTTTCTTGGGAGATTTTGTTTAATTACTTATTCAATTTCATTAGTGATAATATGTTCATATTTTCTCTTTCTCATTCCATCCTGGAGATAATGTCTTTCTAAGAAATTGTCCATTTTTTCTAGGGTTTCCAATTTATTGACATATAATTTGTTGTATCTTCTTATAATGTTTTGTATTTCTTTGATATAAACTGTAACTTCCATTTATTTATGAGCTTATTTATCTGTATCCTGGTTTTACTCATGAGTCTGGTTAAAGTTTATCAATTTTATCTATCTTTCAAAAGCCATTATTTAGTATGATAGAATGTTTCTATTTTTAATCTTTTTTATTCATGTATCTTATGACCTTTCAGCTGTCTTTCCTTCTAATAACAAGTTTGTTTCATATTTTGCTACATCTTCTGTTTGTACGATTATGTTATAAAAGAGAGATGTTTCTTATTTGTATAAGTGGGATTATTTTGCTATATGCATCCCTTAATACTGCTTTTGCTATACCCCATGGACTTTGTTTTTGTTGTCATTTTCTTTATATATATTTCCTTTGATTTATACACCAATCCATTGGTTGTTTAATATTGTATGATTTATAGTCCAAATTTTAGTATTTTTCTTATGATTTTTTTCTTTTAGAAAATTTCTATTCTCCCAGAATCCATATGTTTCTTCACAAAACAAGGAGAAAAATAATAAAATTTATTCAAAAATCGGAAGACATAAATTTTCTAAAATTATTTTTGAAAAATGAACAAAGCTGTGGTTATTACCCTCCCTGACTTTAAAACATACTACAAAGCTACAGTATTCAAAACATCAAAATTTATCACTTAAAGATGCACATAGATCAATGGAACAAAATAAAAATTCCAGAAATAAACCCACACACATATGTTCAATTAGTCCACAATGAAAGAGGCAAGAGTATACAATGGAAAAATGGCAATTTCTTCAACAAGTTGTTCTGAGAAAACAGGACATTACATGTAAAAAGAAGATGTATGAGCACTTCCTTCCATAGAATACAAAATTAGATAAAATGGATTAATTTCCTTAATGTAAAACCTGAAACTGTACAATTTCTGACCAAGAACATGAGGAGAACTGACTTAGAGATAAATCATAGCAATATTTATTTTTGATATGTCTCCTAAGTAAAAAAAAAAAGGAAAATTAACAATAATAGTTTTAAGTTTACTAAGGAAAAATTAGATGTTCTACATGATACAGGGATTCTACTTCTTGTATAAGTGTGAAGTGCAAAACCATTTTCAGAGCAAAGGAAACCTTCTACAAGAAATATGACAACACATAGAATAGAAGGAGAAACTTCAGACAATGAGACCAAGATAGTGTTAATATCCATAATATGCATGTAGCATATTAGACCCAATATTTTAAAACACAGGCCCCATCTTAAAAAACAGTTTAAGGGTCTTCATGTAAACTTTTCAAAAACAGACATGTGGATGATTTTCATGCACATAAAAAGAAACATAACGTTGCTATTCATAAGGGAATCATAAATCAAAACCAGAATGAAATATAATCTCACAGCAACCAAAATGGCTATTAGAAAAGTCTTCAAATGACAACCATCAAATGATAAAAGGGAACCCAGGTACACTGTTGGTGGAAATAAAAATTGATGCATCCACTTGTATAAAAGTATAAACAGTGCACAAATAACTAGAAATAGAAGCATTATATGTTGCAGTAATTCCAGTTTTTGATATAAATCTGTAAAAACATGAAAACATTAACTTTAAAGGATATATTACCCCCAATTTTCTTTACATCATTTATAATAGCCAAGGATAGATGCACAAATCAACTGCCCATCAAGAGATGATTGGCTGAAGTAGATGTGAGATGTAGATAACATAATAAATAGTCATTGCCATATCAAAAAATAAAATTCTTCAAATTGGAACAATGTGACTGGACCCAGAGAGTCTTGTATATATGAAAATAAATCATACAAATCAATAAATCATACAATCAGATAAAAACACTTTAAGTTATAACTTACATGAGAAAACTAAAGATATAAGAGTAATAATCGTAAAGAAACAGTAACAGAATCACATATATATGTGTAGTGTACCAAGTAGTGATTTCCTTTGGGAACAGACAAGAAGGATGGGGAAGACAGAAATATGCAAGCTACTAGTTATAATTTAGAGGAGCAACAGTGCTATATTTACAGCACAGAAATAATTTAATAATTTAAATGATTTTAAAGAGATTATAGGCATATATTTTAGTAAAATGTGCGTGTATGTGGGGAAAATATTGAAGAAAAGAACCCAGGAAAATAAAATATTTTGTAGTACTATGACATTAAGGGGGGTGATTTGTTCAATTTCTTTACTCTTCTTATAATGTCCTAATTAGAATTTAAGCTTTTAAATGAGAAAGTATATACTTTGAAAAAGGTGACATAAGTTTAAATTATTTCTGTCTCTCCCGTTAAATCTACAGTCAGTGAAACGTTCACATCTCAACAAAAATAACTACAACACAAAACAATACTCCAGAATGCATATGTACAGCTGATGTTTGGTGGGCTAAAACACATAAAGGAGGCTCTACTGAGGGAATAGAAGATTTGGTGCCTGCAACCAAGGACCACTGACTAGGGTATCTGAGCCCACAGGTTCAGAGAACCCAGTAGAAACAGGGTCTCAGTGGTTCACACAGCTTCAGCCTCCAACTGCACCAGTACTCATGGTCACAGGTAACTAGGAGGGAGCCACAATGGAGACAGAAATTCCATCCTTCAGACACTCAGACATTCATGACATTGTCCTAACTCCCAATTCATATTGGTGGAGTCAAGTTACTTTGCAAAACTGGTCATGAGAAAGGCACTTGCCTGATTCCAATTACCCACCTGTCTTTGCATGTTTCCTCAATGTGTACACTGAGTATCAAGGCATATCAGATAAAAGGAAGTGTTCACCATACCAGTGACAAGAGTGGCATTAACTACCAGAGAATTCTAAGAATTGACAATGAAAGCACATCTTTTATCCAGACAGTAGCGACTGGAAAGTGCCATTTTGAAATATTATCAGAGGTAGTTCAGGTAAGTAAAACCAAAAATTGTGCAATATTGCAAACTACCAGAAAACAAAAGCAAGGTCTCCAACTCCCAATCTGTTATTTAGTGTCATCAGAGCAATAAATTACCAATACCATGACCAATCACAGTAAAATTATAGGGCATGGTAACATACAGATACACAGACACAGACACCAAAACAGACACAGTCACACACGAGCACACACACGCACACACACACAATGTCAACCCTGCAGCAAACAAATTTAAAGTCATGGTATATTGCCATATAATTAATAGAGAATCTAAATAGGTGTCACACAGAATCTCAATACATAAAACAAAACTCAGCAGTTTAGTGAGCTTTGGAATAAATTAAATGCTGATATGCAATACATTACCAAAGAGACTGAAACTATAAAATAACCAAACATAATTGGAGGACGAGATGACCTCAAAAACTGAGATGAAGAATGCAACAGAAAGCATTGAAAGCAGAATGCCTATGTTGAAGAGAATTTAGCAAACTGACCAATACAAAACTAGAAATGATAGAAGAGGGCAGAGATACAAGATATTAAAAAGTGAGGAAATTCTACAATAGCCATCAGACTTCTTCAGGAAATGAACTTTAGTGTGAAATCCTGGAGGGAGAAGAATGTTAGAAGGTAGCTGATGGTTTATTTAAAGAAGTAATAGTTGATAACTTCCCAAACCTGTGTAAGGAACTGATATACAAGTCCCTGAACCAACAAAACACCAATAACTTTAAGGCAAAGTGACCTTCAAGCTACATCAGATGCAAATTGACAACTCAATGACAGAGGAAATTTTTAAATGCAGCCAAAAAATATTATAATACTCTACAAAGGAACCCCCATTAGGCTTTCAGCAGATTTCTCAGCAGAAAACATTGGCCAAGGGTAAATAAAATGGCATTTTTAAACTCCTGAAATGAGAAACCTCTCACCCAAGAATATCCTACCTTGCACAGTTATCACTTAGGTATAAAGTGAAAATAAAGACTTTACCAGAAAATAAAAACCTGAATTAGATGAAAAAACAAAACTGAGACACCTTACACGGGGTGCAGAAAAGAGCTCTACTAAGAAAAATAAAAGAGCAAAAATATGCAAAACATTGAACAAAATGCTAAGTAGGCACCATGAGAAATTTGCAACTGTTTCTTTGGGTATGTTTTTAAAAGCTACTCTACTATATTTATTCAAGAAAGAAAAATAGGAAATCAGCGGCAGTAAATATATATACATCAATCTGGTTACAACTTCACAAGAGTAAAAGAACTAATTTGAGACGTAATATTAAAAGTTAAAGAGTAAAAATAAATCAATATTAAAGGAAGTTGCTATCAGTGGAAAAAGGACTAAATTATACATGAGATGTTTTATTTTTAATTGTAGTAGAGTTGATGTAGTATATTGTGCAGTTTCATATGTACAGTTAAGGGATTCCAACCACTTTGTGGATAATATTGCATTATAAATTATGACAATACTTTTAACAATAAATTATTCTAAGTTATTGTGTATAATTCCCTGATCTATACAGATTATCTTGTTGCTTCTCTCCTTTATGTATTCTATATTATATCTCTCAATATCGTACCATAAAATTGCACTTCCCTTCCACTTTGGTAAAGATAAATGTTTTCCCATATATTTCAGTCTGCTTCAGTCTTGTCTATCTAATCTCTCTTTCTTTCTACCATATCTCTATCAATCATTCAATCAATCAATAAATCAATCAGTCTATCTGTCTATCTATCAATCTATCTATCATCTATCTATCTATCTCTCTATCTATCATTTATTATCCTTCTATCTATTTATCTGTCATCCATCAATAGATAGCTATAGATAGATTTACATAGATATTTGTTATTCTTTAGATTCCAAACATAAATTATATTATATAGATTTGTCTTTGTATAAGTTACTTCACTAAGCACATTATTTACTAGGTCCTTTCATGATGTTGAAATAGCAATGTGTTTTAGTATTTCATGGCTGCATTTTATACCTTTGCATATTTATAGAAATATCATATCTTCTTAATTCCATAGTCTACTGTGGACTCATGGATTGCTTCCCTGTCTTGCATATAATAAGCAGTGCTGTTTTGAACATTGATTCTTCTCAATTTAGGGTGTTTTCCCCAGATTTTTCTGAGGAGAGTTATTAATGTTTCATATGGTATTTGTCTTTTAGGTTTAAAGAAATCTGACTATTGTTTTCCATAGAAGTTGTTCAAATTTACATTCCTACCAAGAGTATTCAAGACATTTCTTACCTCCACATCGTCTCCAATACTTTCTATTTGTAGACTTTTTGGTAATAGCCATTTGAGAAGTGTGAAGTGATACCTCTCTGTGGTTTTGTTTTGCAATTACCTAATAATTAATAATGTTGAGCAATTTTATCACTTGCTTGTTGCTCATCTTTATGTTTCCATTGGAAAAATATTAACTCAGTTACTCTGCCCTTGTTTTTTATTGGGTTTTTGCCTTTCACATTGAGTTGTGTAACCTAAATGCATGTTGCATATATTTACCTACATCTATTAAACCCTGGTCATTTGCATTGTTTACCAATATGTTCTCCAATTACACAGGCAGTGTTTTCATTTCATTGATTGTGTCCTTAGCTGTGCAGTTTTCAAGTTTGTTTAGGTCCCACTTGCTTGTGTTTGCTTTTATTTCTTTTACCTTTGGAGACTGATATAAGAAAATATTCCTATGATATATATCAAATAGGGTATCACCTATATTCCCTTCTAGCAGTTTTACAGTATCAGGTCTTATATTTAGGTCCTTAATACACTTGGAGTATATTTTTGTATATGATGTCAGGGAATGCTCTCATTTCACTGTTTTACATGTAGATGTCCAGCTTTCCCAACACCATCCATTGACATGACATTTAATCCATTGTGTAAGCTTGCCTCTTTTATCATAGATTCATTACTCATAGGTGTGTGGAATTATTTCTAGACTGTTTTTATTGATTATATCTCTGTGCCAATGCCATGCTGTTTTTATTAATGTAGGTTTGTAGTATAGTAAGGTATCTGGGAGGGTAATATCTACAGATTTGTTGTTTTTCCTCAAGATCATTTTGGCAATTTTTAATGATTTCATGTAAAACTTAGTTATTTTTTTCTGCTTCTTTGGAAAACACTACAGCTTTCTAACAGGAATTTGCTAAAATCTGCAGGTTTCTTTGTGTAGTATGACTATGTTAACTATACGAACTCTTTCAATCCAAGAGCACAAGACATCTTTCCATTTCTTTGAATCATTTTTAATTTCTTTGTCAATGTTTTATAATTTTCAGTGTGTAGACCTTTCCCATATGAGGTTACATTTATTCCAAGATATTCGAGGGGATGGGATTTTAAATAGTATTGCTTTCAACGTCCATTTTAGGGTATCTCATGATTAATGTGTAGAAATGCAAGAGACTTCTTTACATTAATCTTGTACCCTGCTCCTTTGCTGAAATTATTTATTATTCATAATAGTCAGTGTGGAGCCATTAGGACTCTCTATGCAGATTGTTATGTCATCAGTACTGGCGACAATTTTGCCTCTTTCTTTCCATTTTGCATTTCTTTTACTTCTTTTTCTTTTCCTCTTCCTTTATTGTATTACTATGGAACAGAAATGGTGAGAGTAGGAGCCCTTGTATTGTTCCCGAATTTACCCAGAAGGCTTTCAGCTTTTCCCCCTGAGAATGATAAATTGTTTTAAATGGCCTTTACTATGCTGGGAGATGTTCCCATTATCCTCACAGTCATGAGAGTTCTGATCATGATTATATGTTGAATTTTGTCAAATGCTTTTTCTGTGTGTATTGACATGGTCCTGTGAATTTTGTCCTTCTTTTGTTAGATATGTGTCATGCTGATTGACATGTGTATGTTGAACCACCCTTGTGATTCTGGAAGGAATCCAACTGATCATCGTGTATAATCCTTTCTATGTATTGCTGGATAAATTTGTTGATGTTCTTTTGAGGATTTTTGAATGTATATTCATCAAGGATATTGGATTTTCATTTTTTTTTTGGTAATGTCTTTGGTTTTGTTATCAGGGTAATGGTGGCCTTATAGAATAAATCTGGGAATTTTCCTTCCTCCTGCATTTTTTGAAAGAGTTGGTGGGAAAGAGGTTTCAGTGAAGGCACCCAGGCATTTTGTTCAAGGGGTGTTTTTAAAATTATAGATTTTATTTAACTTATACTGATTGCGCTATTCAAGTTTTCTTTTTTATCTTTATTCAGTGTTTGTAGGCTACACGTTTCTAGAAATGTATCCATTTCTTTAAGGTCATCCAATTGGTTGTCACGTAACTTCTCACAGTGCTTACATAATCTTTTTTTCTATTTCTGTAATACCAGATTTTATTTCTACTATTTCATTTCTTATTTTGTTTGGGTCCACTCTGTGTAATTCTTGATAAGCCTGGCTAAATGCTTACCAGGTTGTTAATATTTTTAAGAAAAAATTCTCTTGATTTTAGGACATTTAATTTATTTTTTGATTTTTATTTCATTTATTTTCAAAGTACTCATTAAAGATTTCTTATTCTAATGCCTTTGGGTTTTGCTTGTTTTTATATCAAGTTATTTTGGGTGTTATGCTTGGTCCTTTGTGTCAGGTTTTTCTTGTTCTTTGTAAAAGGCCTTAATTGTTCTAAACTTACTTGATAGATTTGTCTTTGCTGCATCCCGTACATTTTATGAAGCTGTGTTTTCATTGAAATTTGTCTCTAGGTATGATTTTATTACCCCTTTGATTTCATAATTGACCTTGTTTTATTGTTTTTTAAAGGATGTGGTTTAATCTCATGTTTGTGCTTTTCCTGTCCTTTCTTCAGTTGATGCATTGTTTCATACTTATGAGTATGGAAAAATACTTGCTGTAATCTATATTTGCTTAAAGCTCCTGAGGCACTTTTCATGACATAATTTGTGGTTAATTCCTTTGATAACATCCTGTGCACACTTGAAAAGTTTATGTGTTCTGATTTTCTGATGCTGTGACCAATAAACCAGTTAGGTTCAAATGATCTACTATACTATTAAGACCTCTGTTTCCTTACAGATATTCTTTCTGGTTGAACTGGCCTTCAGAATAAAGAGGTGTTAAATTCATCTACTATTATTGTTTTATAATCAGTTAATTCCTTCATGTCTACTAATATGTCTTTATATAATTAGGATCTATGGAGTTGGGTCCATATATAATTTAATGAGTGTAATACCCTATTTTAATATTGATCTCTTTTTCATTATATAATCTCATATTTATCTTTCATTGTGGCCCTTATTTTGAAATGTATTTTGTATGAGTTGATCATTGCAATATGCACTTTCTTGTCATTTCCATGAAATATCTCTTCCATCTATTTCCAGGCTGTGTTTATCTTCCACCATAAAGTGAAACTTTTTGGGGGAAGAGGCCAAGATGGTGGATTAGAAGGATGCTCGTTACTCACCATTTCCTACAAATGCACCAAGACTCACATCCACAGACCTACTCAGCTAAGCAGAGAACATGCAGAACTCTGCCAGAACATTGTCCTCTTCACTATGTAAACATGTGGAAAAGCTGGTAGGAGAAAAGGAAGAAAGAAAGAAGAAAAGGCAAAACAGAGTGGGACAGGTCCCCAGGGGAGGGAGCTGCAAAGAAGGGCTGGTGCTCATTCATTGGGTCTCCCCTCTCCAACTGAGAATTCGGCAGGATGGAGGGTGAGCCTCCAAGGCTTGGATCTGTACAGAGTATAAGTAGGCTGACAGAGCTAAGTTAAACAGAGACACCCAGATCAAAATGCAGCCCGGAAGCTGGGGGCAGGGCCGTGCTGCACAAGCTGGGTGGTAGATGGGAATGGCTGCACTGTGGCAGCCAGGGGAAATGGAGGGGGCTGTGTGCCATGACTGTGGGTGCACAGGGTAGAACAACCTGGGCCCTCCATAAAACAATAAGGCAGATGTGCCCTGTGGGGATAAGGGTGCATAACCATGTCTGAAAATCCACAAAACTTTCTAGGTGAAGATAACTGGGGATCAGACACAGCCACCATACCCTCTGGTACTTTTCACCCAGGCAGCAGTGGGGGGAAAATCTGCATGCACCTCTGAGGACATAGCAACCTTAAGGGCCAGATGGAGACTTCTTTACAGCCTGAGACAGATAGGATCCTTCTGTCCTGGTTCCTCAGAAAACATGCTTCACCAAGACAAACAAGGAGCTGGGATTTGGGCCAGACCAGGGACAGGGCTGTTCCTCAGTCTTCCTGGAGCCCACTTCTGGTGTGCAAACCCGAGGCAGACAGTACAGTGACACAGAGCAGCAGAGTGACCGGCACTCTGAGGGGGCGTGTGACCCCTCACTTTTGGGCTGGACCACAGCCCCTGAACATGGTGCCAGGAGAAGGTATGATGCCCACTTCTGCCTGGTCAGTCTGCAACAGCTGACTGCAGCATCAGGCAGGAGAGTGACAAGCCAGCCCATGGCAAAGAGAGCTGCTCCAGATGCAGTGTCGGGGGTAGGAGCGATCAGCTTGCCAAAAGGCACTGGGAGCAGCAGAGTTGAGGGCTCCAATGGAGGGCCTCTGATAACATGAAGATGAGATTCCAAAACAGGATGAATACAGAAAGACTTCACATTAAATATACACAGTCTCCAGGAGGACACAGACCACCCCAAAGTTTTAATCTGTTTTTAACTGTTCCATTTTCTATTAACCTCTTAATTTTTACTTCTAAGGCAATTATATACACACCCATTTTAATTCCTTTGAAATTTTTAAAAAATATTTTTATTATTATTTTTTTCAAAACTCTGCTTCAACTTGATCTTCTATTATGTATTATACAATGTCTTCAAACTTTCATTTATCCCTTCTTTAAAATTCTCTGTCTCTCTCTTTTTTTTTATGTTGTATTACCACATAGACATTAGGTAGACATACTCCTTTAGGACCACATTAGATAACTGATACTCCATATACCACAGTGCCAGAGAGGTAGGAGCAAGATGAACAAGCAGAGAAATCATTCCCAATTAAAAGAACAAAAGAAATTCCCTGAAAGTATGATCAGTGAAATAGACATCGATATCCTACTAGATCAGGAGTTCAAAAGAGGAGTGATCAAATGACTGAAGGAAATAAAGTATTTAGAAATACAAAATATGTCAAAAATGAAATGGAAGCTGTAAAGAAGTAATGAGTAGAATATGTAAACCCGTTGACTGAGATGAGGAATGATCTAAAGGTGTTGCATTGCTGACTAGATAACGCAGAGGAAAGAATTAGTGACTTAGAGGACAGGACAATTGAAAGCACCCAATTAGAAGAGCTACAAGAGAAACAATGAGAAACAAATGAAAAAAGCATAAGGAACCTATGGGATAATAGAAAGCATGCCAATCTTAGCATGATACAAGTTCCAGAATGGGGGAAAGATTAAAGGGTATTGCTAAGGTTTTTGTAGAAATAATGACTGAGAACGTCCCAAATTTAAATAAGGAATCAGATATCCAATTGTAGGAAGCTCAGAGTGTCCCAAAAAGAAAGAACCCAAATACACCCACACCAAGACATATAATTAAGTTGGCCAAAGGAAAGGATAAAGAAATGATCCTAAAGGCAGTAAGAGAATAGCAAATAGTGAGTTACAAGGGAATCCCCATAAGGCTCCCAGCTGATTTCACTACAGAAATACTACAGGCCAGAAGGTACTGGCAAGTTATATTCATAGTCATGAATGAAAAAAATGATAAAACGTAGGATACTTTAACCAGCAATGGTATTCTTTCTGGTAGAAGGAGATATAAAGATTTCACAGACAAGAAAAAGCTACAAGATTTTAGCAATACTAGACCCATGCTAAAAGAAATATTGAAAGGTCTACTCTAAAATCAAAAGCATTAGGATGCTGCAGGAATGTTAAACTCACAGCTGGAAAGGTGTTAACTCATTAATCATAACTAAATTATACATAAAATTTTAAAACAAGACATACAAATAATTGAGAGTGGGAGAGGGAGGCAGGAAAATAGAGAATTTTTTTGTCTTCCTTTTAAAATTTTTCTTTCTCAGTAGAATGGGTTTGAGATCTTGTTACTATCAGTTTAAAAAGCAGTTATAATAATGGTATAAAAGACTTCTATAAAAGGGTAACAAAAAGACAAAAACATGTCAGGGAGTCAGTAAAACTAAATAAAATTCATGATAATTCAAAGGAAAATGACCAAACCATAAAAGGAAGATGAAACGAACAAACAGGAAATATCAAATCAACTGCAAAGATAAGGTCAAGATGGCAATAAATAAAAACATATCATCGATTATTGTAAATTTAATGGACTAAATGCTCCAGTCAAATGTCATTGAGTGGCAGGCTGCATAATAAACAAGAACCTTCAATATGCTGCATACAAGAGACCCACTTCAGGGAGAAGGATACATATAGATTGAGAGTGAAAGGATGGAAAAGGGTATTCCATACAAATGGAAAAGCCAAAAAAGCAGGTGTTGCAGTACTGATTTCTGACAAAAGAGTCTTTAAAACATAGGCCATAAAGAAAGATAAAGAAGGACATTTTATAATGATTGAAGGAGTGATACAAGATGAGGATAGCACACCCGTTAATATATGTGCACCAAATAGAAGAGCACCTAAGTACATAAAATAATTACTAACAGATGTAAAGGGGGACTGTGATGGGAATCTAATCATAGTTGGAGATTTCAACACTGAATTAAAATCACTGGACAGATTACCGAGACAGAAAATGAATAAGGCAACAGAGAAGTTAAAAAATACAATAGAAATATTACACTTTGTGGATATTTTCAGAGCATTGCACCCTTCACAAAATAGTATATACATTCTTTTCAAGTACACATGGGACATTTTCCAGGATTCATGATGTACTTGGGCACAAAAGAAACCTCAGCAATTTTAAGAAGGTAGAAATTACCTCAAGCATCTTTACTGAACACAATACCATGAAGCTAGAAATCAACAACAGAGAAACAAATGAGAACAAACGGAAAACATGGAGAGTAAACAATATGTTATTAAAAAACGAATGGGTCCAAGAAGAAATCAAAGCTGAAATGAAAAAGAACCTTGAGACAAAAGAAAATGAAAGCAATACCACACAAAATTTATGGGACAAAGCAGAAGCAGTGCTGAGAGGGGAGTTTATAGCGATACAGGCATTCCTCAAAAAAGAAGAACAATCACAAATTGACAATTTAACACACCAGCAGAATGAACTAGAAAAAGAAGAACAAAAAACCCCAAAAGGCAGCAGAAGGAAGGAAATCATAAATATTAGGGAGGAAATAAACAAAATAGAGATTGGAAAAATAATAGGAAAAAAATCAACCATTCCAAAAGCTGGTTTTTTGAAAAAGTAAGTAAAAGCAACAATCCTCTGTCCAAACTCAAATAGAAGAAAAGAGAGAGAGCACAAATTAGCAAAATAAGTTAGAATGGAGAAATTACAACAAATAAAATACAAATAGGGTATATCATACGAGAATATTATGAAAAGTTTATGGAAACAAACTGGATAACCTAGAGGAGATGGACAATTTTCTGGAAACATACTGTCCACCAAGACTGATTCAAGACATAACTGATCCCTTAAAAATGCAGAGCACTAGAAATTAAATCAAAATAGCTATATAAAGCCTCCCTACAAATAACAGTCCAGGACCGGATGGCTTCACTGAGGAATACTACCAAATATAGAAAGGAGAAGTCATATAAGTCTTTCCCAAACTCTTCCAGAATAATGCAAAAGAAGGAATACACCCAAAGTCATTCTGTGAAGCCACAATCACCCTGATACCACAACCAGGCAAAGACACTACCAAACAAGAGAATTATAGGTCAATATCACTGATGACACAGATGCCAAAATCCTCACCAAAATAGTAGCAAGCAGAATCCAACAACACAGAAAAAAGATTATACATCATGACCAAGTTGGGATCATGCCAGGGACACAGGGGTGGTTCAACATATGCAAATTAATCAATGTAACACAGCACATCAACAAGAGAAAAGACCAAAACCACATGATCATCTCAATAGATGCAGGAAAATCATTTGATAGAATTCAACACACACTTATGATAAAAACTCTCACCAAAGTGGGCATAGAGGCAACATAACTCAGCATCATGAAAGCTATAGATAACAAACCTACAGCTAGCATAGTACTCAATGGTGAGAAAGTTAAAACCTTCCCACTGAAATCTGGGACAAGGATGCACACTATCACCACTCCAACTCAATATAAACTTGGAAGTCCTAGCCACAGCAATCAAACTAGAGAGAGAAGTAAAAGGGATGCAAATTGGAAAGGAAGAGGTAAAATTATCACTATATGCAGATAATATGTTATTATATATCGAAAACACTGCAAGATCCAGACAAAAATTACTACAACTGATGGAATAATTCAGCAAGGTAGCAGGTTACAAGATTAAGGTTCAAAAATCAGTGATTTTTTTACGCTAATGATTCATATAATACTATAGAGCTACAGTCAACATGACAGCATTTTATTGGTAGGAAAACAGACATATAGGCCAAAGGAATAGAACAGAGAGTTCAGAAATAAACCCACAAACTTTTGGTCAATTAATCTTCGACAAAGGAGGCAAGAAAATACAATGGAAAGGAGACAGACTCTTCAGCAAATGATGTTGGGAAAACTGGACAGCAGCATGTAAATCAATGAAGCTAGAACACTCTCAATGAAGCTAGAACACCATACACAAAAAACTCAGAATGGATCAAAGACTTAAACATAAGACTAAATACAATAAACCTCCTAGAGGAAAATATAGGCAAAACATTATCTGACATAAGTCTTGAAAATTTTCTCATAGAAAAAAAAGCAAGAATAATCAAATGAGACCTAATGAAACTTACAAGCTTCTGCACAGTAAAGAAACCAGAAGTAAAACAAAAACACAACCTACGGAATGGGAAATAAAATTTGCATATGAAAGAACAAAGGCTTGATCTTTAGAGTATATATGCATCTCATCCAACTGAATAAGAAAAAATAAAAAACCCAATCAAAATGGGCAGAAAACCTAAACAAGAAATTCTCCAAGGAAGACATACAAATGATCAAAAGGCACATCAGAAAATGCTCAATATAACTGATTATGAGAGAAATGAAAATCAAAACTACAGTGAGGTATCACCTCACACCAACAACAACAAGAACAAAATTAAAAACTACAGAATCCTCTTAGCAAATTAGGATTCAGGAAATATATGTCAACATAAATAAGGCATTAATTACAGACCACAGACAACATAATATGCAAAAGTGAAATACTGGAAGCCATATTAAGGAATAAGACAAGGATGCTCACTCTCGCCATTTGTATTAAACACAGTACGTGAAGACCTAGCAACAGAATTCGGACAAGAAAAAAAGTTATTCATGTTGGATTCAATGATGTAAGTCTGTTATTCTTTTAGATGACATGATAATCTATATAGAGAACCCTAAAGATTCTCCACACCAAAACAACTAAAACTAATAAAGACATTTAGTAAAGTAGCATGATTCATGATTAATATTACAATAACTGTCACATTTCTTTACACTAACAATGAAATATAACATAATTTTAAAAAATCCATATGAAATCAGATCAAAAAATGATAAACCTATGAAAAAACCAAGATAATAAAATCAATAGGACACTGATAAAGAAATTTGAAGATGATGCAAAGAAATGGAAAAAAAATCAAGGTCTTAGTTTAGAGGAATTTATATTGTTAAAATATTCATACTTCAAAAGATGTCTACAGATATAGTGATTCAGATTGAACTACATGATATTTTCCACAGAACTAATAACAGTCCTATGATTCGTATGGAACTGCAAAAGAACCAGAACTGCAAAAGTAACAATGAGAGAAAAGAACAAAGTTGGAGGCATAGCCCATAACCCTCCCAGATGTCAGACTATATTACAAAAATACAGTAATCAAAAGAGCACAATGCTGGAAAACAAAGAAACATCTATATCACTGGAAAGGAACACAGAGACAGAAATAAACATCACACCTATGGTCAACTAAACTATGACAAAGGAAACAAAATTATACAATGCCTAAAAGACAGTCATCATCAAGTGATGTTAAGAAAGCTAGACAGCTACATGTAATCAATGAAATTGGAATACTCCCAGAAGAGGCAAGATGGCGGAGTAGAAGGATGCTCGTAAGTCACCATCTCCCACAAATACAGCAATACCCATATCTACAGACCCACTCAGCCAACCAGAGTACCTGCGGAATTCCGACAGAACATCGCCCTCTTCAAAAGATAAAGACGCCAAAAATCTTGTAGGGGAAAAGGAAAAAAGAAAGAACAAAAGGCAAAGCAGCGCAGGACGGGTCCCGCGGGAAGGGAGCGGCAAAGGAGGGCTGGCTCTCGCTCACTGGGTCTCCCCTCTCCAACTGAAAGTCCAGTGGGACGGTGGGGGAGCCTCTGAGGCTCGGATCTGTACAGAGTAGACCTTGTCTGACAGAACTAAGTTAAATGGGCACAGAGCGTTCCCCCGACACCCAGCATGAGACGCAGGCCGGCAGAGGTGGGCAGGGCCAGGCTGCAAAAGCCGGGTGGAGGACGGGGGCGGCTACATGGAGGCAGCCCCTGGGAACTGCAAGGGGATGGGCGCCGTGGCTATGGGTGTACAGGACAGAACAAGCTGGGCCCTCCATAAAATGGCAAGATTGATGTGCTCTCGGGGGAAGGGTGCATACCCCCATCTCTGAAAACCCGCGGAAACTTTTCAGGGGAAGAGAGGTGGGGCTCAGGCACAGCCGCCATATTCCCTGGCGCTGAACACTCAGGCGGGGGCGGGGGCAAAACCTTCATCTGCACTGAAGGGATTAGCAGCCTCAAAGGCCAGACTGAGACTCGCTTACAGCCCGGGGCAGATAGGATCCTTCCATCGTGGACCCTCAGAGAACTTGCTTCACAAAAACAAACAAGGGGCTGGGTCTTGGGTCCAAGCAGGGACGAGGCTGTCCCTCAGTCTTCCCTGAGCCACCCACGGAGTGCCGACCCAGGCGGAGCGCCGACCCGGGTGGAGTGCGCAGCCGCACAGAGCAGCGGAGCTACCGGCGGTGCAGGCAGAGGGAGAGCGGCCCCCGCTTGTCGGGCAGGAACACAGCCCCTGACTGAGGTGCTGGGATGGGGCACGAACCGCCATCCTACCTGGCCAGTCTGCAACATCTGACTACGGCATCCGGAGGGGCAGTGACCTGCCCGCCCACAGCAGAGGAAAGCTGCATCTGACCCCGTGTTAGGAGTAGGCGCGATCAGCTTGCCTACAGGTGCTGGGAGCAGCACAGAAGAGGGAGCCAATGGAGGGCTTATGAAAACAAGCTGAGCTACCAAAACAGGACAAAGACAGAAAGACTTCACATTAAAAGCACACAGACTCCAGGAGAACACCGACAACCCCCCTTTTTTTTAAAATCTGTTTTTACCTGTTCTATTTTCAATTACACCCTTAATTTTTACTTCTTAATTAATTTCTATTTCTCTTGGGTTTTGATGTCCTGTTATTGATTAGACACAGCTTTCAAATACATCTATTCATTTCCCCACCACTTCTTTTTTTTAAAGGTTTTAAAAGGACGTCTCAACCCGATTAATACTCTGCTTCAACTCGCTCTTCTATTATTCATTATACACTGTTTTCAAAACCTCTCTCTCCCTTCTTTTAAAAATCTTTCTCTCTCTCTCTTATTTTTTCTTTTTTTTCTAAGTTCTATTCCTAAATAGGCATTAGACAGATAAAATCATTAAGATCCAAAATAGACAAATGATACTCCATAAACCACAGTGACAGAGAGGTATGAGCAAGATGAAGAAGCAGAGAAACCTTTCCCAATTAAAAGAACAAGAGGAATCCCCTGAAAGAAAGATCAATGAACTAGACATTGATAGCCAACTAGATCAAGATTTCAAAAAAGGATTGATAAAGTTGCTGAAGGAATTAAAAGAGATAGTGTTTAGAGATATAAAATATGTCAAAAATGAAATTGAAGCTATAAAGAAGAGCCAAGAAGAATGGGTAAACTCATTGACAGAGACAAAGAATGATCTAATTGGTGTGCAATGCTGAGTAGTTAATGCAGGGGAACGAATTAGTGATCTAGAAGACAGAGCAGTAGAAAGCACCCATTCAGAAGAACTACTAGATAAGCAAATAAAAAATAATGATAATAGCATAAGGGACCTATGGGATAATATAAAGAATCCCAATCTTCACGTAAGAGGGTTCTCAGAAGGGGAAGAAGAATCAAAGGGGATTGAAAAGATTTTTGAAGAAATCATGACTGAAAACTTCCCAAACTTAAAGAAGGAACCAGATATCCAAGTACAGGAAGCTCAGAGGGTCCCAAACAGGAAGAATCCAAATAGACACACACCAAGACTTTTCATAATCAAGATGGCCAGGGTCAAGGATAAAGAAATGATTCTTAAGACAGGAAGAGAAAAGCAAAGAGTGAATTACAAGGGAACCCCCAAAAGGCTCTCAGCTAATTTCTGTACAAAAACACTACAGGACAGAAGGGAGTGGCAAGATATATTCATAGCCCTGAAGGAAAAAATGATGCAGTCTAAGATACTTTATCCATCAAGGTTATCCTTTAGGATAGAAGGAGAAATAAAGAGTTTCATAGTCAAAAAAAAAAAAAGCTGCAGGAGTTTAGCAACACTAAACCCAAGCTAAAAGAAATATTGAAAGGGCTATTCTAAATAGAAAAGCTTTAGGATGCTACAGAAATGTGAAACTCACCACTGGAAAGGTGATAATTCATGAATTACAAATAAAGAAAACATACAAATCACTGAGAGTGGGAGAGAGAGGCAGGGAAATATAGAATATTTTTTTTCTTATTTAAGTTTTCTAAAGAGTAGGATGGGATTGAGATCATCTTACTATCAGTTTAATAAAAACGGTTATAATAATAGGTTAATAGATTTATAAAAAAGGGTAACCACAAGTCAAAAATTTAAAAGGGAGTCACAAAAATTAAATAAAATCCATGATAATACAAAGGAAAATTAACAAACCACAAAAGGAAGAAGAAAGGAACAAACAGGATATACCAATTCAACTGCAAAGATAAGTTCAAAATGGCAATAAACACACATCTATCCTTAATTACTGCAAATGTTAATGGACTAAATGCTCCAGTCAAAAGATATAGAGTGGCAGACTGGATAATAAAGCAAGAACCTTCAATATGCTGCCTACAAGAAACCCAATTTAGGGAGAAGGACACATATAGATTGAGAGTGAAAGGATGGTAAAGGATATTCCATTCAAATGGAAAAATCAAAAAAGCAGGTGTTGCAGTACTAATTTCAGACAAAATAAACTTTAAAACAAAGGTCATAAGGAAAGATAAAGAAGGACATTTAATACTGATTGACGGAGTGATACAAGATGAAGATATTACACTCGTTAATATATATACACCCAATATAGGAGCACCTAAATAAATACAAGAATTATTAACAGAGATAAAGGGGGATATTGATGGGAATACAATCATAGTTGGAGATTTTAACACTGCATTAACATCACTAGACAGAACTTCCAGACAAAAAATAAACAAGGCAACAGAGAAATTAAATACTACAATAGAAAAACTAGATTTGGTGGATATTTTCAGAGCATTACACAGGCAAAGAATAGGATATACATTCTTTTCAAGGGAACATGGAACATTTTCCAGGATCGACCATGTACTTGGGCACAAAAGAAACCTCAACAATTTTAAGAAGATAGAAATTATCTCAAGCATCTTTACTGACCACAATGCCATGAAACTGGAAATCAACAACAGAGAAACAAAGGAGAAAAAAAGGAAAGCATGGAGATTAAACCATATGTTATTGAAAAACCAATGGATCAATGAGGAAATCAAAGCTGAAATTAAAAGAATACCTTGAGACAAATGATAATGTAAGCACAACCACTCAAAACCTATGGGGCACAACAAAGGCAGTGCTAAGAGGGAAGTTTATAGTGATACAGGCTTTCCTCAAAAAAGAAGAACAATCTCAAATAAACAAGTTAACCCACCACCTGAATCAATTAGAAAAAGAAGAACAAAAAGCCCCAAAAAGCAGCAGAAGGAAGGAAATAATAAAGATCAGAGAGGAATTAAATACAATAGAGATTAACAAAACCATAGAAAAATCAACCAAACCAAAAGATGATTTTCTGAAAAAGTAAATAAAATCGACACACTTCTGGCCAAACTCACAAAGAAGAAAAAAGAGAGAGCACAAATAACAAAATAAGAAATAAAAATGGAGAAATTACAACAAACAAAATAGAAATACAGAATATCATACGAGAATATTATGAAAAACTTTATGGAACAAAACTGGATAACCTAGAGGAGATGGACAAGTTTCTGGAAACATACTGTCCACCAAAACTGAATCAAGAAGAAACTGAACACTTGAACAATCCAATCACTAGAAAGGATATAGAAATAGCAATTAAAAACCTCCCTATAAATAAAAGTCCAGGACCGGATGGCTTCACTGGGGAATTCTACCAAACATACAAAGAAGAACGCATACCAGTCCTTCTCAAACTCTTCCAGTCGATTGAAAAGGAGGGAACACCCCCAAATATATCCTATGAAGCCACAATCACCCTGATACCAAAACCAGGCAAAGACACAACAAAAAAAAGAGATTTATAGGCCAATATCACTGATGAACATAAACGCCAAAATCCTCACCAAAATTTTAGCAAATAGAATCCAACAACACATAAAAAAGATTATACATCATGACCAATTGGGGTTCATCCCAGGGACACAAGGCTGGTTCAACATACACAAATCAATCAATGTAATACATCACATCAACAAGAGAAAGGACAGAAACCACATGATCATCTCAATCGATGCAGAAAAAGCATTTGATAAAGTTCAACACTCATTTATGATAAAATTCTCGCCAAAGTGGGTATAGAGGGAACATATCTTAACATAATAAAAGCTATATATGACAAACCTACAGCCAGCATAATACTCAATGGTGAAAAACTCAAAAGCTTTCCACTAAAATCTGGGACAAGACAAGGATGCCCACTATCACCCCTCCTATTCAACATAGCCCTGGGTGTCCTACCCACAGCAGTGAGGCAAGAGAAAGAAATAAAAGGTATCCAAATTGGAAAAGAAGTGATAAAAGTGTCCTTATATGCTGATGACATGTTTCTATATATAGAAAACCCTAAAAGGTCCACACAAAAGCTACTAGATTTGATTGAAGTATTCAGGAAGGCAGCTGGTTACAAAATTAATGTTCAAAAATCAGTTGCATTTCTTTATACTAAAGATAAATCAACAGAAAAAGAAAGCAAACAAACAATCCCCTTTAAAATAGCACGCAAAATAATAAAATATCTGGGAATAAATCTAACCAAGGAGATGAAAAAATTATACACAGGAAACTATAAACCATTGATGAAGAAAATTAAAGAAGACTTTAAAAAATGGAAAGATATTCCATGCTCCTGGATTGGAAGAATCAATATTGTTAAACTGGTCACACTGCCCAAGGCAATCTACAGATTTAATGAAATTCCTATCCAATTACCCAGGATATATTTCACAGAACTAGAACAAATCATAATAAAATTTATATGGAACCATCAAAGACCTAGAATTGCCAAAGCATTGCTGAAGAGAAAGAAAGAGGCTGGAGGAATAACTCTCCCAGACTTCAGACAATACAATAGAGCTACAGTCATCAAGACAGCATGGTATTGGTAACAAAACAGACATATAGACCAATGGAACAGAATAGAGAGACCAGAAATGAACCCACAAACATTTGGTCAACTCATATTCGACAAAGGAGGCAAGAATATACAATGGAAAAAAGACAGTCTCTTCAGCAAATATTGGGAAAACTGGACAGCAGCATGTAAAACAATGAAGCTAGAACACTCCCTTAAACCACATACAAAAATCAACTCAAAAGGGATTAAAGACTTAAACATAAGACAAGATAAAATAAACCTCCATGAGGAAAACATAGGCAAAATATTATTGACATATATTTCAAAAATTTTCTCCTAGAAAAAATAAAAGCAAGAATAAACAAATGGGACCTAATGAAACTTACAAGCTTCTGCACAGCAAAGTAAACCAGAAGTAAAACAAGAAGAAAACCTACAGAATGGGAGAAAATTTTTGCAAGTGAAACCGACAAAGGCTTGATCTCCAGAATATATAAGGAGCTCATACGACTCAATAAGAAAAAAATAAACAACCCAATCCAAAAGTGGGCAGAAAACTTAAACAAGCAATTCTCCAAGGAAGACATACAAATGATCAAAAGGCACATGAAAAAATGCTCTATATCACTAATTGTCGGAGAAATGCAAATCAAAACTAGAATGAGGTATCACCTCACACCAGTCGGAATGGCCGTCATTCAAAAATCCAAAAATGACAAATGCTGGAGAAGCTGTTGAGAAAGGGGAACCCTCCTACACTGCTGGTGGGAATGCAGGTTGGTGCAGCCACTGTGGATAACAGTGTGGAGATTCCGCAAAAGACTAGGGATAGATTTAACATATGAGCCAGGAATCCCACTCCTGGGCTTGAATCCAGAAGGTAATCAACTTCAGGATGACACCTGCACCCCAATGTTCATAGCAGCACTATTTACAATAGCCAAAACATGGAAACAGCCAAAATGTCCATTAACAGGTGATTGGATAAAGAAGATGTGGTATATTTATACAATGGAATACTACTCAGCCATAAAAACCAACAATATAATGCCATTTGCAGTAACATAGATGCTCCTAGAGAATGTCATTCTAAGAGAAGCAAGCCAGAAAGAGAAGGAAAAATACAATATGAGATCGCTCATATGTGGAATCTAAAAAACAAAAACAAAAACAAACCAACAAACAAAAACAAAGCATAAATACAGTTCAGAAATAGACTCATGGACAGAGAATACAGACTTGTGGTGAGCAGGGGGGTAGAGGGTGGGAAGGGATAGACTGGGATTTCAAAATTGTAGAGTAGATAAACAAGATTACACTGTATAGAACAGGGAAATATACACAAAATTTTATGTTAAATCACAGAGAAAAAAGTGACAATGAGTGTGTATATGTCCATAAATGACTTAAAAATTGTGCTGAACATTGGAATTTGACCCAAAATTGTAAAATGATTATAAATCAATACAAAATGTTAAAAAAAATAAAAAAAAGAATACTCCCACACACTGTACAGAAATAAACTCAAAATGATTTAAATATCTGAATCTAATATATGACAAAATATAACTCCTGGAAACTAACATAGGCATAACAAGACATAAATTGTAGCAAAATTTTCTAATGTCCCTCCCCCAAGCTGAAAACAATAAAAGCAAAATAAACAGAAAGGTCCTAATTAAACTTAAAAGCTTTTACCCAGCAAAGTAAACAAAATGATAAGATGAAATTCCAAATGGGAAAAAACATTAGGAAACAATTCAATTAACAAGAGGCTAATTTCAAAAATACACACATCGTTCATACAACTCCATTTCAAAAATCTGCAAACAACTCAGCCAGAAAATGGGCAGAAGACAATTCATCAAAGAAGACACACAGATGACAAAAAGGAACATAAAGATATGCTCACATTGCTAATCATTATACAAAGGCAAGACAAAAATAAAATAATGTTTTACCTCACACTAGTGAGAAGTGCTGTCATGCAAATGTCTACAAATAATAAAGACTGAGGTGGTTGTGGAGAAAAAGGGACTCTCCAACGCTGTTGGTGGGAATGAATATTGGTGCAACAACTATGGAAACTGTATGGAAGTTCCTTTAAAAATTAAACATAGACCTATCATATGACCCAGCAATTTATTATTATAAATACGGCATAACTTCTGAATACTGTCATCTGTTGTTGGACGGTAAGGTTTCTTCCATGTCGTGGCTTTTGCATATAGCACTGCTAAGAACATTGGGGTGCATAAGTCTTTTTGAATTAGAGTTCCATTTGATATATACCCAGGAGTGAGATTGCTGGATTGTATGTTAATTCTGTTTTTATTCTTTTGAGGAATCCCCATCCTGGTTTCCACAATGACTGCACCAAACTACATTCCTACCAACAGTGTAGGAGGGTTCCCTTTCTCCACAGCTTCCCCAGCATCTATTGTTTGTTGACTTTTGAATGATGGCCATTGTGACTATTGTGAAGTGATAATTCATTATACTTTTGAATTGCCCTTCTCTGATAATGAAACTGAGCAATTTTTTTTTCATATATCTGTGTGGCATTTGTATGTCTTTATTGGAGAATTGATTTTTTAGGGCTTCTGCCCATTCTCAGATTGGGTTTCTTGTTTTTTTTTATTATTATTATTATGTTGTAAGAAGTCTTTGTATTTTGGAAATTAAGTCTTTGTCAGTTGCATCAATTCTAAATATTTTCTTTAATCCTGTAAGTTGTCATTTTGCTTTTTGTCTGGTTTCCTTTGCTGTGCAAAAGCTTATAAGTTAAATTAAGTCCCATTTACTAATTTTGCTCTTACATCCATTACCTGGGTAGGCTGTTCTAGGAGATCATTGCTGAGATTTATCTCAGAGTGTTTTGCGTATTAGTTCTTCTAGGAGATTTACTGTGTCTTGCCTTACATTTAAGTCTTCAAGCCATTTTTTGGTTATTCTTGTGTATGGAGTGAAGTAGTGTCCTAACTCAATTGCTCTGCATGCTGCTATCCAGGTTTCCCAACACCATTTGGTGAAGAGATGGTCTTTTCTCTGTCATATTCTTGGCTACTCTGTCAGAGATTAATTGAACATAGGCCAGCAGATTTATTCCTAGGCCCTCTATTCTGTTCCATTGGTCCATATGACTTTTTCTGTACCAATATCATGTTATTTTGATTATTGTAGCTCTGAAATATTGTTTGGATAACTGGTGGTTTATTCCTCAAGCCTCTTTCTTTTTCTTGAATATTGCTTTGGAAATTATGGATCTTTTATGACTCTGTGTAAATCTTAGGAGTATTTGTTTCAGTCAAAAAAGAAATGTTTTGAATAATTTGATAGGAAATCAAATTAAGTCTGTGGATTGCCTTGGGCAGTATGGGCATTATAACAATACTGTTTCTTCCATTACAAGTTCATTGGGTATCTTTCCACTTCTTCAGATCTTTTTTGAATTCCTCAATCAATGTTTTCTTGTTCTCCATGTATAAGTCATTCACCTACTTGGTCAGATTTATTCTTAAACATTTTATAGTTTTGGGTGCAGTTAAAAACGCAGTTGTTTCTATACTTTGTTTTCCTTTTGATTAAATGGTAGCGTAAAGAATTGCGATTGGTTTTTGTACATTACACTGGGTACCTTGCCCAGTTCCTTTTTTAGCCAAAGTAATTTTTTTGTGAAGCTTTTTCGGTTTTCTATATTTAGAGTCATGTCTGCTTATCATGGCAATTTTACCTCTTCTTTTCCAGTCTGAATGCTTCTATTTCATTTTCTGGCCTGATCATTGTGGCTAAGATTTCCAAGACTAAATTGAATAGAAATTGTGAGAATGGGCAAACTTGACTTGTCTCAGGTTTTTCTGGGAAGGGTTTTGGTTTTTCACCATTTAGTATTTTGCTGGCTATATGTTTGTCATAAATAGCTTTCATTAGCTGAGATATGGTCCCTCTGTGCCCACTGTGATAAGGACTTTTATAGCAAATAGTTGTTAAATTTTATCAAATGCTTTTTCTTTAACTACTGAGATGATTATGTGTTTTTTTGTCCTCTCTTTTGTTGTTATGTTGTATCAAAATTGATTGATTGATTTTCATATGTTCAACCATCCTTGTGTTCCTGGGAAATACCTAACTTGACCATGGTGTATAATCTTTTTTTACATGCTGTTCGATATTGTTAGTTAATAATTTCTTAAAGACTTTTACATCTGTGTTTATCAATGATATTGGCCTATAGTTTTGTTTTGGGTTAGTGTCTTTGTCTGGTTTTGGTATCAGGTTGATGTTGGCCCTATGGTTTGAGTTTGGGTGTACTCTCACCATATCAATTTTTGGAAGAGATTGAGGAGGAATGCTATGGATTTTTCTTTCTATGTTTGGTCAAATTCCCCAGTGAATCTATTTGGGTCTGAATATTTGTTTGCAGAGATTTTTTATTTTATTGATAATACTAATTCATTTCTGGTGATCTGTCTGTTCAAATGGTCAATTTCTTTTTAATGCAAAAATGGTGGGCTGAATGTTTCCTGAAACTTCTCCACTTCTTCCTGGTTATCCAGTTTGTTTCCATATAGTTGCTCATGGTATTCCCTTATGATATTTTCCAAATTATTTGCAGTATTTGTAGTTTCTCCATTTTCATTTCTTATGTTATTTGTGTTCTCTCTTTATTCTTGTGTTGAGTCTGTCCAGGTTTTTGTCAATTTTGTTTACTATTTCAAAAAATTGTTTGATTTTTTCTATTTTTAATCTCTACTTCAATTCTTTCCTCCTTGATATTTATTTCCCTCTTTCTGCTGACTTTTGGTTTTGTTTGCTCTTTTTTCATGATTAGATTACATAGAACATTAAATTATTTATTTGAAATTGCTCTTCTACTTTGAAGAGAGCCTTGTCACTATGAACTTCCCTCTTAAGCCTGCTTTAACTATATTCCAAAAAATTTGCATAGTGTTTTGTCATATTTCTCAAGGTTTTTTTAATTTCTTATTTTACTTCATCAGCTCCCCCCTTGTTTTAGTACCATGTTGTTTAATCTACATACTGTCATTTTTTCTCTCTGTTTTTCTGTGATTGAATTCTAGTTTCATGTTATTATACTCAGAAAAGATGCTTGAAATAATTTTTATCTTCTAAAATTTGTTAAGGCTTCTTCTGCGCCTGAGTACATAATCTTTCCTAGAAAACATACCATGTGCACTGGAAAAGAATGTATATTCTGTTTTGGGGAGAAGTACTGTTATGAAAATATAAACCAAATCCAATTATTTTATCATATCTTTTAGTATCTTTGTTCCCTTATTAATTTTCTGTCTGAAAGACCAGTCTAGTGATGATAATGGTGTGTTATAATTTCCTACTGTGATTGTGTTCCCATCAATTTCTCCCTTTTCATCTATTAGTATTTGCTTTATGTATTTAGGTGCTCCTGTTGTAAGTGCGTATATCTTAATGTGTATAAAACCCTCATTTTTTATTTCTCCTTTAATCACCATATCATGTCCTTGTTTATCTTTATGGCCTTTCTTGTAAAGTCTCTTTTGTGTGAAGTCAGTACTGCTACTCCTGCTTTCTTGTCATGTCCATTAGCATGGAATATATTTTTCCATCTTCTGACTTTCAATTGATGTGCATTCCTCTTACAAAATTGGGTCTCTTGTATGCTTCATAATGTAGGGTCTTGTTGTATTATCCCATCTGACAATATATATCTTTTGATTGAATCACTAAGTGCGTTAACATTTGTGATAATTATTGAGAGACTGGTGTTTATTTCCATTTTGAACATTTTCCATTTGATTTTGTGTTTCCTTTTTGTTCACTTCTTTTTCTTTAGTGGTTTGATAAGTTTTCTTTTATTATCTTCATTTCTTTTTGGCTTTGTGACTTCATTGTAAGCTTTTGACTTATGGATAACCTCTTTTGTGTGTATATTGACCCGTTATTATATCTGTTTATTTTAACTGATAGGATTACAAATTCTAACCCATCATAAAGAGAACAGAAACAAGAAGAAAATACTCTGTATTGTCCTGTTTCACTCTCTGATCCTTAAAAATTTTGATGTCCTCTTTTAAACATCAAGTTTATTCTATTGTAAGTCATTGTAGCTATTGAATTTCTAATAATGCCTTTCTCATTTCTATGGCATACTGCTTCTTTTTTTCTTAGAGTAGATTTTCATTATTTCTATTTCTGTCGCTAATTTCTTTTAGTATTTGCTTTTGTGGAAGTTATTTATCTCTCCTTCTATTCCAAAGGATAGCCTTTCTTGATAAATTATTTTAGATTACAGCTTTATTTCATTCAGGAATTTGAATATGTCTTGTCACTGCCTTCTGACTGTTGTATTTGTACAGGAAATGTGTTTAAAAATATAATGTATATAACTATATATATATTTAAAGAATACCTAGAAATGAAGTTAACGAATAAGATGAAAAACTATACGTTAAAAAGTATAAAACATTGATGAAGGAAATTAAAACTGATTCAAAGAAATGAAAAGATCTCTTATGTTAATGATGTGAAACTATGTGTTTGAAACAACCATACTACCCAAAGCAATCTACATTTAGTGTAATTCATGTCAAAATACCCATGAGATTTTTGCATTAAATAGAAAAAATAACTTCAAAATTTATATGTAACTACAAAGATCATGAGTTGTCAAAATAAACTTGAAAAAGGGTATTAAATCAATTAGTGTAATATTCTCAGATGTTAAACAGTCCTACAAAGCTTTAGTAATTTAAACAACATGATTCCGGCTCAAAAACAGACACCAATAACAGAAGAGAATTGAGCAACCAGATATAGTCCCTCACACCTGCGATCAATTAACCCATGAAAAATGAAGCAAGAGTATAAAATGAAGAAAAGACATTCTCCTCAATATGTAGTGCTAGGGGGATTGAACATATGAAACATAGATTAGAGTATTTCCTCACATTGTACGCAATCCGTGAGCACAGAATATCTTTTATTTCTTTTGTTTACTTATATTTATTACACCTTTAATTTATAGAACTATGTTTAGATCTTTTATTTCACCTATCAAATTTATTCCTATTTTATTCTTTTTGGTATAAATGTACACACAACTGTTTTCCTAATTCCTTATTCTGATAATGTGATATTAGTTTATAAACATGCAACATATATTTGTATATTGATTTTGTATTCTGCAAGTTTACTAAGTTTGTTCATTATTTCTAGCATACACTGGAGGAGTATATGGAGTTTTCCATCTGTGTATAATTATGCCATTTGTAAAAATTTTACTGCTTGTTTACTAGTTGGAAGCCTTATATAATTTTTCTTGACTAGTTGTTCTGGCTAGGACTTTGAGTAGTGTAATTTAGGACTTGTGAAAATGAGCTACTTTTTCTTATTACTGGACCAGAGGAAAACCTTCCTGTATGTTAACATTGAACTTGATTTTTGTCACGGGTTTTTCATATATGGCTTTTATTATGTTTAGTTATATTTTATTTAAAGCAAATTTGTTAAGAATTTTTTGTATACAAAAGTAAAAATCAGTTTTGTCAATAATTTTCCTACATTTTCTGAGATTGTCACTTTTGAATTCTCTGTTTTTTAATTGATGGTATCATATATATTGATTTGCATTTGTTAAATAATATTTATGAAACAGGACTAAATCAAACTAAACTATCATTTTTAATACTTATAATATGCCATGAAATCAGGTTGCTAATATTTATTTAGAATGTAATATACACATACAGAAGGAAAAATGTACATTGTAGCTTGAGTGTACGTTTATTTATTTAAAAATTTTATCTCTCATTTTGAATTTGGCTTATGTTTAGTGGAAATTTTTTCTAAATAAAGAATATAACTCTTGGTAGAACTGAATTTACTACAGTTTACTGATACAGACCATAGCTATTATTTACAATTAGTGCACAAATCACTTGCCTTAAAATGCCGTATTATACTAACAATGCCAACTGATTCAGGACTGGGAAACATAATGCTTCCTAAAATGTATTATGTGGTGTTATCGACACCAACCCACATATACACTTATTTCTTTGTTTTTTGATTGTTTGTTTGCCCCTTAATGGAGGCACTGCTTATAGAACCCAGGATCTTGTGCATAAGTGTATTTATCAACATCATTTTGGAGCACTTAACAGAATCCAAAAGAGTATGGATTATAAAGATGACAGGAAAATTTATTACTTCTAGGGACTGAAAAACCTCTGAGTGAAAGAATGGCAAAAATACACATTTGTATGTATACAATAAGATTTTCTCTTGTGTAATTTCAAAGTAGAATATTAAATTACATTAGTTTTTCATATAGCACTGAAGTAAAATTTAAAACAAAAATTCCCCCCTTTGGGATTTCTTAAATTTGATTGATTAAATTTTTCTAATTTTAATTCATAAATATTTACCATTTATTTATAAACATACCAAAGAAACTGACATTTATTCTGCTCATGTTTTGAATATAGAGCTACTTTTTTAAGGTACACAGATAAATAATTACTTCCATTTCCATATCAACTTATGTTTCACTTTAATTACAATTGATAATGAAATAGTTATAAATTTTCTGTGCAAGTTTTACACAAATTTCTCTTTAAATTCCAAAACTTTAAAATTATTTTATTTATTTTGAGCATTATTTATACTTTGTTCACCAAACTGGTATAAATTTCTGTACAAAAGGAAGGAGATTGGTTTTATTTCGTAGACCCCAAAATTAAGTTATTTAAAAAGATCTTGTGGGGATAATATTTGCAGATCACACTATAAAAATAAGCATGTTATATGATTCATTTTAACTGGATGAATGAGAAGAAAACACTGGCTGAATGTTACTCTTGGGTTGCTAGGAGACCAGACGTTTTGTGATGTCACAGCTACTCAGGTTGAGAACCATTGTGATGGCCTACCAGTTTAAATGTGCAGGCTTTCCAGAGCAGCATTTGAAGCTGTAGTGCTCAAAACCATGCAGAATAGAAAAGTAGCTGCAGAAAAAGTTATTTGAGATGGCACTTGTTTCTTCAGAAGTTCAAGGTAAGTTTCCTAAAGATGGGCCAACTGGTTCAGAAAACTCCAGTAGATCTCTATTTTGTGATCAAACATTGTCTGGAGACTTGGACTTGAGGTCTATGACTGAAGAAATTGATTCTCTGACTTTGTCAGAAGGATCCTTGATAAAAAGACCATGTTACACACATTGTGTCTCCTAACCAGATGGAGATAATTATTTTCGTTCTCTGACATTTCCAAGAAAACTCTGGGAAATGTATGGGAGTGACCAATTTAAATCCATCTGGTGGGATGATAATGGACCTTCCATAGTGATTGATGAAGATGTCTTTAAGAAGGGAGTTTTGGAAAGAAAGGCCCCTTTCAGAATATTTGAACCTGGAAGTATGAAAAGTTTAGTTATACAGCTAAAGCTTTATGGGTTTAGAAAATTGCGGCAGAATTTTCACAGATCTGCTTGTCTAGCTGTCTTTATGGCAGAAGAAAAAGTAGTCTATATTTTAAGCAAGGTATTCACAACTTTTAGTTACCACTTGGTAACTTAGATATAAAATTTAATTTTGTACATCAATGGTAATATAAATGTAAAGCTTTTTTGAAAATTGTATTAAACTACTAAGGCTATAATTCATTATTTTTTATAAAATTGAGGATATTGCCTTAAGTAGTCAAGATTATGATAAACTTTGCTAGCAACTATGAATCTTAACAGAAATCTAAATAAAGGTATTAAAGCTGTTTTCAAAAGTGGCTTTCACCGTTACTGCAAATGCTAACTTCTTAAAATTGATGACTATATTATTTAAATGTGTATATTCAAAGTAAGGAATTTCAAAAAATAGTCAGAATTGTTCATAATTTGATGATATTATCTTTGCATTGTAAACGTGAAATCTGAGGTTTTATAGGTTAGGCTTATTGTAGTCTTCTATTTTGGTTTAAAATATTACTAAAATCTTTCCACTTTGGTTGTAGCTGCAATTCTATCATATTTCAAATTTTAAACGAGGCTGTCCCCAAATTTTAGAATAAAAATAAGAGTTGGGATTAAAAATGTCTCTCTGGTATCTTCATTGGCTGAAGATTTCAAGAAGAAGCACTATATAGGAGCGGGTAATATGGATAATCATAATTCTGATTTTGTGGCTGACACTAGTGGAGAAAGTGCATTTTTACCTTCTCCAAATTTAAACATGCCTCTAAACAGAAAGCCCTCTACTAGCCACATAATTGGTGATACAAATAACCCGATCAGATGTGGTTTTTCTCCTTCATCATCAGTGTCAGTTAGACCACGAGAACAAATTGCAGTGGATCAACGTGCTATTTTAAATCAGTTGACCACTATCCACAGGAACTCCCAAAGCAGCTACACTGAAGCAAATGGCCGTGCTGTGAACTTCATTACAACTACAACTTCTATTTCTCTTTACAGCATCTTGTCTCACATACAGGGCAATTATTTTGGACTGATGGTGGAGCCTTCTACTTTTCCAAATAGATATCACAACATATCTGCCAATGAAGGTCGTTTTTCTAAACTTCAACCAGGGAGCAACCCACGGTTTCCAGTGCCAGTGATAGCTGATACATCAACTACCTCTCTTTCAAGGCCAACTCATCAGCTAACTTCAGTTTAAGAACGTCATCCTAATTACAATTGATCTACCAGAGGACTACCAGATTATGCAAGATAGCAAAGATTAAAATTTATGTTGGCAAATGTCGACTTATATCTGCAATTTTCTTATTTGAAAAATAAACATAGATGTGTACCTGTATTGTTCTTATATTTTTTAAAATAGAGTTAAGATTTAAACGTGAGACTAAGTTACCATTTAAAGATAAAAAGAGATATTTGATTGATATGATCATTTGTTGGAATAATATGAGAGTAAATTTATATAATTTCTTCTAAGGAAGAAGAGAAAATGGAAGAATTTGGAAAAAGACAAAAACATGGAGAGAGGGAAAAGTACTAAGTGGTTTCTGGTTGATCCTGGAAAGTATTTAAAGTGTTAAGATAGGTTGGAACAGGAGATAAATCCAGGAACCGGCCCAGGAATCATGGTCTCTATTATATCATCCCTGGAATCATAAAAGTCACGTGATGTAGTCTCAGATGGCACATTCAGCATGAGGTAGAATTTAAGAAGTAATTTTTTCTATGGTCTTCTTTGTGCTGTTCTCAAGGCATTTCAATTGGTGCTTTCTTTTCCTCCCCTCAAGGGTCTGCACTATATTTTCTAGTGAAAATTTAATGTTGCTTTTATGTTCCAGCCAAAGACATGCTTACATACTCAGAGGGGCACTTAAAGCCTTTCCAAATCTAAGTCCACATCTCAACATAGTTTAGTCATTTCTTTATAGATCTGGCATCTGTCTACCTTGGAATATCTTTATGTTTCACTGTATCTGGAGATATATCCAGGCAAATGCTTGTCAACCATATTAACTCCAACCTCAAAACTGTTGCTCCAGCTCATCCTTGGACTTAGGATGTCCTCCATTTACCTACTTAGATTTTCCCAGTCTCAGCACAGAAACCACCTTCTCCAGATGTTTTCTGTCTATCCAACTTTCCTTGTCTAACTTGGATACCAGCACTGTAAGCACAACACATGCCACAAGATGCATTTTATTATTTAGTGAATGAAAAATACATGTTGACTTTAAGCAAAATCTACTTTCCTGAAACAAAACTCTCATGGTTTTCAAACTATTTCGTTATGGTCTTTACTCTTCACCACAAACTAGCTCTTTTCATAGTCCATGGACTAGTCACTCAAGATAGTAAGTGGAGGTAGGTACAGGAGACAAAGTATTATTTTCTTCTTAATTCATGCCTCCAGAGGCCTAAAGCATTCCATTCCCATTTGCTGGATTTTTTCCTGTCTCTTCATCACCCACCCACCCCAAAATAGCTGATTCTCTTCCCCATACCAATAACTATACTGCCTTCTAATTAATTTACTTCTTAGAATCAGAGCTTTGTCCAGAACAGACAGTGCCATTGCATATATTTAATACAGGTTTATAGACACCACACAACTTTTGCCACTCTAACCTTCACAAAGGAAGTATCTATGAGGTACTAGAACCTTGGTAGTGGTGGTCATATTCAGAAACTAAATTGCAATATTAAATGTGCGGACTAGAAGGAGGTGAGGGTGGTAGAATTTAAAATTTGTCAACTGCAAGAATATAAAATTTCTGCAGATATTAAAAAATATAAAATATTCATGGAAGACTATGAGTATTTCCCTTTTACTTAAAATAAAAGGTGAAGCATTTTCAGAATGTGAAATGCCCTGAAATGCTGGAAAATTTGTAGGCAATGTCAGGGTATCTAAGGCTTCTGGTCATAATCACGCATCCAGTGTCAGCTGATGAGACTGGAATGGTAAAATTGAGTCCTAAAAATGTGTCACCAATTGTGAATAAAGCCTTTGATAATCTGGAGTGTTGGCAAATGGGCCAGGGTAAGCTCACGCAACATTCCACCAATATGTCCTTTACCAAGAGAAGTAAAGAGACCACTTGCATTAGGAGATCTGTGTATGGACAGCAGTGGTTTTCCTACAACAGAAACATCAAGATTTTAAGTTTGTCAGCACAATTGTGATGGTGGCTATGTTGTTGTTTTCATTAGCAATCTGGGGTTCAGATGGGATGGTTCAGCAGCTTGTTTCCACCTCTCTTATTAGACAGTGGGTCTTACCATGATCATCTTAATAATGTTCTATACTGATAAGTCAAAAGCTACAGTGTACTTTCAAAATTAGAAATCCTAAAGAAGAATATTATTTGTTAGTCTACCTGTTGTTTTCTACCTGGGAAAAGCTAGACTATTGGCAAAGTACAAAATTTGGCTGGTTTTTGAAAACTATTCCCAGAGCTTTGCCCACTGAACTTTTCCCACTAAATAATACAAATCTGTCTACCACTGTGTGTGTGTGAAGATGGATTGTTAAGCAGTAACTAAGTTTGTCTTAGTTGAGCCATCAGTGAATTATTCCTCTGCATCTGGCAGAATCTCTGTGAATTAAGAATTTCACTGAGCCATCAGATTTTCTACCGATCAGGGAGAGGTAGATTATATTTCTCCCAGTGTACTAATTGTTACCTGTTCATTGAATCCTGAGCTAATGTTAGGGTAAATCCACTGAAACCTTTAAATGGACTGAGACATATACATTCTCCAGTCCCCAGAGCCCAGCACAGGACTGTGTCTCCTTTTTAATTTAAGCTTATGTCTAAGTGTTTTTTTCCTTTAATTCTCATTGTTGGCACAACTTAGTTTTGCTTTGAACACCCATTGACTAATTTATAGAGACTGAACCGCTGACTTATTCCTGTTTTCCTAGAAATTGCAGTAACCTTTCTTTCCTTGGACTACCTGGAATAGAGTGAATGCAGTCATCATTTTGAAAGCAGCCCTCAGTCCTAATAATGCAGAACCTTTACACTTCTTTGCCCAGCAATTGTGCAAGATTGTTTGTTGTGGATCTCAGGGATTTTCCTCACATCCCCAAATGCAACCATGATAAAATACCACATTGTTATCCAAAATCAAATTTTTGTCAGTATTGAATTCCCATTGCAAAACAGTTAAGAATTGTAGGAGTTCTGAGATTTTACCATGCTGAGATGTTTAGCAACCTTGCATGTTCCTTTCTTACTGATGATGTCATGTAGATGAGACAATCGTTCAGACACAGTGAACTTTATCACTCACCGCAATAGCAGCCAGGGTTAAATTTTGTATACATTCCCTAATCTCAGATTAATACATAGAGTGAACTATTGAAACCTACAAAAGCAGTGGGCTGTTAACGTGAAGAAAGTTTAAGGCATGATAAAAAATCTAATTATATTGGTATCTTTATGTATTATTTATTAGAATACTTGTTTATTAGTATCTTTACCTAGGATAAGTATATCATGACTCAACTTTACTTGCTGCAGAAACAATCATGAGAAATGACATGGGAAAAAATGAACATTGACTGTCCATTTTTCCTTCTGCTTCTATTGAGATATAATTGGCGAAGAACGTTGAGTAAGTTTAGGTGCACAGGAGAGTGGTTTGATTTACAAGTATCATGAAATAAATATCATAGAAACTTTAGGGAGAATTCATTATCTAATTTAGGTACAATATTAAAGAAATACAATTTGTATTTTGGTTGTGATGAAAAATCTTAGTGTCTACTCTCTTAACAACCTTCATATATAACATAAAGCAGTATTAACTGTAATTTCTATGTTACTACGGGGCATCCCTAGAACATGTTTATTTTACAGCTGGAAGCTTGTTGCATTTGAGTGCATGAATCAAATTCTCCTTTCCCAACCCCTGCCTCTGTTAACTACAAGTCTATTTTTTTTCTATAAGTATGTTTCTTTTTGAAGTGCACATTTATCTACAAACTGTATTAGTTTCTCTTACACAACATACTCTTTGCTATATTTAGTACATTTCAAACTGATCACCAGAATATATCTAGTTATGATATGTTGCTATTTAAAGATATTTCATAGTTATTTACTATTCCCCATACAGCACATTTCTTGTCCCTGACTCATTTAATTTGCAACTGGAAAATTTTCTCTCTTAATTTTTGTCAAATATTTCTTTTTCCTCAACCCGTTTCTCCCCTTCTGGTGAACGACCAGTTACTTTGTATATCTATATCTCCTTTTCTGCTGTGTAATTTTCATTTGATTTAAATTCCAAATACGAGTAAAATCATACAGCATTTGTCATTCTCTTTCTGACTTATTTCACTTAGCATATTACCCTCTTGGTCTACCCATTTGTTGCAAATAAAGAAGTTACTCTTTTTATAGCTGAGTAATAACCCATTGTATTTTTATCTGTTTGTGGGCATATATATGTATATATATATATTTATATAAATAAATATAGATAAATCTATGAAATATAAAAATAAAAAATAGATGGGTAGATATATATACTATGAGCACGCATTTTCTTTATCCATCATCTATTGATGAGCAAATAATTTGCTTCTATATCCTGTCTATTTTAAATAATGCAACAGTGAATATAGGTTTGAATTTATCTTTTCTAGTTAGTGTTTCTATTTTCTTGGAATAAGTATCCAGATATGGAAATGTTGGATTATATTTTAAATTTTTAGAGAAAACTGCATACAGTTTTCCAGTGTCAGCGTCAATTTACACTCAGTCCAGCAGTGCATCAGGTTTGATTTTCTTACATCCTCACCAACACTTATATTTGTTATCTTTTTGATTATAGTCATTCTGAAAGGACTGATATAAAATCTCATTGTGTTTTGGACTTGCATTTTTATGATGGTTAATGATGTTAACCGGTTTCATATGCCTGTTGGTTACCTTTCCCCCACTGTATATTCATTTTTTGTAATGGGCTAAGTGACCATAACTGTCTGATTACATTTTTAGGCATTCTATGTGTTCCATTATTCCCTTTGTTCTGTGCCCTACCATATTCTTTTTATTACTGTAGATTTGTATTATAGTTTTAAATCAGGGAAAGTGATACATCCACATTTTTCTTTGTAAATTATGTTTGTGTTATTGTTTGTTTTCTTTTCTTTTCTTTTTTTAGTGAATTCAAGTCTTTTGTGTTTACATGTAAATTTTAGAATTATTTATTTTTAAATTCTGAAAATACCCTTGGTATTTTGATAATCACTGATTTTAATTAGTGTATTTTCTTGGCTAGTACTCTCATTTAAACAATATTTTGTTCCTCATCAATGAACACAGTATGTCTTTTCATCTGTTTGCATTTACTTCAGTTAATTTTATAAATATTTAATAGTTTTCTGTGTACACCTCTTTTACCTCCTTGGTTGGATACATTTTCAGGTTTTCTTTTTTTTGTAATGCAACTGTAATGAGACAGTTCCCTTACTTTGTCTATCTGTTAGCTTGTTGTTAGTGTGCAGAGATGCAAGCTTTCTGTATGTTAATTTTACATTCTGAAATTTAATCAAATGCATTGATAAACACTAGTAGTTTTGAGGTGCCATCTATGGATTTCTGTTTAAAGTATGTCATCTGCACACAGATATATTTACTCATATTCTTCATTTTCTATATTATATTTACATTAATTTTGGATAACTATGGCTAGAATTTCCAATATTATTCTGAATAAAAGTGGTAAGAGTGAGCATTCTTGCCTTCTCCCTGCTCTTAAAGGAGATGCTTTCAGCTTTTAATCACTGAGTGTCATGTTAGCTGAGATCTTGTCATGTATTACCTTATCTGTGTTGAGGTATGTTTCCTCATGCCCAATTTGAGGAGAAACTTAGTCACAAATAGATACGGAATTTGTCAAAACATTTTATGTCTCTATTGATTTGACCATAAAATTCTTATTCTTCAATTTGTTAGTGTGGTGTATCATATTAATTAATTTGTGGGTAATGAATCACTTTTGCATCCCTGGAATAAAATGGACTTAATCATAATGTATAATCCTTTAAATGTATTTTTTGCTTTGCTAACAATTTAGTGATGATTTTTAAATCTACGCTTATCAGTAGTATTTAACCTGTTATTTTTTGAGGTATTTGTTCCAGTTTTAGTAGTAGTGTGATACAGAAAGTTGGGGTAGGAAGCCTTCCTTCCTCTGTATATTTTTGGAATTATCTGAGAAGTATAGGTGATAGCTCTTCTCTAAATGTTTGGCAGAATTTACCTGTGAATCTGTCTATGCCTGGAATTTTGTTTCTTGGGAGATTTTGTTTAATTACGTATTCAATTTCATTAGTGGTAATCTTTTCATATTTTCTATTTCTCATTCTATCCTGGAGATTATGTGTTTCTCAGAAACTGTATATTCCTTCTAGGGTTTCCATTTTATTTACATAAAATTAGTTGTATTTTCTTATGATACTCTGTATTTCTTTGATATATGCTGTAACTTCTCATTTATTTCTGAGCTTATTAATCTGACCTCTTTTATTACTCATGAGTCTGGTTAAATTTTATCCGTTTTATTTATCTTTGAAAAGACATTATTATTTTGATTGAATGTTTGTATTTTTAATCTTTATTTTATTTATGAATGTTCTGATCTTTCAGCTGTCTTTCCTTCTACTAACAAGTTTGTTTCATATTTTGCTACATCTTCTGTTTGTATGATTATGTTATAAGAGAGAGATGTTTCTTATTTGTATAAGTGGGATTATTTTGCTGTAAGCATCCCTATTAATACTGCTTTTGCTATACCCCATGGACTTTTCTTGTCATTTTTCTTTATATATATTTCCTTTGATTTATACAGCAATCCATTGGTTGTTTAATATTGTATGATTTATCATCGACATTTTAGAGTTTCTCTTAGGTTTTTTCTTTTAGTAAATTTCTATTCTCACAGAATCCATATGTTTCTTCACAAAACAAGGAGAGAAATAATAAAATTTATACAAAAACTGGAAAGAACCATTTTTCTAAAATTATCTTTGAAAAATGAACATAGTTGTGGGTATTATCCTCCCTAACTTTAGAACATACTACAAAGATACAGTAATCAAAACATCAAAATATATCACTAAAATAGACACATAGATTAATGGAACAAAATAAAAAGTCCAAAAATATACCCACACACATAAGCTCAATTAGTATACAATGAATGAGGCAACAGCATACAATGGAAAAAAGGCAATCTCTTCAAAGAGTAGTTCTGGGAAAACAGAACAGTACATGTAATAGAAAGATGTATGAGCACTTCCTTCCATAGAATACACAGTAAGATAAAAATGGATTAATATCCTAAATGCAAAACCTGAAAATATACAATTTCTGACCATGAACAGGAGCACAACGGCCTTTGAGAAAAATCATAGCAAAATTTATTTTTGATCTAATTTGTAAGTTAAAAAAAGGAAAAATAACAATAACAGTTTTTACTATTACTGGGAAAAAATAGATGTAGTATGTGATACAGGGATTCCACTTCTTGTATAAGTGTGAAGTGCAAAACCATTTGCAAAGCAAAGGAAACCTTCAGCAAGATTTATGACAACACACAGAATAGAAGGAAGAGTTTCACACAAGGAAACCAAAATTTTGTTAATATCCATAATATATATATGTAGCATATTATACCAAATATTTAAAAATCAAAGACCCCAAATTAAAAACAGTTTAAGGATCTTCATGGAAACTTTTCAAAAACAGACATGTGGATGATTTTCATGCACATAAAAAGAAACATAACATTACTATTCATTAGGAAATCATAAATCAAAACCAGAATGAAATATAATCTCACAGCAACCAAAATGGATATGAAAAATATTCTTCAAATGACAAACATTAATAAGAATGTTGATTAAAGGGAACCCAGGTACACATATGGTGGAAATATAAATTGATGCATCCACTATTATAAAAGTGTGGACACTGTTAAGAAAACTAGAAATAGAAGCATCATATTTTTCAGTAATTCCAGTTTTTGATATAAATCTGAAAAAAATGAAAGCATTAAATTTAAAGGATATATTACCCCCAATGTTCATATCATCATCATTTATAGTAGCCAAGGTAAGAAGCACAACTCAATTGCCCATCAACAGATGATTGGCTGAAGTAGATGTGAGATATAGATAACATAATAAATAATTAGTAATTGTCATATCAAAAAATAAAATTCTGCTATTTGGAAAAATGTGACTGGACCCAGAGATTGTTGACATAGGAAAATAGGTCATACAGAGAAAAACATTCTACATTACCACTTACATGAAGAAACTAAATCTATAAGAGAAATAATAATTAAAAAAAATAGAAACAGAATCATATATATATGTGTACTGTACCAAGTAGTGGTTTCCATTGGGGACAGGGAAGATGAATGGGGAAGACAGAAATATGCAAGCTACTAGTTATAAATTAGAGAAGCATCAGGGCTATATTTACATCACAGAGAAATATTTTAATAATTTAAATGATTTTAAAGAGATTATATGCATACATTATAGTAAAATGTGCATGCATGAGGGAAAAACATTGAAGAAAAGAACCCAGGAAAACAAAATATTTTGTAGTACTCTGATATTAAGGGAGGTTATTTGTTCACTTTCTTTACTGTTCTTATAATTTCCTTATTAGAATTTAAGCTTTTAAATGAAACAGTATAGACTTTGAAAATAATGACATAAGTTTAAAATATTTCTGTCTCTCCCCTTAAATCTACAGTCAGTGAAACGTTCACAATTCAACAAAAATAACTACAACACAAAACAATACTCCAGAGCACACGTGTGCAGCTGAAGTTTGATGGGCTAAAACACATAAAGGTGGCTGAACTGAGGGAAGAGCAGAGTTGGTGCCTGCGACCAAGGCCCACTGACTGGGGTATCTGAGCCCACAGGTTAAGAGTACCCAGTAGAAACAGGGTCACAGTGGTTCACACAGCTTCAGCCACCAAGTGCACCATTATTCATGGTCACAGGTAACTAGGAGGGAGCCACAATGCAGACAGAATTTCCATCCTTTAGATACTTAGACATTCGTGACACTCTCCCTACTTCCTATTCACAGTGGTGGAGACAAGTTTCCTTGCAACATTGGACATGGCATAGGCACTTGCCTGATTTCAAATTCCCACATGTCTTTACAACTTTCCTCAATGTGTGGACTGAGTCTCAAGGGATATCAGATAAAAGGAAGGGTTCACCATCCCAGTGACAACAATGGCATTAACTACCAGAGTTGTCTAAGAAGTGACAATGTAAGAAATCTTTTATCCAGACAGTAGAAACTGGAAAGTGCAATTTTGAAATATTGTCAGAGGTAGCTCAGGTAATTAAAACCAAAATTGTGCAATATTGCAAAATACCAGGAAACAAAATCAAGGACTCCAAATCCCATTCTGTTTTTTAGTATCATCAGAACAATAATTTACCAAGATCATGACCAATCTCAGTAACATTATAAGGCAAGCACACACACAGATACACAGAAACAGACACTGACACAGACACAGACACACACGTGCATGCACAAGCATACACACATGCACAAACACACACACACAAAATATCAACCCTGCAGCAAACAAACTTAAAGTCATGGAATATTGCCGTATAACTAATATAGAATCCAAAGAGATGTCATACAGAAACTCAATACAAAAAACAAAACTCAGAAAGCAGTTTAGTGAGCTCAGAAATAAAATAAATTGTGATAAGGAATATATTACCTAAGAGACTGAATCTATAAAATAACCTAACATTATTGGAGGACCAGATGAACGAAGTAAATGAGATGAAGAATACAACAGAAAGCACTGGAAGAAGACTGTCTTTGTGGGGGAGAGATAAGCAAACTCACCAATACAAAACTAGAAATAATAGGAGAGGGCAAAGATACAAGATATTAAAAAGTGAGGAAATTCTACAATAGCTATCAGACTTCTTCAGGGAGTGCACATTAGAGTGAAATCCTGCAGGGAGAAGTAACTTAGAAGGCAGCTGATGGTTTATTTAAAATATTAATGGTTGATAACTACCCGAACCTTGGTAAGAAACTGATATACAAGTCCGTGAGCCAACAAAACACCAATAACATTAAGACAAAAATACCTCCTTCAAGATACGTTATATGCAAATTGGCAAGACAATGATGCAGTAAAATTTTAAAGGTAGCCAAAAAAATTGTGATAATCTACAAAGGAACCCCCATTACGCTATCAGCAGATTTCTGAGCAGAAAACTTATGCCAAGGGTAATTAAAATGTCATTTTGAAACTACTGAAGTAAGAAATCTCTCACCCAAGAATACTCGAACTTGCACAGTTATTACTTATATATAAAGTGAAAATAAAGACTTTACCAGACAAACAAACCTGAACAAGATAAAAAAAACAAAACCAAGACACCTTAAAAGAGGTGCAGAAAAGAGCTATTCTAAGAAAAATAAAATGGCAAATATATGCAAAACATTGAACTAAAGCAGAGACCACGAGAAATTTGCATCAGTTTCTTTGGGTATGTTTTGAAATGTTACTATTCTATATGTATTAAAGAGAGTAAAATAGGAAATCAGATGCAATAAATATAGATACATCAATCTGGTAACATGTTCACAAGATTAAAATAAATAATTTGAGATAGTAATCATAAAAGTTAAAGAATAAAAATAAAACAATTTTAAAGGAAAATGCTATCAGCAGAAAAGGGACTAAATTATACATAAGGTGTTTCATTTTTAATTGAAGTACAATAGATGTAATATATTGAATAGTTTCAGATGTACAGCATAGTGATTCCAACCACTTTGTAGATTATATTGCATTGTAAATTATTACAATAATTGTAACATAAAATTATTTAAAGTTATTGTGTAAAATTCCCTGATCTATACAGATTATCCTTGTTGCTTACCTCCTTTATGTATACTACTTTGCATCTGTTAATGTCCTACCATTAAATTGACTTTCCCTTCCACTTTGGTAAGTATGAATTTTTTCCCATATCTTTCAGTCTGCTTCAGTCTTCTCTATCTAATCTCTCTATCTCTCTACCATGTCCCTATCAAACTATCTATCTATCTATCTTGTATGTATGTATCTATCCTTCTATGTATCTATTTATCTGTCATCTATGAATAGATAGCTATAGATAGATGTACACAGAGATTTGTTATACTTTAGATTCCACATATAAATTATATTCTTTTGTCTTCGTCTAAGTTAATTCACTAAGCATAATATATACTAGGACCATTCATGATGCTGAAATAGCAATGTGTTATACTTTTTCATGGCTGAGTAATATTCCATTGCATATTTATAGATACTTCATATCATCTTAAGTCCATAGTGTACTGTGGACCCTTGGATTGCTTCCCTGTGTTCCATATTATAAACAGTGCTGTTGTGAACATTGGTTCTTCTCAATTTATGGTTTTTTTCCCCAGATTTTTCCTAGGAGAGGCATTACTCTTTCATATGGTAGTTCTCTTCTGGTTTTAAATAAATCTGAATACACTTTTCCATAGAAGTTGTAACAATTTACATTCCTACCAAGAGTATACAAGAGATTTCTTACCTCCACATCGTCTCAAACACTTTCTATTTGTAGACATTTTGATAATAGCCACTGACCAGTGTGAAGTGATACTTCATTGTGGTTTTGAAATGAAATTAACTAATAATTAGTAATGTTGAGCAATTTTATCACTTGCCAGTGACTCGTCTGTATGTTTTCTTTGGAAAAATATTAACTCAGATACTCTGCTCTTTTTTTGATTGTTTTTTTTTTCACATTGAGTTGTGTAACCTAAATCCATGTTACAACTATTAAACTTCATCTATTAACCCCTGGCCTCTTGCATTGTTTGCAAATATGTTCTCCAAATACACAGGCAGTGTTTTCATTTCATTCATACTTTCCTTACGTATGCAGAATTTTTCAAGTTTATTTAGGTCCCACTTGCTTATTTTTGCTTATATTTATTTTACCATAGGAAACTGATATTAGAAAATATTCCTATGATATATATCCAATAGATTACCACCTATATTCCCTTCTACCAGTTTTATAGTATCAGGTCTTACATTTAGGTTCTTAATACACTTGGGGTTTATTTTTGTATATGATGTCAGGGAATGCTCTCATTTCACTCTTTTACATGTAGAAGTCCAGCTTTCCTAACACCATCCACTGACGAGACTGTCTTTTCTCCATTGTGTACTCTTGTCTCTTTTATCATTGATTCATTGCTCATAGGTGTGTGGAATTATTTCTAGGCTCTCTATCTGTTTTTATTGATTATATCTCTGTGTCAGTGCCATGCTGTTTTTATTACTGTAGGGCTGTAATATAGCAAGGTATCCAGGAGATTTATACCTCTAGATTTGTTGATTTTTCTCAAGATCATTTTGACAATTTTAAATGGTGTCATGTAAAACTTAGAGTTATTTATTTTCTGGTTCTGTGGGAAATACTACAGCTTCATAATAGGAATTGCACTAAATCTGTAGGTTTCTTTGTGAAGTACGGCCATGTTAACAATATTAACTCCTTCAATCCAAGATCACAAGACATCTTTCCATTTCTTTAAATCATTTTTAATTTTTTTCAATGTATTTAATTTTCAATATTTAGATATTTGATTTATGTGGTTACATTTGTTCCAAGATATTTGGGGGGATGGGATTTTAAATAGTATTGCTTTCAACGTCCATTTTAAGGTATCTCATGATGAATGGGTAGAAATGCAAGAGGATAATTTACATTAATCGTGTACCCTGCTCCTTTACTGAGATTATTTATTGTTCATATTAGTCTGTCTGGAGCCCTTAGGACTCTATGTAGATTGCTATGTCATCAGTACTGGTGACAATTTTGCCTCTTTCTTTTCATTTTGCATTTCTTTTATTTCTTTTTATTCCCTTTTCCTTTCTTGTTTTACTATGGAACAGAAGGGCTGAGAGAAGGAATCCTTGTCTTGTTCCTGAATTTATCCAGAATCCTTTCAGCTTTTCCCCTAAGTATTATAAACTGTTATAAATGTCCTTTAGTATGTTGAGAGATGTTCTGATTTTACTCACTTTCGTGAGAGTTCTGATCATGAATATATGTTGAATTTTGTCTAATGCTTTCTCTGTGTCTATTGACACAGTCCTGTGAATTACATCCTTCCTTTATTAAATATGCATCATGCTGATTGCTATGTGTATGTTTTACCATACACATAGCATGGTATGTGTATGGTATGACTCTGGAAGGAATCCAACTGATCATTGTGTATAATCCTTTCTATGTATTGCTGGATTAATTTGTTGATGTTTTTTGAGTATTTTTGAATGTATATTCATCAAGGATATTGTGTTTACATTTTCATTTTTTTTTTTGGTAATGTCTTTGGCTGGTTTTTTTATCATGGTATTCATGGCTTCATAGAATAACTTTGGGAATTTTACTTTCTCCTACATTTTTTGAAATAGTTAAGAGGAAATAAGTTTTAGTGAAGTCATCCAGGCATTTTGTTCAAGGGATGTTTTTAAAATTGTAGATTTTATTTAACTTATACTGATTGCTCTTTTCAAGTTTTCAGTTTTCTCTTTATTCACTTTTGGCAGACTGTATATTTCAAGAAATATGTCCATTTCTTTAAGGTTGTCCAAATTGTTGTCATGTAACTGCTCAGAGTGCTTTCATAATCTTTGTTTGCATTTCTGTACTATCAGACATAATTTCTATTGTTTCATTTATTTTTCTGTTTGGGTCCACTCTTTATTTGTTGATAAGCCTTGCTAAATGCTTATTAATTTGTTAATATTTTTAAGAAAAAAAGCTGTTGATTTCATGATTTTTAATTTATTTTTTAATTTTTATTTTATTTATTTTCTACCGAATCATTAAAGATTTCTCATTCTACCGCCTTTGGGATTTGTTTGTTCTTATTTCTGGTTATTTTGGTTGGTAAGCTTGGTCCTTTGTGTGAGGTTTTTTTTTTTCCTTGAAGAAGGCCTGAATTGTTCTAAACTTCCCTCTTATGATTGCCTTTGCTGCATCCCATACATTTTATAAAGCTGTGTTTTCACTGTAATTTATTTCCAGGTATGATTTTATTACCACTTTGATTTCATCATTGACCTTGTTTTATTTAATTTTTTTAAAGGATATGGTTTAATCTCATGTATGTGCCTTTCCTGTTCTTCTTTCTATAGTTGATGCATAGTTTCATACTTTTGTGTATTGAAAAATTCTTGCTGTAAACTATATTTGTTTAAATTTCCTGAGGCTCTTTTCATGACATAGTCTGTGGTTAATTCCTTAGAAAACATCCTGTACACACTTGAGAAGATTATGTGTTCTCCTTTTCTGATGCAGTGTCCAATAGCTCATTTAGGTTCAAATGATCCAATATGTCATTAAGACCTCTGTTTCCTTACAGCTATTCTTTCTGGATGATATGTCCATCAGAATAGCGAGGTGTTAAACTCATAAACTATTATTTTTTATAATGAATTAATTATTTCATATCTACTAATATTTCTACTTATAATTAGGATCTACAGTATTGGGTCCATATATAATTTAATGAGTGTAATAGTCTATTTTTACATTGATCTCTTTTTCTTTATTTAATCTCATATTAATCTTTCATTGTGAACCTTATTTTAAAATGTATTTTGTATGATTTGAGCATTGCAAGGTGTACTTTCTTGTCATTTCCATCAAATATCTTTTACTTTTATTTCCTGGCTGTGTATATCTTCCACCATAAAGTGAGAATTTTTTGTGGGGGAGGACAAGATGGTGCAGGAGAAGGATGCTCGTAGCTCACCCTTTCCCTCAAATGCACCAAGTCTAATCCACAGACCCACTCAGCTATCCAGAGAATCTGCAGGTCTCTGATATAACATTGTCCCCTTCAAAAGATAAAGATGTAATAAATCTGGCAGGAGAAAAGGAAGAAAGAAAAAAGAAAATGCAAAACAGATTGGGACAAGCTCCACAGGGAGGGAGCAGCTAAGAAGGACAGGCACTCAATACTGTGTCTCCCTTCTCCAACTGAGAGTTTGGCAGGATGGTGGGGGAGCCTCCAAGTCTTGAATCTGTACAGAGTATAAGTTGACTGACAGAACTAAGTAAACAGGCACAGACACCCAGCCCAAGATGCAGCCCAGAAGCTGGGGGCAGGGCCATGCTGCATGAGCTGGGTGGAAGTTGGGGATGGCTGCACTGAGGCAGTCCTGGTGAATGCATGTGGCTGTGTGCCATTGCTGTGGGTGCACAGAGCAAGACAACCTGGGCCCTCCATGAAGCAACAGGGCAGATGTGCCCTGTAGGGGGAAGGGTACTTAGCCATCTCTGAAAATCCGCAAACGTTTCTAGATGAAGAGAGTTGGGGTTAAGACACAGCCACAATACCTTCTGGTGCTTTGCACCCAGGCAGCAGTGGGTGCAATATCTGCATCCACGTCTAAGGATTTAGAAGCCTTAAGGGACAGACGGAGACTTCTCTACATCCTGAGGCAGATAGGATTCTTCTAACCTGGTTCCTCAGAGAACTTGCATCACCAAGGCAAACAAGCAGCTGGGTTTTGGGCCAGATCAGGGACAGGGCTGTTCCTCAGTCTTCCCTGAGCCCACTTCCAGTGTGCAAATCCGAGGCAGATCGTACAGTGGCACACAGCATTGGAGCGACCAGCACCCTGATGGGGTGTGTGGCCCCCACATTTTGGGCTGGAATTCAGCCCCTGACCATGGTGCTAGGAGAGGGCATGATGCACACTCCTGCCTGATCAGTCTGCAACATCTGACTGCAGCATCGGACAGGGCAGTGACAAGCAGCCCACAGTAAAGAGAGTTGCTCCAGATGCAGTGTTGGGTGTAGGAGTGATCTGCTTGCAGACAGGCACTGGGAGCAGCAAAAATGATGGCTCCAATGGAAAGCCTCTGAAAACAGGAAGATGAGCTTCCATAGCAGGATGAATAAAGAAAGACTTCACTTTAAATGTACCCAGTCTCCAGGAGGACACAGACCACCCCCTGTTTTAATCTGTTATTACTTCTTCCATTTTCTATTACCCTCTTAATTTTTACTACTTATTCAATTATATATATACCCATTTTAATCCATTTGAGATTTTTAAAAAATATTTTATTATTATTATTTTTCAAAACTCTGCTTCAACTTCCTCTTCTATTATGCATTATACATTGTCTTCAAATTATTTATTTCCACTTCTTTAAAATTCTTTATCTCTCTCTCTCTTTTTTCTATTTTCTAAGTTGTATTACTACATTGGCATTAGGTAGATAAACTCCTTTAGGACCACATTAGATAACTGATACTCCATAAGCCACAGTGCCAGAGAGGTAGGAGAAAGATGAAAAAGCAGACAAACCATTCCCAAATAAAAGAACAAGAGAAATCCTCTGAAAGAACGATCAGTGAAATAGACATCAATAGCCTACTAAATCAAGATTTCAAAAAAGGGGTGATCAAATTACTGAAGAAAATAAAAGATAGTGGTCAGAGATATAAAATATGTCAAAAATGAAATGGAAGCTATAAAGAAGAGCCAAGTAGAATAGGTAAACCCATTTACTGAGATGAGTAATGATCTAAAGGTATCTCAAAGCTGACTAGATAATGCAGAGAAATGAATTAGTGACTAAGAAGACAGGACAATAGAAAGCACAGAATCAGAACAGCTACAAGAGAAACAATGAGAAACAAATGAAAAAAGCATAAGGGACCTATGAGAGAATAGAAAGCATGCCAAACTTGGCATGATAGAAGTCCCAGAGGGGAGGTAATATCAAAGGGGATTGCAAAAGTGTTTGAAGAAATCATGACTGAGAACTTCCCAAACTTAAAGAAGGAATCAGACATCCAAATACAGGAAGCTCAGAGTGTCCCAAACAGGAAGACCCCAAATACACTCACACCAAGACATATAATTAAGATGGCCAGAGTCAAAGATAAAGACATGATCCTAAAGGCAGCAAGAGAATAGCAAAGAGTGAGTTACAAGGGAATCACTATAAGACTCACAACTGATTTCACTACACAAATACTAAAGGCCAGAATGGAGTGGCAAGATTTATTCATAGTATTGAATAAAAAAAGTTATACCCTAGAATACTTTAACTAGCATGGTTATCATTTATGGTAGAAGGAGACAAAAAGGATTTCACCGACAAGAAAAAGCTACAACAGTGTTGCAACACTAGACCCATGCTTAAAGAAATACTGAAAGTTCTAGTCTAAAAAGAAAAGCAGCAGGATGCTACAGAAATATGAATCTCACAGCTGGAAATGTGATAACTCATTAATTATAAATAAAATAAACACTAAATTTTTAAACAAGATATACAAATAATTGAGTTTGAGAGGGAGGCAGGAAAATAGAGAATTTACTTTTTTGGTCTTTCTTTTACAAAGTTTTGCTCTATGTAGGATGGGTTTGAGATCTTGTTACTATCCGTTTAATAAAAGCAGTTATGGAAATGGTCTAAAAGACTTATATAAAAGGGTAACAACAAGACAAAAACTTATCAGAGTGTCACTTAAACTAAATAAACTTCATGATAATACAAAGGAAAATGACTAAACCATAATAGGATGATGAAAAGAACAAAGAGGAAATACCAAATCTACTGAAAAGATAAGGTCAAAATGGCAATAAAAACAAACATATCATCGATTATTGTAAATGTTAATGGACTAAATGCTCCAGTCAAATGTCATAGAGTGGCAGGCTTGATAATAAAGCAAGAACCGTGAATATGCTGCATACAAGAGACCCACTTCAGGGAGAAGGACACATATAGATTGAGAGTAAAAAGATGGGAAAGGGTATTCCATACGAATGGAAAAGCCAAAAAAGTAGGTGTTACAGTATTGATTTCAGACAAAATAGTCTTTAAACAAAGGCCATAAAGAAAGATAAAGTAGGACATTTATAATGGTTGAAGGAGTGATACAAAATGAGGATAGCACACTCATTAATACATATGCACCAAATTTAGGAGTACTTTAGTACATAAAATAACTACTAACAGATACAAAGCGGGATAGTGACGGGAATCTAATCATTGTTGTAGATTTCAACACTGCATTAACTTCACTGGAAAGATAATCGAGACAGAAAATAAATTAGGCAAAAGAGAAGTTAAATAATACAATAGAAATATTACACTTGGTGGATATTTTCAGAGCATTACACTCCCCACATAATAGTATATACATTCTTATCAAGTTCACATGGGATATTTTCCAGGATTCATAATATATTGGGCACAAAATAACCCTCAGGAATTTTAAGAAAATAGAAATTTCCTCAAGCGTCTTTACTGACCACAATGCCATGAAGCTAGAAATCAACAACAGAGAAACAAAGGAAAACAAATGAAAAACATGGAGATTAAACAATATGTTATTAAAAAATGAATGATTCAAAGAAGAAATCAAAGCTGAAATGAAAAATTACCTTGAGACAAAGAAAATGAAAGCAAAACCACACAAAATTTATGGGACGCAGCAAAAGCAGTGCTCAGAGGGGAGTTTATAGTGATACAGGCCTACCTCAAAAAAGAAGAATAATTAGAAATAAACAATTAATCCCAATAGCAGATTGAACTAGAAAAAGAAGAAGAAAAAACCCCAAATGGCAGCGGAAGGAAAAAAATCATAAATATTGCGTAGGAAATAAATAGACATTGAAAAAAACCATAAGAAAAAAATCATCCATTCCAAATTCTGGTTTTTTGAAACAGTAAGTAAAATCGACAAACCTCTGGCAAAACTCAATAAGAAGAAAAGAGAGAGAGCACAAATTAGCAAAATAAGAAAGGAGAATGGAGAAATTACAAAAAATAAAATAGAAATACAGAATATCATATGAGAATATATAAATAGTTTATGGAACCAAACTGAGTAACCTAGAGGAGGTGGACAAGTTTTTGGAAACATACAGTCCACCATGACTGAATCAAGAAGAAACTGATCCTTTGAACGAGCAGAGTACTAGAAATGAAATCAAAATAGCAATATAAAACGTCCCTACAAATAAAAGTCCAGGACCGAACGGCTTCACAGGGGAATTCTACCAAACATACAAAGAAGAACTCATACCAGGAATTCTCAAACTCCTCCAGAAGATTGAAAAGGAAGGAATACTCCCAAAGTCATTCTATGAAGCCACAATCACCCTGACACCACAACCAGGCAAAGAAAATACCAAAAAAAAAAAAAAATTATTGTCCAAAATCACTGATGAACACAGACGCCAAAATCCTCACCAAAATAGTAGCAAGCAGAATCCAACAACACAGAAAAAAGATTATACATCATGACCAAGTGGGGATCATGCCAGGGACACAGGGGTGGTTCAATATATGCAAATCAATCAGTGTAATACAGCACATCAACAAGAGAAAGGACCAAAACCACATGATCATCTCAATAGATGCAGGAAAAGCATTTGATAACATTCAACACCCACGTATGATAAAAACTCTCAGTAAAGTGGGCATTGAGGGAACATATCTCAGCATCATGAAAGCTATAGATAACAAACCTACAGCTAGCATAGTACTCAATGGTGAGAAAGTTAAAATCTTCCCACTAAAATCTGGAAAAGACAAGGAAGCACACTAGCACCACTCCAACTCAATATAAACTTGGAAGTACTAGCCTCAGCAATCAAACAAGAGAGAGAATTAAAAGGGATGCAATTTGGAAATGAAGAGGTAAAAGTCTCACTATATGCAGATAATATGTTACTATATATAGAAAACCCTTTAAGAACCAGAAAAAACTACTACAGCTGATCAAAGAATTCAGCAAGGTAGCAGGTTAGAAGATTAAGATTCAAATTCAGTGGTAATTCTTTATGCTAATGATTCAGATAATACTATCGAGCTACAGTCAACATGACAGCACTGTATTGTTATGAAAACAGACATATAGGCCAATGGAACAGAATAGAGAGCCCAGAAATGAATCCACAAAGCTTTGGTCAATTAATCTTTGACAAAGGAGGCAAGAAAATACAATGGAATAGAGACAGACACTTCAGCAAATGGTGTTAGGAAAACTGGAGAGCAGCATGTAAATCAATGAAGCTAGAACACTCCCAATGGAGCTAGAACACCACATACAAATATAAACTCAGACTGGATCAAAGACTTAAACATAAGACAAGATAAAATAAACCTCCTTGAGGAAAATATAGGCAAAACTATCTGAAATAAGTCTCAAAAATTTTCTCGTGGAAGAAATAAAAGCAAGAATAAAGAAATGATACCTAATGAAACTTACAAGCTTCTGCACATTAATGAAACATGAAGTAAAACAAAAAGACCACCTATGGAATTGGAAAAATAATTTGCATATGAAACAGACAAAGGCTTGAACTTCAGAGTATATAAGCAGTTCATCCAACTGAATAAGAAAAAATAAACAAGCCAATGCAAAAATGGGCAGAAAACCTAAACAAGCGATTCTCCAAGGAAGACATACAAATGATCAAAAGGCACATCAGAAAATGCTCAATATCACTGATTATCAGAGTAATGCAAATCAAAACAACAGTGAGATATCACCTCACACCAGTCAGAATGGCCTTCATTCCAAAATCCACAAACGACAAATGCTGGAGTGGCTGTGGAGAAAAGGGAACATTCCTTCACTGCTGGTGGCAATGCAGTTCGTTGCAGCCACTGTGGAACACAGGATGGAGACTCCTCAAAATCCTAGGAATAGAATACCATATGACCCAGGAATAACACTCCTGGCCTTAAATCCAGAAGGAAATCTATTTCAGGATGACACCTGCACCCCAATTTTCATAGCCAGCACTATTTACAATAGCCAAGACATGGAAACAGCCTAAATGTCCATTGACAGTTGACTGGATAAAGAAGAGGTGGTATATTTATACAGTGGAATACTAGTCAGCCATATAAACCGACAACATAATGCCGTTTTTAGCAACAAAGATGCTCCTGGAGAAAATCAGTCTAAGTAAATTAAGCCAGAAAGAGAAATAAAAATGCCATATGAGATGGCTCATCAGAGGAATCTAAAAAAAAACAAAATAAAAAAGCACAAATAAAAAATGAAATAGACTGCAGACATAGAATACAAAGTTTTGTTTGCCATGGAGTGGGGGGTGTGAAGACATAGGCTGGGAGGACAAAATTGTAGAAAAGATAAACAGTATTGCACTGTATAGCACAGGGAAAAGTACAAAAGTTCATACAGCAGCTTAAAGATGATAAAATGGGACAACAAATGTACATATGTTCATTTTAAATGAAAAATTGTACTCCATTCTGGAATTGGAGACAACTTCATAAAATGACTGTAAACAATAAAAAAAAGTTAAAAAATGAAAAAAACATTATCCTAAATATTACAGGGGTAAATATAAATTATAGAGAATAAAAAACTATGCAAAAGAGTAATAGAATGAAAGATTTTGTTTTATGTTTTCTTTTGAGATAAGCAAATTAATAAACCTCTAGACAGGTGCATCATGAAGAAAAGGTAGGTGATCCAAAGAAATAAATTAAGAAATAAAAGAAGAGAAATGACAATTGTTACCTCAGGTATACAAAAAAGGGATCATTCTGTCAAAAATTACATGCATAAAAACTGGACAACTTAGAAGAAATAGACAAATGTCTAGAAGCAGACAGAGATAAGAAGAAACAAATAATTTGAACAATCTGTGTGCTACAAGAAAGATAGAATCTGCATTTAAAAAATCGTTGAATAGAAGTGCAGATTTAAACAACTCCCATGGAGAACTGTACAAAAATACAAATCAAAACTTATACTCTTCAAACTATTCAAACTTAGTACAGATGTGGGAAACTCCCAAATTAATTCTATGAAGCTTTCATCACCCTGATATCAAAACCAACAAAAAAGTACGGGCAAAGGGAATTTCAAGCCATTATATTTGATAGAATTACATGCAAAAATTCTACAAAATATTATTAGCAAACTAATTCCAGCAATACCTAAAATGAATCATACACCATGATCTACTTGGATTCATTGCAGGGTCAGAAGAGAGGTTCAATATTCACAAATCATTCAGTTTGATACACCAAATTAACAAAAGAAAAAGAGAAAAAGAAATGGTCATCCCAATAAATCTATAAAAAGCATTTCATAAAAGTCGACATTTATTCATTAAGACAGCAAATACAGCAACAACAAGAACAGCAACATCAGCAACAATGACAGAAACCTCTTAGCAATGTAGGATTCAGGAAATATATCTCAACATATTTAAAGTCATTAATTACAGACCCACAGACAGCATAATATGCAAAAGTGAAAAACTGAAAGCCAAATTAAGGAATAAGACAAGGATGTCCACTCTTACCATTTCTATTAAACACAGTAAGGGAAGTTCTAGCAACAGCAATAACAAAAAGTTATTCAAGTTGGATAGAATGAAGTAAAACATTTATTATTTTAGATGACATGATAGTCTATATAGTGATCCCTAAAGATTCTCCAAACTAAAAGAACTAAAACTAATAAACTCATTTAGCAAAGCAGCATGATTCATGATAAATATACAAAAACTGTCATACTTATTACACTAACAATTAAATATTCCATACTTTTATAAGATCCATATGAAATCAGAACAAAAAATGAAAAAAACATAATAAAATGAAGATAAAGAAATTTGAAGCTGATGCAAAGAAATGGAAAGAAATCCCAAGGTCTTAGTTAAGAGGAATAAATATTGTTAACATATACATACTACAAAAGTTGTCTACAGATATAAAGTGATTCAGATCGAACTACATGTTATTTTCCACAGAACTAACAACAGTCCTATGATTTGTATGGAAATGAAAAAGAACAAGAACTGCAAAAGTTACAATGAGGAAAAAGAACAAAGTTGGAGGCATAACCCATAACTCTCCCAGATCTCAGACTATATTAAAAATACAGTAATCAAAACAGCAAAATGCTGGAAAACAAATAAACATCTATATCATTAGAATGGAACACAGAGGCAGAAATAAGACATCACACATATGGTCAACTAAACTATGACAAAGGAAACAAAAATATACAATGCCTTTAAGACATTCTTCAGTAAGTGCTGTTGAGAAAGCTAGACAGCTACATGGTAATCAATGAAATTAGAACACTCCCTCACACTGAACAAAAATAAACTCAAAATGATTTATATATCTGAATCTAATACATGACAAAATAAAACTCCTGGAAACTAACATAAGAAAAACAAGGCATATATTGTAGTAAAATTTTCTTATGTCACTCTCCCAAGCTGAAAATATTAAAAACAAAATAAACAAAAGGACCTAATTAAATTTAAAAGCTTCTACATAGCAAAATATATAAAATGAAAAGATGAACTTCCAAATGGGAGAAAACATTAGGAAACAATGCAATCAACAGGAGGCTAATTTCTGAAATACACACATCTTTAATACAACTCCATTTCAAAAATCTACAAACAACTCAGACAGAAAATGAGCAGAAGACATTTCTCTAAAGAAGACACACAGATGACAAACAGGAAAAATAAAACATGCTCACATTGCTAGTCACTATACAAAGCGAAGACAAAAATAACATGTTTTACCTCACACTATAGAGAAGGCCTGTCATCAAAATGTCTTCAAATAATAAAGAATGGGGTTGTTGTGGAGAAAAAGGGTCTCTCTATTGCTGTTGGTGAGAATGAAAATTGATGCAACCACTTTGGGAACAGTATGGAAATTCCTTTACATAATAAAAATAGACCTATCATGTGACACAGCAATCCCACTCCTGAGCATATAAAACATAAAACCTGAAAACAAATAATCCTAGGGTAAAATATAAGAATTACACTGTGACATTGGATTTAATATGATTCTTCATATGTCTCCTCTGGCAAGGGAAGCAGAAGCAAAACTAACAAAATACGATTGTATCACTCTAAACAGATTTACACTACAGAAGAAATGATCAATAAAATGAGAACTCAACAAACACAATGGGAGAATATATATGCAAGTAATAATTTCCAATCTAGTGTTAATATCCAAAATTTATGGCAAACCCTTACCCCACACCAACAACAAAAAGACCAAACGATCCAACTAAAAAAAAGTCCATAGGAACTGAAGAGATAGATCTGAATCAATTTTCTGTAGAAAACATACAGTTGGCGAAATGACACATGAAATTATGTTCAGAGATATAAAATATTAGGAAAGTCATAAACCAAAAGTGAGACAAGACCTCACACTTGCCAGAAGGCTCTCATCAAAAAGAAAATAGATGTTAGTGAGATTGTGGAAAAAAGAAACCCCATGGACACTGTTGATAGGAATGCAAAGTATTGATTCCATTGCATATATACATCAAATTTTCTCCATCCATTTTTCTGTCAAGGGATGTTGGGTTAGTAGGCCCCTGTCTGAAGGCTCTAGAGAATAAGCCCATGGGCTGAAATGTTAAAAAAGCTGTGAGGAATGTCACATATCCAGGCTGGATAATAAATTGACTACTGAATGTATCCAGTATGGATGTCTCTATAGCCTATGCTGTGTAATTTCCTCACAGAAGGACAACCTAAGACAGGCACAGCCGGCTGGATAAGGGATGGCCTAATTAATGAAGTTTCGTGATGAACTTGAAAACAATCCTTGATCATTTAACATCCTGTGCTTACTGAAGGAGCATGGGTACATAAATAACTTAAGATTATTAACATTGTTATAACTAAGATGATATGTGAGGCATTGCACATGTCCTATATAAACCCTTCTTCTAAGAATCAACAAACAGTGAACTGCTCCACTTTTGTCCACACAGTGTTTGTGTGTATATGATATCGTGCCACTGACAGGGTAAATTTAATTTGTTGGAAGTAACTTAAAAGAATGTTGCATTATATACAATGCTTTTTCTGCACTTATTGAGATGATTATGTGAGTTTTATTTCTCATTCTATTAGTGTGGCATGTCACCTTTATTGATTTGAATATTTTCCAGTATCCTTAAACCCAGGGATAATTCCCTTTACTCATGTATGTGTATTATACATTAAATGTGTTGTTGAATTCATTTTGTTTGTGTTTTGTTGAGAATTTTGTCACATATGTTCATCAGGGATAATATTCTATATTTTGCATATAATGTCCTTTCTAGCATTGTTATGCAAATAATGCTGGCTTCATAAATCATGTTTGGATTCTTTCACACCCTTCAAATTCTTGGAAGAATTGTGGAAGAATTGGTGAAAAATTGTTTTCAGATGTATCACAGAATTCACCAGTAAAGTCATCTTGTAAATATTTTCTTGTTTGGGAGATTTGGATTATTGATTTACTCATGCACACTTTTGCTCTATTTAACTTTCTTAATACTTCTTGATTCAGTATTGGAAGACATATGTTACTGGAAATTTGTCTTTTGTTCTAAGTCATTCAAATCTTTGTCTAGTGGTAATTTCTTATGATGCTTTGCATCTCTACAAAATCAGTGTTAATATCTTCTCTTTTATTTCTGATTTTATTTGAGTCTTTATTTTCTAAGCCAACCTAAACGTTTATCCACTTTATGTTTAAAAGAAAGAGACTTAGATTTTTTTTTATCTTTTCAATTATTTCTCTTATTTGCCTTTCTCTGATTCATTCAATTTTCTTCTTTATTCTTTCTGTTTTCTCCTAGATTCTTGAGGTGTAAAGATAAGTAGTGTGAGTTTTTGTATTTCATTTATTATTAAATAATTTTTATTTAGATACTATTTATTTATTTATTTATTTATTTATTTTTATATTTATTCATTTATTTATCATTTAATTATTGCCATTTACAATGTATCAATCTGTGGTGTATAGCACAGTGTTCCCGTACATGCATACATTTGTGGGTGTATTAAAGGTTTCTTCACGTTTTTTAAGTTACTACCCTGTGTCATATGAAAGAAATTTAAAAAAAATCTATTTTTATATATAGTGGATAACATGTATAAACATACAGCTCCCAAATATATCCTCTCACAGCCCCTTTCCACAGTAATCATAAAATTGTTCAGTAGATCTGCAAGTGTGCTTCAGTTTTGTAGGTGAAATCATTGTGTTCTCATCCAAATTTTTTTTGTTTCCTCATATGTCATGTAACGTATTATTTTCTTTTCTCTTTCTGACTTACTTCAATTAGAATGACACTTATTGGAGACATACATTTTGCTGCAAATGTCATTGTTTTCTCATTTTTTATTGCAGAATAGTATTCCATTGTGTAAATATGGCATAACTTCTGATTACTGTCATCTGTTGTTGGACAATTAGGTTGCTTCCATGTCATGGCTGTTGTATAAAGCACGGCTAAGAACATTGAGGTGCAGGTGTCTTTTTGAATTAGAGTTCTCTTTGATATATACCCAGAAGTGGGACTACTGGATTGTATGTTAAGTCTATTTTTACTCTTTTGAGAAATCCCCATCCTGGATTCCACAATGACTGCAAGAATCTACATTCCTTCCATCAGTGTATGAGGGTTCAAATTATCCACACCTTCCCAAGCATTTATTGTTTGTGACCTTTTGAATGATGTCCATTGTGATTATTGTGAGGTGATAATTCATTATAGTTTTGAATTGCCCTTCTCTGATAATGAACGTGAGCAATTTTTTTTTCATATATCTGTGTGGCATTTGTATGTCTCTATTGGAGAATTGCTTGTTTAGGGCTTCTGCCAATTTTCAGATTGGGTTTCTTGCTTTTTTTTATTATTATTAGGTGGTATGAACTCTTTACATTTTGGAAATTTAGCCTTTGTCAGTTGCATCAGTTCTAAATATTTTCTTTAATCTTATAGGTTGTCATTTTGCTTTGTTTATGGTTCCCTTTGCTGTGCAAAAGCTTATAAGTTTAATTAGGTCCCATTTATTGATTTTGCTCTTACATCCATTACCTGGGTAGGCTGTTCTAGGAGATCATTGCTGAGATTGATCTCAGAGTGTTTTGCCTATGTTTTCTTCTAGGAGATTTACTGTGTCTTGCCTTACATTTAAGTCTTCAGGCCATTTTGAGTTTATTCTTGTGTATGGAGCGAAGGAGTGTTCTAACTCCATTGCTCTGCATGCTGCTATCCAGTTTTCCCAACAACAGTTGGTGAAGATATCGTCTTTTCTCTGTCATATTCCTGGATGCTCTGTTAAAGATTAATAAAACATAGGCCTGTAGATTTATTCCTAGTCCCTGTTTTCTATTCCATTTGTCCACATGCCTGTGTCTGTACCAATATAATATAATTTTGATTATTGTATCTCTGCAATAGTTTGTGAAGACCTGGTGGTTTATTTCTCCAGCCTCTTTCTTTTTCTTGATTATTGCTTTGGAAATTATGGATCTTTTATGACCCTGTGTAAATCTTTGGATCATTTGTTTCAGTCCTAAAAAGAAATATTTTGCACAATTTGATAGGAAATCACATTAAGTCTGTAGATTGCCTTTGGCAGTATGGCCATTTTAACAATGTTGTTTCTTCCATTACAAGTCCATTGGGTAACTTTTCAATTCTTCAAATCTTTTTTGATTTCCACAATCAATGTTTTCTAGTTGTCCATGAATAAGTTATTTACCTCCTTGGTCTGATGTATTCTTAAGCATTTAATAGTTTTGGGTGCACTTATAAAAGCGGTTGTTTCTATACTTTGTTTCCCTGTTGATTTTTTGGTAGTGTAATGAAATGCAATTTGTTTTTGTACATTACACTGAGTACCTTGCCCAGTTTCTTTTTTAGCCTAAGTAATTTTTTGTGAAGCTTTTACAGTTTTCTCTATATAGGGTCATGTCTGCATATCGTAGCAATTTTACCTCTTCTTTTCCAGTCTGAATAGTTTTATTTCTTTTTCTTGCCTGATCATTGTGGCTAGGACTTCCAAGACTATATTGAATTGAAATTGTGAGAATGGGCAACCTTGTCTTCTCTCAGGTTTTTATGGGAAGGGTTTCAGTTTTTCACTACTGAGTATTTTGCTGGCTATATGTTTGTCATAAATAGCTTTCATAATGTTGAGATATGGTCCCTCTATGCCCACTGTGATAAGAACTTTTATTGCAAAAAGGTGTTAAATATTATTAAATGCTTTTTCTGTATCTACTGAGATGATCATGTGGTTTTTTGTCCTCTCTTTTGTTGATATGGTGTATCACAATTGATTGATTGATTTGCATATGTTAAACCATCCTTGGGTTCCTGATATGCACCTAACTTGACCATGGAGTATAATCTTTTTTTGCATGCTGTTGGATTCTCTTTGTTAATAATTTCTTAAAGACTTTTACATCTATGTTTATCAAGGATATTGGCCTATAGTTTTCTTTTGAGGTATTGTCTTTTTCTGGTTTTGGTATCAGTTTGATGTTGGCCTTATGGTGTGAGTTAGGGAGTACTCTCTCCATATCAATCTTTTTGAAGAGTTTGAGGAGGACTGGTATGGATTTTCCCTTGTATGTTTGGTCAAATTCCCCAGTGAAGCTATTTGTGTCTGAATGTTTGCTTGCAGAGATTTTTTATTTTATTGATAATTCTATTCCATTTCTTGTGATCTTTCTGTTCAAATGGTCAATTTCTTCTTGATGCAATAATGTTGGGCTAATGTTTCCAGAAACTTCTCAATGTCTTCTTGGTTATCCAGTTTGTTTCCATACAGTTGCTCATGGTATTCCCTTATGCTATTATGCAAATTTGTTGTGCTCTTTGTAGTTTCTCCAATTTCATTTCTTATGTTATTTGTGTTCCCCCTTTTTGCTTGTTGGTGAGCCTGTAAAGAGATTTGTCAATTATGTTTACTATTTTAAAAAATTGTTGATTGATTTTTTCTATTTTTAATCTCTATTTCAATTCTTTCTTCCTTGATCTTTATTATTTCCCTCTTTCTGCTTACTTTTGGTTTTGTTTGTTCTTCTTTTCATGATAGTTTACAAAGAACGTTAGATTATTTTTTTGAAATTTCTCTTCTTATATATGGAGGGCCTTTTCACTATGAAATTCCCTCTTAAACCTGCTTTAACTGTATTCAATTGACTTTGTGTAGTGTTTTGCCATATTTCACAAGATATTTTTTAATTTCTTCTTTTAAATCTTCACCTCCCACCCTTGTTTTAGTAGCATGTTTTTTAAACTACATGCTGTCATTTTTCCTCCCTGTTTTTCTTTCATTGATTTCTAGTTTCATGTTTTTATACTCAGAAAAGATGCTTGAAATAATTTTTATCTTCTTAAATTTATTGAGGGTTCTTCTGTGCCTGATTACGTAATCTTTCCTAGAAATTATTCCATGTGCAGTGGAAAAGAATATATAATCTGTTTTGTGGAGAAGTACTGTTTTAAAAATATCAACCAACTCCAATTATTTTATGTAATTTTCAGTGTCTTTGTTCCCTTATTAATTTTCTGTCTGAAAGACCAATCTAGTGATGGTAATGGGGAGTTATAATCTCCTTCTGTGATTGTGTTTGCATTGATTTCTCCCTTTTTATCTATTAGTATTTGCTTTATGTGTTTAGGTGCTCCTATATAGAGTGCATATATTTTAATGTGTATAATACACTCATTTAGTATTGCTCCTTTAATCATTATATCATGTCCTTGTTTATCTTTCTCTATGGCCTTTCTTGTAAAGTCTATTTTGTGTGAAGTCAGTACTGCTAGTCCTGCATTCTTGTCATGTCCATTTGCATGGTATATATTTTTCCATCTTCTGACTTTCAAATGATATTTGCTTCTCTTACTAAAGTGGGTCTCTTGTATGCTTCATAATGTAGGGTCTTGTTATATTATCCCATATGACAATATATAACTTTTGATTGAAGCACTAAATCCATTAACATTTGTTATAATTATTGATAGACTGCTGTTTATTTAAATTTTGAACTTCATTTTCCAGTTGATTTGGTATTTCCTTTTTGTTCATTTCTCTTTCTTTTTGTGGCTTGATAAGTTTTTTTTTATTATCTTGGTTTATTTTTTGCTTTGTGAATTCATTGTAAACTTTTGACTTATGGTTACCCTGTTTTGTATGTATATTGACCCGTTATTATATCAGTTTGTTTTAACTGATAAGAATCCAGATTCTAACCCATCCTACAGAGAACAGAAACAAGAAGAAAATACTCTGTATTGTCCTATTTCACTCTCTGACACTTAAAAATTTTGATGTCCTGTTTTACATCATGTTTATCCTATTGTAAGTCATTGTAGCTATTGCCTTTCTAAGTATGCCTTTCTCCTTTCTATAGAATCCTGCTTCTTTTTTTAGAATAGATCTTTCATTATTTCTTTCTCTGTTGCTAAATTATTTTAGAATTTGCTTGTGTGGAATTTATTTATCTCTCCTTCTATTCTAAAGGATAGCCTTGCTTGATAAATTATCTTAGATTACAGCTTTCTTTCATTCAGGACTTGAATATGTTTTGCCACTGCCTTCTGACGGTTGTATTTGTGTAGGAAACGTGTTTACAAATATAATATATATAATAATATATATATGTAAAGAATACCTAGTAATGATGTTAACAAATTAGGAGAAAATCTATTAGTTACAAAATAGAAAACATGGATGGAGGAAATTAAAACTGATCCAAAGAAGTGAAAAGATCTCTTATGTTTATGATGTGAAACAATGTGGTTGAAACAACCATACTACTCAAAGGTATCTACATTTAGTGTGATTCATGTCAAAATACCCATTAGATATTTCCATTTAATACAAAAGATAATTTCATAATTTATATGTAACAACAAAGATCATGAGTTGCAAATATAATCTTGAAAAAGTTTATTAAATCTAATGGTGTAAACTTTTCTGATGTTTAACAGTCCTACAAAGCTTTAGTAATTTTAACAACATGATACTAACTCAAAAACAGATACCAATCAATAGAAGAGGATAGAGCAACCAAATATAATCCCTCACACATTTGATCAATTAACCCATGAAAATGGAAGCAAGAGTATAAAATGTAGAAAAGACATACTCCTCATTAATTAGTGCTAGAGAGACTGAACATGTAAAAGACAGATTAGAATAGTTCCTCACATTGTATACAATCCATAAGCACAAAATATCTTTCTATTTATTTTGTTTACTTATATTTTTTTCACCTGTAATTTATACATCTATGATTTGATCTTTTATTTCATTATCAAATGTATTCCGATTTTATTCTTTTTGGTATAAATATACACACAATTGTTTTCCTAAATTCTCTTTCTGATAATGTGTTGTTACATTTTAAAAATGCAACGGATATTTGTATATTGCTTTTGAATTCTGCAAGTTTACTAAGTTTGTTCATTATTTCTAACGGTCACTGGAGGAGTCTATGGAGTTTTCCATCTATGTATAATTATGTCATCTGTAAAAATTTTACTGCTTTTTTACAAGTTGGATGCCTTTTTATTTTTCCTTGAGTAGTTGTTCTGGCTAGGACTTCTAGTAGTTTAATTTAGGACTTGTGAGAATGAGCTACTTTATCTTATTACTGGACCAGAGGAAAACCTTTCTGTATGTTAACATTGAACTTGATGTTTGTCATGGGTTTTTCATGTATGGCTTTTATTATGTTTAGTTACATTTTATCTGAAGAGAATTTGTTAAGAATATTTTTATAAAAAGGTTATGATGAGATCTGTCAATAATTTTCCTACATTTATTGAGATTTTTAAATTTGAATTCTCTGTTTTTTCAGGGATGGTATCACATATGTTGATTTGCGTACATTATATAATATTTATGAATCAGGACTAAATCAAACAACTATAGTTTATAATACTTATAATATGCAATGAATTCAGGTTTCTAAAATTTATTTAGAATGGAATTTACAGATATTGAAGGAAAAATTTACATTTGTAGCTTGAGTGTACATTTATTTATTTAAAAATTTTATCAATCATTTTGAATTTGGCTTATGTTTAATGGAATTTATTTCTAAATAAAGAATAAAAGTTTTGGCAGAACTTGTTTTACTACAGTTTACTGATACACAACATAGCTATTATTTACAATTAGTGAACAAAACTCTTGCCTTAAAATACCGCATTTTACTAACAATGGCAACTGTTTAAGGACTGAAAAACATAATGCTTCCTAAAATGCATTACCTAGACTTTTCCACCCAACCGGCATATACTGATTTTTTTTGTTTTTTGATTGTTATTTGCCTCATAATTGAGGCACTGCTTATTAAACCCAGGATCTTGTGCATAAGTTTATTTATCAACATCATTTTGGAACACTTAACAGAAGCCACAAGAGAATGGATTATAAAGATGAAAAGAAAATTTATTCCTTCTAGGGACTGATAAACCTCTGAGTGAAAGAATAGCAAAAATAAACTTTTGTAAGTATACTATAAGATTTTCTCTTTTGTAATTTTAAAGAAGAATATTAAATTACATTTGATTTATTATAGCACTCAAATACGATTTAAAAAAAATTGCCACCTTTGGGATATCTTAAATTTAATTTATTATTTTAATCTTATTTTCTATCATAAATATTTACCACTTATTTATAAACATAACAGATAAACTGATATTTATTCAGCTCATGTTTTGAATATAGAGCTACTGATTTTAAAGTACACAGATAAATATCTACTTCCATTTCCAAATAAAATTAAGTTTCACATTAATTACAAATGATAATGAAATAGTTATATATTTTCTTTACATGTTTTACACAAATTTCACTTTAAATTCAAAAACTTTAAAATTATTTAATATATTTTGTGTATTATATATACTCTGTTCAAACATCTGGCATAAATTTGTGTACAAAAGGATGGAGATTGGTTTTATTTCATAGACCCCAAAATTAAATTATTTAAAAGATTTTGTGGGGATAATATTTGTAGATCACACTATAAAAATTAGCATCTTATGTTTCATTTTAACTGGATTAATGAAAAGTAAGCACTGGCTGATTGTTACACTTGAGTTGCTAGGAGACCAGGCTTTTTGTGATGTCACAGCTACTCAGGTTGAGAACCATTGTGATGGCCTAGCAGTTTATATGTGCAGGCCTGCCAAAGCAGCATTGGAAACTGCAGTGCTCAAAATCATGCAGATTTGAAAGTAGCTGTAGAAAAAGTTATATGAGATGACACATGTTTCTCAGAAATTCAAGATGTGTCTAATAAAGTTGGACCAACTGGTTCAGGAATCTGCGGCAGATCTCTATTTTGTAACAAAACATTCTCTGGGGACTTGGACTTGAGGTCTATGATTGAAGAAAATGCTTTTCAGACTTTGTTTGAAGAATCCTTGATAAAAAGACCATGTTACACACATTGTGTCTCTGAACCAGATGAAGATAATAAATTTCGTTGTCCGACATTTCCAAGTAAACTCTGAAAAATGGCTGGGAGTGACCAACTTAAATCCATCTGGTGGGACGATAATGGAACTTTCATAGTGATTGATGAAGATGTCTTTAAGAAGGAAGTTTTGGAAAGAAAGGCCCCTTTCAGTATATTTGAAACTGGAAGTATGAAAAGCTTAGTTACACAACTTACCATTATGGTTTTAGTAAACTACGGCAGAATTTTCAAATGTCTGCTTGTCTAGTAGACTTCCTTGCAGAAGAAAATATCTCTCTGTTTTAAGCAAGGTATTCAGAAATTTTAGTTACTACTTGGTAACTTACATATAAAATTTTATTTTGTACATCAATCTATGGTAATATAAATGTAAAGATAGATTTTGAAAATTGTATAAAAGTACTAATGTTAAAATACTTTATTTTTTCTAAAAAATGAGGACAGTGACTTAAGTATTCAAGATTATGAGAAACATTGTTTGCAACTATGAATCTGATCAGAAATCAAAATAAATGTATTAAAGCTGCTTTTGAGAATTGGCATTCACCATTACTGCAAATGCTAACATCTTAAATCTGATGACTATACTGTTTAAATGTTTGTTTTCCAAATAAGGAACTTCAAAATATCGTTAGTAATGTTCATATATTGATGATATTATCTTTGCGTGGTAAACGTGAAATCTGAGGTTTTTATTAGGCTTATTGTAGTGTTGTATTTTGTTTTAAAATATTACTAAAACCTTTCTCTTTGTTTGTAGCTGCAGTTCTATCATAATCCAAATTTTAAACAAGGCTTACACCAGCTTTAAGTGAGAATAATAAGAAAAGTTGGGATTAAATATGCCTCTCTGGTATCTTCATTGGCTGAACATTTCAACAAGAAACAATTTAAAGCAGGGGTAATGTGGATAATCATATTTCTTGTTTTGTGGCTGACAGAAGTGGAGAAAGTGCATTTTTACCTTCTGCAAATTTAAACATTCCTCTAATAAGAAAGCCCTCTACTAGCCACATAATTGTTGATTAAACTATCCCGATCAGAGGTGATTTTTCTTCTCCATCATCAATGTCAGTTAGACCACCAGAACAAATTGCAGTGGATCAACGTGCTATTTTAAATGAGTTGACCACAGTCCACGGGCACTATCAAAGTAGCTACACTGAAGCAAATGGCCGTGTTGTGAACCTCATTACAACTACAATTTCTACTTCTCAGTACAGCATCTTGTCTCCCAAAAAGAGCAATTATTTTGGACTGATGGTGGAGCCTTCTACTTTTCCAAATAGATTTCACAACATATCTGTCAATGAAGGTCGTTTTTCTAAACTTCAACCAGGGAGAAACACACGATTCCAGTGCCAGAGATAGCTCATACATCAGCTACCTATCTTCAAGGTCAAATCATCAGCCATCTTCAGTTTATGAACGTCATCCTATTACAACTGATCTACCAGAGGACAACCCGATTATGCAGGATAACAAAGAATAAAATTGATGTTGGCAAGTGTCGACAAATATCTGCAATTTTCTTATTTGAACAATAAACATAGATTTGTAACTGTGATTTCCTTATATTTTTTTGAATAGAATTAAGAATTAAACGGGAGACTAAGTTAACATTTAAAGAAAAAAGAGATATTGGATTGATATGATCATTTGATGGAACAATATGGAAGTAAATTTAAATAATTTCTTGTAAGGAAGAAGAGAAAATGGAAGATTTTGGGAAAAGACTAAAACATGGAGAGAGGGAAAAGTACTAAGTGGTTTTTTGTTCATCCTGGAAAGTATAAAAAGTGTTATGTTAGAATAGATTGGAATAGGAGATAAATGCAGAATCTGGCACAGGGATCATGGTCTCGATTATGTCATCCCTGGAATCATAAAAGTCACATGATATAGACTCAGATGGCACATTCAACATGTGGTAGAATTTAAGATGTAACTTTATCTATGGTCTTCTTTGTGCTGTTATCAAAGCATTCCAATGGGTGCTTTCATTTCCTGCCCTTAAGAGTCTACACTTATTTTGTAGTCAACACATTATGTTGTTTTTATGTTCCAGCCAAAGACAAGCTTACGTCCTCAGGGTGGCACTTAATGCCTTTCCAACTCTAAGCACACAAACTCAACTTAGTTTAGTCATTTCTTTATAAATCTGGCATCTGACTACCTTGGAATATCTTTATATTTCACTGTATCTTGAGATACATCCAGGCAAATGCTTGTTAAGTATGTTAGCTCCAAACTCACCACGTTTTCTCTAGCTCATCCTTGGACTTTGGATGTCCTCCCTTTACATACTTAGACTTTCCCAGTCTCAGCACAGAAACCACCTCCTCCAGATATTTTCTGTCTATCCCCCTTTACTTGTCTAACTTAGATACCAGCACAGTATCACAGCACATGCCACAGGATGCATTTTAGTATTTAGTGAAAAAAATACATGTTGACTTTAAGCAAAATCTACTTTCCTGAAACATCAAAACTCTCATGGTTTTCAAACTATTTCGTTATGCTCTTTACTCTTCACCACATACTAGCTCTTTTCATAGCCCAAGGTCTAGCCACACAAGACAGTAAATGGAGGTAGGTACTGGAGACAAAGTATTATTTTCTTCTTTATTCGTGCCTCCAGAGGCCTTAAGCATTCCATTCGCATTTGCTGGAATTTTTCCTGTCTCTTCATCACCCTCTCACACCAAAATAGCTGATTCTCTTCCCCATACCAATAACTATATTGCCTTCAAATTAATTTACTTCTTAGAATCAGAATTTTGTCCAGAAGAGACTGCCAGTGCAAACATTTAATGTAGGTTTATTCAACCCACATAATTTTAGCCATTCTAACATTCACAGAGGAAATAACTAAGGGGTACTTAGTTATTGGTTGGGGTGGTAATATTCAGTAACCAAATTGCAATCTAAAATATGTGGACTAGAAGGAGGTGAGGGCGGTAGAAATAAAAATTTGTCCAACTGCAAGAATACCAAATTTCTGCAGATATTAGGAAACAAAAAATATTCATGGAAGTCTTTGAAAATTTCCCATTAATTTAAAATAAAAGGTGAAGTATTTTCAGAATGTGAAATGCCCTGAAATGCTGGAAAACTTGTAGGCAATTTCAGGTAGCCAAAGGATTCTGCTCACAATCATGCAGCCAGTGTCAGCTGACAAGACTGGAATGGAAAAATTTAGTCCTGAAAATTTGTCACCAGTTGTGAAGACAGCCTTTGATAATCTGGAGAATGGGCAAATTGGCCAGGGTATATTCTTTCAACATCCCATCAATGTGACCTTTATCAAGAGAGGTAAAGAGCCCACTTGCAGCAGGAGAACTTTGTCTGGACAGCAGTGGTTTTCCTACAACAGAAACATCAAGTTTTTAAATTTTTCAGCTCAATTCTAATCGTGGCTATATTTTTGCTTATATTGGCAGTATGGGTGTTCAGATGGGCTGGTTCAGCAGCTAGTTTCCAGCTCTCTTATCAGACTGTGGGTCTTACCGTGATCATCTTAACAAGGTTGAATACTGATAAGTCAAAAGCTATAGTTTATTTTCAAAATTTGAAATCCAAAAGAAGAATATTGTTTGTTTGTCCATCTGTAGTTTTCAACCTGGGAAAAGCTAGACTATTGGCAAAAGTACAAAAGTTGTCTGGTGCTTTTAAAACTATACTCTGAGCTCTGCCTACTGAATTCTTCCCACTAAATACTACAAATCTGTCTACCACTGTGTGTGTGTGTCAAGATGGATTCTTAAACAGTCACTAAGTTTGTCTTAGTTAAGTCATCAGTGAATTATTCCTCTGCATCTGGCAGAATCTCTGTGAATTAAGAATTTCATTGAGCCCCAGATTTTCTTCCGATCAGGGAGAGGTAGATTATATTTCTCCCAGTGTACTAATTGTTAACTGTTCATTGAATCCCGAGCTGATGTTAGGGTAAAACCACTGAAATATTTAATTTGAATGAGGCATTTACATTCTCCAGTCCCCAGAGCCCAGCACAGGCCTGTGTCACCTTTTTAATTTAAGCTTATGTCCAAGTTTTTTTTTTAATTCTCATTGTTAACACAACTTATTTTGGCTTTGAAAACCCGTTGACTAATTTATAAAGACTGAACCACTGACTTATTCACGTTCACCTAGAAATTGCAATAAACTTTCTTTCCTTGGACTACCTGGAATAAGGTGAGCGTAATCATCATTTTGAAAGCAGTCCTCAGTCCTAATAATGCAGAACCTTTACACGTCTTTGCCCAGCACTTGAGCAAGAATGTTTGTTTTGGATCTCAGTGATTTTCCTCACATCCACTAATGCAACCATGAGTAAACAGCACATTGTTATCCAAAATCAAGTCTTTGTCAGTATTGCATTCCCATTGCAAAACAGTTAGGAACTGTAGGAGTTCTGAGATTTTACCATGCTGATTTTTTTAGCAACCTAGCATGTTGTTTTCTTACACATGCTGTCGGGAGATGAGACCATCTGTCAGAGACAGTGAACTTTATCAATCACAGCAAGAGCAGCCAGTTTTAAATTTGTATCCATTCCCTAATCTCAGATGAATACACAGAGTGAAATTTTGATGCCAACAGAAGCAGTGGGCTGTTAAAATGAAGAAAGATTAAGGCATGTTAAAACACTAATTTTATTATTATCTTTATGTATACTTAATTTGAATCACTTATTTATTAGTATCTTTACCTAGGATAATTATATCATGACAGAAGTTTACTTGCTGCAAAAACAGTCATGAGAAATGACATGGGAAAAAATAACCATTGACTTTCCATTTTTCCTTCTGCTTTTTTGAGATATAACTGGCATAAAACATTGTGTAAGTTTAGGTGTACAGTATAGTGATTTGATTTACAAGTATTATAAAATAAATATCATAGCAGCTTTAGGGAGAATTCATTATTTCATTTAAATACAATTTTAAAGAAATACAATTTGTCTTTTGGTTATGATGAGAAACCTTATGGTCTACTATCTTAACAACATTCATATTGAACATAAAGCAGTATTAATTGTAATTTTCATGTTAGTACGGGGCATACCTAGAAAACTTTCATTTTTCGGCTGGAGGTTTGTATCTTTTGAGTGCATTAATCAAATTCTCCTTTCCCAATCCCTGCCTCTGTTAACTACAACTCTAATTTTTTTCTTTAAGTATGTTTGTTTGTTTTTGAAGTGTAATTTAATCTATAACACTATGTTTATTTCTCTTACACAAATAACTGTTTGCTATTTTTTATACATTTCAAACTGATCACAAGAAAAAATCTAGATTTGATATGTTGCTATTTAAAGATATTTCATAGTTATTGACTATTCCCCATACAGTAAATTTCTTGCCCCTGACTCATTTAATTTGCAACTGGAAAATTTTCTCTCCTAATTTTCCTCAACTTTTTCTTTTCCTCACCTCATTGCCCTCCTTCTTGTTAACAACCTGTTTCTTTGTATATCTATATCTCCTTTTCTGTTTTGTCATGTTCATTTGTTTTAAATTCCAAATATGAGTAAAATCATACAGCATTTGTCATTCTATTTCTGAATTATTTCACTTAGCATATTACCCTATTGGTCTACCCATTTGCTGCAAATGAAAACAACTTATTCTTTTCAGAGCTGAGTAATAACACATTGTATTTTTATGTGTGTGTGCGCATATATATATATATATATAGTGCTTCTATATATATATTGTGTGTATATATATAGATAAATCTGTAGTTATTAGATGGGTAGATATATATACTATAAACACACATCTTCATTATCCATCATCTATTGATGAGCAATTAGTTTGCTTCTATATCCTGTCTATTGTGAATAATGCTGCAATGAATATAGGGTTGAGTTTATCTTTTCTAATTAGTGTTACAATTTTCTTGGAATAAGTATCCAGATATGGAAATGTTGGATTATATTTCATTCTTAATTTTTATATAAAGCTCCATGTTATTTTCCACAGTGGAAGCACAAATTTACATTCACTCCAGCAGTGCATCAGGGTAGTTTTTCTTACTTCATCACCAACACTTATGTTTGTTATCTTTTTGATAATTATCATTCTGATAGGAGTGACATAAAATCTCATTGTATTTTGGACTTGCATTTTTCTGATATTTAGTGATGTTGATCGGTTTCATGTGCCTCTTGGTTACCTTTCCCCAACTGTATATTCATTTTTTGTAATGGGCAAAATGACCATAACTGATTTCATTTTCTGGCATTCTTTGAGTTCCATTATTCTGTTTGTTCTGTGCCACTACCATATTGTATTTATTACTATAGCTTTTTATTATAATTTAAAATCAGTGACAGTGATACATCCTCTTTGTTCTTTGTCAAAGTTGTTTGTGTTTTTAGTTTGTTTTCTTTTCTTTCTTTTTCTTTTTGTGATTTCAACTCTTTTGTGTTTTCATGTATATTTAAGTATTATTTATTCCAAGTATCTGAAAATGCTGTTGGGATTTTGATAGTCACTGAAATTAATCTGTGTATTTTCTTGGCTAATACTGTCATTTAAGCAATATTTTTTCCTCATCTACGAACACAGTATATACTTTATCTGTTTCCATTATCTTCAATTTCTGTTATAAATATATAATAGATTTCTTAATACAGGTGTTTTACCTCCTTGTTTGGATACATTTCTTTTTTTTTTTTTTGTAATGCAACTGCAAATGAGACAGTTCCCTCACTTTCTCTATCTGTTAGCTTGTTGTTTGTGTGTAGAAATGCAAGATTTCTGTATGTTAATTTTACATTCTGAAATTTTAGCAAATGCATTGATAAGCCCTAGTGGTTTTATGGTACCGTTATTAGGATTTTTATTTTAAGTATGTCATCTGCAAGCAGATTCTTTTACTCCTTTTCTGAAAAAGCTATATTTTATTAAATTTTATTTGGATAGCTATGGCTTGAATTTCCAATACATTACTGAATATAATTGGTAAGATTGAGCATACTTGTCTTCTTCCTGTTCTTATTGGAGATGCTTTCAGCTTTTAAACAGTGAGTGTCGTGTTAGCTGAGTTCATGTCATATATGACCTAAACTGTGTTAAAGTATGTTTCCTCATGCTCACTTTGAGCAGAAATATATTCATAAATAGATACTGAATTTGTCAAAATATTTTATGACTCTATTGAGGTGACCATATAATTACTATTCTTCAATTTGTTAGTTGGTATATAATACTGATTAATTTGTGGGTACTGAATCACTTTTGCATCCCTGGATTAAAATGGACTTAATCATGTTGTATAAACCTCTTAAAGTTTTGTTTGATTTGCTAACAATTTAGTGATGATTTTTGCATTTATGCTTTACAGTATTATTTCACCAGTAATTTTTTGAGGTATTTATTCCAGTTTTAGCAGAAGTGTGATACAGAAATGTGGGTTAGGGAGCCTTCCTTCCTCTGCAAATTTTTGGAATTCTCTGAGAAGTATAGATGATAGCTCTTCTCTTAATGTTTGACTGAATTCACCTGTGAAGCTTTCTAGGCCTGGAATTTTGTTTCTTGGGTGATTTTGTTTAATAACATATTCAATTTCATTAGTGATAATCTGTTCATATTTTCTCTTTCTCATTCCATCCTGGAGAATATGTCTTCTAAGAAATTGTCCATTTCTTCTAGGGTTTCCTTTTTAATTGTCATATAATTTGTTGTATTTTCTTATGATGCTTTGTTTTACTTTGATATAAGCTGTAACTGCTCATTTATTATAGAGTTTATTATTCTGTACTCTCTATTTTGCTCATAAGTCTGGTTAAATATTATCAATTATATTTTTCTTACAAAAGCCATTATTTAATTTGATTAGATGTTTCTATCTTTAATCTTTATTTTATTTATTTATGTTCTGACCTTTCAGCTGTCTTTCCTTCTGCTAACAAGTTTGTTTGTTGTTTTGCTACATCTTTTGTTTGTAAGAATATGTTATAAGAGAGAGATGATTCTTATTTTTATAAGTGGGATTATTTTGCTATAAGCGTCCTATTAATACTGCTTTTGCTATACCCCATGGACTGTGTTTCTATAGTCATATTTCTTTATATATATTTCCTTTGATTTATACAGCAATCCATCTGTTGTTTAATATTGTATGATTTATCCTCCACACTTTTCTATTTTTCCCAGTTTTTTTATAAATAAATTTTTATTCTCACAGAATCAATGTTTCATCACAAAACAAGGAAAAAAATAATAAAATTTATACAAAAATATGAAAGACTCAAATTTTCTTAAATTATCTTTGAAAAATAAACATAGTTGTGGGTATTATCCTCCCTGACTTTAGAACATACTGCAAAGCTACAGTAATCAAAACATCAAAATATGGCAAAAACAGACACATAGATTAATGGAACAAAATAAAGAGTCCTAAAATAAACCAACACACATATGGTCAATTAGTCTACAATGAAGGAGGCAAGAGTATAAAATGAAAAAAATGCGAGAGAAGAGGCAAGGTGACAGAGTAGAAGGACGCTTGTAAGTCACCGTCTCCCACAAATACAACAAGATCCACATCTACAGACTCACTCAGCCAACCAGAGCACCTGAGGAACTCCGACAGAACATCGCCCTCTTCAAAAGATAAAGACGCCAAAAATCTGGTAGGAGAAAAGGAAAAAAGATAGAACAAAAGGCAAAGCAGCGCGAGGAGGGTCCCGCGGGGAGAGAGCGGCAAAGGAGGGCTGGCGCTAGTTCGCTGGGTCTCCCCTCTCCAAATGAGAGGCCAGCGGGACGGAGGGGGAGCCTCCGAAGCTCGGATCTGTACAGAGCAGCCCTTGTCTGACAGAACTAAGTTAAACGGGCACAGAGCGTCCCCCCAACACCCAGCCTGAGACGCGGGCCGGCAGTGGCAGGCAGGGCCAAGCTGCACAAGCCGGGCGGAGGACGGGGGCGGCTGCACGGAGGCCGCTCCGGGAGACTGCAAGGGGCTGGGCGCCGTGGCTGTGGGTTTACAGGACAGAGCAACCTGGGCCCTCCATAAAACAGCAAGGTAGATGTGCTCTCGGGGGAAGGGTGCATACCCCTATCTCTGAAAACCGGCGGAAACTTTTCAGGGGAAGAGAGGCGGGGCCCAGGCACAGCCGCCATATTCTCCGGCGCTTAGCACCCAGGCGGGGGCAGGGGAGAAACCTGCATCCGCACCGAAGGGCTCAGCAGCCTCAAGGTCCAGACTGAGACGGGCCTACAGCCCGGGGCAGGTGGGATCCTTCCATCCTGGTCCCTCAGAGAACTTGCTCCACAAAGACAAACAAGGAGCTGGGTCTTGGCTCGGAGCAGGGACGAGGCTGCCCCTCGGTCTTCCCCTAGCCCACCTGTGGAGCGCTGCCAGGGCGGGGCGTGACCAGGGCGGAGTGCGCAGCTGCACAGAGCAGCGGAGCTACCGGAGGTGCAGGCAGAGGGAGAGCGTCCCCCCCGCCTGTCGGGCAGGAACACAGCCCCTGACCGAGGTGCTGGGAGCGGGCACGACCCGCCCTCCTGCCTGGCCAGTCTGCAACATCTGACTGCGGCATCCGGAGGGGCAGTGACCCGCCTGCCCACAGCAGAGGAGAGCTGCATCTGACCCCGTGTTAGGAGTAGGCGCGATCAGCTTGCCTACAGGTGCTGGGAGCAGCACAGAAGAGGGAGCCAATGGAGGGCTTATGAAAACAAGCTGAGCTTCCAAAACATGACGAAGACAGAAGGACTTCACATTAAAAGCACACAGACTACAGGAGAACACTGACAACCCCCTTTTTTTTTTGTTTTGTTTTGTTTCATTTTGCTTTTTAAATCTGTTTTTACCTGTTCTATTTTCAATTACACACTTAATTTTTACTTCTTAATTCATTTCTATTTCCCTTGGGTTTTGATGTCCTGTTATTGATTAGACAAAAGCTTCACATACGTCTATTCATCTCCCCACCTCTTTTTTCTTTTTCTTTTTTTAAATGTTTAAAAAGGACATCTAAACCCAATTAATACTCTGCTTCAACTCGCTCTTCTATTATTCATTATACACTGTTTTCAAACCCTCTTTCTCCCTTCTTTTAAAAATCTTTCTCTCTCTCTTATTATTTTTCTTTTTATCCCTAAGTTCTATTCATAAATAGGCATTAGATAGATAAAATCCTTAAGATCCAAAACAGACAACTGATACTCCATAAACCACAGTGCCAGAGAGGTATGAGCAAGGTGAAGAAGCAGAGAAATCTTTCCCAATTAAAAGAACAAGAGGAATCCCCTGAAAGAAAGATAAATGAAATAGACATCGATAGCCTACTAGATCAAGATTTCAAAAAAGGAGTGAACAAATTGCTGAAGGAATTAAAAGAGATAGTGCTTAGAGAGATAAAATATGTCAAAAATGAAATTGAAGCTATAAAAAAGAGCCAAGCAGAATGGGTAAACTCATTGACAGAGATGAGGAATGATCTAATAGCTGTGCAAAGCCGACTAGTTAATGCAGAGGAATGAATTAGTGATCTAGAAGACAGGGCAACAGAAAGCACCCATTCAGAAGAACTACAAGATAAGCAAATAAAAAATAATGATAATAGCATAAGGGACCTATGGGATAATATAAAGCATCCCAATCTTCGCATAATAGGGGTCCCAGAAGGGGAAGAAGGATCAAGGGGGATTGAAAAGGTTTTTGAAGAAATCATGACTGAAAACTTCCCAAACTTAAAGAAGGAATCAGATATACAAGTACAGGAAGCTCAGAGGGTCCCAAACAGGAAGAATCCAAATAGACCCGTACCAAGACATATCATAATCAAGATGGTCAGAGTCAAGGATAAAGAAATGATTCTAAAGGCAGCAAGAGAAAAACAAAGAGTGAATTACAACGGAACCCCCAAAAGGCTCTCAGCTAATTTCTGTACAAAAACATTACAGGCCAGAAGGGAGTGGCAAGATATATTCAAAGCCCTGAATGAAAAAAAGATGCAGCCTAGGATACTTTATCCAGCAAGGCTATTCTTTAGGATAGAAGGAGAAATAAAGAGTTTAATAGACAAAAAAAAAAGCTGCAGGAGTTTGGCAACACTAAACCCATGATAAAGAAATATTGAAAGGGCTATTCTAAATAGAAAAGCAGCAGGATGCTACAGAAATGAGAAACGTACAACTGGAAAGGTGATAACTCATGAACTACAAATAAAGAATACACTAAATTATAAAATAAGAGATACAAATCACTGAGAGTGGGAGAGGAAGGCAGGGAAATAAAGAATTTTTTCTTTCTTTTTAAAATTTTTTTAACAGTAGGATGGGTTGGAGATCATGTTATTATCAGTTTAACAAAAACAGGTATAGGTTAATATATTTACAAAAAAGGGTAACCACAAGTCAAAAATTTACAAGGGAGTCACAAAAAATTAAATAAAATCTAAGATAATACAAAGGAAAATTACCAAACCACAAAAGGAAGAAGAAAGGAACAAAGAGGATATACCAATTCAACTGCAAAGATAAGTTCAAAATGGCAATAAACACACATCTATCATTAATTACTGTAAATGTTAATGGAATAAATGCTCCAGTCAAAAGACATAGGGTGGCAGACTGGATAATAAAGCAAGACCCTTCAATATGCTGCATACAAGAGACCCACTTTAGGGAGAAGGACACATATAGATGAGAGTGAAAGGATGGAAAAGGATATTCCATGCAAATGGAAAAGCCAAAAAAGCAGGTGTTGCAGTACTGATTTCAGACAAAATAGACTTTAAAACAAAGGCCATAAAGAAAGATAAAGAGGGACATTTTATAATGATTGACGGAGTGATACAAGATGAAGATATTACACTCGTTAATATATATGCACCCAATATAGGAGCACCTAAGTACATACAAGAATTACTAACACAGATAAAGGGGGATATTGATGGGAATGCAATCATATTTGGAGATTTTAACACTGCATTAACATCACTAGACAAATCTTCCAGACAGAAAATAAACAAGTCAACAGAGAAATTAAATACTACAATAGAAAAACTAGATTTGGTGCATATGTTCAAAGTATTACACTCCCCAAAAATAGAATATACATTCTTTTCAAGTGCACATGGAACATTTTCCAGGATCGATCATGTACTTGGACACAAAAGAAACCTCAACAAATTTAAGAAGATAGAAATTATCTCAAGCATCTTAACTGACCACAATGCCATGAAACTGGAAATCAACAACAGAGAAACAAAGGAGAAAAAAAGGAAAGCATGGAGATTAAACCATATGTTATTGAAAAACCAATGGATCAATGAGGAAATCAAAGCTGAATTTAAAAAATACCTTGAGACAAATGATAATGAAAACAACCACTCAAAATCTATGGGATACAGCAAAGGCAGTGCTAAGAGGAAAGTTTATTGCAATACAGGCCTTCCTCAAAAAAGAAGAACAATCTCAAATAAACAAGTTAACCCACCACCTGAATCAATTAGAAAAAGAAGAACAAAAAGCCCCAAAAAGCAGCAGAAGGAAGGAAATAATAAAGATCGGAGAGGAATTAAATACAATAGAGATTAACAGGACCATAGAAAAAATCAACCAAACCAAAAGCTGGTTTTTTGAAAAAGTAAATAAAATCGACAAACCTCTGGCCAAACTCACAAAGAAGAAAAAAGAGAGAGCACAAATTAGCAAAATACGAAAGGAAAATGGAGAAATTACAACAAACAAAATAGAAATACAGAATATCATAAGAGAATATTATGAAAAACTATATGGAACCAAACTGGATAACCTAGAGGAGATGGACAAGTTTCTGGAAACATACTGTCCACCAAAACTGAATCAAGAAGAAACTGAACACTTGAACAATCCGATCACTAGAAAGGAAATAGAAATAGCAATTAAAAACCTCCCTACAAATAAAAGTCCAGGACTGGACAGCTTCACCGGGGAATTTTAACAAACATACAAAGAAGAACTCATACCAGTCCTTCTCAAACTCTTCCAGATGATTGAAAAGGAGGGAATACTCCCAAACTCATTCTATGAAGCCACCATCACCCTGATACCAAAACCAGGCAAAGACACTACAAAAAAAGAGAATTATAGGCCAATATCACTGATGAACATAGACGCCAAAATCCTCACCAAAATTTTAGCAAATAGAATCCAACAACACATAAAAAGATTATACATCATGACCAATTGGGGTTCATCCCAGGGACACAAGGCTGGTTCAACATACACAAATCAATCAATGTAATTCATCACATCAACAAGAGAAAGGACAAAAACCACATGATCATCTCAATCAATGCAGAAAAAGCACTTGATAAAATTCAACACCCATTTATGATAAATATTCTCACCAAAGTGGGTATAGAGGGAACAGATCTCAATATCATAAAAGCTATATATGACAAACCTACAGCCAGCATAGTACTCAACTGTGAAAAACTCAAAAGCTTTCCACTAAAATCTGGGACAAGACAAGGTTGCCCACTATCACCACTCCTATTCAACATTGTCTTGGAAGTCCTAGCCACAGCAATCAGGCAAGAGAGGGAAATAAAAGGGATCCAAACTGGAAAAGAAGAGGTAAAAGTGTGACTATATGCTGATGACATGTTACTATATATAGAAAACCCTAAAACATCCACACAAAATTACTAGAGCTGATTGAAGAATTCAGCAAGGTAGCAGATTACAAGATTAACGTTCAAAAATCAGTGGCATTGTTTTAAACTAATGATGAATCAACAGAAAAAGAAAGTAAAGAAACAATCCCCTTTAAAATAGCACCCAAAGTAATAAAATATCTGGGAATAAATCTAACCAAGGAGGTGAAAAAATTATACATAGAAAACTATAAACCACTGATGAAGGAAATTAAAGAAGACTTTAAAAAATGGAAAGATATCCCATGCTCTTGGATTGCAAGAATCAATGTTAAAATGGTCACATTGCCCATTGCAGTCTATAGATTGAATGCAATCCCTATCAAATTACCCAGGACATATTTCACACAAGTAGAACAAATCATAATAAAATTTATATGGAACCATCAAAGACCTAGAATTGCTAAAGCATTACTGAAGAGAAAGAAAGAGGCTGGAGGAATAACTCTCCCAGACTTCAGACAATACTATAGAGCTACAGTCATCAAGACAGCATGGTTTTGGTACAAAAACAGACATATAGACCAATGGAACAGAATAGAGAGACCAGAAATGAACCCACAACCTTTTGGTCAACTTATCCCCAACAAAGGAGGCAAGAATATACAATGGAATAAAGACAGTCTCTTCAGCAAATGGTGCTGGGAAAACTGGACAGCAGCATGTAAAGCAATGAAGCTAGAACACTCCCTTACACCATACACAAAAATCAACTCAAAATGGATCAAAGACTTAAACATAAGACAAGATACAATAAACCTCCTAGAGGAAAATATAGGCAAAACATTATCTGACATACATCTCAAAAATTTTCTCCTAGAAGAAATAAAAGCAAGAAGAAACAAATGGGACCTAATGAAACTGACAAGCTTCTGCACAGCAAAGGAAACCATAAGTAAAACAAAAAGACAACCTACAGAATGAGAGAAGATCTTTGCAAATGAAACCGAAAAAGGCTTGATCTCCAGAATATATAAGCAGTCCATACGACTTAATAAAAAACAACAAAACAACCCAATCCAAAAATGGGCAAAAGACCTAAACAAGCAATTCTCCAAGGATGACATACAAATGATAAATAAGCTCATGAACAAATGCTCAGTATCACTAATATGAGAGAAATTCAAATCAAAACTACATTGAGGTATCACCTCATATCAGTCTGAATGCCATGATTCAAAAATCCACAAATGACAAATGCTGGAGAGGCTGTGGAGAAAGGGTAACACTCCTACACTACTGATGGGAATGCAATTTGGTGCAGCCACTGTAGAAAACAGTATGAAGGTTCCTCAAAAGACTAGGAGTAGACTTACCACATGACCCAGGAATCCTGCTCCTGGGCATATATACAGAAGGAACCCTACTTCAGGATGACTCCTGTACCCCAATGTTCATAGCAGCATTATTTACAATAGCCAAGACATGGAGACAGCCTAAATGTCCATCAACGGATGACTGAATAAAGCAGAGGTGGTATACTTATACAATGGAATACTACTCAGCCATAAAAACCGACAATATAACACCATTTCCAGCAACATGGATGATCCTGGAGAATATCATTTAAGAGAAGTAAGCCAGAAAGAGAAAGAAAATTACCATATGAGATCGCTCATATGTGGAATCTAAAAAACAAACAGATAAACAAACTAACAAATAAAGCATAAATACAAAACAGTAATAGACTCATAGACATAGAATACAAACTTGTGGTTGCCAAGGGGGTGGAGGGTGGGAAGGGATAGATGGGATTTCAAAATTGTAGAATAGATAAGCAAGAGTATACTATATAGCACAGGGAAATATACACAAGATCTCATGGTAGCTCGCAGAGAAAAAATTTGATAATGAATATATATATATGTTCATGCATAACTGAAAAATTGTGCTCTACACAGAATTTGACACAACATTGTAAAATGACTATAAATCAATAAAAAATGTTAAAAAAAATGGAAAAAATACAGTCTCTTCAACAAGTAGTTCTGGGAAAACTGGACAGTACATGTGAAAGGAAGATGGAAGAGCACTTCCTTCCATAGTATAGCAAATAAGATAAAAATGGATTAATTTTCTAAATGTAAAACTTGATACTAAAGAATTTCTGACCAAAAACAGGAGCAGAACTGCCTTTGAGATAAATCATAGCAACATTTATATTTGATCTATCTCCTAAGTAAAAAAAAAGAGGAAAATTAACAATAACAGATTTTAATTTTACTGAGGAGAAAATAGAAGTAATATGTGATACAGGGATTCCACTTCTTGTATAAGTGTGAAGTGTAAAACCTTTTGCAGAGCAAAGGAAACCCTCAGCAAGACATATGACAACACACAGAATAGAAGGAATAATTTCAGACAATGGAACCAACATTTTGTTAATATCCGTAATATATATGTAGAATATTAGACAAAATATTTAGAAATCTAAGACCCCAAATTAAAAACAGTTTAAGGATCTTCTTGGAAACTTTTCAAAACAGACCTGTGGATGATTTTCATGCACATAAAAAGCAACATATCGTTGCTATTCATTAGGAAAATGTAAATCAAAACCAGAATGAAATATAATCTCACAGCAACAAAATGGCTTTTAAAAAAAACCCTTGAAATGACAAAAATTAAAAAGAATGTTGATAAAAGGGAGCCCAGCTACACTGTTGGTGGAAATATAAATTGATGCATCCACTATTATAAAAGTGTGAACAGTGCCCATAAAACTAGTTATAGAAGCATTGTATGTTGCAGCAATTCCAGTTTTTGGTATTAATCTGAAAAAAGAGAAAGCATTATATTTAAAGAATATATTACCCCCAATGTTCTTAACATCATCATTTATACTAGCGAAGCATTGATGCACCATTCAACCTCCCATCAACAGATGATTGGCTGGAGGTGTTGAGAGATATAGATAACCTAATAAATACTTAGCCAATGTCATATAAAAATAAAATTCTGCATTTCGAGCAATGGGACTGGACCCAGAGTGTGTTGCATATAGGAAAATAAGTCATACAGAGAAAAACACTATACATTATCACTTACATGAGGAAACTAAATATACAAGAGAAATAATCATAAAAAGCAGAAACAGAATCATATATATATGCGTAGTGTACCAAGTAGTTGTTTGCTGTGGGGACAGGGAAGAAGGATGGAGAAGACAGAAATGTGCAAGCTACTAGTTATAATTTAGAGAAGCAACTCAGCTATATTGACAACAGAAAAATATTTTAATAATTTAAATGATTTTAAAGAAATTATAGACATATATTATAGTAAAATGTGCATGTGTGTGGGAAAAACATTGAAGAAAAGAACCCAGGAAATACAAAATAGTTTCTGGTACTCTGATATTAAGGGAGGTGATTTGATCAATTTCTTTGCTCTTCTTATAATACCCTTATTAGAATTTAAGATTTAAATGAAAAAGCATATTCTTTTAAAAAAGTGACATAAGTTTAAATTATTTCTGTCTCTCCCCTTAAATCTACAGTGAAACGATCTCATCTGAACAAAAATATCTACAACATAAAACAATACTGCAGAACGCATGTGTACAGCTGAAGTTTGGTGGGTTAAAACACATCAAGAATACTGAACTGAGGGAAGAGCAGATTTGGTGTCTGCAACCAAGGCCCCCTGACTAGGATATCTGAGTCCACAAGTTCAGAGAACCCAGTAGAAACAGGGTCTCAGTGATTCACACAGCTTCGGCCTCAGACTGCACCAGTACTCATGGTCACATGTTACTGGGAGGGAGCCACAATGCAGACAGAAATTCCATCCTTCAGACACTCAGACATTCATGACACTGTCCCTACTCCCCATTCACAGTGGTGGAGACAAGATACCTTGCAAAAGTGGACATGTCAAAGGCTCCTGCGTGATTCCAAATACCCACCTGTCTTTACACCATTCCTCAGTGTGTACACTGAGTCTCAAGTGATATAAGATAAAAGGAAGGATTCACCAGCCCAGTGACAACAGTGGCATTAACTACCAGAGATGTCTAAGAAGCGACAATGTAAGCAATCTTTTATCCAGACAGTAGCAACTGGAAATTGCCATTTTGAATTATTATCAGAGGTAGCTTAGGTAAGTAAAACCAAATATTGTGCAATATTGCAATCTACCAGAAAACAAAAGGAAGAACTCCAACTCCCTAGCTGTTATTTAGTGTCATCAGAGCAATAATTTCCCAAGAGCATGACCAATTTCAGTAGCAGTATAGGGCACACACACACCGATACACACACACAGGCACCAACACAGATGCAGACACACACGCACACGCTCACGCACCCACACTCGCACACACACACACACACACAATGTCAACGCTGCAGCAAACAAACTTAAAGTTATGGAATATTGCCATATAACTAATAGGAATCCAGAGAGATGTCATACACAAACTCAATACAAAAAACAAATATCAGAAAGCAGTTTAGTGAGCTCAGTATTAAAATAAATGATGATAAGGAATACATTACTGAAGAGACTGAAACTATAAAATAACCCAACATTATTGGAGGACCAGATGAACTTAGTAAATGAGATGAAGAATGCAACAGAAAGCATTGGAAGAAGACTGTCTTTGTGGAAGAAAGATTAGCAAACTCACCAATACAAAACTAGAAATGAAAGGAGATGACAGAGATACAAGATATTAAAAAGTGAGGAAATTCTACAGTAGCCATCAGACTTCTTCAGGAAGTGCACATTAGAGTGAAATCCTGGAGGGAGTAGAAAGTTAGAAGGTAGTTGATGGTTTATTTAAAGAAGTAATAGTTGATAACTTCCTGAACATGTGTAAGGAACTTATATACAAGTCTGTGAGCCAACAAAACACCAATAACTTTAAGACAATGAGACCTGATTTAAGATATGTCATATGCAATTTGGCAAGTCAATGACAGAGTAAAATTTTAAAAGCAGCCAATAAAAGTTATGATAATCTACAAAGGAACCCCCATTAGGCTGTCAGCAGATTTCTGAGCAGAAAACATATGCCAAGGTAAATAAAATAACATTTTCAAACTACTGAATTAAGAAATTTCTCACCTAAGAATACTATACCTTGCACAGTAATCTCTTATGTATTAAGTTAAAGCCTTTACCAGAGAAACAAAACCTGAATGAGATAAAAATACAAAACCAAGACACCTTACAAGAGGTGCAGAAAAGTGCTATTTTAAGAAAAATAAAATGGCAAAAATAAGCAAAACATTGAAGAAAATACTCAGCAGAGACCACGAGAAAGTTGCAACTGTTTCTTTGGTTATGTTTTTAAATGCTACTTTTCTATATAGATTAAAGAGTGAAAAATAGGAAATCATTTGCAATAAATATAGATTCATCAATCTGGTAAGGTGTTCACAACAGTAAAAGAAATAATTTTAGTCAGTATTCTTGAAATATAAAGAGTAAAATTAAAACAATATTAAAGGAAGATGCTATCAGCAGAAAAAGGACTAATTATACATGAGATGTTTTATTTTTATTTGAAGTACAGTAGATATACAGTTTTGTGTAGTTTCAGATGTATGGCATAGTGGTTCCAAACCACTTTGTGTATTATATTGCATTATAAATTATTACAATAATTGCAACATTAATTATTATATGTTATTGTGTATAATTCCCTGATCCATACAGATTATCCTTGTTGCTTCTCTCCTTTATGTATACTACTTTGAATCTGTCAATGACTTACCATTAAATTGTCTTTCACTTCGAATTTGCTAAATATACATTTTTCCCCATATCTTTCAGTCTGCTTCAGGCTTTTCTATCTAATCTATCTCCCTACCATGTCTCTATCAATCAATCTATCTATCTATCTATCTATCTATCTATCTATCTATCTATCTATCTACCTATATATCTATCGGTCTGTCTGTCTGTCTACCTATCTATCTATCTATTTATCTATCTATCATGTATCTATGTATCTATCATTCTATGTATCTATTTATCACTCATCTATCAATAGATAGCTATAGATAAATGTACACAGATGTGTGTTATTCTTTATATTCCACATATAAATTATATTATATACTTTTGCCTTTGTCTAAGTTACTTCACTAAGCACAATATTTACTAGCTCCTTTCATGATGCTGAAATAGCAATGTGTTGTATTTTTTCGTGGCTGAGTAATATTCCATTGCATATTTATAGAAACATCATATCTTCTTTAGTCCATAGTCTACTGTGGACCCTTGGATTGATTCCCTGTCTTGCATAATATAAACAGTGCTGTTGTGAACATTGGTTCTTCTCAATTTAGTGTTTTTCCCCAAATTTTTCCTAGGAGAGGTATTACTGGGTCATATGGTAGTACTCTTTTTACTTTTTAAAAATCTGAATACTGTTTTACATAGCAGTTGTACCAATTTACATTCCTACGAGAGTATAAAAGAGATTTGTTTCCTCCATATATTCTCCAACACTTTCTATTTGTACTTTTTGATAATAGCCATTTGACCAGTGTGAAGTGATAGCTCATTGTGGTTTTGATTTACAATTACAAATAATTATTAATGTTGAACATTTTTAACACTTGCTTGTTACTCATCTTTATGTTTTCTTTGGAAAAATATTAACTCAGGCACTCTGCTTCATTTTTTTATTGGGTTTTTGTTTTTCACTTTGAGTTGGGTAACGTAAATCCATGTTACATCTATTAACCTACATCTATTAACCTCTGGTCACTTGCATTGTTTGCAATTATATTCTCCATTTGTACAAACAATGTTTTCATTTCATTGATAGTGTCCTTAGCTGTGCAGAAGTTTTCAAGTTTGTTTAGGTCCCATTTGCATATTTTTGCTTTTATTTCTTTTGCCTTAGGAGACAGATATAAGAAATTATTCCTATGATATATATCCAACAGGGTATCACCTATATCCCCTACTAGCAGTTTTTTAGTATCAGGTTTTACATTTAGGCCCTTAATAAACTTGGACTTTATTTTTGTATATGATGTCAGGGAATGCTCTCATTTCACTGTTTTACATGTAGATGTCCAGCTTTCCCAACACAATCCATTGACGAGACTGTCTTTTCTCCATTGTGTACTTTTGCCTCTTTTATAATTGATTCATTACTCAAAGGTGTGTGGAATTATTTCTAGGCTCTCTATCTGTTTTTATTGATTATATATCTCTGTCAATGCCATGCTGTTTTTATTACTGCAGGGTTGTAGTATAATAAGTTATTCGGAGTTTTATACCTCCAGATTTCTTGTTTGTTCTCAAGATCAATTTGGCAATTTTTAAAGGTTTCATGTAAAACTTAGAGTTATTTATTTTCTGGTTCTGTGGGAAATACTACAGCTTTGTAACAGGAATTGCACTAAATCTATAGGTTGCTTTGTGTAGTACGGCCATGTTAACAATATTAACTCCTTCAATCCAAGAGCACAAGACATCTTTCCATTTCTTTGATTCATTTTTAATTTCTTTGTCAATGTTTTTTATTTTCAGGGTTTAGATCTTTCATATATATGGTTACATTTATTCCAAGATATTCGGGGTGATGTGATTTTAAATAGTATTGCTTTCAACGTCCATTTTAGGGTATCTCATGATTAATATGTACAAATGCAAGAGACTTCTTTAAATTAATCTTGTACCCGGCTCCCTTGATGAAATTTTTATTGCTCATAATAGTCAGTGTAAAGACCTTAACACTCTATGTAGGTTGTTATGTCATCAGTACTGGTGACAATTTTACCTCTTTCCTTTTTGTATTTCTTTTACTTCTTTTTCTTTCCTTTTCCTTTCTTCTTTTACTATGAAACAGAAGTGCTCAGAGTAGAAATCCATGTGTTGTTCCCTAATTTACCAAGAAGGCTTTCAGCCTTTCCCCTAAGAATTATAAATTGTTATAAATGGCCTTTATTATGTTGAGAGATGTTCCCATTGTATTCCCTATCATGAGAGATGTGATCATGAATGTATGTTGAAATTTGTCTAATGATTTTTCTGTGTGTATTGACATGGTCCTGTGAATTTTGTCCTTATTTTATTAAATATGTGTCATGCTGATTGACTTGAGTATGTTGAAAAATCCTTGTGACTCTAGAAGGAATCCAACTGATCTTCGTGTATTATCCTTTCTATGTACTGCTGGATTAGTTTGTTGATGTTTTTCGTGGATTTTTGAATCTATATTCATCAAGAATATTGGCTTTACATTTTCTTTCTTTTTTTTGTTAGTGTCTTTGACTGGTTTAGTTATCATGGTATTGGTGGCCTCATAGAATAACTGGGAATTTTCTTTCCTGCCTCATTTTTTGAAATACTTGGGAGGAAAGTGGTTTTAGAGAAGGCATCCAGGTATTTTGTTCAAAAGGTATTTTTAAAATCACAGATTTTATTTAACTTATACTGATTGCTCTTTTCAAGTTTTCTCTTTATTCAGTGTTGGCAGGCTGTAAGTTTCAAGAAATTTGTCCATTTCTTTAAGGTCATCCAGTTGGTTGTCACATAACTGCTCAGAGTGCTTTCATAATCTTTTTTTGTATTTCTGTAATATCAGATTTTATTTCTACTCTTTCATTTATTTTTTGTTTGGGTCAGCACTCTGCATTTCTTGATAAGCCTGACTTAATGCTTGTCAATTTATTAATGTTTTTAAGAAAAAAAGCTGTTGATTTAATGATTTTTAATTTATTTTTTAATTTTTTTTTATTTTCAACCTAATCATTAAAGATTTCTCTTTCCACTGCCTTTGGGTTTGTTTGTCCTTATTTCTAGTTATTTTGGGTGGAAAGCATTGTCCTTTGTGTGAGGTGTTTCTTTTTCCTTGTAGAAGGCCTGAATTGTTCTAAACTTCCCACTTAGATTTCCCTTTGCTGCATCCCATACATTGTATGAAGCTATTTTCATTGTAATTTGTTTGCAGTTATGATTTTATTACCTCTTTGATTTCATCTTTGACCTTGTTTTATTTTAATTTTTTAAAGGATGTGGTTTAATCTCATATTTGTGGTTTTCCTGTTCTTCTTTCTAGAACTGATGCATAGTTTCATAATTTTGTGTATGGAAAAATATTTGCTGTAAACTATATTTGCTTAAAGATCCTGAGGCTCTTTTCATGACATAATAAGTGGCTAATTCCTTAGAAAACATCCTGTGCACACTTGAGAAGCTTTTGTGTTCTCCTTTTCTGATGCAGTGTCCAATAATTCATTTTGGTTCAAATTATCTAATATGTCATTAAGACCTCTGTTTCCTTACAGATATTCTTTCTGAATGATATGGCCATCAGAATAGTGAGGTGTTAAATTCATCTGCTATTATTGTTTTATAATGAATTAATTACTTCATGTCTACCAATATTTCTTTTTATACTTAGGATCTACAGTGTTGTGTCCATATATAATTTAATGAGTGTAATACTCTACTTTTACATTGATCTCTTTTTCTTTAAGTAATCTCATATTTATCTTTCATTGTGAACCTAATTTTGGAACGTATTTTGTATGATTTGAGCATTGCAAACTGCACTTTATTGTCATTTCCATGAAATAACTTTTCCATTTCCTGGCTGTGTTTATCTTCCACCATAAAGTGAGACTTTTTTGGAGGGGAGGCCAGTATGTTGGAGGGGAAGGATGCTTGTAGCTCACCCTTTCTCACAAATGCACCAAGACTCATCCACAGACCCAATCAGCTAAACAGAGGACCTGCTGAACTCTGATGGAACATTGTCCTCTTCAAAAGATAAAAATGCAAAAAATCTGGAAGAAGAAAAGGAGGACAGGAAGAAAAAAAGGCAACACAGATTGGGACAGTTCCCACGGGGAGGGAGCATCTTAGAAGCACTGGTGCTCACTCACAGTGTCTCCCCTCTCCAACTGAGAGTTCTGCAGAATGAAAGGGGAGCCTCCAATGATTGGATCTCTACAGAGAATAAGTTGACTGACAGAACTAAGTTAAAAAGGAACAGGGGATCCCTGTGTCACCAACCCCAAGATGAAACTTGGCAGCTGAGTGCAAGGCCATGCTGCACAAGCTGGGTGGCAGATGGGGATGGCTGCACTGAGGTAGCTTGGGGAAATGGAGGGGGCTGTGTGTCATTGCTGAGGGTGCACAGGGCAGAACAACCTGGGCCCTCCATAAAACAACAGGGCAGGCATGCCCTGGGAGGGGAAAGGTGCATTCCCCATCTTTGATAATCCACAAAAGTTTCTAGGTGAAGAGAGCTGGGGCGCAGACACAGCCACCATACCCTCTGGTGCTTTGCACCCAGGTGGCAGCGGGAGCAAAACCTGATTCCATTCCTAAGGACTTAGCAGCGTCAAGCGACAGATGGGGCTGTCTACAGTCTGAGGCAGATAGGATACTTCTGTCTTATTTCCTCAGAGAACTTGCTCTGCCAAGACAAACAAGGAGCTGTGTTTTGGCCTAAACAGGGACAGGTCTGTTCCTCAGTCTACCCTGAGCCCAATTCAGGCGTGCATACCCGAGGCGGAGCATACAGTGGCACAGAGCAGTGGAGAGACCGGCACCATGAGGGGGCTGGTGACCTCCCACCTTTTGAGCTGGAACGCAGCCCCTGACCATGTGGCTGCGAGTGAGCATGACGCCCAATCCTGCCTGGTCAGTCTGAAACATCTGACTGCAGCATCGGACAGGGCAGTGACAAGCCAGCCCACAGTAAAGAGAACTGCTCTGGAACCAGTGTTGGGAGTAGGAGCTATCTGCTTGCTGACAGGCACTGGGAGCAGCACACATGAGAGCTCCAATGGAGGGCCTCTGGAAAAAGTAAGCTGAGCTTCCAAAACAGGATCAATACAGAAAGACTTCACATTAAAAGTACACAGTCACCAGGAGGACACTAACAACCCCCTTTTTTTAATCTGTTTTTACCTGTTCCATTTTCTATTACCCTCTTAATTTTTACATCTCAGGCAATTATATATACCCCCATTTTAATCCCTTTGAAATTTTTTAAAATAAATTTATTATTATTTTTCAAAACTCTGCTTTAACTTGCTTTTCTATTATTCATTTACAATGTCTTCAAACCTTTATTTCTCCCTCCTTTAATATTCTTTATCTCACTCTCTCTCTTTTTTCTCTTTTCTAAGTTACATTTCTACATAGCATTAGTTACATAAAAACCTTTAGGACCACAGTAGATAAATAATCCATAAACCACAGTGCCAGAGAGGTATGACCAAGATGAAAAAGCAAAGAAAAATACCCAATTAAAAGAAAAAGAGAAATTCCTTAAAGAACAATCAGTGAATTAGACATCAATAGTCAACTAGATCAAGATTTCAAAAAAGGAGTGATCAAATTATTGAATGAAATAAAAGATAGTGTTAAGCGATATAAAATATGTTAAAAATGAAATGGAAGCTATAAAGAAGAACTGAGAAGAATATGTAAATCAGTTGACTGAGATGAAGAATGATCTAAAGGTGTTGCAAATCTGAGTAGAGAACTCAGAGGAACAAATTAGTGACTTAGAAGATAGGACAATAGAAAGCACACAATCAGAATATCTACAAAAGAAACAATGAGAAACAATTGAAAAAGGCATAAGTGACTTATGGAATAATAGAAAGCATGCCAATCTTGCCATGATAGAAGTCCCAGAAGTGGAGGAAACATCAAAGGGGATTACAAAGGTGTTTGAAGAAATCATGACTGAGAACTTCCCAAACATATGGAAGAAATCAGATATCCAAGTAAAAGAAGCTCAGATTGTCCCAAACAGGAAGAACCCAAATACACCCACACCAAGACATATAATTAAGATCGCCAGAGTAAGGATAAAGAAATAATCCTAAAGGCAGCAAGAGAATAGCAAAGAGTGAGTTACAAGGGAATCCTCATAAGGCTCCCAGCTGATTTCACTACACAAATACTACAGGCCTGTAGGGAGTGGAAAGATATATTTAAAGTTCTGAATGAGAAAAAGATATACCCTAGGATATTTTAACCAGTAAGCCAATAATTTATGCTAGAAGGAGACAAAGATTTTCACAGACAAGAAAGAGCTACAAGAGTTTAGCAAAACTAGACTCATGCTAGAAGCAATATTGAAAGGTCTACACTAAATATAAAAGCAGCAGGATGCTTCAGAAATTTAAAACTCACAGCTGGAAAGGTGATAACTCATGAATTACAATAAAATACACACAAAATTTTAAAACAAGACATACAAATCATTGAGATAGAGAGAGGGAGGCAGGGAAATAGAGAATTTTTTTTTGGTCTTTTAAAATTATTTGTTCTCGATAGGATGGGTTTGAGATCATATTACTATCAGTTTAATAAAAGCAGTTATAATAATGGTCAAAACATTTATAAAAGTGGTAACAACAAGACAAAAACTTATCAAGGATTCACTAAAACTAAATAAAATACATGAAACTACAAAGGAAAATGACCAAACCATAAAAGAAAGATGAAAGGAACAAAGAGGAAATACCTAATCAACTGAAAAGATAAGGTCATAATGGCAATGAACACAAACCTATCATCAATTATTGTAAATGTAAATGTACTAAATGCTCCAGTCGAATGTCATAGAGTGGCATGCTAGATAATAAAGCAAGAACCTTCAATATGCTGCATATAAGAGACCCAATTAAGAGAGAAGGACACATATAGATTGAGAGTGAAAGGATGGAAAAGGTTATTCCATTCAAATGGAAAAGCCAAAAAAGTAGGTGTTACAGTACTGATTTCAGACAAATTAGTCTTTAAAACAAAGGCCATAAAGAAAGATAAAGAAGGATGTTTTGTAATGATTGAAGGAATGATACAAGATGAGGATAGCACAACCGTTAATACATATGCACCAAATTAAGGAGCACCTAAATATATAAAATAATTACTAACAGATGTAGAGGAGGATAGTGATGTGAATCTAATCATTGTTGGAAATTTCAACACTGCTTTAACATCACTGGACAGATCATAACTACAGAAAATAAATTAGGCAACAGAGAAGTTAAATAATACAATAGAAATATTACACTTGTTGGATTTTTCAGAACATTGCACCACCCAAAAATAGGATATACATTCTTTTCAAGTGCACATGGGATATTTTCCAGGATTCATGATATATTTGGGCACAAAAGAAACCTCAGCAACTTTAAGATGAAAGAATTTACCTCAAGCATATTTACTAACCACAATGCCATGAAGCTAGAAATCAACAACAGAGAAACAAAGGAGAACAAAAAGAAATCATGGAGATTAAACAATATGTTATTAAAAACCAATGGGTCAATGAAGAAATCAAAGCTAAAATGGAAAAGTACCTTGAGACACAAGAAAATGAAAGCAAAATCAAACAAAATTTATGGGACACAGCAAAAGCAGTGCTGAGAGGGGAGTTTAGAGTGATACAGGCCTTCCTCTATAAAGAAGAACAATCACAAGTAAACAAATTAAAACACCAGCAGAATGCACTAGAAAAAGAAGAACAAACAACCCCAAATGGCAGCAAAAGGAAAGAAATCATAAATATTGGGGAGGAAATAAAATAGTAATTAAAAAGAGCATAGGAAAAAAATCAACCAAAACAAAAGCTTGTTTTTTGAAAAAGTAAGTAAAATCAACAATCCTCTATCCAAACTAAAAAAGAAGGAAAGAGAGAGAGCACAAATTAGCAAAATAAAGAAAGAGAATGGAGAAATTACAACAACTAAAAATGAAATACAGGATATCATACGAAAATATTATTAAATCTATATGGAAACAAACTGGATAACTTAGAGGAGATGGACAATTTTCTGGAAACATACTGTCCACCAAGACTGAATCAAGAAGAAACTGACCCCTTGAACAACAGAGCACTAGAAATGAAATCAAAATAGCAATATAAAACATTCCTACAAATAAAAGTCCAGGACCGGAACACATCACTGAAGAATTCTACTAAACATACAAAGAAGAACTCGTACCAGTACTTCTCAAATTCTTCCAGAAGATTGAAAAGGAAGGTATACTCCCAAACTCATTCTATGAAGCCACAATCACCCTGATACCACAACCAGGCAAAGACACTACCAAAAAAGAGGATTATAGGCCAATATCACTGATGAACACAGACGCCAAAATCCTCACCAAAATAGTAGCAAATAGAATCCAACAACACAGATAAAACATTATACATCATGACCAAGGGGGATCATGCCAGGGACACAGGGGTGAATCAACATATGCAAATCAATCAGTGTAATACAGCACATCAACAAGAGAAAGGACCAAAACAAAATGATCTTCTCAATACATGCAGGAATAGCATTTGTTAAAATTCAACACCCACATATGATAAAAACTCTCACCAAAGTGGGCATAGAGGGATCATATCTCAGCATCATGAAAGCTATAGATAACAAACCTACAACCAGCACAGTACTCAATGGTGAAAAAGTTAAAAATTTCCCTCTAAAATCGAGACAAGTCAAGGATGCACTCTATCACTACTCCAATTCAATATAACCATGGAAGTCCTAGTCACAGCAATCAAACGAGAGAGAAGTAAAAGGGATGCAAATTGGAAAAGAAGAGGTAAAAGTCTCACTATTTGCAGATAATATGTTACTATATATAGAAAACCCTACAAGATCCAGAAACAAACTACTACAGCTGACCAAAGAATTCAGCAGCGTAGCAGGTTACAAGATTAAGGTTCAAAAATCACTGGCATTTATCTATTCTAATGATTGAGATAATACTATAGAGATACAGTCAACATGACAGCACTGTATTGGTAGGAAAATAGACATATAGGCCAATGGAACAGAATAGAGAGCCCAGAAATGAACCCACAACCTTTTGGTCAATTAAACTTCAACAAAGGAGGCAAGAAAATACAATGGAATTGAGACAGTCCCTTCAGCAAATGGTGTTGGGAAAACTGGACAGCAGCATGTAAATCAATGAAGCTAGAACACTCCCAATGAAGCTAGAGCACCATACACAAAAAGAAATTGAGAATGTATCAAAGACTTAAACATAAGACAAGATACAATATATCTCCATGAGGAAAATATAGGCAAAGAGTTATCTGACATAAGTCTCGAAAATTTTCTCAAAGAAATAAAAGCAAGAATAAACAAATGAGACCTAATGAATCTTACATGCTTCTACATAGTAAAGAAACCAGAAGTGAAGCAAAAAGACAACGTATGGAATGGGAAAAAAATGTGCATATGAAATCTACAAAGGCTTGATATCCAGAATATATAAGCAGTTCATCCAACTGAATAAGAAAAAATAAACAACGCAATCCAAAAATGGGCTGAAAAACTAAACAAGCAATTCTCCAAGGAAGACATACAAATGATCAAAAGACACATCAGACAATGCTCAATATCACTGATTATCAGAGAAATGCAAATCAAAACTACAGTGAGTTAACACCTCACACTATTCAGAATGGCCATCATTCAAAAATCCACAAATGACAAATGCTGGAGAGGCTGTGGATAAAAGGGTACCATCCTTCACTGCTGGTGGCAATGCAGTTTGGTTCAGCCACTGTGGAAAACAGGATGGAGATCCTTCAAAAGCCTAGGAATAGACTTACCATATGACCGAGGAATCCCACTCCTGGACATAAATCCAGACGGAAACCTATTTCAGGATGACACCTGCACCCCAATGTTCATAGCCAGCATTATTTACAATAGCCAAGACATGGAAACAGACTAAATGTCCATCGAAAGTTGTCTGGATAAAGAAGAGGTGGTATATTTATACAGTGGAAGACCAGTCAGCCATATAAAACAACAACGTAATGCAATTTTCAGAAACATGGATGTTCCTGGAGATAATCAGTCTAAGTGAAGTAAGCCAGAAAGAGAAAGAAAAATACCATATGAGATGGCTCATCAGTGGAATCTAAAAATAAAAAAAAAAACAAACAAAAAAAGCACAAAATTAAAAGAGAAATAGACTCACAGACAATGAATACAATATTTTGGTTGCCAAGGGTGTGGGGGTTGGGGAGAGATAGACTGGGAGGTCAAAATTGTACAATAGATAAACAGGATTGTACTTTATAGCACAGGGAAATATATAAAAGTTCTTACAGCAGCTCAGAGAGTAAAAAATGGGACAAAAATGTATATATGTTCATTGTAACTGAAAAAGTGTGCTCTACGCTGGAATTGGAGAGAACTTTGTAAAATGAATGTAAACCAATAGAAAAAAGTTAAAAAAAGAAAAAAGCACGATCCTAAATATTACAGGTGTAAATATAAATTTGAGAGAAAAAAACTATGCAAAAAAAGTAGTAAAACCAAAAATTTTGTTTAATGTTTTTTTTAACATAAGCAAAATGAAAAAACCTCTAGCCTGGTGTGTCATGAAGAAAAGAGAGATACTCCAAAGAAATAAAATATGAAATAAAAGAAGAGAAATAACAATTGTTATCTCAAATATACAAATAACGGTTCATTTTGTCAACAATTACATGCCAAAAAACTGGAAAAATTAGAAAAAATAGACAAAAGTCTAGAAAGAGACCAAGATAAGGAGAAACAAATAATTTGAAAAAACTGATTACTAGAAGAAAGATAGAATCTGCATTTAAAATTATCGGTAAATATCAGTGCAGATTTAAACAGCTCCCGTGGAACACTGTACAAAAATACAAAGCAGGACTCATACCCTTCAAACTATTCAAAAATAATGAAGATGTGGGAAACTCCCAAATTAATTATATGAAGATTTCATCATCCTGAGAGCAAAGCCAACAAACAAAGTATGGGCAAAGGGAACTTCAAGCAAATATATTTGATTGAATTAGATGCAAAAATTCTACAAAATATTATTAGCAAACTAAATCCAGCAATACCCAAAATGAATCATACACCATGATCAACTTGGATTCAATGCAGAGTCACTTATTTTATAATTCTTTGTTTTTTAAGGGATGGTATCCCATAGTTTCATTTGCATATGTTAAATAAAAATTATGAATGAGGACTAAATTCAAATTAACCTTAGTTTATAATATGTATAGTATGCCATGAATTCAGGTGGATAATATTTATAAAGTATGGAATTTACAGATACTGAAGGAAAAATTTACATTGTAGCTTGAGGGTACATTAATTTATTTAAAAATTTTATCACTCATTTTGAATTTGGCTTATATTTAATGGAATTTATGTCTAAATAAATAATTTAAGTTTTGCTAGAACTGGATTTACTACAGTTTACTGATAAATAACATAGCTATTATTTACAGTTAGTGCAAAATACACTTGCCTTAAAATGCCATATTATACTAACAATGCCAGCTGTTTCAGGACTGAGAAATATATTGCTTCCTAAAATGCCTTACATGTTTTTTCCACCCCAAACCACATATACTGTTATTGCTTTGTTTTTTGATTGTTCGTTTGCCCCTTAATGGAGGCACTGCTTATTGAGCACAGGATCTTGTACATAAGTGTATTTATCAACATCATTTTGGAACACTAAACAGAAGTCACAAGAGTATGGATTATAAAGATGACAAGAAATTTTATTGCATCTGGGGACTAATAAACCTCTGAGTGAAAGAATGTTAAAAAAATTGTAAATATACAATAAGCTTTTCTCTTTTGTAATTTTAAAGTAGAGTATTAAATTATATTTATTTTACTTATAACACTGATATACAATTTAAAACAACAATTACCCATTTTGGGATTTCTTAAATTTGATAGATTATTTTAATCTAATTTTGTTTCATAATTATTTACAATTTATTTATAAACATAACAAATATACTGATATTTAGTCTTCTCATGTTTTGAATATAGAGCTACTTATCATAAAGCACACAGATAAATACCTACTTCCACTTCCAAATAAAATTATTTTTCACTTTACTTACAAATGATGATGAAAATTTATAACTTTTCTGTACAGGTTTTACAAAAATTTCACTTTCAATTCCAAAACTTTAAAATTATTTCATATATTTTGTGCATTATTTATGCTCTGTTCACCAATCTGCTATAAATTTGTTTACAAAAGGATGGAGATTGGTTTTATTTCATAGTCCCCAAAATTAAATAATTTTAAAAGATATTGTGAGGATAATATTTGCAGATCACACTATAAATATAAGCACCCTATATGTTTCATTTTTACTTTATGAATGAGAAGGAAACACTGGCTGAATGTTCCACTTGAGTTGCTAGGAGACCAGTCGTTTTGTGATGTCACAGCTGCTCAGGTTGTGAACCATTGTGATGGCCTAGCAGTTTAACTGTGCAGGCCTGCCAAAGCAGCATTTGAAGCTGCAGTGCTCAAAATCATGCAGACTTGAAAAGTACTTGTAGAAAAAGTTATTTGAGGTGGCACATGTTTCTTCAGAAATTCAAGATGTGTCTCGTAAAGATGGACCAACTGGTTCAGGAAACTCCGGTAGATCTCTATTGTGTGAACAAACATTTTCTGGGGACTTGGACTTGAGATCTATAATTGTAGAAAATGCTTTTCAGACTTTGTCTGAAGTATTTTTGATAAAAAGACCATGTTACACACATTGTGTTTTTGAACCAGATGAAGATAATGATATTCGTTCCCTGACATTTCCAAGAAAACTCTGGAAATTGGCTGGGAGTGACCAAATTAAATCCATCTGGTGGGATGATATTGGAGCTTCCATAGTGATTGATGAGGATATCTTTAAGAAGGAAGTTTTGGAAAGAAAGGACCCATTCAGAATATTTGAAACTGGAAGTATGAAAACTTTAGTTAGACAACTTAAACTTTATGGGTTTAGAAAGTGTGGCAGAATTTTTAAAGCTCTGCTTGTCTGGCTGACTTTCTGGCAGAAGAAATAGAAGTCTCTCTTTTAAGCAAGTTATTAAGTAATTTTAGTTACCGCTGGGTAACTTATGTATAAAATTTTATTTTGTACATCAAATTATGAGAATATAAATGTAAAGTTAGCTTTTGAATATTGTATAAAACTACTAAGGCTAAAATCCTTTATTTTTTCTAAAAAAAGGACAGTGCCTTAAGTAGTCAAGATTATGAGATAGTTGCTTGTAACTATGAATCTTACCAGAAATCTAAATAAACTTTAAAAGCTGCTTTTAAAAAGTAGCATTCACCCTTATTTCAAATGCTAACTTCTTAAATTTGATGACTATAAAATTTAAAGTGTATTTTCCAAATAAGTAATTTCAAAATATCGTCAACATTGTTCATATTTTGATGATATTTTCTTTGCATAGTAAACATGAACTCTGAGGTTTTATAGGTTAGGCTTATTGTAGTGTTGTATTTTGGTTTAAATTATTACTAAAACATTTCTCCTTTTGTTGTAGCTGCAGTTTTATCATAATCCAAATTTTAAACGTGGCTGTCCCCTGCTTTTAGTGAGAATGAAAAGAAGAGTTGGGATTAAAAATGACTGTCTGATATCTTCATTGGTTGAAGATTTCAAAAAGAAGCACTTTAAAGAAGGGGGTAATGTGGATAATCATAATTCTGATTTTTGGCTGACACTCGTGGAGAAAGTGCATTTTTACCTTCTGCAGATTTAAACATGCCTCTAATAATAAAGCCCTCTAATAGCCACATAATTGGTGATACAAATATCCCGATCAGAGGTGATTTTTCTCCTCTATCATCAATGTCAGTTAGACCACCAGAAAAAAGTGCAGTGGATCAACGTGCTGTTTTAAGTCAGTTGACCACTCTCCACGGGCACTCTCAAAGCAACTACACTGAAGCAAATGGCCGTGTTGTGAACTTCACTACAACTACAACTTCTAATTCTCTGTACAGCATCTTGTCTCCCATACAGAGCAATTATTTTGGACTGATGATGCAGCCTTCTACTTTTCCAAATAAATATCACAACATATCTGCCAGTGAGGGTCATTTTTCTAAACTTCAACCAGGGAGCAACCAATGGTTTCCAGTGCCAGTGATAGCTGATACATCAGCTACATCTCTTTCAATGTGAAATCATCAGCCAACTTCAGTTTATGAACGTCATCCTAATTACAACTGATCTACCAGGGGACTACCAGATAATGCAGTAAAACAAAGATTAAAATAGATGTTGGCAAATGTCGACAAATATCTGCAATTTTCTCATTTGAACAATAAACATAGATTTGTACCTTTATTTTCCTTTTTTATAAATAGTTTTAAAAGTTAAATGGGAAACTAAGTTACCATTTAAAGAAAAAAAGAGATATTTGATTCATATGATAATTTGATGGAACAATATGGGAGTAAATTAAAATAATTTCTTGTAAGGAAGAAGAGAAAATGGAAGAATTTGGGAAAAGACTAAAACATGGAGAGAGGGAAAAGTACTAAGTGGTTTCGGGTTCATCCTGGAAAGTATCAAAAGTGTTAAGTTAGGATAGGTTGGAACAGGAGATAAATGACGGAACCGGCCCAGGGATCATGGTCTCTTTTATGTCATCCCTGGAATCATAAAGGTCACATGATGTAGTCTCAGATGGCACATTCATCATGTGGTAGAACTTAAGAAGTAATTTTATATTTGTTATTTTTTGTGCTGTTCTGAAAGCATTCCAACTGGTGCTTTCATTTCCTGCCCTTAAGATTCTTCACTATATTTTCTAGTCAATATTTAATGTTGCTTTAATGTACCATCCAAAGTCAAGCTTACGTCCTCAGGTTGGCACTTAATGCCTTTAAAACTCTAAGCCAACAAACTCAACTTAGACTTTTCATTTCTTTATAAATCTGGCATCTGACTACCATGGCATATCTTTATGTTTCAGTGTATCTGGATAAACATCCAGGCAAATGCTTGTCAGCTATGTTAGCTCTAAACTCACCACTTTATCTCCAGCTCATCTTTGGACTTTGGGTGTCCTCCTTTTACCTACTTACACTTTCCAAGTCTCAGCACTAAATCCACCTCCTCCAAATGTTTTCTGTCTATCCCCCTTTCCTTGTCTAATTGGGACACCAGCACAGTAAGCACAGCACATGCCACAGGATGCATTTTAGTATTTAGTGAATGAAAAATACATGTTGACTTTAAGCAAAATCTACTTTTCTGAAACAACAAATCTCTTATGGTTTTCAAACTATTTCGTTATGGTCTTTACTCTTCACCACAAACTAGCTCTTTTCATAGCCCAAGGTCTAGTCACTCAAGACACGAAGTGGAGTTAGTTACAGGAGACAAAGTATTATTTTCTTCTTAATTCATGCCTACAGACGCCTAAAGCATTCCATTTTCATTTGCTGTATTTTTTCCTACCTCTTCATCACCCACCCACCCCAAAATAGCTGATTCTCTTCCCCATTCTAATAACTATACTGTTTTCTAATTAATTTACTTCTTAGAATCAGAGCATTGTCCAGAAGAGACAGTGCCATTGCAAACATTTGTTGTATGTTTATACACCATACATAACTTGTGCCCTTTCTAACCTTCACACAGGTAGTATCTAAGAGGTACTAGAACCTTGGTTGGGGGTTGTCATATTTAGTAACCAAATTGCAATCAAATTTGTGTGAACTAGAAGGAGGTGAGGGTTTTGGAGTTGAAAATTTTTCCAACTGCAAGAATACCAAATTTCTGCAGATATTATGAAATATAAATTATTTATGGAAGACTTTGACATTTTCCAATTAATTTAAAATGAAAGGTGAAGCATTATCAAAATGTGAAATGCCCTGAAATGCTGGAAAAATTGTAGGCAAGGTCAGGAAGCCTAAGGCTTCTGCTCATAATCATGCAGCCAGTGTCAGCTGATAAGCCTGGAATGGCAACATAAAGTCCTGAAAATTTGTCACCATTTGTGAAGAAAGATTTTGATAATCTGGAGAGAGGGCAAATGGGCCAGGGTAAGCTCTTGCAACATCCCACCAATATGACCTTAACCAAGAGAAGAAAAGAGCCCACTTGCAGCAGGAGATCTTTGTCTGGACAGTAGTGGTTTTTCCTACAACAGAAACATCAAGCTTTTAAGATTGTTAGCTCAACTCTAATGGTGGCTTTGTAGTTGCTTACATTAGCAGTCTGGGGTTCAGATGAGCTGGTTCAGCAGCTAGTTTCCAGCTCTCTTATCACACAGTGGGTCTTACCATGATCATCTTAACAAGGTTCTATACTGATAAGTCAAAAGCTCCAGTTTGCTTTCAATATTAGAAATCTTAAAGAAGAATATTGTTTGTCCATCTGTAGATTTCTACCTGGGAAAAGCTAGACTCTTGGCAAAAGTACAAAAGTTGGCTGGTGTTTGAAAACTATTCTCTTAGCCCTGCCCACTGAATTCTTCCCACTATCTACTACAAATATATCTACCACTGTGTGTGTGTGTAAAGATGGATTGTTAAGCAGTAACTAAGTTTGTCTTAGTTGAGTCATCAGTGAATTATTCCTCTGCATCTGGCAGAATCTCTGTGAATTAAGAGTTTCATTGAGCCACCAGATTTTCTTCCGATCAGGGAGAGGTAGATTACATTTCTCCCAGTATCCTTATTGTTAACTGTTCATTGAATCCCGAGCTGATGTTAGGGCAAGCCACTGAACCCTTGAATTGGACTGAGGCATATGCATTCTCCAGTCCCCAGAGACCAGCACAGGCCTGTGTCTCCTTTTTAATTTATGCTTATGTCTAATTTTCTTTTTTTTTCTAATTCTCATTGTTGACACATCTTATTTTGGCTTTGAAAACCCATTGACTTATTTATAGAGAGTGAACCACTGACTTAATCCCATTCACCTAGAAATTGCAATAATCTTTCTTTCCTTGGACTACCTGGAATAAAGTGAGCGTAGTCATCATTTTGAAAGCAGTCCTCAGTGCCAATAATTCAGAACCATTACAGATCTTAGCCCAGCATTTGAGCAAGAATATTTGTTGTGGATCTGAGGGATTATCCTCACATCTCCTAATGCAACCATGAGAAAACACCACATTGTTATCCAAAATCAAGTCTTTGTCAGTATTGCATTCCCATTGCAAAACAGTTAAGAATTGTAGGAGTTCTGAGATTTTGCCATGCTGAGATTTTTAGCAATCTAGCATGTTCCTTTATTCCCGATGCTGTCATGGAGATGAGACAATCGTTCAGACACAGTGAACTTTATCACTCACCGCAATAGCAGCCAGTTTTAAATTTGTGTCCATTTCCTAATCTCAGATGAATACACAGAGTGAAATTTTGATGCCTACAGAAGCAGTGGGCTGTTAACATGAAGAAAATTTAAGGCATGGTAAAACACTAATTATGATAGTATCTTTATGTATAATTTATTAGAATCACTTATTTATTAGTATCTTTACCTAGGATTGGCATATCACCACTCAAGTTTACTTGCTGCAGAAACAATCATGAGAAATGACATGGGAAAAAATAACCATTCACTTTGTATTTTTCCTTCCGCTTCTATTGAGATATAATTGGCGTAGAACATTGTGTAAGTTTAGGTGCACAGGATAGTGATTTGATTTAAAAGTATCATGTAATAAATATCAAAGCAACTTTAGTGAGAATTCATTATCTCATTTTGATACAATAATTAAAGAAATACAATTTTTTTGTTTGTGATGAGAAAACTTAGGGTGTGCTAACTTAACAACATTCATATATAACATAAATCAGTATTAATTGTAATTTTCATGTTACTATGGGTCATCCCTAGAACACGTTTATTTTACGGCTGGCAGTTTGTTGCTTTTGAGTGCATTTATCAAATTCTCCTTTCCCAACCCCTGCCTCTCTTAACTACAAATCTTTTTTTTCTATAAGTATGTTTGTTTTTGAAGTGTACTTAAATGTATAAACTGTGTTAGTTTTTCTTACACAACATTCTGTTTGCAATTTATAGTACATTTCAAACTGATCACCAGAATATATCTAGATATGATATGTTGCCATTTAAAGTTATTTCATAGTTATTTACTTTTCCCCATACAGCACATTTCTTGTCCCTGAGTCATTTAATTTGCAACTTGAAAATTTTCTCTCTTAAATTTTGACAAATATTTCTTTTTATTCACCCCATTTCCCTCCTTCTTGTGAACAAACTGTTTCTTTATATATCTATATCTACTTTTCTATTGTGTTATGTTCATTCATTTTAAGTTCCAAATATAAGTAAAATCATACAGCATTTGTCATTCTCTTTCTGAATTATTTCACTTATCATATTACCCTCTTGGTCTACCCATTATTTGCAAATGACAAGAACTTATTCTTTTTATAGCTGAGTAATAACCCATTGAATTTTTATGTATGTGTGTACATATATATATATAAATACAGATAAATCTATAAAATATAAAGAAAAAATGGGTAGATATATATATATAGTATAAACACACATTTTTTATCCATCATCTATTGATGAGCTATTAATTTGCTTCTATATCCTGTCTACTGTAAATAATGCTGCAGTAAATATAGGTTTGAATTTATCTTTTCTAGTTATTTTTATATTCTTTGAATAAGTATCCATTTATGGAAATACTGGATTATATTTCCTTTTTAATTTTTAGACAAAACTGCATACTGTTTTCCACAGTGGCAGCACAAATTTACATTCCCTCAAGCAGTACATCAGGGTTCTTTTCCTTACATCCTCACCAACACTTATATTTGTTATCTTTGATAATAGTCATTCTGACAGGACTGACATAAAATCTCATTGTGTTTTGGACTTGCATTTTTCTGATGGTTAGTGATGACCGGTTTCATATGTCTGTTGGTTTCCTTTCCACCACTGTATATTCATTTTTTGTAATGCGCTAAATGACCATAACTGTCTGATTTCATTTTTAGGCATTCTTTGTGTTCCATTATTCTGTTTGTTCTGTGCCACTACCATATAATTTTTATTACTTTAGTTTTGTATTATAGTTTTAAATCAGGAAAGTGATACATCCCCTTTTTCTTTGACAAATATGTTTGTATTTTTTGTTTGTTTTCTTTCCTTTTCCTTTTTTTTAGTGATTTCAACACTTCTGTATTTCCCCATGTAAATTTAAATATTATTTATTTTAAATTCCGAAAATGCCCTTGGATTTTGATAGGTATTGAATTTAATTAGTGTATTTTCTTGGGTAATACTGTCATTTAAATAATATTTTTTTCCTCATCAATGAACACAGTATACCCTTTCATCTGTTTGCATTATCTTCAATTTCTCTTATAAATATTTAATAATAGTTTTCTGGGTACAGTTATTTTACCTCCATGGTTGGATGTATTTCTTGATTTTTTTTGTAATGCAACTGTAAATGAGACAGTTCCCTCAATTTCTCTATATGTTAGCTTGTTTTTATTGTGCAGAAATGCAAGATTTCTGTATGTTAATTTTACATTCTGAAATTTTATCAAATGCATTGATAAGCCCTAGTAGTTTTTAGGTGCCATTATTAGGATTTCTGTTAAAAGTATGTCATCTGCAAACAGATACTTTTACTCCTATTCTTAATTAACTATATTATACTTACATTTATTTTGGATACCTATGGCTAGAATTTCCAATACTATACTGAATAAAATTGGTTAGAGAGAGCATTCTTGTCTTCTTCCTGCTCTTACAGGAGATGATTTCAGCTTTTAATCAGTGAGTTTCATGTTAGCTGAGTTCTTGTCATACATGACCTTAACTGTGTTGAGGTATGTTTCCTCATGCCCAGTTTGAGGAGAAATATAATCATAAATAGTAACTGAAATGTCAAAACATTTTATGACTCTATTGATGTGACCATATAATTTTTATTTTTCAATTTGTTAGTGTGATGTATCATATCGATTACTTTATAGGTAATGAATCACTTTTGCATCCCTGGAATAAAATGGACTTAATCATAAAGTATAATCCTTTTAATGTATTTTTTGCATTGCTAACATTTTAGTGATGATTTTTGCATTTATGCTTATCAGTAGTCTTTAATTTTTTGAGGTATTTGTTCCAGTTTTAATAATAGTGTGTTACAGAAAGGTGGGGTAGAAAGCCTTCCTTCTGCAAATTTTTGGAATTCTCTGAGAAGTATAGGTGATAGTTCTTCTGTAAATGATTTGCAGAATTCACCTGTGAAGCTGTCTAGGGCTGGAATTTTGTTTCTTGGGAGATTTTGTTTTATTACTTATTCAATTTCATTAGTGATAATCGGTTCATATTTTCTATTTCTCATTCTATCCTGGAGATTATGTCTTTCTAAGAAATTGGGCATTTCATCTAGGGTTTCCATTTTATGACATATATTTTGTTGCATCTTCTTATGATGCTTCATATTTCTTTGATATAAGCTGTAACTTCTCAGTTATGTCTGAGCTTATTAATCTGTACTCTTTTTTTACTCATGAGTCTGGTTAAAGTTTATCAGTTTTATTTATCTTTCAAAAGCCATTATTTAGTGTGATTGAATGTTTCTATTTTTAATCATTATTTTATTTATTTATGTTCTCACCTTTCAGCTGACTTTCTTTCTACTAACAAGTTTGTTTATTGTTTTGCTACATCTTTTTTTTGTAAGATTATGTTAAAACAGTGAGATGTTTCTTATTTGTATAAGTGGGATAATTTTGCTATAAGCATCCCTTTTAATATTGTTTTTTGCTCTACCCCATGGACTATGTTTTTGTTGTCATTTTTCTTTATATATGTTTCCTTTGATTTTTATATCAATCCATTGTTTGTTTAATATTGTATGATTTATCCTCCACATTTACTATTTTTCTTAGGTTTTTTCTTTTTGTAAATATCTATTATCATAGAATCCATATGTTTCTTCAAAAAATAAGGAGAAAAATACTAAAATTTATACAAAAATTGGAAAGAGCCAAATTTTCTAAAATTTTATTGGAAAAATGAACAAAGCTGTGGGTATTATACTCACTGACTTTAGAACATACTACAAAGATACAGTAATCAAAACATCATATTTATCACTAAAAGAGACACATAGATCAATGCAACAAAATAAAGAGTCCAAAAATAAACCCACACACATATTTTCAATTAGTCTACAATGAAGGAGGCAAGAGTATACAATGGAAAAAGGTAGTCTCTTCAAAAAGTAGTTCTGGGAAAACAGAACAGTACATGTAAAAGGAAGATGTATGAGCACTTCCTTCTATAGATCACAAAATATGATGTAGATGGATTAATTTCCTAAATGTAAAACCTGAAAATAGACAATTTCTGATCAAGAACATGAGGAGAACAGTCTTTGAGGTAAATGATAGCAATATTTATTTTTGATCTCTCTCCAAATAAAAACAAAGTAAAATTAGCAATAATACTTTTATCTTTACTAAGGAAAAATTAGATGTACTATATGATACAGGGATTCTACTTCTTCTATAAGTGTGAAGTGCAAAACCTTTTGCAGAGCAAAGAAAACCTTCTACAAGACATATGACAACACACAGAATAGAAGGAAAAATTTCGGACCGTAAGACCAACAAGGTGTTAATATCCATAATATATATGTAGCAAATTAGACTCAATATTTTAAAACACAGGCCCCAACTTAAAAACAGTTTAAGGATCTTCATGGAAAGTTTTCAAAAACAGACATGTGGATGATTTTCATTCACATAAATAGAAACATAATTTTGCTACTATTTAGGAAATCATAAATCAAAACCAGAATGATATATAATCTCACAGCAACCAAAATGGCTATTAAAAAGGCTTCAACTGACAACCATTAATAAGAATGTCGATAAAAGGGAACCCAAGTACACTGTTGGTGGAAATATAAATTGATGCATCCACTAGTATAAAAGTGAAAACAGTGCACAGAAAACTAGAAATAGAAGCATTATATGTTGAAGCAATTCCAGCTTTTGTTATAAATCTGTAAAAACATGAAAACATTAACTTTAAAGGATATATTACCCCCAATGTTCTTAATATCATCATTTACAATAGCCAAGGATAGATGCACAACTCAACTGCCCATTAACAGATGGTTGGTTGAAGTACATGTGAGAAATAGATAACATAATAATTTCTTATTCATTGCCATATCAAAAAATAAAATTCTTCCATTTGGAACAATGTGACTGGACCCTGAGATTGTTGTACATATGAAAATAAGTCAAAAAGAGATAAACACTCTTAGTTATCACTTCCATGAGGAAACTAAAGATAAGAGAAGTAATCATAAATAAACAGGAACAGAATCACATATATATGTGTAGTGTACCAAGTAGTGGTTTCCTATGGGGACAGTCAAGAAGGATGAGCAAGATAGAAATATGCAAGCTACTAGTTATAAATTAGAGAAGCAACCGGGCTATATTTACAGCACAGAGAAATATTTTAATAATTTAAATGAGTTTAAAGAGATTATAGGCATATATTATAGTAAAATGTGCATCTATGTGGGAATAACTTTGAAGAAATGAACCCAGGAAAATCAAAATAGTTTGTAGTACTATGACTTTAAGGGTGGTGATTTGTTCAATTTCTTTATTGTTCTTATAATATCCTTATTAGAATTTAAGCTTTTAAATGAAAAAGTATATATATTGAAAAAAGTAACATAAGTTTAAACTATTTCTGTCTCTCCCCTTAAATCTTCAGTCAGTAAAACGTTCACATCTCAACAAAAATAACTACAACACAAAACAATACTCCAGAACGCATATGTACAGCTGAAGTTTGGTGCACTGAAACAAATAAAGGAGGCTCAACTGAGGGAAGAGCAGATTTGGTGCCTGCAACCAAGCCCCACTGACTAGGGCACCTTAGCCCTCAGGCTCAGAGAACCCAATAGAAACAGGGTCTCAGTGGTTGACACAGCTTCAGCCTCCAACTGCACCAGTACTCATGGTCACAGGTAACTAGGAAGAAGCCACAATGGAGACAGAAATTCCATCCTTCAGACACTCAGACATTCATGACACTGTCCTAACTCCCCATTCACATTGGTGGAGACAAGTTACCTTGCAAAACTGGACATGGAAAAGGCACTTGCCTGATTCCAACTACCCACCTGTCTTTACACATTTCCTCAGTGTGTACGCTGTGTCTCAAGGGATATCAGATAAAAGGAAGGGTTCAACATACCAGTGACAACAGTGGCATTAACTAACAGAGAAGTCTAAGAAGTGACAATGAAAGCACAGCTTTTATCCAGACAGTAGCGACTGGAAAGTGCCATTTTGAAATATTATCAGAGTTAGCTCAATTAAGTAAAATGAAATACTGCACAATATTGCAATCTATCAGATAAAAAAAGCAAGGTCTCCAACTCCCAATCTGTTATTTAGTGTCATCAGAGCAATAATTTACCAAGACGATGACCAATCACAATAAAATTATAGGGCACACACACACAAAGTTACACAGGAACAGACACCAAAACAGACACAGACACACACAAACACGCACATGCTCACACACACACACAGTTTCAACCCTGCAGCAAACAAACTTAAAGTCACGGTATATTGCCATATAACTAATACAGTACCCGAATAGTTGTCACACAGAAACTCAATACAAAAAACAAAACTCAGATAGCAGTTCAGAGAGCTTAGTAATAAATTAAATGCTGATAGGAATACATTACTAAAGAGACTGGAACTATAAAATAACGAAACATTATTGGAGGACCAGATGAAATAGACCAGATGAACTAGTAAATGAGATGAAGAATGCAACAGAAAGCATTGGAAGCGGACTGCCTTTGTGGAAGAGAGTTTAGAAAACTCACCAATAAAAAACTAGGAACAATAGAAGGGTGCAGAGATAAAGGATATTAAAAAGTGAGGAAATTCTACAATAGACATCAGACTTCTTCAGGAAGTGCACTCCTGAGTGAAATCCTGGAGGGAGAATAAAGTTAGAAGGTAGCTGCTGGTTTATTTAAAGAAGTAATAGTTGATAACTTCCCGAACCTGTGTAAGGAACTGATATATGAGTCCGTGAGCCAACAAAACACTAATAACTTTAAGGCAAAGAGACCTCCTTCAAGATACGTCATATGCAAATTGGCTAATCATTGACAGAGTAAAATTTTAAAGGCAGCCAAAATATGTTATGATAATCTACAAAGGAACACCCATTAGGCTTTCAGCAGAATTCTCAGCAGAAAACATAGGCCAAGGGTAAATTTAATGGCATTTTCAAACTACTGAAATAAGAAATCTCTCACACAAGAATACTCAAACTAGCACAGTTATCACTTAGATATAAGGTGAAAATAAAGAATTTACCAGACAAACAAAACCTGAATAAGATGAAAAAAACAAAACTGAGACACCTTACACGGGGTGCAGAAAAGAGCTCTTCTAAGAAAAATAAAATGGCAAAAATATGCAAAACATTGAACAAAATGCTAAGCAGAGACCACGAGAAATTTACAACTGTTTCTTTGGGTATGTTTTTAAATTCTACTATAATATATGGATTAAAGAGAGAAAAATAGGAAATCAGGGGGAATAAATATAGTTATATCAATCTGGTAACATGTTCACAAGGATAAAAGAAATAATTTGAGACAGTAATCATAAAAGGTAAAGAGTAAAATAAATCAATAATAAAGGAAACTTCTATCAGAGGAAAAAGGGCTAAATTTTGCATGAGATGTTTATTTTTATTTGAAGTACAGTAGACGTACTATATTGATTAATTTCAGATGTACAGCATAGTGATTCCAACCACTTTCTGGATTAAATTGCATTATAAATTATTACAATACTTTTAACATTCAATGATTATAAGTTATTGTGTATAATTCCCTGATCTAAACAGATTATCCTTGTTGCTTCTCTCCTTTATGTATACAACATTTTATCTCTCAATATCATACCATAAAATTGTCCTTCCCTTCCATTTTGCTTCACTCTTGCCTATCAAATCTATCTCTCTACCATGTCTCTATCAATCAATCAATCAATCAGTCAATCTGTCTGTCTATCTATCTATCCATCTATGTATCTCTCTATCATGTATCTATGTATCTATCCTTCTATTTATCTGTTATCTATCAATAGGTAGCTATAGATAGATTTACATAGATAATGTTATTCTTTAGATTCCAAATATACACTATATTATATACTTTTGTCTTTGTCTAAGTTACTTCACTAAGCCCAATATTTACTAGGTCCTTTAATGATGCTGAAATAGCAATGTGTTATACATTTCATGGCTTAGTAATATTCCATTGTATATTTATAAAAACATCATATCTTCTTAAGTCCATAGTCTACTGTGGACTCTTGGATTTCTTCCCTGTCTTACATATTATAAAGAGTGCTGTTGTGTACGTTGGTTCTTCTCAATTTAGGGTTTTGTCCCCAGATTTTTCCTAGGAGAGATTTTAATGTATCATACGGTAGTTCCTTTTTAGGTTTTAAAGAATTCTGAATACAGTTTTCCATAGAAATTGTACCAATTTGCATTCATTCCAAGAGTATACAAGAGATTTCTTACATCCACATTGTCTCCAAAACTTTCTATTTGTAGACTTTTTGATAATAGCCGTTTGACCAGTGTGAAGTGATACTTCATTGTGGTTTCGATTTGCAATTACCTAATTACTAATGTTGTGCATTTTTATCACTTGCCTGTTACTCATCTGTATGTTTTCTTTGGAAAAATATTAACTGTTAGTCTGCTCTTGTTTTTGATTGGGTTTTTGCTTTTCACATTGAGTTGTGTAATCTCAATCAATGTGACATCTATTAACCTACATCTATTAAACCCTGGTCACTTGCATTGTTTGCAAATATGTTCTCCAATTACACAGGCAGCGTTTTCATTTCATTGATTGTGTCCTAAGTTGTACAGAAGTTTTCAAGTTTGTTTCAGTCCCACTTGCTTATTTTTGCTTTTATTTCTTTTGCCTTAGGAGACTGATATAAGAAAATATTCCTATGATATATATCCAATAGTGTATCACCTATATCCACTTCTAGTAGTTTTATAGTATCAGGTCTTACATTTAGGTCCTTAATAGACTTGGAGTTTATTTTTGTATATGTCAGGGAATGCTCTAATTTCACTGTTTTACATGTGGATATCCTGCTTTTCCAACACCACCCATTGATTGGACTGTCTTTTGTCCATTGTGTACTTTTCCTTCTTTTATCATACATTCATTGCTCATAGGTGTGTGGAATTATTTCTAGGCTCTCTGTTTTTATTGATTATATCTCTGTGCCAATGCCATGCTCTTTTTATTACTGTAGGTTTGTAGTACAGTAAGGTATCTGGGAGGATTATACATCCAGATTTCTTTTTCCACAAGATCATTTTTTCAATTTTTAATGGTTTCATGTAAAACTTAGAGTTATTTTTTCCTGCTCCTTCAGAAAATTCTACAGCTTCATAGAAGGAATTCCACTAAATCTGTAGGTTTCTTTGTGTAGTACAGACATGTTAACAATATGAACTCTTTCACTCGAAGAGCACAAGACATCTTTCCATTTCTTTGAATCATTTTTAATTTCTTTGTCAATGTTTTTTAATTTTCAGTGTGTAGATTTTCACAAAAGTGGTTACATTTTTTCCAAGATATTCGAGGGGATGTGATTATAAATAGTATTGCTTTCAACGTCCATTTATGGTATCTCATGATTAATGTGTAGAAATGCAAGAGACTTCTTTACATTAATCTTGTACCCTGCTCCTTTGCTGAAATAATTTATTATTCATAATAGTCCGTGTGGCGCCCTTAGGACTCTATGTAGATTGTTATGTCATCAGTACTGGTGACAATTTTGCTTCTTTCTTTCCATTTTGCATTTCTTTTACTTCTTTTTCTTTCCTTTTCTATTCTTGTATTACTATGGAGCAGAAGTGATGAGAGTAGGAATCCTTGTCTTGTTTCCGAATTTACCCAGAAGGCTTTCAGATTTTCCATCTGAGTACTATAAGTTGTTTTTAATGGCCCTTACTATGCTGAAAGATCTTCCCATTATACTCACTTTCATGAGAGTTCTGGTCATGAATGTATGTTGAGTTTTGTCAAATCCTTTTGTGTGTGTGTGTGTATTTACATGGTCTTGTGAATTTGTCCTTCCTTTATTAGATATGTGTCATGCTGATTGACTTGTGTATGTTGAACCATCCTTGTGCCTCTGGAAGGAATCCAACTGATCATCGTGTATAATCCTTTCTATGTATTGCTGGATTAATTTGTTGAAGTTCTGTTGAGGATTTTTGAATGTATATTCATCAACAATATTGGCTTTTCATTTTCATTTTCTTTTCTTTGGTAGAGTCTTTGGTTATGTTATCAGGGTAATGGTGGCCTTATAGAATAACTGTGGGAATTTTCCTTCCTCCTTCATTTTTTGAAGTAGTTGGGGGGAAAGCAGATTTAGTGAATGTATCCAGGCATTTTATTCAAGGGTGTTTTTAAAATTATACATTATATTTAACTTATAGTGATTGCTCTTTTCAAGTTCTATGTTTTCTATTTATTCAGTGTTGGTAGGCTGCACATATCTAGAAATGTGTCCATTTCTTTAAGGTCGTCCTGTTGGTTGTCACATTACAGCTCTTAGTGCTTACATAATCTTTTTTTTGGATTTCAGTTATATCAAATGTTATTTTTACTCTTTCAATTCTTATTTTGATTGGGTTCAATCTGTGTATTTCTTGATAAGCCTGGATAAATGCTTAGCACTGTGTTAAAATTTTTAAGGAAAAAAAGCTCTTGATTTTAGGACTTTTAACTTATTTTTGATTTTTATTTCAATGTTTTCTACCTAATAATTAAAGTGTTCTCATTCTACTGCCTTTGGTATTTGTTTGTTCTTATTTCTAGTTATTTTTGGTGGGATGCTTGGTCCTTTGTGTGAGGTTTTTCTTATTCCTTGTAGAAGGCCTTAATCGTTGTAAACTTCCTTCTTATATTTGACTTTGCTGCATCCCATACATTTAATGAATCTGTGTTTTCATTGAAATTTGTCTCTAGTTATGATTTTATTACCTCTTTGATTTCATCATTGACCATGTTTTATTCTATTTTTTTAAAGGTTGTGGTTTAATCTCATGTTTGTGCTTTTCCTGTTTTTCCTTCTAGAGGTGATGAATTGTTTCATACTTATGTGTATGGAAAAATACTTGCTGTAATCTATATTTGCTTACAGTTCCTGAGGCACTTTTTATGACATAATTTGTGGTTAATTCCTTAGATAACATCCTGTGCACACTTGAGAAGCTTATGTGTTCTGATTTTCTGATGCAGTGTTCAATAACACTGTTAGGTTTAAATGATCTAATATACTAATAAGACCTCTGTTTCCTTAAAGATAATCTTTCTGGATGATCTGGCTATCAGAATAGTGAGGTGTTAAATTCAACTACAATTTTTCTTTTATAATCAATTAATTCCTTCATGTCTACTAATATTTCTTTATATATTAATTATCTATGGTGTTGGGTCCATATATAATTTAATGAGTGTAATACCCTATTTTAATATTGATCTCTTTGTCATTATATAATCTAATATATATCTTTCATTGTGGTCCTTATTTTGAAATGCATTTTGTTTGAGTTCAGCATTGCAATCTGTACTTTCTTGTCATTTCCATGAAATATCTCTTACATCTATCTCAAGGCTGTGTTTATCTTCCACCATAAAGTGAGACTTTTTGGGGGAGGAGGCCAAGATGGTGGAGTAGAAGGATGCTTGTTACTCACCCTTTCCCACAAATGCACCAAGTCTCACTTCCACAGACCCACTCAGCTAACCAGAGTACCTGCAGAACTCTGGCAGAACATTGTCCTCTTCAATAGGTAAAGATGCAGAAAATCTGTTAGGAGAAAAGGAAGAAAGAAAGAACAAAAATCAAAACAGAGTGGGACAGTTCCCACAGGGAGAGAGCTGTAAAGAAGGACTGGCACTCATTCACTTGGTCTCACCTCTCCAACTGTCTCCAAAAGACAATGGGAAGAAAATCAACCATTCCAAAAGCTGGTTTTTGAAAAAGTAAGTAAAATCACAAACCTCTGGCAAAACTCAAAAAATAGAAAACGAGAGAGAGCACAATTAGCAAAATAAGATAGGACAATGGAGAAATTACAACAAACAAATTAGAAATACAGAATAACATACGAGAAAATTATGAAAAGTTTTTGGAACCAAGCTGGATAACCTAGAGGAGATGGACAAGTTTCTGAAAACATACTGTCCACCAAGACTGAATCAAGAAGAAACTGACCCCTTGAACAAGCAGAGCACTAGAAATGAAATCAAAATAGCAATATAAAACCTCCCTACAAATAGCACTCCAGGACCGGACGGCTTCAATGAGGAATTCTATACACATACAAAGAAGAACCCATACCAGTACTTCTCAAACTCTTCCAGAAGATTGAAAAGGAAGGAATACTCCCAAAGTGATTCTATGAAACCACAATCACCCTGATACCACAACCAGGCAAAGACACTACCAAAAAAGAGGATTATAGGTCAATATCACTGATGAACACAGATGCCAAAATCCTCACCAAAAGGGTAGCAAATAGAATCCAACAATACAGATAAATGATAATACATCATGACCAAGTGGGGATCATGCCAGGGACACAGGGGTGGTTCAACATATGCAAATCAATCAATGGAATACAGCACATCAACAAGAGGAAGGACCAAACTCACATGATCATCTCAATAGATGCAGGAAAAGCAATTGATAAAATTCAACACACACGTATGATAAAAATTCTCAACAAAGTGGGCATAGAGGGAACATATCTCATCATCATGGAAGCTATAGATAACAAATCTACAGCCAGCAGAGTACTCAAAGGTGAGAAAGTTAAAATCTCCCCTCTAAAATCTGGGACAAGACAAGGATGCACATTATCAACACTCCAAATCAATATAATCTTGGAAGTCTTAGCCTCAGCAATCAAACAAGAGAGAGAAGTAAAAGCGATGGAAATTGGAAAGGAAAAGGTAAAAGTCTCACTATATGCAGATAATATGTTATTATATATAGAAACCTTACAAGATCCACACAAAACCTACCATAGCTGAACAAAGAATGCAGCAAGGTAGCAGGTTACATGATTAAGTTTCAAAAATCAGTGGCATTACTTTACGCTAACGATTCAGATAATACTATAGAGCTACAGTCAACATGACACCACTTTATTGGTAGGAAAACAGACATATATGCCAATGGAAGAAAATAGAGAGCACAGAAATGAACCCATAAACTTTTGGACAATAAATTTTCGACAAAGGAGGCAAGAAAGTACAATGAAATAGAGAGAGACTCTTCAGCAAATGTTGGGAAAGCTGGACTGCAGCATGTAAATCAATGAAGCTAGAACACTCTCAATGAAGCTAGAATACCATACAAAAAAATAAACTCGATGGATCAAAGACTTAAACATAACAAAAGATACAATAAACCTCCAAGAGGAAAATATAGGCAAAATATTTTCTGGCATATGTCTCGAAAATTTTCCCATAGAAGAAATAAAAGCAAGAATAAACAAATAAGACCTAACAAAACTTACGAGTTTCTGCACAGTAAAGAAACCGGAAGTTAAACAAAAATACAACCTACGGATTAGGAAAAAAATTGCATATGAAACAGACAAAGCCTTGATCTTCAGAGAATATAAGCAGGACACCCAACTGAATAAGAAAAAATAAACAACCCAATTTAAAAATGGGCAGAAAACCTAAACAAGTGATTACACAAAGAAGATATACAAATGATCAGAAGGCGCATCAGAAAATGCTCAATATCACTGATTATCAGAGAATTGCAAATCAAAACTACAGTGATGTATCACCTCACACGAGTAAGAATGGACATCATTCAAAAATCCACAAATGACAAATGCTGGAAAGGCTTTGGAGAAAAGGGTACGGTCCTTCACTGCTGGTGGCAATGAAGTTTGGTGCAGAAACTGTGGAAAGCAGGATGGAGATTCCTCAAAACCTAGGAATAGACTTACCATATGACCCAGGAATCACGCTCCTGTGCATAAATCGAGAAGGAACCCTACTTCAGGATGACACCTGCACCCCATTGTTCATAGCCAGCAATATTTACAATAGCCAAGAAATGTAAACAGCCTAAATGTCCATTGACAGTTGACTGGATAAAAAGTGGTGTTATATTTATACAATGGAATACTAGTCAGGCATATAAACCGACAACATAACGTCATTTTCAGCAACATGGATGCTTCTGGAGAAATTCAGTCTAAGTGAAGTAAGCCAGAAAGAGAAAGAAAAATACCATATGAGATGGCTCATCAGTGGAATCTAAAAACAAAACAAAACAAAACAAAACAAAAAAAGCACAAATACAAAACAGAAATTGACTCACAGACATAGAACACAAAGTTTTGGTTTCCATGTGGCTGGGGGTGGGAAGAGATTGACTGAGAAGTCAAAATTGTGGAATAGGTAAACAGGATTGTAGTGTATAGCACAGGGAAATATGTAAAAGTTCTTATGGCAGCTGACAGAGGAAAAAATGGGACAAAAACTGCATATATTTTCATAGTAACTGAAAAATTGTGCTCCAGGCTGGAATTTGAGACAAATTTGTAAAATGACTTTAAATCAATAAAAAAGTTAAAAAAAAGAGAAAAATATTACCCTAAATATTACAGGTGTAAATATAAATTATACAGAAAAGAAAACTATGCAAAAGTGTAGTAAAACTAAAGATTTAGTTTTATGTTTTTTGTAAGATATACAAATCAAAAAACCTGCAGCCAGGTGCATCATGAATAAAAGAGAGATGCTCCAAAGAAATAAAGTAAGAAATAAAATAAGAGAAATAAAAATTGTTACCTGAGATATACAAAAAAGGGATCATTTTGTCAACACTTACATGACAATAAACTTGTCAACTTATAAGAAATAGACAAATGTCTAGAAAGAGACAGAGATAGGGAGAAACAAAAAATTTGAACAATCTGTTTACTAGAAGAAACATAGAATATGCATTTAAAAACATCGTTAAATAGAAGTTCAGATTTAAACAGCTCCCGTGGAGAACTGTACAAAAATAGAAAGCAGAACTTATACTCTTCAAATTATTCAAACATAGTGAAGATGTGGGAAACAACCAAATTTATTCTATGAAACTATAATCACCCTGATAGCAAAGCCAACAAACAAAGTATGGGCTAAGAGAACTTCAAGGCATTATATTTGATAGATTTAGAAAAGAAAATTCTACAAAATATTTTTAGCAAACTAGATCCAGCAATAACTGAAATGAATCATACACCATGATCAACTTGGAATGACTGTAGGGTCACAAGATAGGATCAACATTCACAAATCAATCAGTTTGATACACTGAATTATCAAAAGATAAAGAGAAAATTGCATGGTCATCCAAATAAATCCATAAAAAGCATTTCATAAAATTCAACATTTATTCATTAAAACAGCAACAACAGCAAAAACAGCAACAACAACAACAGCAAAAATGACAGAAACCTCTTACCAAAGTAGGATTCAGGAAATATATCTCAACATAAATAAAGTCTTTAATTACAGGCCCACAGACAACATAATATGCAAAAGTGAAAAGCTGAAAGCCAAATTAAGGAAAAAGACTAGGATGCCCACTCGCACCATTTGTATTAAATAAAGTATGGGAAGTCCTAGCAACAGCAATTGGACAAGAAAAAATCTATTCAAGTTGGATTGAATGAAGTAAATCTGTTATTATTTTTGATGACTTGATAATCTATATAGACAACTCTAAAGATTCTCCACACCAAAACAACTAAAACTAATAAAGACATTTAGCAAAGTAGCATGATTCATGATTAATATACAAAAACTGTCACATTTCTTTACACTAACAATTAAATATTCCAAAATTTTAAAAAATCCATATGAAATCAGATCAAAAAATGAAAACCCTATGAAAAAACCAAGGTAATAAAATCAATAGGACACTGATAAATAAATTTGGAGATGATGCAAAAAAAAACCATCCTGGTTTCCACAATGAGTGAACCAAACTACATTCCTTCCAAAAGTGTAGGAGGGTTCTCTTTCACCACAGCTTCCCCAGCATTTATTGTTTGTGGAGTTTTGAATGATGGCCATTGTGACTATTGTGAGCTGATACTTCATTATTCTTTTGAATTGCCCTTCTCTGATAATGATGGTGAGCAATTTTTTTTCATATATCTATGTGTCATTTGTATGTCTTTATTTGAGAATTGCTTCTTTAGTGCTTCTGCCCATTTTCAGATTGGGTTTCTTGTGGGGTTTTTTATTATTATTAGGTGGTATGAAGTCTTTATAGTTTGGAAATTTAGCCATTGTCAGTTGCATCACTTCTAAATATTTTCTTTAATCCTGTAGTTTGTCATTTTGCTTTCTTTATGGTTAAATTTGCTGTGCAAAACTTATAAGTTTAATTAGGTCCCATTTATTAATTTTGCTCTTAAATCCATTACCTGGGTAGGCTGTTCTAGGACATCATTGCTGAGAATTATCTCAGAGTGTTTTGAGTATATTTTCTTCTACTCTGTCTTGCCTTACATTTAAGTCTTCAAGCCATTTTGAGTTTATTCTTGTGTATGGAGTGAAGGAGTGTTCTATCTCCATTGCTCTGCATGCTGCTATCAACTTTTCCCAACACCAGTTGGTGAACAGATGGCCTTTTCTCTCTCATATTCTTGGCTACTCTGTCAAAGATTAATTGAACATAGGCCTGTAGATTTATTCCTAAGCCCTCTATTCTGTTCCATTGGTCCATATGCCTGTTTCTGTACCAATATCATGTCATTTTGATTATTGTAGCTCTGCAATAGTGTATGGAGACATGGTTGTTTATTCCTCCAGCCTGTTTCTTTTTCTTGAATATTGCTTTGGAAATTATGGATCTTTTATGACTCTATGTAAATCTTAGGATCATTTGTTTCAGTCACAAAAAGAAATGTTTTGCAAAATTTGATAGGAAATCACATTAAGTTTGTGGATTGCCTTGGGCAGTATTGCCATTTTAACAATATTGTTTCTTCTATTTCAAATCCATTGGGTATCTTTTCAATTCTTCTAATCTTTTTTGATTTCCTCAATCAATGTTTTCTAGTTCTCTATGTATAATCAATTCACCTCCTTGGTCAGATTTATTCTTAAGCATTTTATAGATTTGGGTGCAGTTATAAAAGTGGTTGTTTCTATACTTTGTTTTCCTGTTGATTAAATGTTAGTGTAAAGAATGAAATTGGTTTTTTACATTAATCTGGGTAGCTTGATCAGTTCCTTTTTTAGCCTAAGTATTTTTTGTGAAGCTTTTACAGTTTTCTATATATAGTGTCATGTCTGCATATCGTGGCAATTTTACCTCTTCTTTTCCAGTCTGAATAATTTTATTTCTTTTTCTTGCCTGATCATTGTGGCTAGGACTTCCAAGACTATATTGAATTGAAATTGTGAGAATTGGCAAACTTGTCTTGTCTCAGCTTTCTGTGGGAAGGGTTTCAGTTTTTCACTATTGAGTAATTTGCTGGTATATGTTTGTCATAAATAGCTTTCATTATGTTGAGATATGGTCCCTCTATGCACACTGTGATAAGAACTTTTATTGCAAATAGGTGTTAAATTTTATCAAATGCTTTTTCTTTATCTACTGAGATGATCATGTGGTTTTTTGTTCTCTCTGTTGTTGATATGGTTTATCACAATGGATTGATTGATTTGCATATGTTCAACCATCTTTGCGCTCCTGGGTTGAACCTAAATTGACCATGGTGTATAATCTTTTTTTCATGTTGTTGGATTCTGTTTGTTAATACTTCCTTAAAGACTTTCACATCTATGTTTATCAATGATATTGGCCTATAGTTTTCTTTTGGAATAGTGTCTTTGTCTGGTTTTGGTATCAGGTTGATGTTGGCTTTATGATGTGAGTTTGGGAGTACTCTCTCCATATCAATCTTTTGGAAAAGCTTGAGGAAGAGTGGTATGGATTTTTCTTTCTATGTTTGGTCAAATTCCCCAGTGAAGCTATTTGGGTCTGAATTTTTGTTTGCAGAGATTTTTTATTTTATTGATAATTCTATTCCATTTCTGGTGATCTGTCTGTTCAAATGGTCAATTTCTTCTTAATGCAAATATGGTTGGCTGAATGTTTCCAGAAACTTCTGCATTTCTTCCTGGTTATCCAGTATGTTTCCATAGAGTTGCTCATGGTATTCCCTTATGATATTTTGCAAATTTGTTGTACTCTTTGTAGTTTCTCCATTGTCATTTCTTATGTTATTTGTGTTCCCTCTCTATTCTTGTTGATGTATCTGTCCAGAAATTTGTCAATTTTGTTTACTATTTTAGAAAAGAGTTTGATTTTTTTCTATTTATTAATCTCTACTTCAATTCTTCCTTCCTTTATCTTTATTATTTCCCTCTTTCTGCTGACTTTTGGTTTTGTTTGCTCTTCTTTTCATGATTAATTTACATAGAACTTTAGATTATTTATTTGAAAATGCTCTTCTTCTTTGAGGAGGGCCTTGTCACTATGATCTTCCCTCTTAAGCCTGCTTTAATTGTATTCCATAAACTTTGCATAGTGTTTTGTCATATTTCTCAAGATATTTTTTAATTTCTTATTTTACTTCATCAACTCCCCTCTTGTTTTAGTACCATGTTGATTAATCTTCTTGCTGTCATTTTTTCTCCCTATTTTTCTGTGATTGATTACTACTTTCATGGTGTACTCAGAAATGATGCTTGAAATAATTATTATCTTCTTAAATTTTTTGAGGATTCTTCTGTGCCTGAGTACATAATCTTTCCTAGAAAATGTTTCATGTGCACTGGGAAAGAATGCATATTCTGCTTTGGGGAGAAGTACTGTTTTGAAAATATCAGCCAACTCCAATTATTTTATCTTATCTTTTAGTATCTTTGTTCCCTTATTAATTTCCTGTCTGAAAGACCAGTCTAGTGATGGTAATGGGGAGTTATAATCTCCTACTGTGATTGTGTTCCCATCAATTTCTCCCTTTTTGTCTATTAGTATTTGCTTTATGTATTTAGATGCTCCTATATTGAGGGCATATATCTTAATGAGCATAATACCCTCAGTCTTTATTGCTCCTTTAATCATTATATCATGTCCTTGTTTATCTTTCTCTATGGCCTTTGTTGTAAAGTCTATTTTGTGTGAAGTCGGTACTGCGAGTCCTGCTTTCTTTTCATGTCCATTTGCATAGAATATATTTTTCAATCCTCTGATTTCATTTATGTGTGTTCCTCTTACTAAAGTGGGTCTCTTGTGTCTTCATTATGTAGGGTCTTGTTATGTTATCCCATCTGACAATATTTATCTTTTAATCAGGCACTTTCTCTATTAAGAATTGTGATAATTATTGATAGACTAGTGTTTATATCCATTTTGAACTTCATTTCCCTTTTGATTTTGTATTTCCTTTTTGTTCATTTCTTTTTCTTTTGTGGCTTGATAACTTTTTTATTATCCTGGTTTCTTTTTGGATTTGTGACTTCATTGTAAGCTTTTGACTTATGGTTGACCTGTTTTGTATGTATATTGACCCATTACTATATCTATTTATTTTAACTGATAGGAATACAAATTCTAACCCATCCTAAAGAGAAGAGAAACAAGAATAAAATACTCTGTATTATACTGTTTCACACTCTGACACTTAAAAATTTTGATGTCCTGTTTTACAACATCATGTTTATGCTATTGTAAGTCATTGTAGTTATTGACTTTCTAATTATGCCTTTCTCTTTTCTATAACATCATGCTTCTTTTTGTTTTAGAGTAGATCTTTCATTATTTCTTTTTCTGTTGCTAAATTCTTCTATATTTGTTTTTTCGGAAGTTATTTATCTCTCCTTCTATTCTAAAGGATATCCTTGCTTGATAAATTATCTTAGATTACAGCTTTCTTTCATTCAGGACTTTGAATATGTCTTGCCACTGCATTCTGCCGGTTGTAATTGTGTAGGAACATGTTTAAAAATATAATGTATATAATTTTATGTATATGTAAAGAATACATAGAAATGAAGTTAACAATTGAGATGAAAACCTATACATTAAAATATAGAAAACAATGATGAAGGAAATTAAAACTGATCCCAAGAAATGAAAAGATCTCTTATGTTAATGATGTGAAACTATTTGGTTGAAAAACCATACTACCCAAAGCAATCTACATTTAGTGTGATTCATGTCAATATAACCATGAGATTTTTCCATTAAATAGAACATACAATTTCAAAATTTGTATGTATCCACAAAAACCATGAGTTGCCAAAATAATCTTGAAAATATGTATTAAATCTAATAGTGTAAAGTTCTCTGATGTTAAACAGTCCTACAAAGCTTTAGTAATTTAAATAACATGATACTGACTCAAAAACAGACACCAAACAATAGAAGAGAATAGAGCAACAAGATATAATCCTTCACATTTATGATCAATTAACCCATGAGAAAGGAAGCAAGAGTATAAAATGAAGAAAAGACATTCTCCTAAATATGTAGTGCTGGAGAGATTGAACATGAGAAATATAAATTAGAGTATTTCCTCACATTGTATACAATCTATGCGCACAGAATATCTTTTATTTTTTTTTACTTTTATTTCTTACACCTGTAATTTATTGATCTATGTTTTGATCTTTTATTTCACTTATCAAATTTATTCCTATTTTATTCTTTTTGGCATAAATTTGCACACAATTGTTTTCCCAATTTCTCTTTCTGATAATGAGTTCTTACTATATAAAAATGCAACGGATATTAGTATATTGATTTTGTATTCTGCAAGTTTACTAAGTATGTTCATTATTTCTAACAGTCACTGTAGGAGTCTATGGAGTTTTCCATCTATGTATAATTATGTCATCTGTAAAAATTTTACTGCTTCTTTACAAGTAGTATGCATTTTATATTTTTTCTTGACTAGTTGTTCTGGCTCGGACTTCTAGAAGTGTAATTTAGGACTTGTGACAATGAGCTACTTTTTTTTATTACAGGACCTGAGATAAATCTTTCTGTATGTTAACATTGAACTTGATTTTATTCATGGGTATTACATTTATGCCTTTTTTATATTTAGTTACATTCTATCTAAAGTGAATTTGTTAAGAATAATTTTATAGAAAACTTAAGATTAGATCTGTAAATAAATTTCCTACAGTTTTTGAGACTGTTATTTCTGAATTCTGTTTTTAAAGGGATGGTATCACATATATTACTTTGCATATGTTAAATAATATTTATGAATCAGGACTAAATCCCTCTTAACTATAGTTTATAATGCTTATAATATGCAATGAATTCAGGTTGCTAATGTTTATTTTGAATGGAATATACACATACTGAATGAGAAATTTACATTGTAGCTTGAGTGTAGATTTATTTATTCAAATTTTTGTCTCTCATTTTGAATTTGGTTTATGTTTAATGGATTTTATTTCTTATTTAAGAATATAAATTTTGGTTGAACTTGATTTACTGCAGTTTACTGATAAAGAACATAGCTATTATTTACAATTAGTGAACAAAACACTTGCCTTAAAGTGCCGTATTTTACTAACAATGACAACTGTTTCAGGACTGAGAAACTTATTGCTTCCTAAAATGCATTACCTGGTCTTTTCCACCCCAACCCACGTATTCTCTAATTTCTTTGTATTTTGATTGTTTGCCCCTAAATGGAGGTAATGCTTATTGAACCCAGGATCTTGTGCCTAAGTGTATTTATCAACATCATTTTAGAACACTTAACAGGAGCCACAAGGGTATGTATTAAAAAGATGACAAGAAAATTTATTCCTTCTGGGGACTGAAAACCTCTGAGTGAAAGAATGGCAAAAATTAACATTTGCAAGAATACTGTAAGATTTTCTCTTGTGTAATTTTAAAGTAGTATATAAAACTACATTTATTTTACTTATAGCACTTAATTACAAATTAAAACAAAAATTTCCCCCTTTAGAATTTCTTAAATTTGATTGATTATTTTAATCTAATTTTATTTCATAAATATTTACCATTTATATATAAACATAACAAATAAACTAATATTTATTCTGCTCATGTGTTGAATATAGAGCTATTTATTGTAAAGTACACAGATAAAAAACTACTTCCACTTCCAAATCAAATTATGTTTCACTTTAATTACAAATGATAATGAAATAGTTATAAATTTTCATAAATATTTTACACAAATTTCACTTTAAAATCCAAAACTTTAAAATTATTTTATATATTTTGTGATTATTTATTCTCTGTTCACAAATCTGGTATAAATTTGTGTACAAAAGGATGGAGATTGGTTTTATTTCTTAGACACCAAAATTAAATTATTTAAATAGATTTTTTGGGGATAATATTTGCAGATCACCGTATAAAATTAAGCATCATATATGCTTCATTTTAACTGGATGAATGAGAAGTAAACACTGGCTGAATGTTTCACTTGAGTTGCTAGGAGACCAGTCGATTGTGGTGTCACAGCTTCTCAAGTTGAGAACCATTGTGATGGCCTTGCAGTTTATCTGTGCTGGCCTGCCAAAGCAGCATTTGAAGCTGCAGTGCTCAAAATTATGCAGATTAGAAATGTAGTTGTAGAAAATGTTATTTGAGATGGCACATGTTTCTACAGAAATTCAAGTTTTGTCTCCTAAATATGGACCAACTGCTTCAGGAATGTACAGTAGATCTCTATTTTGTGATCAAACATTCTCTGGGGACTTGGACTTGAGGTCTACGATTGAGGAAAATGTTTTTCAGACTTTGTCTGAAGAATCCCTGATAAAAAGGCCATGTTACAAACATTGTGTCTCTGAACCAGATGAAGATAATGATTTTCGTTCTCTGACATATCCAAGAAAACTCTGGAAAATGGCTGGGAATGACCAATTTAAATCCATCTGTTGGGATGATAATGGAACTTCCATAGTGATGGATGAACTTGCCTTTATGAAGGAAGTTTTGGAAAGAAAGTCTCCTTTCAGAATATTTGAACCTGAAAGTAAGAAAGTTTAGTTAGAGTGCTTAACCTTTATGGATTCAGTAAAGTGCAGCAGAATTTTTGAAGATCTGTTTTTCTAGCTGACTTTCAAGCAGAAGAAAAAGAAGTCTCTGTTTTAAGCAAAGGTATTATGAAATTTTAGTTACCACTTGGTAACTTATATATAAAATTTTATTTTATACATCAATCTATGGTAATATATATGTAAAACAAGATTTTGAAAAATGTACAAAACTATTAAAACTAAAATACTTTATTTTTCAAAAAAATGAGGACAGAGTCTTATGTAGTCAAGATTAAGAGAAATTTGCTTACAACTATGAATCTTACCACAAATTTAAATAAACGTATTACAACTGCTTTTAAAAAGTGGCATTCACCATTACTGCAAATGCTAACTTCATAAATTTGATGACTATACTATTTAAAAGGTATTTTCCAAATAAGGAACTTCAAAATATCGTCAGCAATGTTCATATTTTGATGATAATATCTTTGCATAGTAAACGTGAATTCTGAGGTTTTATAGGTTAGGCTTATTGTAGTCTTGTATTTCAGTTTAAAATATTACTAAAATCTTTCTCCTTTGGTTGTAGCAGCAGTTCTATCATAATCCAAATTTTAAACTAGGCTGTCCCCTGATTTCAGTGAGTATAAAAGGAATAGTTGGGATTAAAAATGCCTCTCTGGTGGCTTCATTGGCTGAAGATTTCAAAAAGAAGCACTTAAAGCAGGGGGTAATGTGGACACTCATAATTCAGATTTTGTGGCTGACAATAGAGGAGAAAGTGCATTTTTACCTTCTGCAAATTTAAACATGATTCTAATAAGAAAGCCCTCTTCTAGCCACATAAATGGTGATACGAATACCCTGATCACAGGTGATTTTTCTCCTCTTTGATCAGTGTCATTTAGACATCCAGAACAAATTGCAATGGATCAACGTGCTATTTTAAATCAGTTGACCACTATCCACGGGCACTCTCAAAGCAGCTACAATGAAGCAGATGGCCGTGTTGTGAACTTCATTACAACTACAACTTCTACTTTTCAGTACAGCACCTTATCTCCCATACAGTGCAATTATTTTGGACTGATGGAGGAACCTCCTACATTCCAAATGGATATCACAACATATCTGGCAATGAAGGTCGTTTATCTAAACTTCAACCAGGTATCAACCCACGGTTTCCAGTGCCAGAGATAGCCAATACATCAGCTACTTCTTTTTCAAGGCCAAATCATCAGCCATCTTCAGCTTATGAACGTCATCCTAATTACAACTGATCTACCAGAGGACTACCAGATTATGCAGGATAACAAAGATTAAAATTGATGTTGGCAAATTTCGACAAATATCTGTAATTTTCTTATTTGAACAATAAACATAGATGTGTACCTGTATTTTCCTTATTTTTTTAAGTAGACTTAAGTGTTAAATGGGAGATTAAGTTACCATTTAAAGAAAAAAAGAGATATTTGATTCATATGATCATTTGATGGAACAATATGGGAGTAAATTTAAATAATTTCTTGTAAGGAAGAAGAGAAAATGGAAGATTTTGGGAAAAGACTAAAACATGGAGAGAGGGAAAAGTACTAATTGGTTTCTGGTTCATCCTGGAAAGTATCAAAAGTGATAAGTTAGGATAAGTTGGAACAGGAGATAAATGCCGGAACCAGCCCAGGGATCCTGGTCTCAATTATGTCATACCTGGAATCATAATGGTCACATGATGTTGTCTCAGATGGCACATTCATCATGTGGTAGAATTTAAGAAGCAATTTTTTCTAAGGTGTTCTTTGTGCTGTTCTCAAAGCATTCCAATTGGTGCTTTCATTTCCTGCCCTCAAGTGTCTACACTATATTTTCTAGTCAATAATTTATGTTGCTTTTATGTTCCAGCCAAATACAAGCTTAAGTCCTCAGGGTGGCACTATACGCCTTTCTAAGTCTAACCCCAGGAACTCAACTTAGTTTTGTTATTTCTTTATAAATTTGGCATCTGAGTACCTTGGCATATCTTAATGTTTCACTGTATCTGGAGATATATCCAGGCAAATGCTTGTCAACTATGTTAGCTGCAACCTCACCACTTTTTCTTCAGCTCATCATTGGGCTTAGAGTGTTCTCATTTTACCTACTTAGACTTTCCCAGTCTCAGCACAGAAACCACCTCCTCCAGATGTTTTCTGTCTATCCCCCCCTTCCTTGTCTAACTTGGATACCGGCACAGAAAGCACAGCACATGCCACAGAATGCATTTTATTATTTAGTGAATGAAAAATACATGTTGACTTAAAGCAAAATCTACTTTCCTGAAACAACAAAACTCTCATGGTTTTCAAACTATTTCATTATGTTCTTTACTCTTCACCACAAACTAGCTCTTTTCATAGCCCAAGGACTAGTCACTCAAGAGAGTAAGTGGATATAGGTACAGGAGACAAAGTATTATTTTCTTCTTCATTCATACTTCCAGAAACCAAAAGCACTAAATTCCCATTTGCTGCATTTTTTCCTGTCTCTTCATCACCCACCCACCCGAAAATTGCTGATTCTCTTCCCCATATGAATAACTATACTGACTTCTAATAAATTTACTTCTTAGAATCAGAGCTTTGTCCTGAAGAGGCAGTGCCATTGCAAACATTTAATGTAGGTTCATACACTCCAAATAAATTGTGCCCCTTCTAACCTTCACACAGTAAGTATCTAAGTGGTACTTGCCCGTTGGTTGGGGTGGTCATATTCAGTTACCAAATTGCAATCTAAAATGTGTGGACTCAAAGGAGGTGAGAGTGGTGGAATTAAAAACTTGTTCAACTGCAAGAATACCAAATTTCTGCAGATATTAAGAAATAGAAAATATTCACGGAAGGCTTTTTCTATTTCCCATTAAATTATAATAAAAGTGAAGCATTTTCAGAATGTGAAAAGCTAGAAAAATTGTAGGCAAGGTCAGGGAGCCTAAGGCTTCTGCTCACAATCATGCAGCAAGTGTCATCTGATAAGACTGAAATGACAAGATTGAGTCCTGAAAATTTGTCTCCTGTTGTGAAGAAAGCCTTTGATAATCTGGAGAAAGGGCAAGTGAGCCAGGGTAAGTTCTAGTAACATGCAACCATTATGACCTTTACCAAGAGAATAAAAAGGCCCACTTGCAGCAGGAGAACTGTGTCTACACAGCACTGGTTGTTCCTACAACAGAAACATCAAGCTTTTAAATTTGTCAGCTCAGCTCAGATGGTGGCTATGTTGTTTTTTGCATTAGCAGTCTGGGCTTCAGATGGGCTTGTTCAGCAGCTAGTTTCCAGCTCTCTTGTCAGACAGTGGGTCTTAGCGTGATCATCATAACAAGGATCTATACTGATAAGTCAAAATCTACAGTTTACTTTCAAAATTAGAAATTCTAAAGAAGAATATTGTTTGTCCATCTGTAGTTTTCTACCTGTGAAAATCTAGACTATTGGCAAGTGTACAAAATTTGGGTGGTGCTGTGAAAACTATTCTCTGTGCTGTGCCCACTGAATACTTCCCACTAATAACTACAAATCTGTCTACCATTTTGTGTGTGTGTGAAGATGGTTTGTTAAGAAGTAACTAAGTTTTTTTTAGTTGAGTCATCAGTGAATTATTCCTCTGCATCTGGCAGAATCTCTGTGAATTAAGAGTTTCACTGAGCCACCAGGTTTTCTTCCGATCAGGGAGTGGTAGATTAAATTTCTCCCAGTATACTAATTGTTAACTGTTCATTGAATCCAGAGCTGATGCTAAGGTCAAGCCACTGAACCCTTGAATTGGACTGAGACATATATATTCTCCAGTTCACAGAGCCCAGCACAGACTGTGTCTTCTTTTTAATTTAAGCTTATGTCTAATTTTTTTTAATTCTAATATTTGACATAACTTATTTTGGTTTTGAACACCCCGTGACATATTTATAGAGGCTGAACTACTGACTTATTCCAGTTCACCTAGAAATAGCAATAACCTTTCTTTCCTTGGACTACCTGGAATAGAGTGAGCATAGTCATCATTTTGAAAGCAGCACTCAGTGCTAATAATGCAGAACCATTACACTTATTTGCCCAGCAATTGAGCTAGAATGTTTGTTGTGGATCTCAGGGATTATTCTCACATACCCTAATGCAACCATGAGAAAACACCACATTGTTATCCAAAATCAAGTCTTTGTCAGTATTGCATTCCTATTGCATAAAAGTTAAGAATTGTAGAAGTTCTGAGATTTTATCATACTGAGATTTTTAGCAACCTAGCATGTTCATTTTTTACCTATGCTATCGGGGAGATGAGAACATAGGTCACAAACAGTGAACCTAATCACTCACAGCAAGAGCAGCCAGTTTTAAATTTGTATCCATTCCCTAATCTCAGATGAATACACAGAGTGAAATTTTGTCGCCTACAGAAGCAGTAGGCTTTTAACATGTAGAAAGATAAAGGCATGGTGAAACACTAATTTTATAAGTATCTTTATGTAAAATATTTTAGAATCACTTATTTATTACTATCTTTACCTATGATAAGTATATCATGTTTCAAGATTACTTGCTGCAAAAACAATCATGAGAAATTTCATGGGAAAAATTACCATTGATTTTCCATTTTTTCTTCCGCTTTTATTGAGATATAATTGTCATAAAACATTGTGTAAGTTTAGGTGCACAAGATATTGATTTGATTTACAAGTATCTTGAAATTAATATCAAGGCAACTTTAGGGAGAATTCATTATATCATTTAGATACAATATAAAAGAAATACTATTTGTCTATTGGTCGTGATGAGGAACCTCATGGTATACTCTCTTAACAACATTCATATAGAACTTAAAGCAGTATTTATTGTAATTTTCATGTTACTACGGGGCATCCCTAAAACACGTTTATTTTACGGCTGTAGATTTGTAGCTCTTGAATGCATTAATCAATTCTCTTTCCCAAACCCTGCCTCTGTTAACTACAAATCTAATTATTTTCTATCAGTATGTTTGTCTTTGAAATGTACTTTAATCTATAACACTCTGTTAGTTTCTCTTACACAACATACCCTTTGCTATTTTTAATATATTTCAAACTGATCACCAGAATATATCTAGTTATGATATGTTGCTATTTAAAGATATTTCATAGTCATTGACTATTCCCCATACAGTACATTTCTTGCCCCTGACTCATTTAATTTGCAACTGCAAAATTTTCTCTCTTCATTTTCCTCAGCTTTATCTTTTCCTCACCCCATTTCCCTCCGTCTTGTGAACAACCTGTTTCTTTCTATATCTATAGCTCCTTTTCTGTGTTGTTTTGTTCATTTGTTTAAAATTACAAATATGAGTAAAATCATTCAGCATTTGTCATTTTCTTTCTGAGATATTTCACTTAGCATATACCCTCTTTGTCTACCCATTTGTTGCAAATGACAAGAAATTATTCTTTTTATACCTGAGTAATTACCCATTGTAATTTTATGTGTGTGTGTGCGTGTATATATATATATATATATACATGCACACACACATAGGGCATATATATATACATTGTGTGTATATATATATATAAATATAGATAAATCTGTAGTTAATATTTGTGGATATATATACTATAAACACACATCTTCTTTATCCATCATCTATTGATGAGCAATTAATTTGCTTCTATGTCCTGTCTATTGTGAATATTGCTGCAGTGAGTATAGGGTTGAAATTATATTTACTAATTAGTGTTTTTATTTTCTTGAAATAAGTATCCAGGTATAGAAATGTTGGATTATATTTCATTTTTAATTTTTAGATAAAGCTCCATGTGGTTTTCCACAGTGGCAGCACATATTTACATTCACTCCAGTAGTGCATCAGGGTTGTTTGTCATATATCCTCACCAACACTTATGTTTGTTAACTTTTTGATAATAGTCATCTGACAGGAGTGACATAAGCTCTCATTGTGTTTTGGTCGTGCATTTTTCTGATGGTTAGTGATTTTGATCAGTTTCATGTGCCTGTTGGTAACATTTCCCCCATTGTATATTCATTTTTTGTAATGGGCCAAATGACAATAACTGTCTGATTTCATTTTCAGGCATTCTTTTTGTTCCATTATTCTGTTTGTTCTGTGCCACTACCATATTTTCTTTCTTACTGTAGATTTGTATTATAGTTTAAAATCAGGGACAGTGATAATTCCCATTTGTTGTTTCTCAAAGTTGTTTGTGTTTTTAGTTTGTTTGTATTCTTTACTTCCTTTTTTTCAGTGATTTCAACTCATTAGTGTTTATATGTAAATTTTAGAATTATTTTCTGTAAGTGTCTGAAAATGCCCTTGGTATTTCGATAGGCACTGAATTTAATTTGTGTATATTCTTGGCTAATACAGTCATTTAAACATTTTTTTCCTCATCTATGAACACAGAATATCCTTTCATGTGTTTGCATTATCTTCAATTTCTGTTATAAATATTTTATAGTGTTCTGAGTACAGGTCTTTTACCTTCTTGGCTGGATAAATTTTTGATTTTTCTTTGGTATTGCAAGTGTAAATGAGGCAGTTCCCTCACTTTCTCTATCTGTTAGCTTGTTGTTAGTGTGTAGAAATGCAAGATTTCTGTATGTTAATTTTACATTCTGAAATTTTACCAAATGCATTGATAAGAACTAGTAGTTTCATGGCATCATTTTTAGGATTTCTGTTTAATGTATGTCATCTGCAAACAGATTTTTTACTCCTTTTCTGAAATAGCTATATTTTATTTACTTTTATTTTGCATAGCTATGGCTAGAATTTCCATTACTAGACTGAATAATAGAAGTAAAAATGAGCATTCTTGTCTTCTTCCAGCTCTTATTGAAGAGGATTTCAGCTTTAAATCAGTGAGTGTCATGTTAGCTGAGTTTTTGTCATATATGACCTTAACTGTGTTGAGGTATGTTTCCTCATGCACACTTTGAGGAGAAATATATTCATAAATAGATACTGAATTTGTCAAAATATTTTATGACTCTATTGAGGTGTCCATATAATTTTTATTCTTCAATTTGTTAGTGTGGTGCATCTGATTAATTTGTGGGTATTGAATCACTTTTGCGTCCATGGAATAAAATGAACTTAACCATAATGTATAACCCTCTTAATGTACTGTTTGATTTGCTAATATTTTAGTGATGATTTTCACATCTATGCTTATCATTACTATTTAACCTGTAATTTTTTGAGGTATTTGTTCCAGTTTTAGTTGTAGTGTGATACAGAAATATCGGGTAGGAAGCCTCCCTTCCTCTCGAAATTTTTGGAATTCTCTGAGAAGTATAGGTGATAGTTCTTCTCTAAATGTTTGCAGAAATCACCTGTGAAGCTGTCAAGGCCTGGAATTTTGTTTCTTGGGAGATTTTGTTTAATTACATATTCAATTTCATAAGTGATAATCTGTTCATATTTTCTTACTCATGCCATTCTGGAGATTAGCTCTTTCTAAGAAATTGTCCATTTCTCCTAGGGTTTTCATTTTATTGGCATATAATTTGCTGTATCGTCTTATGATGCTCTGTATTTCTATGATATAAGTTGTAACTTCTCATTTATTTCTCAGTTTATTAATCTGTACTCTCTTTTTTGCTCATGTGTCTGGTTAAAGTCTAACAACTATATTTATCTTTCAAAAGCCATTATTAATTTGATAAAATGTTTCTATATTTAATCTTTATTTTATTTAATTATGTCCTGTCCTTTCACCTGCCTTTCCTTTACTAACATGTTTGTTTTAAATTTTGGTAAAACTTTTGTTTGTAAGAATATAAGATTGAGATGTTTCTTATTTGTATAAGTGGGATTATTTTGCTGTAAGCATCCCTATTAATACTGTTTTTGTTATACCCCATGGATTTTGTTTCTGTTGTCATTTGTCTTTATATATTTTTTCTTTGATTTATACAGCAATCCATTTGTTGCTAATATTGTATGATTTATCTTCCATACTTTAGTATTTTTCTCAGGTTTTTCCCTTTAGTAAATTTCTATTCTCACAGAATCCATAAGTTTCTTCACAAAACAAAGAGAAAATAATAAAATTTATACATACATCTGAAACACCCAAATTTTCTAAAATTATTTTTAAAAATGAACAAAGATGTGGTTATTACCCTCCCTGATTTTATAACATACTACAAAGCTACAGTAATCAATACATTAAACTATGGCACTTAAAGAAACACATAGATCAATGGAACAAAATAAAGAGTCCAAAAATTAACCCACACACATATGGTCAATTAGTTTACAATGATGGATGCAAGTGTACACAATGGAAAAAAAGCAGTCTCTTCAACAAGTACCTCTGAGAAATCTTGACAGTATATGAAAAAGGAAGATGGATGAGCACTTCCTTCCACAGTATACAAAGTGAGATAACAATGGATTAATTTCCTAAATGTAAAGCCAGAAACTATACAATTTCTGACCAAGAACAGGAGCAGAACTGACTTTGAGATAAATCATAGCAATGTGTATTTTTGTTCTGTCTCCAAATTAAAAAAAAATGAAAACTAACAATTACAGTTTTTAGTTTACTGAGGACAAAATAGATGTACAATGTGATATAGGGAATTTACTTCTTGTATAAATGTGAAGTGCAAAACCTTTTGCAGAGCAAAGGAAACCTTCAGCAAGACATATGATAAAAGACAGAATAGAAGGAAAAATTTCAGATAATGAGAACAACAAGATGTCAATATCCATAATATATGTATAGCATATTAGACTCACTATTTATCAATCAAAGACCCCAACTTGAAAACAGTTGAAGAATCTTCATGGAAACTTTTCAAAAATAGACATGTGGATGATTTTCATGCACATATAATTATACAAACATTGCTATTCATTAGGAAAACATAAATCAAAACCAGAATGGAATATAATCTCACAGCAACCAAAATGGCTATTAACAAATAGTCTACCAATGATAAAAATTAATAAGAATTTGATAAGAGGGAACCCAGGTACACTGTTGGTGGAAATATAAATTGATGTATCCACTAGTATAAAAATGTGGACAGTGCTCAGAAAACTAGTAATAGAATCATTATATGTTGCAGCAATTCCTCTTTTTGGTATAAATCTGAAATAAATTAAAACATTAACTTAAAGGATATATTACCCCCAAAGTTCTTAACAGCATCATTTATAGCAGCCAAGGATAGAAGCACAAATCAACTGCACATCAACAGATGATTGGCTGAAGTAGATGTTAGACATAGATAACATAATGTATACTTAGTCATTGTAAATTAAAAAATAAAATTCCGCCATTTGGAACAATGTGAATGGACCCAGAAAGTGTTGCACATAGAAAAATAATTCATACAGAGAAAAACAATCTACATTGTAACTTAAATGAGGAAAATAAAGATAAAAGAGAAATAATCATAAAAAAACAGAAACAGAATCACTTATATATGTGTACTTTACCAAGTAGTGGTTTCCTGTGGAGAAAGGGAAAAAGGATGGAGAAGACAGAAACGTGCAAGCTACTACTAATAAATTAGAGAACCAACAGGGCTATATTTAGAGCATAGAGAAATATTTTAATAATTTGATTGATTTTAAAGAGATTATATAGATATATTTTAGTAAAATGTGCATGTAGGTGGGAAAGATATTGAAGAAAATAACCCAGGAAAATCAAATTATTTTGCAGTACTATGACATTAAGGGAGGTGATTTGTTCACTTTATTTTGTGTTCTTATAATGTCCTTAGTAGAATTTAAGCTTTTAATTGAAAAAAGTATATACTTTTAAAGGTGACATGTTCAAACTATTTTTTTCTTTCCCCTTACATCTACAGTCATTAAAACATTCAAATCTCAATAAAAATAAATACAACACAAAACAATACTACAGAACGCATGTGAAAATGTGAAGTTTGGTGTAATAAAACACTCAAAGAGGCTGAACTGAGGGAAGAGCAGATTTGGTGTCTGCAACCTAGGCCCCATGACTAAGATATCTGAGTCCACAAGTTCAGAGGACCCAGAAGAAACAGGGTCTCAGTGGTTCACACAGGTTTGGCCTCCAACTGCACCAGTACTCATGGTCACAGGTAACTAGGAGGGAGCCACAATGGAGACAGAAATTCCATCTTTCAGACCCTCAGACATTCATGACACTGTCCCTACTCCCCATTCACAGTGGTGGAGACAAGTTACATTGCAAAACTGGACATGGCAAAGACACTTGCCCGATTCCAAATACCAACCTGTCTTTACACCTTTCCTCATTGTGCTCACTGAATCTCAAGGGATATCAAATAAAAGGAAGGTTTCGCTTCCCAGTGACAACAGTGGCATTAACTACCAGAGAAGTGTAAGAAGTGACAATGAAAGCACATCTTTTATCCAGACAGTAGTGTCTGGAAAGTGCCATTTTGAAATATTATCAGAGGTAGCTCACGTAAGTAAAACCAAAAATTGTGCCATATTGCAAACTACCAGAAACAAAAACACGGACTCCAACTCCAAATCTGTTATTTAGTGTCATCAGAGCAATAATTTACCAAGATCATGACCAATCACAGTTACATTTTAAGGCACACACACTCACTGAAAGACACACACATACAATGACACAGACACAGACAAACATGCACACGCACCTGAACACACACACACACACACACAATGTCAACCCTGCAGCAAACAAACTTAAAGTCATGGTATATTGCCATGTAGCTAATACTCAATCCAAATAGATGTCATACAGAAACTCAATACACAAAACAAAACTCAGAAAGCAGTTTAGCGAGCTCAGGAATAAATGAAATGATGATAAGGAATACATTACCAAAGAGACTGAAACTATAAAATAACCAAACATTATTGGAGGACCAGGAGAACTTAATAAATGAGATGAGGAATGCAACAGAAAGCAATGGAAGTAGGCTTTCTTTGTGGAAGAGAGATTAGCAAACTCAGCAATACAAAACTAGAAATTATAGGAGAGGGCAGAGATACAAGATATTAAAAAGTGAGGAAATTCTACAATAGCTTTCAGACTTCCTCAGGAAGTGCACATTAGAGTGGAATCCTGGAGGGATAAGAAATTTAGAAGGCAGCTGATGGTTTATTTAAAGAAGTGATAGTTGATAACTTCCCGAACCTGTGTAAGGAACTGATATACAAGTCCGTGAGCCAACAAAACACCAATAACTTTAAGACAAAGGGACCTCCTTCAAGATACGTCATATGCAAATTGGCAAGTCAATGACAGAGAAAAAATTTTAAAGGCAGCCAAAAAAATTATGATAATTTACAAAGGAACCCCCATTAGGCTATCAGCAAATTTCTGAGCTGAAAACATAGGCCAATATTAAATAAAATGACATTTTCAAACTAATGAAATAAGAAATCACTCACCCAATAATACTTACACAGTTATCATTTAGATATAAAGTGAAAATTAAGACTTTAACAGAGAATCAAAACCTGAATGTATTGAAAAAAAACAAAATGGATACACCTTATAAGAGGGGAACAAAAGAAATCTACTAAGAAATATAAAATGGCAAAAATATGCAAAACATTGACCAAAATGCTAAGGAGAGACCATGAGAAACTTGCAAATGTTTCTTTGGTTATGTTTTTAAATGCTACTATACTATATGGATTAAAGAGAGAAAAACACGAAATCAGTTGAAATAAATATTGATATTTCAAACTGGTAACATGTTTACAACAGTAAAAGAAATAATTTGAAACAGTAATCATAAATGGTAAAGAGTAACAATAAAACAATATTAAAGGAAGATGCTATCAGCAGAAAAAGGACTAAATTTTACATGAGATGTTTTATATTTAATTGAAGTATAGTAGATGTAATATATTGTGTAGTTTCAGATGTACAGCATAGTGATTCCAACTACTTTGAATATTATATTGCATTATGAATTATTACAATAATTGTAACATACACTTATTTAAAGTATTGTGTATAATTCCATGATCTATACAGATTACCCTTGTTGCTTCTCTCCTTTATGTATACTACTTTATATCTTTCAATGTCCTACTATTAAATTCTCTTTCCCTTCCCTTTGGTAAACATAAAGTTTTCCATATATCTTTGAGTCTGCTTTAGTTTTGTCTACCTAAATTCTTTACCTCTCAATCATGTCTCTGTCTGTCTATCTATCTATCTATCTGTCTATCTATCTATCTATCATTTATGTATATATCTAATCTTTAACCTATTTATCTGTCATCTATCAGTAGATAGCTATAGATAGTTGTACACAGATATATGTTATTCTTTAAATTTCACATATAAATTATATTATATACTTTTGACTTTATCTAAGTTACTTTACTAAGCACAATATTTTCTAGGTCCATTCATGATACTGAAATAGCAATGTGTCATGCTTTTTCATGGCTGTGTAATATTGCATTGAATATTTAAAGAAACATCATATATTCTTAAGTCCATAGTCTACTTTGGACACTTGGATTAATTCCCTGTCTTTCATAAAATAAACAGTGCTCTTGTGAATATTGGTTCTTCTAAATTTAGGGTGTTTTCCACATATTTTTCCAAGGAGAGGTAATACTGGGTCATATGGTAGTTAGCTTGTTAGTTTTTAAACAAATCTCAATACTGTTTTCCATAGAAGATATATCAATTTACATTCATACCAAGAGTATATAAGAGATTTGTTACCTCCACATCGTGTCCAACACTTATTATTTGTAGACTATTTGATAATAGCCGTTTGACTAGTGTGAAGTGATATCTCATTGTGGTTTTGTTTTGTAATTACCTATTAAATAGAAATGTTGAGCAATTTTATCACTTGCCTGTTACTCATCTGTATGTTTTCTTTGGAAAATTAGTAAGTCAGGTACTCTGCTCTTGTTTTCGATTGGGTTTTTGCTTTTCACCTTGAGTTGTGTAACCTAAATCCATGTTACATCCACTAACCTACATCTATTAACCCCTGCTCACTTGCATTGTTTGCAAACATGTTCTCCAAATACACAGGCAGCGTTTTAATTTCATTGATAGTGTCCTTAGCTGTGCAGAAATTTTCAAGTTTGTTTAGGTCCCACTTGCTTATTTTTGCTTTTATTTCTTTTGTCTTAGGAGACTGATATAAGAAAATATTCCTATGAAATATATCCAATAGGGTATCACCTATATTCCCTTCTGGCAGTTTTATAGTATCAGGTCTTTCATTTAGCTCCTTAATACACTTGGAGTTTATTTTTGTATATGATGTCAGGGAATGCTCTAATTTCACTTTTACATGTAGATGTCCAGCTTTCCCAACACCGTCCATTGACGAGACTTTCTTTTCTTCATTGTGTTCTCTTGCCTATTTTATCATAGATTCATTGCTCATAGGTGTGTGGAAATATTTCTAGGCTCTCTGTCTAATTTTATTGATTATATCTCTGTGCCAATGAAATACTGTTTTTATTACTGTAGGTTTTTAGAATAGTAAGGTATCCGGGAGGATTATACCTCCAGATTTGTTGTTTTCCGGTTCTGTGGAAAATACTGCAGCTTCGTAACAGGCATTGCACTAAATCCTTTGGTTTCTTTGTGTAGTACGGCCATGTTAATAATATTAACTCTTTGAATCCAAGACCACAAGACGTCTTTCCATTTCTTTGAATCATTTTTGATTTCTTTGTCAATATTTTACAATTTTCAGTGTGTAGATTTTTCGCATATATGGTTACATATGTTCCAAGATATTTGGGGGAATGTGGTTTTAAATATTATTGCTTTCAACGTCCATTTAATGGTATCTCATGATTAATATGGAGAAATGCAAGAGACTTCTTTACATTAATCTTGTACCCTGTTCCCTTGATGAAATTATTTATTGTTCATAATAGTCAGTGTGGAGCCCTTAGGTCTTTCTATGTAGATTGTTATGCCATCAATACTGGTGACAATTTTGCCTCTTTCTTTCCATTTTGTGTTTCTTTTTCTTCTTTTTCTTTTCCTTTCCTTTCTTCTATTACTATTGAACAGAAGTGGTGAGATTAGGAATCCTTGTCTTTTCCCGAATTTACACAGAAGGCTTTCAGCCATTCCCCTGGGTACTATAAATTGTTATAAATGGCCTTTAGTATGTTGAGAGATGTTCCCATTGTACTCAGTTTCATAATTCTGATCATGATGTATGTTGAATTTTGTCTAATACTCTTTCTGTGTGTATTGAAATGGTTCCGTGAATTTTGTCCGTCCTTTATTAAATATGTTTCATGCTGATTGACTTGTGTATGTTGAACCATTGTTGTGACTCTGGAAGGAATCCAACTGATCATCATGTATAATCCTTTCTATGTATTGCTGGATTCATTTGTTGATGTTTTTCGAGGATTTTTGAATGTATATTCATCAAGGATTTTGTCTTAACATTTTCATTTTTTTTTTTTTGGTAGTGTCACTGACGGGTTTTGTTATCATGGTATTGTTGGCCTCATAGAATAACTTTGGGAATTTTCTTTCCTCCTTCATTTTTTTGAAATAGTTGTGACAACAGAGGTTTTAGTGAAGGCATCCAGGCATTTTGTTCAAGGGGTATTTTTAAAATTATATATTTTATTTAACTTATACTGATTGCTCTTTTCAAGTTTTCAGATTTCTCTTTATTCAGTGTTGGCAGGCTGAACGTTTCAAGTAATTTGTCCATTTCTTTAATGTCGTCCAGTTGGTTGACACGTAACTGCTCAGAGTGCTTTCATAAACTTTGTTTGTATTTCTGTAATATCAGATATTATTTCTAATGTTTCATTTATTTTTTGGGGTCCACTGTCTGTTTTTCTTGATAAGCCTGGCGAAATGCTTATCAATTTGTTAATATTTTTAAGAAAAAGGCTGTTGATTTTATGATTGTTAATTTATTTTTAAATTTTTATTATATTTATTTTCAACCTAATCGTTAAAGATTTCACGTTCTACCGCCTTTGGGTTTTGTTTGTTCTTATTTCTCGTTATTTTGGGTGGTAAGCTTGGTCCTTTGTGTGAGGTTTTACTTTTTCCTTATAGAAGGCATGAATTTTTCTAAACTCCCTCTTAGATTTCCCTTTGCTGCATTCCATACATTTTATGAAGCTGTGTTTTCATTGTAATTTGTTTCCAGGTATGAATTTATTGCCTCTTTGATTTCATCATTGACCTTGATTTATTTTATTTTTTAAAGGATGTGGTTTAATCTCATGTTTGTGCTTTTACTGTTCTTCTTTCTATAGTTGATGCATATTTTCATAGTTTTGTGTATGGAAAAATACTTGCTGTAAACTATATTTGCTTAAAGTTCCTGAGGCTCTTTCCATGACATAATATGTGGTTAGTTCCTTAGAATACATCCTGTGAACACTTGAGAAGCTTAAGTGTTCTTCTTTACTGATGCAGTGTCCAAAAGCTCATTTAGGTTCAAATGATCTAAAATGTCATTAAGACCTCTGTTTCCTTACAGATATTCTTTCTGAATGATATGGTCATCAGAATAGTGAGGTGTTAAACTCATCTACTATTATTATTTATAATGAATTAAATACTTCATATCTACTATTACTTTTCTTATAATTAGGATCTACAGAGTTTTGTCCATATAT